>NC_088389.1:107054166-107690000 GCF_037993035.2 Macaca fascicularis | reverse complement strand
GCAGACTTGCCATTGTAACTCGTACTTCAATTCTGGATAGGCAGTCATATATTTGCTTTGTTATATTGGTAAGTTGTTTTTGTTTGTTTGTTTGTTTGTTTTTGAGATGGAGTCTCGCTTTGTTGCCCAGGCTGGAGTGCAGTGGTGTGATCTGGGCTCACTGCAACCTCCACCTCCCTGGTTCAAGTGATTCTCCTGCCTCAGCCTCCCGAGTAGCTGGGATTACAGATGCACCCCACCAAGCCCAGCTAATTTTTGTATTTTTAGTAGAGACAGAGTTTCACCATGTTGACCAGGCTGGTCTTGTGCTCCTGACCTTGTGATCTGCCTGCCTTGGCCTCCCAAAGTGCTGGGATTACAGGCGTGAGCCACTGCTCCCGGCCAAGTTCTTTTTAAAAAACAAAACAAACAAACAAACAAACAAAAAAACCCCGCAACTTGTGCTGGTCCTTTTGTGAAGCAAGCATATTCAAAAGTTTGTAGATATAAAAATATCCTCAGCTCTCACTAAAGAAAAATCATCTTCCTATTGTACATTGTAGTCTCATCTTTCAGATGGAAAAACAGATAAAATCCCAGACGTTTCCAGAGAATGGGCTTCATAATGTTCAAGTAGATAGCTGGTATGGATTTTAATTGTCTTCTCCTAAATCATCCTTTATGCAGGGAAAGCCTAACATGTTTGAGTGTTTACTTTTTGTTTGGCATGCAATAGTGCCAAAATGGACTTTGGCATCAGACTGATTTGGTTAGTTTTAGGTGCTTTTTTTTTTTTTTTTTTTTGAGACAGATTCTTATTCTTGTTGCTCAGGCTAGGTGCAATAGTGTGATCTTGGCTCACTGCAACCTCTACCTCCTGGGTTCAAGAGATTCTCCTGCCTCAGCCTCCTGAGTAGCTGAAATTACAGGCACCCACAACCACGCCTGGCTAATTTTTGTATTTTTAGTAGGGACAGGATTTCATCATGTTGACCAGGCTGGTCTCAAAGTCCTTATCTCAGGTGATCCAACCACCTTGGCCTCCCCAAGTGCTGGGATTACAGGCATGAGCCACCACGCGCGGCCCTAGGCTATTATTATTTAGTGAGTGACCTTGGGTATGGGACCTAACTTTTATAGCCTCAAATTTCTCATATGTAAAATGGGGATAATAGAACCTGAAATAGAGTGGTTTTGGTGATTACATGAGATACTGGACCTAAATGCACATGGCGAATGCATCATAAGTGTCAGCAACCCATCACTTACTCAGGAGCTTTCTGGAGTAGATTGCTGTTGTATTTTCACTTGTTGATCACTACTTTGGAGAGGTTAAAAGTGTACTTTTTAAAATCTCAATTGCCAGGGTCTTAAGATGACTTGAATCTATCAGTTTGTACCTGAAAAATCTGGGATATCCTTCCTCATCTAATTCTCCAGTTTTTCTCTCCTCAGATTCATCTGTCAGAAGCACAACTTTAAGAACACCCCTTCTCAGCTCAGAAATTTTCAGTGGCAGCTTGGAGATGACCTCAGGCAAGTGCAAACCTCTTAGCTTCACATTCAAACGGCCTTCTACAATTGGACCTCTGGGTCTACCCTTCTAGATTTATCACATTCCCTCTGCTCCTACCAAATGAGGTCAGTTGTATGCTCTTCCCAATACATAGCTGCATTTTTTCCCCGACTTTACTCCCATTGTTCACTCTGACTGAAATGTGTATCCTCTTCTATTTTTACCTCCCCAAACTCTACTCATTCATCAAACAAGACCTTGTTCAACAATTGCCTCCTCTACGAAGCCTTCTGTTACCTTTCCTTGTGGAATCATCTCTTTCCTCTAAGTGTCTAGAACATATTGTTTACACTTCAATTATGCAACTATCACAACCTGCCTTTCTTATTAATATGCAAGCTTTATGAAAGCAGGGATCATTTTTTATCCAATTTTTGTTTGGCACAGTAGTTAGTACAGTTAAATCAGTGCTTCCCAAACTATCTTTGAAAAGGAACCAACTTTGAAAAAAAAAAAGCAATCTGTTGTAGACTGAGATGTTTGTAAAACACAATAAAAATGAATGATTAGAAAAAAATTAAAATACAGGCTAAAATACAAGCCCAAATCTCTCTTTTTTTTTCTTTTTCTCTTTCTTTTTTTTTTTTTTTTGAGATGGAATTTCACTCTTGTTGCCCAGGCTAGAATGCAATGGTGCGATCTTGGCTCACTGCAACCTCTGCCTCCCAGGTTCAAGCGATTCTCCTGCCTCAGTTTCCTGAGTAGCTGGGATAACAGGCATGCACCACCACACTCGGTGAATTGTTGTATTTTTTTTTTTTTTTTTGGAGACGGAGTTTTGCTCTTGTTGCCCAGGCTGGAGTGCAATGGCGTGATCTCGGCTCACTGCAATCTCCACCTCCCAGGTTCAAGTGATTCTCTTGCCTCAACCTTTCCAAGTAGCTGGGATTATAGGCATGGGCCACCCAGCCCGGCTAATTTTCTATTTTTAGTAGAGATGGGGTTTCTCCGTGTGGGTCAGGCTGGTCTAGAACTCCTGACCTCAGGTGATCCGCCCACCTCGGCCTCCCAAAGTGCTGGGATTACAGGCGTGAGCCACTGTGCCCAGCCGAATTTTTGTATTTTTGTAGAGACAGGGTTTTGCCATGTTGGCCAGGCTAGTCTTGAACTCCTGACCTCAGGTGATCCGCCTGCCTCAGCCTCCCAAAGTGCTGGGATTACAGGTGTGAGACACTGCACCCAGCCTCCAAATGTCTCTTTATGATAGTCAACAGACATATATTTATTCTCTCAAAGTCCTGTATATATATCTAAACACTTACTTCCTGTACTCTTCTCATTTTCCACTGGTAAAAACAGTTCATAGATGGGCACAGGTTAATGGGCCACAAATTGAGTAACCTGACATTACCTACTGCTATGTAAACATGTTGGTTTAATAAGTAAATCCATGGGCCAGAGAAATGTTTTATAACAGTTTTTTTCAATTATTGTTTGTTTCGGTGTCCATTTTTAAAAATATAGGATAATTAATTATTAATAAACTGTCATGAAATTTGCTCACCTTGGCTTGCTGATTTTTGAATCTTATTTTGATGCATTTAAACAAACCAACAAATCCAAATATGATTTTCTTTGTAAAAGTAAAAAGGCTGAGTGGGACTGGGTGGAGTAGCTCATGCCTGTAATCCCAGTATTTTGTGGGGCTGGGGTGGGCAGATCACTTGAGCCCAGGAGTTCGAGACTAGCCTGGCCAACATGAAACCCCATCTCTACTAAAAATACAAAAATTAGCTGGGTGTGGTGACACACGCCTGTAGTCCCAGCCACTCAGGAGACTGAGGTGGGAGGGTCACCTGAGCCCAGGAGGCAGAGGTTGCAGTGAGTCGAGATCATGCCGCTGCATTCCAGTCTGGATAACACAGTGAGTCCTGTCTCAAAAACAATAACAATAACAAAAAATACCCCAGCAAGGTTGATGGGAAACTTGCTACTTGCCAGAAGTTCAGAGAGTTTCCCTATTGAAGAAAAAAATGAAAACTCATTAGTAGGCTTAGTGTTCTGCCTTAAATAATATTATTTCAAAAAAAAATCCAAATTCAAGAGATATACATCATACAATTTACATGGTTAGTCAGAAATTACACTGAAAGTTCATTAAATCACATCTAGGGAATTTAAGTGAACTCAAGTAAGTAAATTAACTGCTGAGTTAATTAAGTTGTTAATTAGTTAATTAACTGTTATAGTTTTAAGTGATGCCATTAACGAACTGACATAAATTTCAGTTTTACTTTCCTATATTTAGAAGGCCTTCATGGAACTGTAAAAGCTGGAGGGCCTAATTCTTTTCACAGAATTTCAAACCAAATACTAATATATTTATAATAAGATTTTTATTATTTAGGGTTGAAGGCATTTTAAAGCAATTCGTCTAATTGCCTTTTTTTTCTTTTTAAATCAGAGGGTACTCTTCCTTTTACTTTTTTTTTTTTTTTTTTTTTTTGAGATAGAGTTTCACTCTTGTTGCCTAAGCTGAAGTGCAATGGTTCGATCTCGGCTCACTGCAACCTCAACCTCCTGGGTTCAAGCGATTCTCCTGCCTCAGCCTCCCTAGTAGCTGGGATTACAGGCGTGTGCCAGCACACCCGGCTAATTTTTTGTATTTTTATTAGAAAAGGGGTTTCATCATGTTAGCCAGGCTGGTCTTGAACTCCTGACCTCAGGTGATCCGCCCATCTTGGCCTCCTGAAGTGCTGGGATTACAGGCGTGAGCCACTGCACCCAGCCTCTTCATTTACTTTTAAAAATATAAAATAGAACATGTAAGTGAAATAAACATGCAAATATTCATAATGTATAGCCAGTTTGATATATACCACTACTTCTGTTTGTGTATTCTTTTTAGCCATGAAGGTTTCGGAAAGGTAGACTGCAGTTATTTACTATGAAACAAATCATCTTAAAACCTAATGGCTTGAAATAATAACAGTGATTTACTTGGTCTATGGATCTGCAAGTTGGGCAGGCTGGGTGGAGACAGCTCATCTGTCTTGACAGGGACTAGGTGATCCACTTCTAAGATCATTCCCTCACATGGCTCTTGGCCAGGAGCTCAGCCAGGGCTGTCTCTTGGGGCCTTGTTTCCTCTCCTGATGGCTCTTTCTATGGGCTGCTTGCGCTTCATCACAGCATAGCAGCAGGCTTCTAAGAGTGAGTTCTTAAGAGGTCTGGACAGAAGCTGACAGGCTTTTTATGACCTAGCTTCATAAATCACCTCTGCAATGTTACATTGGTGAAGCAAGTCACCAAAGCCTGCCAAGATTCAAGGGGAAGGAAATGACTCCACTTCCCAGTGGGAGAAATAACAAACATCTAAAGGAGTAATTCAGTTTGGTAAGTTAAGGAAGACTTGTAAACTCACATAGTATGCTCTGATACTGAAAAAGAGGGAGTTTTTTTTGAGACACAGTTTTGCTCTTGTTGCCTAGGCTGGAGTGCAGTGGCACAATCTCGGCTCACTGCAACTTCCACCTTCTGGGTTCAAGCAATTCTCCTGCCTCAGCCTCCTGAGTAGCTGGGCTTACAGCGCCTGCCACCACACCCAGATAATTTTTTGTATTTTTAGTAGAGACAGGTTTCAGTATGTTGGCCAAGCTGGTCTCAAACTCGTGGCCTCAAGTGGTCCACCCACCTTGGCCTCCCAAAGTCCTGGGATTACAAGCGTGAACCACTGCGCCCAACCAAGAGGGAGATTTATAATGTTTTCTTAGTTACGGCTGCCCCCAATGAGCTGAACATTAGAGTAATGCCACGAGCAGATAATGTAGTAGAAGATAAACTGGATTTGGACAGAAGATCTGGATTTACATTGAAGTTCTATTGTACTATTTGAGAAGTTTTTGAGAAAGGCATTTAACCTTTCTAAGATTCTGTTTTCTGATGTTTAAAATGATAATAATACCTGACCTATTTCTGTACATGCCAGAGTCTTTTGAGTTCAAACAAATTACTGTATGGAAAAGTGTATTTTAGATAAAAAAACAAATTACATAATGTATGACTGGTATTCTTAGTACTAGAATATACCCATTGTACTCTCTTCCTCATACTAGTCTGTTGTTACTTTGTTACATTCATTTATATTGCATCTTTATTCATTTGTGTACATAAGTAACCCCAAATTCTTAAACTACTGTGTTCACTGGGAATCACGACTCTGACCTCAGACAATTTGCTTATACATTGGGAGGATGGAACCAGGAATTTAGGAGACAGGGCATTTCCGCACTGCTGGAAGTTCAGACTTTGGGAGGAGGTGGATTTGCAGAGGCAGAGGTACATAACTGATGTTGAGATGGTACCTGTGAAAGAGGGGTGATTGGGGGCCAGCTGAATTTCTGCATCCGTCATGCTTTAAATCTGAGAGTCTGAGCCATGGTGCTAAAGGGTGTCAGAGGTTGTTAAGTGTTTGACATTGTTGGTGGTGGTCATGGGTATGGTCCAACAATGGAAGCCAAAAATGATCTCGCTTGGTCCCAGTGAGGTCTTGACATTAGTGAGCAATGCCAGCCAATAGAGCATCTGAAAGAAGCATTAGAGACGATGGGAACAGAGGAAGGAATTGATTACATGTAGCCTAATGAATTATAGTTGGAGATGCTTGGTGAATAGGACTTTGATGCCCAAAAAGTAAAAGCAAGGCAATCCAATGCCTCCCATGAAGGTTAAAAAAAAAGTGGAGTATCCAGGACAACCACTGGGAAGGAAGGGGCCTTGTGGGCTGGGGCTTGTTCAAGTGTAACTTAGTAGAAGTAAGGAAGCTATGAACTTTCTTCCATAATCTCTCTAGGCCTTCCTTGTACCCGTTAATCAGTGTCATACACCTCATCTCCCTTCGTAGGTGTGACATCTTTGAGGGCATTTCCATTGTCTAACAAAGTCAGGGTTTGTTAAGTGTTTGGTGAATTGTATTTTCAAATGAGTCTAAGATACACTGTTGCAACTGTTGTATTGGATTCTGGAGAAGAGAGAACTTTTTGCACCCTTGTAAAAAGCATTGACTGCCTGGAAGATGGTGAAAAAGAAACTGGAGGCAAACGACCCTGGGCAGTCAGTCAGCTGCTTTTAGCTGCCTGCCTAGTGCAGCTTGTGCTCTCAGGCGCACCTGATTGGCAAAACTTGGTAATAGGACCTTGACCGATATTTCTAAAAGCTCACAACTACAGAGTTGAGTATGCACAGTATGTACTTTGTAGAAGCAGAATTCTGCTCATGGTAGCAACATCCATGTAAGCTTGAGCTGGCACCCAATACAAATGTCCTGGGTAGTGTGTGGCTCAAAATGGAGATACAGAGTGAATAAAACAAGTGTTCCACACGGTGTCTAAAACATAGTTGTAACAACTGAACAGCACTTTTGCAAAGCAAAAGATCAATAGATCTTTGTAATATACAGAAATTCCCGGTTATCTGGACCAGTCAGGAAATAAGGTGTGTATCAAATATTTTGGTTTTTAGAATATCCTGCTAAGATTTAAAAAATTTTTTTCTCTTTTTCTTTCTTTTTTTTTTTTTTTTTTGAGACAGGGTTTCCCTTTGTCACCCAGGCTGGAGTGTGGCAGTGTGATCATGGCTCACTACAGCCTTGACCCCCCCCAGGCTCAGGTGATTCTCCCACCTCAGATTCCTTAGTAGCTGGGACCACAGACATGTGCCACCATGTCCAGCTAATTTTTGTATTTTTTGTAGAGACGGGGTTTCACCATGCTGCCCAGACTGGTTCTGAACTCCTAGGCTCAAGCGATCCTCCTCCCTTACCCTCCCAAGGTGCTGGGATTATAGGCATGAGCCACCATGCCTGGCCAGACTATATTTTATGGGAAACACTGTTGTCTACTCTACTCACTATCCAGTCTTTCCCTCTTTCTCAGTAACAAGAACTCAAAATTGTTGAAGCTTGTGCTTAGCTATAAAGTGATGTTTTTAGATATTCTTACAAATAAGAGCACCAGTGATAAAGTATGTAGAGGTCACTAGGTGGGGCTTTCTAGTAAAGTTTTTCTAAGGGGCCTGAATTGACTGGGAAGCACATGGTTTGTGGCCTTCTCTTATTGTCATCCTGCATTGAATGCTAATGTAATAGTTGGAGCTGCAGCAGCCATCTTGAGACCATGGAGCAAACTTGAGGATGGAAGTCATAAAGTAAGGCTGTTGGACAGAAAGAAAGAGACTGCATCCCAGATGAACGTGGAATTGCTATTCTAGCCCCAGACTGCCTGTCTCTATGAGGAAAAAAAAAAAACCAACAACAACAAATACATCTCTTGTCTTAACCACTGTTATTTTGGGTTCCTGTTACTCGTTGCCAAGATCAATATTTTCTTTAGGGTATTACATGTAACAAAGTTATCTCAACCCTATGGAGATCACAAACTTACTTTAATTTATATATATTTTAAGCTCTCCTTGTTTCAGATTTGACGAAAGGTAAATTACAAGAGTTCTTATGGAAGAATATAAGTTTAAAATGATATCAAAAGACTCCCTGCAAAAAAAGTGAAGACACCAGAAAGGATTATCTGAACATATTTTAATCTTTTGTTCCTCTTCATTTTATAATTCCAAGTCATAGCAGGATCTTTTTGTTTCGTTTTGTTTTTCAGACAGGGTCCTACTCTGTCACCCAGGCAGGAGTGCAGTAACGCAATCATGGCTCACTACAACCTCAACCTCCCTGGGCTCAGGCGATCCTCCCACCTCAGCCTCCTGAGTAGGTGGGACTACAGGCACACACCACCATGCTTGGACCACCTTGCCTGGCTAAGTTTTGTATTTTTTGTAGAGATGGGGTTTTGCCATGTTGCCCAGGCTGGTCTCGAACTCCTGGACTCAAGTAATCTGCCTACTTCCCCCTCCCAATATTCTGAGATTATAGGTGTGAGCCACTGTGCCCAGCCTACATTAAGAACTTTAATGCCTTACAGACATATTAGGAACATCGTACATGGAAATTTAGGCTAAAAATCTCGTTTAATTGAGTGTCACCAGAGAGGGCTCTGTGTAGTGTAACCAAAACTCTGCTAACTGGCCATCACTTGTCTGGCTCTTGAGAGTAACTAATGCTCTCCAGTTCTCCGTAAAACCCTTTGCAGCTGGTTGAGTAGCATATATCCAGTAATTAGTTGTGTTTCTGCCCAAATCTCTTCATACAAATTATACTTGTTATGTAATTATATAATTTGGTGAAATGTGTGGTTTGGTAACTTTATGGGGGGAAGAAAAGGATTATTTCTATGAAACCTAAGTTGAATGCTTGGAAAATTATATATAAATTTCCCATAAGTTTTGCTTTTGGATGAGGTGTGGGGAAGCCGATAGTACTGGGAATCTGTTAAGATACTGCCAGCAGATTGCTTCGGAAGGATCTTTAAAAGATAGTGCATTTTGGCTGGGCGTGGTGGCTCGCGCCTGTAATCCCAGCACTTTGGGAGGCCAAAGTGAGAGGATCACTTGAGCCCAGGAGTTTGAGACCAGCCTGGGCAACATAGGGAGACCCTCTCTCTACAAAAAATAAGAATTAGCCAAACAGTAGCATACACCCGTAGTCCCAGCTACTCAGGAAGCCGAGGTGGGAGTGTCACTTGAGCCCAGGAGGTTGAGGCTGTAGTGGGGCATGATCACATCACTGCACTCCAGCCTGTGTGACAGAGTAAGACCCTGTCTGAAACAAAGAAAGAGGAAGGAAGGGAGGAAGGAAGGAAGGAAGGAAGGAAGGAAGACAAAAAGGTGCATTTTGAGTCTGGTGTGAAAAAAATCCATGGGAAACTCCAAACGAGTGGACCCAGAAGCAAAGGGACTTAGCCCTTCTTCTAAAATCGGTTAATTCCTAAGTATGTAAGTGTTTTAATTGAAAATGAAATGTTTAAGGTGTATGTGCTTGTTAGTAATACTTCATTCTGTCAGGCAGTTTAAGTTCGTCATTCCATTAGGATGGATAAGAGCGCTTTTGCTGTGTATACAGAATTCACACTTAGTACAGGTGTGTTAAATAAAGGAATGGAAAGCCAAGGGCATTAAGCAGTGATTTAATGGACCAGGTGGCGTTCCTACTACTGTGCTATCCTGTGCCACTGGGGGGCAGGTGTTACTAATCTATCACAGTCCTCAACTGGCTTCTCTTTAATATTGAAACACCAAGCAGCCACTACCAATCAATCAGTTGGCCCATGAAAGGAAATCTCTTTGCCAACCATGGCTGACAGTAGGAGAGTGATATAGGTGACAGTTATGGATTGGCACATGGTTTGAGGCTGGACAGGTTGGAAGTGTGTCAGGAAGATACACAGGAGACCTTCCCAGGACACCCACCATCACGTGGATTGCTAGGATCCATCCGCCATCTGGCCAAGCTTCCTCTGTAGGCAGTGGCCCCTACCTCATCACTCCATTGGTGTTTCCTTCATGGGAACTATACTCTAGTGGAGAGAATGAACTTGTCAGAGAAGGGGAAAGTCGTATCAGGATGTTCTCCAGAATCACTGTAGCTGAGTCACCCCTCTCAGCAGAATAGTGTTATAGTTGGGCCCTGTGGGCAGAATGTCTATTTTGACTCTGGTGTCAGCACTTCCTAGCTATGACTAGGGCAAGGTACTTAACCTCTCCAAGTTCCCATGTTAACGATAGTGGGTTTATAAGGACTACATGTAATAATGCGTGGAAGGCATAAAGGACTGGTTCTGAGCACCTTCAAATCCTCCACAATAGGGTTTCATGAATGTGAATCTATGAACTCCTCTTCAAAATCCTGTGCACATTTTTTTGCCCAGGATCCATGACTTTCATCAGATTCTCAAGGGAGTCTGGGACTAAAAGAAAAGCAAAAACAGAGCAAAACAAAGCAAGAGAAACTGAACACTTTCTTGTTTAGAGCAGCTCTTCTCCAACTTTAGTGAACCACCTGCCGATCTTGTTCAAATGCCAGCTGTAAGCCAGTAGGTCTAGGGAGGATCAGGCTCTGCATTCTTAAGAAGCTCCCGGTTGCTGCTGTAACTGTTGATCCATGGACCACCCCACTTTGAGTAGCGAGGGCTTAAAGTGTCTTAGTTGTTTGGGCTATTATTTGTTACAACAAAATATCACACACAGGGTAGCCCATAAACAATAGATATTTATTTCTCCCAGTTCTGGAGGCTGAGAAGTCCAAGATCAAGGCACTGGCAGATTGTCTGGTGAAGGCCTGATTTCTGGCTCTTAGCACCGTCTGTCTGTCCTCACATGGTGGAAGGGGCTGAAGGCATCTCTGGGGCCTCTTTTATAAAAGCATTAATCCAGTTCATGGGGGCTCCACCCCCATAATCTAATCATCCTCCCCAGGAACCACCTCCTACTACAATCACCTTGACAGATAGGATTTCAACATATGAATTTTGGGAGGACGGAAACATTCAGGTCATAGCAGCGTCCACATCTTGATTTTCTTCGGTAGCGTGGCGGGCACTGTAACATGCTGATTAAAAGCATGAGCTATCAGGACAGGCAGCCTAGGTTTGCTTCCTGGCTTTGTCCCTTCTATAATGTTGATGAAGCTACTGAACTCCTCTCTATCTCAATTTCCTCATCTGTACAATAGGGCTGATAACAGTATCTCACAAAGAAGGTTGCTGTGAGGATTAAATGAGTTAAAGAGTTTGTAACAAACTCTTTAATTGGGTGAGGTGCCTGAAGTCCCAGCTACTGGGGAGGTTGAGGTGGGAGTATCGATTGAGCCTAGAAGTTCGAGTTCACCCTGGGCAACACAGCAATACCCTGTCTCCAAAATAAATAAACAAATCCCTATTTTTCTACCAGCAAATTTGAACCCAGAATCCAGAACTGGATTTTCTTCCATCTAAGTCCTAATTTGCACACATAGGACCTGGTGCCATAAAGAGTCATGGTGCATGGCTTATGAAGAGTGGCAATCAAAGCTGGGTCACCGTGCAATGTAGCCACTGTCACATGAGAGAAAGTTTAGGGTAGAGCAGAAACTCCAAGTCACCGTTCTGTCTGGCAGCTGAGCCTCCACCCCAGAGCACACACCTTGGTAAGGGGCTAGGCACTGGTGATGCCTTTAGTGGCTCCTGGTTTGGCCTGTGCTACGTGCACTCAGGCCCTGAGCTCACCTGTGGCCAAGCTCTGTCTTGAGGTGTGAGCTGGGGATTCAAAAGACCTCCCACTCAGCATCATGCTCTTGCCACAATTTTATTTCTCCTGTTGGCATGTTGTCTTTGGTACTGAATTATCTTCTGAGAAAACATGTGGAAACTATTATTTCCCTCCCTGACCCTGCCTTTTGGATCTAGGTTTTTATTCTTTTTCAGGAAATCAAAGCATGTGGCCAAATACTGAAGCAAGAGGATGTCTGTTTATTGATATTTTTATTTATTTATTTATTTTGAGACAGAGTTTTGCTCTTGTCGCCCAGGCTAGACGTGCTGGAGTGCAGTGGTGCCATCTTGGCTCACTGCAACCTCTGCCTCCCAGGTTCAAGGCTGATTCTCCTGCTTCAGCCTTTCAAGTAGCTGGGATTAGCAGGGGCATGCCACCATGTCCAGCTAATTTTTGTATTTTTAGTAGAGACGGGGTTTCACCTTGTTGACCAAGCTGGTCTTGAGCTCCTGACCTCAGGTGATCCGCCTGCCTCGGTCTCCCAAAGTGCTGGGATTACAGCGTGAGCCACCACTTCTAACTCTTTCTTTTTCTTTTGAAAAATAGGTCCAGGAATATTCAGGTTGAAAGAATTGATTAGAGTTTATGATTTGACTAGCCCAGAACTTTTTTGCTTTAAAACCAACTTTATTGAGGTACAATTTACACCAAATACCAATGCACTCATTTAAAATGTGTACTTCAGTTGGGTGATGTTGCCTCAATCCCAGCACTTTGGGAGGCCGAGGTGGGAGGATCACTTGAGCTCAGGAGTTCAAGACCAACCTCAGCAATATGACAAAAAGTCATCGCTACAAAAAATACAAAAATTATCCAGATGTGGTGGCGCATGCCTGTGGTCTCAGCTACTCCAGAGGCTGAGGTGGGAGGATTGCTTGAACCTGGGTGATTGAGGCTGTAGTGAGCTGTTATTGTGCCACTGTACTCTAGCCTGGGCTAGGGTGAGACCCTATTTCAAAAAGAAAAAATAATAAAATAATATAAAATAAAATGTGTAGTTCAATGGGTTTTGACAAGTGTGTGTGTGGCTGTGACATTAACATCACAATCAAGATCTAGAACATTTCCATCAGTCTAAAATGTTCCCCTGGGCCCACTGGAGGTTCCTCCTGCCCCAAGCAAGCAGTGATGTGATTTCTCTTGGCATAGGGTAGTTCTGCCTGTTCTGGACTTTCATGTAAAAGGAATGAATGGAACTTTACACGTGTACTATTTTATGCCTGGCTTATTTTGCTCAGCACAATGTTTTTGAGATTCATTATTTTTGTTATGTGTATCACCAGCATCAGTAATAGAATCTTAAAAAAAAATCTTTCAGTTAATTGATTCAAAATGTTGACCATTATTTTTACATTATAAATTAATAATATATGCACTTTGAAACGTGTTTGTTTTTGGAAAAGCAGCTCATAGGTGAGGAGTACTACCAAGTGCTAAAATATTTGAGTAGCTATGAGTAATTGTGTAATCGTGAGGACTGGGGAACAGTGGGGAGGCTGGCTGCAGTGCTGGCCCTGCCACTGACTGTGAGTTTGAGCAAGGCCCGTCACCAGCTGGGACTCAGTTTCCCCAAGTGGACCAGTCTTTGCTGTCTCCTGAGGCCTGTTGTAGGTCTGACACATGTGCTGTTTTAAGGATGGCCACTGAGCAGCGGGGCCAGCAGAGGGAGCAGGAGTCAACAGATGAGCTGCAGAGCTGGGCCAGGGCCTCGAAGGGGCCTCTGGGACACAGGCCACCGCAGGCGCAGGCACAGGCACCACCTCATTCCAGAGCTCAGCACGTCCCGCAGTGGACTGAGTTTTAAAGTGACTTATGACTTTAGATATGATTTTGCAAAGAGATTTCTTATTAGGGTGAGCTTGAAGATTCTTCTTATCTTTTTTGTAATCTAAGAAAGATCTTACTGCCAACAAAAGGGGGGCATAAACAAATGAGAGATCTCTGTGTGATCTTAGAAGCAAATACAATAGATTCACATTCAAAATATATTTCCATTAACCTTTACAATAAATTAACTTTTAGTGGTTATTACCCTAGAGAAGAATTGTACAAAAATGTCAAAAGGGGCTTCTTTGGAGTATACAAGAGGATGTGTGTAGGTTATGTATAAACGCTATGCCATTTTATATAAGGGACTTGAATGTCAGGAATTTTGGTATACAGGAAGGGTTCTGGAATCAATTCCCCTAAAATACCAACAGATGATTGTATAGAATTGTCAAAAATAAATTATTTTATAATATGCCATGATCTAAAAACAGTAGTGAGTTTTTAAAAGCGGTAATCTGATTTGCCTCTGAGGCCCTCTCTGTAAGCATGGTTAAAGGGATATTTCATCCGAGAAATTCCCCTTGCCTACTCTCCCTACACTGTTAGCTCACAGACCTATTTCTCTTCCCTGTTTCCTTTGCTTCTATAGCCGTGATTGATATTGCATGAAATATTTGTGGTCTTATATTTGATCCCCCAATTCTTCTCTTTATAATATTGAACCATCCAAAATCAGAGAGGGGAATTAGGGTGCATGTGGCTTGCTGAGAAGCACCCTATAGACATTTAGGATAGCTTCAGAGTACCATCCCTACCTTTCCCACAACAAAACATTGTTTTGGAACAACCAGTTTGATGAAAAGTTTTGTAATTTTCTAACTAACTCAGCAATATGACACATACAAATAGAGAAGGTAAATATACTATAAATGGCATTTTCCAGGTGCAATTAGAAGAATACTAAAAAGGCAAGTTGTAAAAAGGAAGCTTTTGCTGAGACTCGTGGAAGGAGCAGAAGAAAGCGGGTGAGGGTGGTGAGAAGAAAATAAGGCTGGGCACCATGGCTCACACCTGCAATCCTAGCACTTTGGGAGGCTGAGGTGGGTGGATCACTTGAGCTCAGGAGTTTGAGACCAGCCTGGCCAACATGATGAAACCCTGTCTCTATTAAAAATACAATAAATTAGCTGGGCGTGGTGACTCGTGCATGTAGTCCCAGCAGGAGGGAGGCTGAGGTAGGAGAATCACTTGAACCCAGGAGGCGGAGCTTGCAGTGAGCTGAGATTGCGTCACTGCACTCCAGCCTGGGCAATAGAGTAAGACTCCATCTCAAAACAAAACAAACAAACAAACAAAAAAGAAAATAAAATGAAAGCGTGGAAATTAAGGAAAGCCTGGCTGGGCAGAGACAACCTATAGCTCCATCTTGTTTAAAAAACCTCATTTTTCTTGTCAAAAAGTGACTTGACAAACCTTTATAGAAAAGATGAATGGGTGGGGGTGCAGTGGCTCACTCCTGTAATCCCAGTACTTTAGGAGGCCGAGGCAGGCAGATCACCTGAGGTCAGGAGTTTGAGACCAGCCTGGCCAACATGGTGAAACCCCATCTCTACTAAAAACACAAAAACTAGCCAGGCATGGTGTCAAGCACCTGTAATCCCAGCTACTCGGGAGGCTGAGGCAGGAGAACCGCTTGAACCCGGGAGGCGGAGGTTGCAGTGAGCTGAGATCGCACCATTGCACTCCAGCCTGGGGGACAAGAGCAAGACTCCGTCTCAAAAAAAAGAAAAGATGAATGAAGGCTGGGCATGGTGGCTCACACCTGTAATCCCAGCATTTGGGAGGTCAAGGTGGGTGGATCACAAGGTCAAGAGATGGAGACCATCCTGGCGAACATGGTGAAACCCTATCCCTACTAAAAATACAAAAGTTAGCCGGGTGTCGTGGCAGGCGCCTGTAGTTCCAGCTACTCGGGAGGCTGAGGCAGGAGAATCACTTGAACTGCGGAGGCAGAAGTTACAGTGAGCTGAGATTGTGCCACTGCACTCTGTCTCAAAAAAAAAAAAAAAAAAAAAAGAAAGAAAGAAAGAAAAAGAAAAAGAAAAGATGGATGAGTTATTTTAGCTATCTCACGCCACAGAGAAAGAAGGCGTCCCGATTTTTTGTATTAGGCTAGCATAACACTGATATAAAAACCTGATCAAAAAAGCACAAGGAAGAACACCCCAAAATAACCTCACTTAAAACTCTTGATGCAAAAATCGTAAGTCAAATACCAGCAAGTAGATTCTAACAGCACATTGGAAGAAAGTAAACCATGACCAAAGAAGCTAATTCTAAACATTCAGGGTGGTTTCACTAGTAAGAGATCTATACAAATAATTAATCACATTACAATGTAGAGAAGGGTCTGATGTACAGGCTGGGCTTTTTTTTTTTTTTTTTTGACTCTGTCACCCAGGCTGGGGTGCAGTGGCGTGATCTTGGCTCACTGCAGCCTCCACCTTCTGGGTTCAAGCCATTCTGCTGCCTCAGCCTCCTGAGTAGCTGGGATTACAAACACCTGTCACCATGCCCAGCTATTTTTTTGTATTTTTAGTAGAGCTGGGGTTTTGCCATGTTGCCCAGGCTGGTCTTGAACTCCTGAGCTCAGGCAATCTACCCTCCTTGGCCTCCCAAACTGCTAGGATTATAGGCGTGAGCCACTGAGCCCACAGGCTGGGCTATTTTAAGACTTTTCTAGGGCTTGGTAGTCTTATTTTTAGATATCAGATCATATTAAGAAAGAAAAAGAGGCCAGGCACAGTGGTTCACGCCTATAACCCCAACACTTTAGGAGGCAGAGGCAGGTGGATCATGAGGTCAAGATATCGAAACCATCCTGGCCAACATGGTGGAACCCCGTCTCTCCTAAAAATGCAAAAATTAGCTGGGCGTGGTGGCTGGGCACGCCTGTAGTCCCACCTACTCGGGAGATTGAGGCAGGAGAATTGCTTGAACCTGGCAGGCGGAGGTTGCAGTGAGCCGAGATTGTGTCATTGCACTCCAGCCTAAGTGACAAGAGCGAAACTCTATAAGAAAGAAAGAAAGAAAGAAAGAAAGAAAGAAAGAAAGAAAGAAAGAAAGAAAGAAAAGAAAGAAAAGAAAGAAAAGAAAGAAAAGAAAGAAAAGAAAGAAAAGAAAGAAAAGAAAGAAAAGAAAGAAAAGAAAAGAAAGAAAAGAAAGAAAAGAAAGAAAAGAAAGGGTTAGTTATTTGGCAGATAGTGAAGGCAAAAGATTCCTTGGCAGAATTTCCCTTTTAACAGAAAAGGCAACCCCGGAATCATTTCTTTAAGAGCAGCCTGAAAAATCGAGCTGCAGACATAGATAAGCAAGCCAGAAGCTTGCACGGGTGAATGCCGGCAGCTGTGCCAATGCGAAAGGGCTACCTGAGGGCCAGGTATGTTCAACATGGAGAGTTCATCTTCCCTTTTCTTTGTCACCATGGTACAGTAAAAGAACAGGCAACATGGTGCTGGCCAGGTAGAGAACCCATCTGCATAATAAAAGATGAGAGTGGGGATGGCCAGATGTTCATATGCTATGCAAATGGCACACCTGGTCCAACTAATCTTTTGCGCCCTATGTAAACCAAACACCGCCTCCCCAAGCTCATATATAAAACCTCGTGCACTTCACTGTGGGAGCAGCAACCCATTTCTCCAGGCACCCTCTCTCTGCAGAGACCTCTTCTCTTTCTTTTGCCTATTAAACTTCCACTCTGAACCTCACTCTGTGTGTGTCCACATCCAGGTTTCCGTGGATGTGAGACAATGAATCTCAGGTATTTACCCCAAACAATGGTGTTGCTTCATCATCACCACCATGATCTGCCAAGTCTTCTGTCATAGTGGCTTTTAACCCCCTCCAGGCACCACGCATTTCTTCTGTTTGGCTTTGCTTTGCTTGCTTCTGTTTTTCACTGTAAAGCATAGTTGGTGAATTGGTAACATTTTTCAAGTCATCAATTTCCAGTGAAATACACACATATCCAACTAAGACTTCCAAAAAACTGGCATAATATAGTGACTTTTCATATTGTATAATTTTATATTTTAGTAACTTTCCAAACTCTGTAAAGTCATCTCTTAAAGATGGGTTCATAGCATTTATTCCATAAACTGTATTATTGTTTGAGATGGAGTCTCGCTGTGTCACCCAGGCTGGAGTGCACTGGCGTGATCTCAGCTCACTGCAACCTCCACCTGCCAGGTTCAAGTGATTCTCCTGCCTCAGCCCCCCAAGTAGCTGGGATGACAGGCACCTGCCACCACGCCTGGCTAATTTTTTGTATTTTTAGTAGAGATGGGGTTTCGCCATGTTGGTCAGGCTGGTCTTGAACTCCTGACCTCAGGTAATCTGCCCACCTCGACCTCCCAAAGTGCTGGGTTACATGTGTGAGCCACTGGGCCCTGTCTGTATTATTAACTATGAAAATTTCCTTTGCTAATTTGAGGTCTGACTCTTCCTGTAATTTCTTTAGCAGGGTTTATCTGTTAAATTATTCTTCTGGTTTTAGAACTTTAGGTTCTTAGGTTCTTCTAACCTCTTTTTAATTTCAACTTGCTTTTTCTTCTATTGTTGTTCTTTCTCTTTTATCTTCTCTGCTATTTTTTTTTCTGAAATGTTAATCTCTGGTTTTACTTCTGCTTCCTCTTTTTTTTTTCTTTTTTGTCATTATCTTCCCAGTTATCTTTGACATCCTCGTCCTCAGCTTCCCAGTGGTCCCCACTGACAGTACTGCCACCCCTGACCTTCTGCACCAGGGCTCCCATTGAGGACTCATCCCCACCCCCACCCTGGGAGTCAAAGTCCTTCACCACTGCCACTGGGCTTGGGGGTGTGAGGGGAAGAGCTAGTCAGGAGTTAGTGCCATGGAGGGGAGTCACTCTACTCTCTATCTTGATTGTGGTTGTGGATATAGGCCTCTCTGTATTTGGCAATAGAACTGCACATTCAAAAAAGTAAATTTTACTGTGTGTAAATACAAATATTAAAAATAAATGTAAAAACCAGGTATGGTGGCGCACGCCTGTAATCCCAGCACTTTGTAAGGCCCAGGCAGGTGTATCACCTGAGGTCAGGAGTTTGAGACCAGACTGGCCAATATGGTGAAATCCTGTCTCCACTAAAAATACAAAAATTACCCGGGCGTGGTGGTGTATGCCTGTAATCCCAGCTACTCGGGAGGCTGAGGCAGGATAATTGCTTGAACCTGGAAGGCAGAGGTTGCAGTGAGCTGAGATCATGCCACTGCACTCCAGCCTGGGTGACAGAGCGAGACTTCTTCTCAAAAAAATAAAAATAAAATAAAAAATAAAAAAAGGAAATGTAAAAACCAAGCAAAACAAAAAAACTCAATGAAGCCAATGATTGACTTGGTAAGAGGGTGAAGTGACTATAATACATTCAGTTTTCTCAAGTGTAAGATGGAGCTAATAATAATTCGTATCTGATAGAGTCATTATGAGATTCTGTTTACAGAATATCTAGCACAGAGTAAGTTCTCAACACATGTTAACCATTGTTAGTATTAAAATGTACCCATTAAGTGCAACAACTTTCTCTCTCTCTCTCTTTTTTTGATGGAGTCTCGCTATGGAGACTCACAAGGGGGAGGTTAGGAGGGGCACAAGCGATAAAAAAACTACATATTGGGTACTACATATGGGGTACAGTGACAGGTGCACTAAAATCTCAGGTATCACTAATATACAATTCAATGTTGTAACCAAAAACCACTGGTACCCCCAAAATTATTGAAATTAGGCCAGGCATAGTGGTTCATGCCTGTAATCCCAGCACTTTGGGAGTCCGAGGCGGACGGATCACGAGGTCAGGAGATTGAGACCATTCTGGTTAACACGGTGAAACCCCGTCTCTACTAAAAATACAAAAAAATTAGCCAGGCATGGTGGCAGGTGCCTGTAGTCCCAGCTACTCGAGAGGCTGAGGCAGGAGAATGGTGTGAACCTGGCAGGCGGAGCTTGCAGTGAGTCGAGATCGCGCCACTGCACTCCAGCCTGGGTGACAGAGCAAGACTCCGTCTCAAAAAAAAAAAAAGAAAAAAATCTTGAAATTAAAAAATATTTTTTAAAAAGAACTATATCCACCTGTAGCAGAGAAAATGGGGTATAGGGTCTGGACAGAAACTGATCTGGATTCTCCAGAGACCAAGAAAGCTAAAAGAGAGTTTAATTTGGTTCTATGTTAGTGTGGTGTCAAAGCAGGGTGAATTTGCGTTAAAGAAGTGTGAAAGTTTAAAGGCAAAGTAGGTCAGGAGACAAGAGAATTAAAAAGGGAGATATGGAGACTGTTTAATGATTTAAACCTCCATCAAGCGAATTGAGCAAAGAGAGGCTGTTTCTCTGTGTTTGCATGGTCATGGTCATTGTGATCACTGCTCATGTTGGTTGCAGCAGGCTGTCTTTCCAATGGCTGCTGTAGCAGTGACAGGGGACTGGTCAGCAAATGTGCATTGCATCAATGACATGGAGCCCATGCCCTTTCACTGCCCGGTTGGTAGTGGTTGCATGGGGCCGGGGATCCTCCTCTTGGATCTTTATTGCTGGCCTCACTTCTCTGTATCACACAAGTCTCAAGAAGGTAGAGAAGACAATAATACTTGATAAAATGAGAAAATTGTTTTATCAATATGTTAAGTGAAAAAAGCAGAATATGAAACTATGTATATGAACCTAATTGGTTAAACATATGTGTAGAAAAATGACTGAAATAAAACACATTAAAACAGTAAATAATAGTTGTCTAAGGATGGAAATTACAGACGACAATCTTTCCTTTATATTTAATGTCTTCTTTGTTTTCATTGATAAAAACGTTTTACTTTTGCAATTGGAAAAGGGGAAATAAATATAATTAACGTATAAGAAATGTAAGTTCGGGCCGGGCGCGGTGGCTCAAGCCTGTAATCCCAGCACTTTGGGAGGCCGAGACGGGCGGATCACGAGATCAGGAGATTGAGACCATCCTGGCGAACACGGTGAAACCCTGTCTCTACTAAAAAATACAAAAATCTAGCCGGGCGAGGTGGCGGCGCCTGTAGTCCCAGCTACTCGGGAGGCTGAGGCAGGAGAATGGCGTAAACCCGGGAGGCGGAGTTTGCAGTGAGCTGAGATCCAGCCACTGCACTCCAGCCTGGGTGACAGAGCGAGACTCCGTCTCAAAGAAAAAAAAAAAAAAAAAGAAATGTAAGTTCCTCTTCCATGTTCTGAGCTCTACACATTGCTCAGCAACAAATGGTTGTTTGATAATTGGTATGTAAAGGGCAATAAACAAGTTAATTGCTGGCTACATTCTCGGATCGCTAGAGGAAGTTCAAAGCTTCTTAACCTTATTTCAGCTCCAAGAAAGGGGTACTCTGATATGGGTCAAAGACCTAGTGGAGTCCTCAAAAGCCCACCATGAGCCATAGTGGGTGGAGGTTGGGCAGGAGAGAGAAGCGTCAAAGCCCCCTCTTTCCATGACATGCTTCTTCTTTATATCAATTTCCATCACTTCCTTTTCCCTCTCTCAGCTACTGTTAAAAGGCGGACTTTTGTATTAGGTTGCTAGGGTTGCCACAGTAAAGTGCCACAGACTTAAATAACAGAAATTTATTTTCTCACAATTCTAAGGTCTAGAAGTCTGAGATCACGGTGGCAGCAGGGTTGGTTTCTTCTGAGGCCTCTCTCCGAGTTGGCAGATGCTCTTTTTCCTGTGTCTTCACCTGGTCTTCCCTCTCTGTGTCTGGGTCTGAATCTCCTCTTCTTATAAGGATATTAGTCATATTGGATTAGAACCCATGCTAATGACTTCATTTTAATTTAAAGGCTCTATCTCCAAATACAGTCATTTGGAAATACTGGGGGTAAGGGCCACAGCGTGTAAATTTTGAGGGGACACAATTTAGCCTATAATAGGACTGAAGTGTCTCCTTTCTTAAGGAGCCATATCTCTGCTCATAGAGAGTCCAAAGAAAACCAAGGTAGGGCTTAGGAGAAAATAAGCAAAAGTAGAGGCTGCTTAAACTTTTGGGGTTTGGTATAGCCCACCAGGTTAAGAAATCTGAGAGGAATTTGAATAATCTGAACCCAATCTGCATTTGTCCAGAGTGCTCCTTCTGGACATGTAACCCTCTTAAATGTCTGGCTGCACTGAGGCTGCTTGAGAATTTGAAATCTCAGTCATCTCCTCCTTGGGGACATGACGTATATGTCATCCTGTTGAACCGATCACCAAATTTTTGGATGTTTCTACAAAAGCAAAACAGAGTTGAGAGCAGAAATGTTAGAATCTTAGAAAGTGACAGGGGCTGGAGGATGAAGAGGTGGCAGGATAAAAGGATGGGGTACTTTGGTCATATTATCCTTGATAGACTGGTCTTACATTCGCATTCTCTGCTAAGAACAAGCAGCAGCATCCCAGGAAACTCTTATGGGACTTTAATGTGATGAAATGAAAGAGATTATCTCTCTCCTCTGCCTAAGGGATGACTATCCATAGAATGTGCTTAGACTTCTTTCCAATCACAGAGACAAATTCTGAAAGTTTTGCAGTATGGTACTGATTTCCTTGACCGAATCAGAGTCCAGGTCTATAAAGTTTGCCTTTGCCCAGCCAGCAGATGGTGCCATTTTTCTAGGAAATTGAGGCCGATTCAGCTTGAACTGCCATTTGGCTTTTAGTGTTCTAGGCACTGTGCTCACAGCACATTGTATAGTGCTTCACAGGTAACCAGTTTCTGTTCTAGGAAAGTCTAGTGCTCTTACCTGCAATTGAACACACTGAAATCTTCAAGTTTCTCAGTTTAAGTGAAAACTTTTTTTTTTTAAATTTAGGGATAATTAGAAGAAAATCTTAGTATTTCTTTTAGAAAAATATTCCCCCACCCCTCAACTCTCTGTTTTTCTCTCTCTCGCATCTTGTTCCAACATACCAGGTAGAACCATCTCATCTTTCCTTTGAAAGGCCCTCTCACAGTCCTTCACTCTTGTACATGGTGGGTGGACTAAATTCTATAGTGAAATTGTATCTTTTGAGGAATGAGTACTCCTGAACAGTTGCTTTACTTTTTGGGGACATGTAGCTGTGTATTCATCTTTTAAGGTATAAATACTTTCCTTCAAAAAATATATATACATATTCTGAAATATTTGGAAGCCAGTTGCAGATGTTATGACACATCAGCCCTAAATATTCAGCATATAACTCCTAATAATAAAGACTTTCTTCTACTTAACTGCTAAACTATGACCATATCTAAGAAAATTAACCATAATTTCCAAGTGTTACTTAATATCCAGTTCATTTTCAAAATTTCCTAGTTATTTCCCACTACCACGCCTGGCTAATTTTTTGTATTTTTAGTAGAGACGGGGTTTCACCGTGTTAGCCAGGATGGTCTTGATCTCCTGACCTCGTGATCCTCCCGCCTCGGCCTCCCAAAGTGCTGGGATTACAGGCATGAGCCACTGCGCCCAGCCCATAGGGTCATTCTTAACCTGCATTGTTCCTCAGATGTTAAAACCTGAGGCAAGGCCTCTGTGCTACAATTCTCCTTGGAAGTGCAGGCCTGGGGAGCAGGAGTGGGTGTGTACAGTTGCTAAAAGGTAGGGAAGGGGAGTGAGATGATATGACTATGTGCTATCACGCTGCCCATTCTCTACTATTAAGTAGGTTGGCTACTTTATCTTGTGGGATCATCTGAGACAGCATGTCACTGGCTGTTTCTTAAGATGATCTGTTTGAAGGAGACAACAGGGAAGAATGTATCCACCGGCTTTCATATTCCACTGATGCAAGAGTCGTGTGCACTCTACAGAGTGTAAATCCTGCCCTCCTTTCAGTTTGTGCATGAACAAGCCTGGAACTGGCTGCAGAGTTTCATATATCTGTCTCAGGGGAAGTCTGGGATGAGAAGCAGCACTGTAGGGTGCTGCCCACATAAAGTCTTCTGGAGCCCAGGCAGACTTTGTTTCTGCAAGGATCCTGGAGCTGAACACAATGTCCCTGGAGACAGGTGAGGCTGAGAGGATCTGATACATAAGTGTGTCTGATGCGATATCTTATCTTTTAACTAGTTCCTCTCTCCCTTGTAGCTACTATAAACTGGAAGTCAGCTCTAAAACCTTGATAAGATTCAGGTAGAACATTTTGGCCAGATAAATGATGTTGTGTACTTCATATTGCACCACATCAGGAGGCACAAAATGCCAGGTTGTTTCACTATTAATGATGCTAAGTTACTTGGTTTTGCCGTGACAAATAGATCTCTGATTGTAAAGGCCCATTTTCCCCTTTGCAATTAGCAAGCAACTGGAGATACATGACACTGTCCTCTTCCCAGCAATCTTTTAACTAATGATTTTAACATTCATTGATTATCATTTTCTGAATCAATTATTTCACTGGGGGTCACAAACATTAGCCGACATTCTTCTCTGAAGAAGCTTTTCTAGATCACCTGGGGATTAACTACCATTGCTCTTAGGAAGCAGGGAAAATAGTTCTTTTGTTTTAATTTCCAATTTTCAGAGTAAGGAGTTGAAAGTTGAAATAATAGTCATAATCTTGGTGCCAAATTAATTTTGTTTGTTTTGCCTCCTTTGAGTATTGTATGTGGACTTATGCGTTTTCTTTATTCAGTATTTAACAATTCATTATACGTATTAAGGCTACAATTTCCCTAAATTTGACAAGTAAAAGCCCGGAAAACTGGTTGCTGTGTTTTACTGATATGCCCTTATCATTTCTTTAGTAAAGGCTTCCTTGCTTTCTGGCAAACAAGATGTCTCATCTTGTCCTTTCCTTGCCCCAGACTTGGAATCCAACGTTTTACTGAGGATATTTGATTCCTTTTACTGGGGAACGGTATTTAGAAGCCAAGACCCAGATACTAGGTATGCTAATTGCTACTGGAGTTTTGGTACTTCTAGACTCTTTCAAGGGTCAGAACTAGGAAATCTATTTTTAAAAATCATGAGTTCATCTGATCTCTCCTTGTGATGAAGCCCCCGGGGGAGGGGTGGCCACCCTGTCTGTGGTTCAGTGGACATAGCCTTCCCAGCCTCCTGGTTCTAGAGAGTCTGGGCAGTCTGGATGAGGAGGGCTCCCCCGAGCACAGCACACCTGCTCTGCCAAGGGACAGCCAGATTGCTTCTTTAAGTGGGTCCTTGACCCTGTTCCTCCTCACTGGGTGAGACCTCCTAACAGGGGCCTCCACACGCCTCCTATAGGAATGTTCAGGCTGGCATCAGGTCGGTGCCCCCGGGATGGAGCCCCCAGAGGAAGGAGCAGGCTGCCATCTTTGCTCTTTCATAGCCTTCACTGGTGATATGTCCAGGGAGGGAGAGAGGTGACTCAGATCTGGAGTGGACCCCCAGCAAACCACAGCAGCCCTATGGAAGAGTGGCCTGACTGTTAAAGGAAAACAAACAAACAGAAAGCAACAACAACAACAAAGACTCCACAAAACCCCTATTCACAGGTCAGCAACCTCAAAGATTGAAGGTAGATAAGCCCACAAAGATGTCAAAGAATCAACGCAAAAACACTGAAGACTCAAAAAGCCAGAGTTATTCTTCTTCTCCAAATGATCTAACACATCTCTAGCTAGGGCACAGAACTGGGCTGAGGCTGAGATGGCTGAATTAACAGAAGTAGGCTTCAGAAGGTGGGTAATAATGAACTTCACTGAGCTAAAGGAGCATGTTTTAACCCAATGTAAAGAAGCTAAGAATCAGTACAGGAGCTGATAACCAGAATAGCCAGTTTAGAGAGGAACAGAACTGACTCAATGGAGCTGAAAAACACAACACGAGAACTTCACAATGCAATCACAAGCATCAATAACAGAATAGACCAAGCAGACGAAAGAATCTCAGCTTGAAGACTATCTTTCTGAAATAAGACAGGTAGACAAGAATACAGGAAAAAGAATGAACAAAACCTCCGAGAAATATGGGATTATGTAAAAAGACCAAACTTATGACTGATTGGAATACCTGAAAGTGACAGGGAGAATGGAACCAAGTTGGAAAGCATACCTCAGGATATCATCCAGGAGAATTTTCCCAACCTAGCAAGACAGACCAACATTCAAATTCAGGAAATCCAGAGAACCCCAGTAAGACACTCCATGAGAAGATCAATCCCAAGACACATAATCTTTAGATTCTCCAAGGTTGAAATGAAAGAAAAAATGTTAAGGGCAGCCAGAGAGAAAGGCTAAGTCACTACAAAGGCAAGCCCATCAGACTAACAGTGGGCCTCTCAGCAGAAACTCTACAAGCCAGAGGAGATTGGAGGAAGACCAAGTAAAAGATATTTGTACTACCATGTTCATTGCAGCATTGTTTACAATAGCCAAGATATGGAAACAACACTATTCAACATTCTTAAGGAAAATAATTTCCAACCCAGAATTTTATATCTGGCCATATTAAGCTTCATAAGCTAAGGAGAAATAAGATCTTCTTCAGACAAGCAAATGCTGAGGGAATTTATCATCACCAGGCCTACCTTGCAAGAGCTCCTGAAAGAAGCACTAAATACGGAAAGGAAAAACCACTACCTGCCACCACAAAAACACACTGAAGTACAGAGACCAGCAGCGCTATGAAGCAACCACATAAACAAGTCTGCAAAATAACCAGCTAGCATCATGATGACAGGATCAAATTCACACATAACAATATTAACCTTAAATGTAAATGGGCTAAATGCTCCAATTAAAAGACACAGAAAGGTAAGCTGGATAAAGAGTCAAGACCCAATTGGTATGTTGTCTTTAAGAGACCCATCTCACATGTAAAGACACACATAGGCTCAAAATAAAGGGATGGAGGAAAATTTACCAAGCAAATGGAAAACAGAAAATATCAGGGGCCACAATCCTAGTTTCTGACAAAGAAGACTTCACATCAACAAAAATAAAAAAATACAAAGAGGGATATTATATAATGGTAAAATGTTCAATTTAACAAGAAGAGCTAACTGTCCTAAATATATATGCACCCAACATAGGAGCACCCAGATTCATAAAGCAAGTTCTTAGAGATCTACAAAGAGACTCCCACACGATAATAGTGGGAGACTTTAACACTCCACTGACAATATTAGACAGATCATTGAGACAGAAAATTAACAAAGATATTCAGGACCTGAACTCAGCTCTGGATCAAGTGAACCTGATAGGCATCTATGAACTCTTCACCCCAAAACAATAGAATATACATTCTTCTCATCCCCACATAGCACTTACTCTAAAATTGATCACATAATTGGAAGTAAAACACTCCTTAGCAAATGCAAAATAACTGAAATCATAACAGTCTGTTGGACCACAGTGCAATCAAATTAGAAATTAAGATTAAGAAACTCACTCCAAACCATATAATTACATGGAGGTTAAATAACCTGCTCCTGAATGACTCCTGGGCAAATAATGAAATTAAGGCAGAAATCAAGAAGTTCTTTGAAACTAATGAGAACAAAGAGACAATGTACCAGAATCTCTGAGATACAGCCAAGGCAGTGTTAAGAGGAAAATTTACAGCATGAAATGCCCACATCAAAAAGCTAGAAAGATCTCAAATCAGCAATCCAACATCACAACAAAAAGAACTAGAAAACCAAGAGCAAACAAACTCCAAAGCTAGCAGAAGACAATAAATAACCAAGATCAGAGTGGAACCAAAGAAGATAGAGACACAGAAAACCCTTCAAAAAGTCAATGAATCCAGAAGCTGTTCTTTTGAAAAAACTAATAAAAACAGACTACTAGCTAGACTAATAGAGAAGAAAAGAAAGAAGAATCAAACAGACACAATTGGAAATGATAAAGGGATGTCACCACTGACTCCACAGAAATACAAACTACCATCAGAGAATGCTATAAACACCTCTATATACATAAACTAGAAGATATAGAAGAAATGAATAAATTCCTGGACACATACACTCTCCCAAGACTGAACCAGGAAGAAAGTGAATTCTTGAATAGGCCAACAACACGTCCTGAAATTGGGCAGAAAATGCCCAAGACCAGACAAATTTACAGCTGAATTCTGCCAGAGGTACAAGGAAGAGCTGGTGCCATGTCTACTGAAACTATTCCAAACAATTGAAAAGAAGGGACTCCTCCCTAACTCATTTCATGAGGGCAGCATGGTGGTTGTCAAGGGCTGACGGTAGAAGGGAAAAATTGTTTTCAAGGAGTTGAAAGGGAACTTCTTACAGTGAGAGAAATATTCTACATATTGTTTGTGATGCTGATTACTATATGCATTTATCAAAAATTATACACTGAAAATGGGTGAATTTAATTACATGTAAATTATATAAAAGCAATTAAGGAAAAGAAAAAAAATCATGAGTTCATAATAATATTTCTAGTTTAAATTTAACATTATAGATTATTTCTTACCTTCTTTGATTCTATATTTGTATATCTTTTTTGTTACACTAAAAATCTTAGTTACCAATAACACTGAACAATTTATTTACAGTACTCCTCTCTTCTGTGTGGGGGATATGTTCCAAGATTCCTGCTCCATGGTGAGCTAAGGCTGAAGAAAAAGGCTGACAAATCCGGTTTCTCAGAAAGAAACATTTAATAGAAACTTATGAACAGAAGCCATGCCTCCAGTGGGTGGATCCCCATACTGTTGCCCCACAGACCAGGGGTTTATATACTATAGGAAAAGGGTATACATGTTCTATAGGGCAACCTACCAGGAAAAGACAAGTATGCTATGTATGTCACAGCCAATAATTTATGTGATAACATCAAGGTTGTTGTGACCTAGGGGCAGGGCTTACAGTAAGTACATGCTCCTACACAAGGAACAGTAGGTAAAGAGGCATTCCAGGAACTGGGATTAATCAGAAGTCAACATGGTAGATTAGCATCCAAGATGGAGTTACTTTGGCCTCCATGACTCCCCAGTGGATTCCTGAGACTGTGAATCATACTAAGTTCTGTATATACTACATTTTTATCAATTTGATAACAAAGAAGGCTACTTAGTGACTAATGGGCAGGTAGCGTATACAGCATGGACGTGCTGAACAAAGCGATGTTTTAAGTCCTGGACAGGATGGAGTGGGATGGTGTGAGATATCATCATACTTCTCAGAATGGCACATAATTTAAAACTTAGGAGTTGTTTGCTTCTGGAATTTTCCATTGAATTTATTTGGACTGGGGTTGACAGTAACTGTGGAAAGCAAAACCACAGATAAAGGAGGACTACTGTTTTTTGCTTCACTCTATAACATTTAAAACAACATCACCCAATATTACTACTACTACTAAGTGAAAATTAAAATTTCTTGTAGTTCCTTTTGTCTTCATAACACACCTAACTAAAAATGTATAGCAGTGTACTAAGCTTAAAAGTCAGTTGAAATATTTTTTTCCTCTTTGTGATTATGTGAAAATATCAATATCTATACAAATTTGTTTCATTTTGTTTTATATAAACATTTATTGGCCAGGTGCAGTGGCTCACTCCTGTAATCCCAGCACTTTGGGAGGCCGAGGTGGACGGATCACTTGAAGTCAACAGTTCGAGACCAGCCTGGCCAACATGGTGAAACCCTGTGTTTACTAAAAATACAAAAATTAGCCGAGTGTGGTGGCACACACCTGTCATCCCAGTTACTGGGGAGGCCGAGGCAGAAGAATCGCTTGAACCCAGGAGATGGAGGTTGCAGTGAGCCGAGATCACATGACTGCACACCAGCCTGGACAATAGAGTGAGACTCAGTCTCAAAAAACCCCCCAAAAAGAGACAAAAATGTATTTTTGAGTTATATGTGTCAACATAAGAATCAAACCTTAAATTATGTGAAGATATTCAGAGAAGTCTCATCTTCATTTTTATCCCTTCTACCTGATTCCACCTCTGTCCCCTGTAGATGACCACTTCATTATTGGTTTTTGGTTTATCCTTTCATGTTTATTTTTGCAATAACAGACAAGTATGTATTAGTCTTGTTTTTCCTTCACAAAAAGTAGCATACCGTTCCACAATTTGCCCTTTTCACTTAATAACACACCCAGGAGATCACTGTGTATTGGTATACTGAGGTCCTTTTCGTTCCATTTTCATGGTTGCATAATACTACATTATATAGATCTGTTATAATTGATTCATCCCTTTCCTTATTGGTAGGCCTATGGGTTGCTCAGAATTATTTTAAAAATTTTTTATTATATTCAATAACAATTATAGAAACTACTTTCCTGTCTTTACATAGTAGTGTTTTGTCTTAATGCCTCAATTCTGATCAATTTTTGCCTAATGGTTGCTGCTAGTTTGCTTTGAATTTGAAAATTAGATCCCCACACTTGTAATACTTTTTTTTTTTTTCTCTTTGAGAGAGAGTCTCCCTCTGTTGCCCAGGCTGGAGTGCAGTGGCACGATCTCAAATCACTGCTATCTCCACCTCCCAGATTCAAACTCCACCTCCCAGATTCAAACGATTCTCCTGCCTCAGCCTCCTGATTAGCTGGAATTACAAGCATGTGCCACCACGCCCAGCTAATTTTTTTGTGTGTGTCTTTAGTAGAGATGGAGTTTCACCATGTTGGCCAGGCTAATCTCGAAATCCTGACCTCAGGTGATCCACCTGCCTCGGCCTCCCAAAGTGCGGGGATTCCAGGCGTGAGCCACTGCACTGGCCAGTAATAATTGTCTGTAAAATAGGACTGAGTAGACGTGCACAAGACCTCGGGGAGCTTATTAGGTAAACTGTCCTATTCGGACCTATTCAGAAGCTTATATTCGGAAGGCCTTTTTATGTCTTAGTTTGCTCTTTTGTTTAAAGCTACTCTGTAATTATCAGAGGAAAGTAAGTTTCTACAAAAATAGTTGTCAATCTGGAAATTGGATCATGTGCACTTCCATGATTGAGGTAGCAAAGCTTTCCCACTTCAGAGACAAGTTAGATTTGTTGGAGAGAGAGAGAGTGAAAAGTGAAAATGCTAGGTATCTAGGGAGATGGTCAACACATCCATAAAGCAATATGCACAGATATACAGGTAAAAATATGCCTGCATATACCTGTAATATGTGAAAACATGCCTTTAATACCTAATAAGTTTTTCTGCTTTTTTCACTCAGTGTTATAAGTATTTTCCCACATTATTAAGAATTCCATTGGGTATGATTTTTAAATAGCTGGATGTAATGCATTGTATAGAGCAGAACATTAAAATTTTTCCTTTATTACTGAGTCTCTTTCTATTCAAACAGAATCCACATAGAAATCCCATATATGGTTCAGACAAGATTCTGATGATTCATTTGGCAGTTTTGGCCATTATATTTTGATCTTTTATAGCTTTTCTTGCTTTCTTTCTTGTTTCTCCTTTGTTCTTAATTCATCAGTGAAACATCTCATCTCACTGAAGTTATCAACTCATTTTGTAGTTTTCTTCTATTTTCTGCATTGTCTCTTTCCTCCAAGCTACATTTTTCTGTTTGTTTCAGTCTGTCTATTTCATGAGGAAGGCTTTCCTCACATCTAGTGGTTTGTGGCTGTGCATTGATATTTCAGAGTGAGGCACTAACATGCTGACTGGAATCTCTGTGCAGGTGGGTGAAACCTGGGAGGGTCCCAAATGCCTGAGCCTATAGATGTATTCTTTGGGACCATTCAGTTCTTCCAGAGAAAGGTCCTGGAGTCCAATCCTGGAATCCAGTCCTGGAAGATGTATTAAATAAGCCTGGTGTCTTGAACACAAAGCTGAGGAAGAGAGCTGAGGGTCTTGCAGCTCAGTGTGCAGACTGTCAATTAATTCCCATTTTTAATCGGAGGCATCATCATCACAACCCTCTGCCATACTTGAGTCTTCAAGTACAGAGTCTTTCTGTTTCTGTTCTCTAGAGATTAAATCGCCTGTCTCTTTGGGGGAACAGTTGAAGATGGTTGCCTGACTGTTCAAAGAGATGGAGGAATGTGGGACTTTTATTGTTTTCCCTAGGGATTTCCAGTCAGTATTTTGCAATATGCTCCCCGATTGAGGATGAGACTGCCAGTTTCTTCGTTTTTTAATTTAGACAATCTTCGATGCTTTGTACATATGTATGGAGTATAATTTGATGTCTTGATACTTGTATATGTTATATAATGATCCAATCTGCGTATTTAGTGTATCCATCACTTCGTGCATTTAGCATTTCTTTGTGGTGAGAACATTCAAAAGCCTCTCTTTTAGCTATTTAGACTGCCACTTCCTGAGTCTTTCAGGGGTTCTGTGGGGGTAGATCAGCTTTTTCTCATTGGTATCTTCCTTCATATGCACTTGCATTTCAGCTTCTTTCAGCTCTGCCAAATCAAGTCTAATTTCTCCATCTGTTTTCCACTCCTGAAATTTTATCAAAATATCACGTCCACTATTATCCCTTCTATAGTTCTCTTTGTACTTGTCATTCGTCCTTTACTGTTATCTTAATGGAGTTTTAGAAGCACGCAGAAGTCTATGTATCTGTCGTTCATATTTACCTGAAAACCTCAAGCAGTTTAACTCTCCACTGTTTGGGACAATGCATATTGTTTATGAAATATATGATGATCCCCCAAAGCCCACCATAAATCCTAGTATACATTGTACCATAATCACCGAACCATTACCCTAGTGTTGTGCAGTTAGATGATCTCCAATTTGATACTATGGCAAGGGCACAATGAACATTTTGTGCATAAATTATCATCCACAGTTACGGCAATTTTTCTGTTTAAATTGTTTGAATTTGCATTTCTTCAAGTTTATTTTTTCTCCCAAATATATAGTAGAGATCTGCTTTTCTTCTTTTGTAAATTATCTATTATAGATCATATTTATATTGTATATTATTATAGCATTTATATATCATGTATAATATGTACACAAGTATATTATATATTTATATGTGTCAACTTGTAATAACTATAACATTTTTCTGGATTAGTGTTTGTCTTATAATTTCTGCATACTTTTGCAGATGGAAATGATATTTTTAATTTTTGCACAAACACATCGGATTGTTTCTTTTAGACGCAGGGTCTCACCTACAGACATGTACCACTATGCCAGGCTAATTTTTAAATTTTTTGTAGAGACGAGGTCTCGCTATGTTGTCCAGGCTGGTCTTGTACTCCTGGCCTCAAGCAATCATCCTGCCTCAGCCTCCCAAACAGTGAGCCACTGCATTGGCCAATACTTAGTAAATATGTCTGATTTTGGAGATAAAGAGGTGAGAGTCAGAGTCAAAGGTCAGATTTCTGAGACTGCTGCAGCTTACTATGGGAAACATGGAGAGTGAAGCACTGGGAAAGTGGGACAAGAACTGAGATTTGGGAAATGCTTACAGCAAAGGGGAGGAGGAGAAGTGGACTTGGTGAAGATGAGGCAGAGAGGTGCCTGAGAGGGCTGCATTGGGGTTTAAGTACTACGCTGAAGAGTTAAGGACTTAGGAATGGGGGCCGGGAACGGTGGGTGGCTCAAGCCTGTAATCACAGTACTTTGGGAGGCTGAGGTGGGCAGATCATCTGAGGTCAGGAGTTCCAGACCAGCCTGGCCAACATGGCAAAACAGTCTGTACTAAAAATACACACACACAAAATTAGCTGGGCATTGTGGAGGACACCTGTAATCCCTGCTACTCAAGAGGCTGAGGCAGGAGAATCACTTGAACCTGGAAGGCGAAGGTTGCAGTGAGCCGAGATGGCGTCACTGCACTCCAGCTGGGGTGATAGAGTGAAATTCCGTCTCAAAAAAAAAATAAAATAAAATAAGACTTATGAATGGGTAAAATGATCCTGCCCAATCGTACCCTTTCTTGCCCATATGTTAAAGCCTCAAAGCCATTCCTGCAGATGCTGCCGGGCACATCTGAAGACAAGGTGGTGAGAAAATGTGTTAAATTTTCTCAGTGATACAAGTTGATCTCACCGGAACTGCCTTTAGCACTTAGAAGCACTGTCTTCACAAGTGAAGCTAGTGCTGCAGATTCAAAATGCCAGGGAATCCCAGTCCTCAACCCTTCCTTTTCTCTTCCTATTGAAGGAAGAGTTATTAAGTAGCTGAATTATCAAGGCTATTGTTTCTCAAATAGAAAGTTTAGTTCCACAGAGGAGTAGTGTGTACCTTCCATTAGGAAGTGTGAATAGGAGCTACAAAACTCCCCACAGTTGGTAGGGAACTGAGTTTTCAAATTGGATGTTTTGACTTTGCTTCTTCCCATTCTTGGGCTTGTTCTTGCTATCTTCCTCCGCCTATCTTTAACGCCACCACTCTAATAAGAAGAACTCTAACCCACTGTTTTGCAAGGGTGGCTCCTGGCAAAAGCCCACTGTGTTTTGTTGTGGTGAGGGTGTGTGGGGGGGGGGATTGCTTAGAATGCAGAAGCAATGCTGGATTGATGAGATTGTAGAACTTTTCAAAAGGGCAGGGCAGACCGAGGAAGGGAGCACAGGATGAAAAGGTTTGTGAACCATATCTTTGTTGAAGATAATTCTTGCTCCATCCTTTATCAAATGTACTTAGTTACTTCACAAATATTTCAGTAAAAACTGTATTCATATAAAAGATTAGAGGCTACATTGTCTTTAGTCCTGTAGCCTACGTTTTAATAGTATCACAGCCTTGTTTATGTTAGATTTCTGCTGATTTCATTCAGATCAGTGACATATGAATACATCCTTAATAGTATGGCTTCTCATCTTTCAGTGTCTAAATGTAGGGTATTCTCACAAAATGACCCCGTGATGATTCCTTGGATTTTCTAAAGATTGCTTTTTACTAACAACTTGATCACATATATTTCCATGGCCTTAAAATCAATGCCTGTTAAAGTGACCCAAGCCTTAATCTCGGCTCTTGATTTTTCATTCTAATGAGAATTGCTGTGATGAAGGAGCAGTGATTTGAATAAACAAACATTTACTGAGTGCCAACTGTGTGCAAGACCTAGTGATGCTGTTCTTGTTGCGCTGTTTGTTTGAGTAGAACGCTATGTGTGCGCTGATGCAGGGAACAGAGGCAGGCAGGGTAGAGGAAAGCTTGGAAAGTTTTCAAGATTAATTAGCACGAAGGTGGGGCATTTGGGATATCTGGCACCAGATAGTAATCAACAGTACTAATTATACTTTCATATTAAATCAGTTATGGTGGATGAATTGGAATCCATCAGCCAGTATGGCTAAGGATGCTGCAGCTGTTGTGAGTTCTCTTTACATATTTCCATAGCTCACGTGTTGGTGGGATGCATTTTATTCTTCCGGATTTCTAGTAAAGAAAATAATCCCCAGTTTTTTCAGTTTTACTAGAAAATTTCTAGTACAATAAAATTGTAGTAGAAATTAAACTTTCTACTTAAAATCGATGCCAGTAACCCAAGCCTGAATCTTGGCTCTTAATTTTTCATTCTAATGAGAATTACTGTGATGAAGGAGCAGTGATTAGAATGAGAGAAAGATGTGTGAACATACAAATCACCTGGAATGATGCATTCTCAGTGGAGTCACTGTGCAGTCAACACTTTGTATTTTCAGCTTCTTGGTAAATAGGTAAGGGTCCTTACATTACTACACAGAACGTGTGAATGGATCTTGGAGCATGAGTTCTAAATTATGTCATTTCATGGCTAGATGCTATAATATGTTCTGTTTATTAATATTCCTACTGAGAAATTAGATGGCAATTGGAGCTGAGTGAGCGGGCTGGTGGGCTCAAGAACGGGTGCGTATTTCAGCAGCATCCTTCTGGCAGGTTCAGTGAATGGCATGTGAAGGCTGATGTGGCCTTTATTTGGTTTGGGTGGAGCTATTTTTCTCTAAGTTCATCACACTATAATTTGGGTATTAGCTCTAGGGCACTGAGAAGATATTTGTGCCATTTTGAAGGGAATTTAATTCCACTGAATGTGTTAAATGCATATGATTGGCATTCAATACATTTAATAGTGAGCATCCTAGGGCAAGACATAAAAATGTACAATGTACACCTTTCTTTTTTTAAGGAAAAAATTAGTGATTAAGAATGTTTTCAGTGGCTGGGCATGGTGGCTCATGCCTCTAATCCCAGCACTCCTGGAGGCCAAGGTGGGTGGATCGCCTGTGATCAGGCGTTCGAGACCAGAATGGCCAACATGGTGAAACCCTGTCTCTACTAAAAATACAAAAGTTAGCCTGGTGTGGTGGTGGGCACCTGTAATCCCAGCTACTTGGGAGGCTAAGGGAGAATCGCTTGAACCCGGGAGGTGGAGGTTGCAGGGAGCCGAGATAGCACCACTGCACTCCAGCCTGGGCGACAGAGTGAGACTCAAAAAAAAAAAAAGTTCTTAGTAAGCAGCCACATGTATTCACATAAGATGATGCCTTGAGAGGGAGAATAGTCTGTCCTCTGTATTTTCTGTAAATTGGTAGTTAAAGCTAGAGCCTATCAACTCTAGAGGATAACTCAGATTTGGATTAAATTATTTTTGACAGAAATATTTCTTTATTTTATTTTTTTCGAGAAGAAGTCTTACTCTGTCACCTAGGTTGGAGTGCAGTGGCGCAATCTCGGCTCACTGCAACCTCCGCCTCCTGGGTTCAAGGGACTCTCCTGCCTCAGCCTCCCGAGTAGCTGGGATTACAGGAATCTGCCACCACAGCTGGCTAATTTGTATAGTTTTAGTAGAGATGGGGTTTCGCCAGGTTGTCCAGGCCGGTGTCTAACTCCTGATCTCAGGTGATCCGCCCACCTCGGCCTCCCAAAGTGCTGGGATTACAGGCATGAGCCACCAGCTTGGCCAAGAGTATTTCTGTAGGTAGTGGTGAGTATATGTACAACAAGTCATAGAATGCTTGGTCATTTCTCTTTTGTTCTGTTAGCAGTCGCTGATGATATTTTCCTACATCTCTTCCTTATTAGAATTTGTAAAATGTTGATATTTTAATTTTTTTCTTTATTTTTTTATTAACTGTCATATTTTGAGAGAGAAACTTCCCCTTTCCAACTATTTGGTTACCCTCAGATATAGTTTACATGGAAAAGTCAGAATAAATGCTTACTTTGGGGGCTAAAAAAGGATGGACGGTTTTTCAAACTAACAAGGTGTTATTATATTTGCTTCAGATAGTGAATAGTATTTTAAGAAATTTAAAAACATTAAAATAAAGGTAAGAAAAGCCACTTTACACTAACCCAGGTGTTTACTTTTTTGGGTGCCCCTAACTTCTTCTTACACCTCAGGGCTCCCCTCTGGGATCATTCGACTCCAGCCTTTGGAATTTCTTGTGATGCAGGTACTTGCAATGAATTATTTAACCTTTTGTCTTTTTGAATATGTCTTTATTTTATCATAATTTCTGAAGAATCTTCTAGTGGGATATAGACTTCTAGGTAGATAGTTCTTTTATTTCAACACTTTAATAATGTCATTTCGTTGCCTTTTGTCCTTCATCTTTTTTTTTTTACTGATGACAAGTCAGGCATCATTTGTTTCATTGATTCCTGCATATAATACGTCATTTTTCTCTGACTACTTCAAAGCTTACTTTCAGTATTGGTTTTTAGCTGTTTGACTATGGTACCGCTAGGTGTTTTTATTTTAAAATTTTTTCTTTAACTTGCTGAGGTTTGCTGCTATTCCTATATTTATTCTGCCTGAAGTTGATGTATTTAATCAGTTTTGGAAAATCATTGGTCATTATGTCTTTAAATATTTCTGGTGTCTTTGTTTCATCTCTTTTTCTCTTCTTTTGGAACTCCAATAGCACATGTGTTAGACTGTTTGATATTGTTCCTCAGATGTTCTATCCCACTTTCCCCCATTCTTTTTATATTTCCTTTGGTATAGTTTATTTGAGGAAACAATTTCTTTAATTTTGTCAGAATTCAAGATACAACAAGAAAAACACCCCGAAACACATGGAGACAGAAGATGAGACTCAACACCTTCCCACTGCCTCCGTGTTTAGAGTGGGACAAACTGGGGATGAGACAGCTGGGGGAGACCCGAACCTCAGTCAGCAGGCTCCAGGCCTGTGTGGGGGAAGGGTAAGGGGGAAGCAGAGCCTAGCCCCACAGTGAGGGGAAACAACTGAGGAAAGACCCCCTTGAAAGTCTCCACCTCCTCACCAACACTCTTGCCCAGGGAAGGGGAGCCCAGAGCAGCAAGTGGGCTCTGGGGCCATGGCCATGTTTATGATTGAGAAGCACATGTTTGGGGGATTAAGAGACAACTGGTCTGGTTAGTATGAGGTATACAGAGGGCAGGAAGCTGGGTGATAGCATCAATACCCATGATATTGATTATTGCTATGTGCAAGTGGGCTTGACTGCTAAGGCAACATCTTTGTACTTCTGTCCTATTGGTACTAGGAAAACACTGCCTGATTTTGACAAAGAAAATGACATGCTCCAAATGACATTTTAAAGAGATGAATATTGCCAAGTTGTGCATGATAATTGGAGAACTGTCTTGAGCCATGGAAACTAAGTGATTAATAGAATATTCCATTCATACGGATATTCAGAGCTACTAATGGGACAAACAGAGAAAATGGTCCCAAATCTCTGAGGAATTCTTCCCTTCTGTAAGCTGTTCATGCTCATGCTTCCTTCTCCTAGAAGTTTCTGGCACTTAATTTGCATGTTTTGTTTTCCTTCACGAGCAATTGTATGTGACTTATGAAGGAAGAAAGAGCAGTGCGTCATATGCTACCATAGGGAGAAATGTTACTCAGAGGTAATTGGAATACTAAGGAAGAATTCAATATAGTATATGGCTGTCATCGGTATGAAGAGAAGAAGAAATTCTTCCGGAAATCATCTTCTGTTAGGACTTCATTCATTAGGGTTAAAGTAATCTTTAACTTTTGAGGGGTTACAGAGGTTTATCAGCGATGACAAATGAGGGTGTGCTGTAGGAACAAATAGCCGTATGATCTCCTTGGAATAAAACATCAAAGCTTTATTTTTTCCTCACACTACATGTCCATTTTGATTGGCAGGAGGGACTGGCCGACTGGAGACCCTCAGAGGCCTGAGCTAATGGAGTTGCTGCTATTTTGACCATTGCCAACCATGATACCAGAGGGAAATGAAATGTGGTGAGCTTTGTCTCTTAAAGTTTCTGTCCAAAAGTGCCCCAGGTTACTTCTCACACTTCAGTGCCCCAAGTCACATGGGCATATTTACTTCTAGAGGTGAGACAGTGCCATCTTCTTATGGGCCAGGAAGAGAGAAAAGCAAAAGATGTGTGATCACCCTGATGACTAGCAGAGAATTACTCTAATAATCTTATAAAAGTTGTGGATTCTCCCTCCCACAATTTGCACAGATGTACACATTCCTGGTACAATTTCATTTCAATTTCAAGTGGTTCACAGGTGTCCTGAAGCCTATATACTGATTCTATAAAGATTCAACTAGAGAATGAGAACTATACTTCCAAAGTATATATTCATTGCTAATTTCTCTCCCAATATTTACCTATGAGCTTTCTCACTCTCTGGCTCTCTTAAAAGCAATCTCAGTTCTTTTCACTTACTATGTGAAGTGCTATAAGGATCTAAACAGTATTAGATTCTGGGAATATATCCTAGAGCAGCATAATCTGGCACAATAAGTGAAACTGTCATTTGACAATACTGTCACTTCTTAGCAATGTGATTAGTCAAATTGTCAATGAGACTGTGGCAAATTACTTAACATTCTGCGTCTCAATTTTGTCTCCTCTAAAACAGAAATCGTAAAACCTTCTTCACAGGGTTGTTGAACATTTAAAAGGATGGATATTTATGGGTTAGGACCAATATGTACTTTGTCCCCTATAACTTTGCAAAGTTGGGTGGTATTGTGTAGGTATGGGGTGGAGAAAAGTGGTGATACCTGTGGATTTAAAGGGTTATTAGAAGAAGGTGGTCTTGTGTAATGCCAGAAAAAGACATAGGCTGTGCCCCTCCTGTTGATTGATGGCCAAGTTGCAGGAGCAAACATATGAGACCATTGAAAATGGAAAGAAATCATAAGACTCGTATGGATCATTGTCAAGTGATTACTTCAGAAAATAAGTGCTTTAAATTCAGACCAGGAGGAGATTGCTATTAGCAGGTGGGATCATGGGAAGACTCTGTGGAAGAGGTGAGGTTTGAACTTGAAGGACTGTATTTGGGTTGGTGGTGTACAGGAGGCAGCCATTTTGCTCAGAAGGAATGATGGAACAAAGCACAGAATTACATGAGACAATGAATGTGAATGTATATGGGCTTGTTGAGCATCTGGGAAATGCCTAACAGGATTGTAACGACCGGGCTCAGGCCAGAAGTGGGGGAGTAGGTGCTTAGGCACTGGGGCATTTGGAAGGAGCTTGTTGTGGGAGAAGATGAGATCCCACAGGGGTAATAGGCTGGGGCTAGTCCTAGGCAATTCTGAAATTTCAGTCCAACTCAAGCTGCCACCTTCTATTACTGATTAGCACCATTGTCCCTCAGGAAGCCAGAGGTCCAGCAAGTTCTTCCACTTCTTCTAGGAAAACCTAAGTAGTATCTGAAATCCACCATTCCAGGGGTATTTGCATTTTAGTAGGGAGCAAAATCATAAGCTGAAGCCATATATCCACATGATGAATGAGTGAAGTGCTTTAAGTGGTGATGGGAGTTTGGGTGGCCTTCCAAAGCCATGCATCTTGTTTGCAGCTGCCCTTACCAAAGCTGCCCACACTTCATTGACACTCTGAGGCTCGCTCCTTGAATCAAATGCTTGCCATTTCTGCCCTCTGATAACCGTCATTATGAACAGGAGGCTCGGAAAGCAATACTGAGCATTGAGTATTCATATACTGAGGGTTCATCCCCAGCTTTGAAGAACCAGTTCAGTGTTAATATCTTCCCTAGTTTACCTAAAGTGAGTTTTTAAAACATTTATTCTTATTATTTTTTAGAGATAGGGTCTTGCCCTGTCACCCAGGCTGTAGTGCAGGGGCATGATCATAGGCCACTGTAGCCCTAAAGTCCTCGGCTCAGCTAATCCTCTCTCCTCAGCCTCCAGAGTAACTGGGGATACAGACATGCCACAATGCCCAGCTAATTTATTTATTTATTTATTTATTTATTTATTTATTTTGTAGAGACAGGGTTTCTCTGTGTTGCCCAGGCTGGTCCCAAACTCCTGGCCTTTAGTGATCCTTCTACCTGCGCCTCTTAAAGTACTGGGGTTATAGGCATGAGCCATGGCATCAAGCCTGCAGTGATTTCTTTTTTTAATCAGTCAATCTGCTTCATAACTCGAATTAGGCATTTTTAGCAAAGAGGCTATATGCGTACCAAAATGTTATTACTGCTCTTTCTATATATGATTTCTCCCAAATGGTCACTGTTTGGTTAATCTTTTATGGCCCCTATTCCTGCATTTTGTGAGGAGGGAGTATTAGAGGTCTATAAGAAAAAGATATCTAGAAAGGCATGTGGAACACTTTAAGACTGAGCTCATTAGATTTTAATATAAGAGTGAGGTCTCCTCTCTGATTTTTCTATTCCAGCAATAGGCTAGCCTAGGGAACCTAAAATGATAAGATGGGCAAGTGTTCATTTCCCTTTTTCTCCTTGTGCACAATTTACTTTGATGAACTTGGCAAAACATCTCAACTGCTTTTATACTTTGATAAGAGTGAGTTCAGTGTATACCTATGATAAATAATACGGATTTATCACACCTTTCTTCTGCTTAAATTAATCTGCTAACGCAATTAAGAAGATATGTTTGTTTGAGTAAGAACAGTGCTGAAGGCTGGGTGTGGTGGCTCATACTTGTAATCCCAGAACTTTGGGAGGCTGAGGTGGGTGGATCACTTGAGGTTGGGAGTTTGAGACTGGCCTGTCCAACATGGTGAAACCTCGTCTCTACTAAAAATGCAAAAATTAGCCGAGTGTGGTGGTGCCTGCCTGTAAGCCCATAATCCTAGCTACTAGGAAGGCTGAGGCAGGAGAATCGCTTGAACCCAGGAAGTGGAGGTTGCAGTGAGCTGAGATCGCGCCACTGCACTCCAGCCTGGGTGACAGAGCGAGACGCCATCTCAAAAAAGCAAAAACAAACAAACAAACAAAAAACAAAAAACATGCTGAAAAGTGTTTTGACCACTGAAATACTGAAATACAGACCCATTTCAGGACACTGAAGGGTGCCCACCAAGCTAGAGGGGGATGGAAATTCCAGTAGACATTCAACATTCATCTACTAGACAGATGCCTCTCCCGTAAGAGCATTGGGGGCTTTTCAGCACTCATGGCTATTGGAAGAGATGGCAATCAGTCCTTCCAACTTAAATATCATCTCTAGGCCGAAAAAAACCAACATTATTCTGGAATAATTGGAGGCTAAAAACCCTAAATTGACTTTTTAGGCATATATGCCATGAATATTAAATAGTGTTCTTAGTAATGCTCCCCCAGTTCAACAGAATTTTCCCCACATTTGGTTCTGATGAAAATGTGCTGTACCAGTAAACACTAAATGTTTTGTTTAAATATTAAACTTTAAAGTGCTGCATCAATTTTTAATGTGTGAGCTCTCCTTGAAAGTCTCCACCAGGCTGCTCTTCCCTATCAGTGAAACACTTGAGGGGCGCTAGCCAAGCTCTCAGGTTACAGGGAAAAGGCTGACCACACTGTAACCCTCCTCAGAGCCCCTCCGAAAAACCGATCTGTGAGCAGAGGGCAGGCTGGCTCTGAATCACTTAAAGCTTCTATTTCCAAAACTGTGTTAACCAGTCATGTACTCAGGAAGTTGTAACCCCAGGAAGTTCTTCAGTCAACAGATTTTAGGGCTTACCTCTTGCAAAGAATTGCTGATTGGAAGAGAATCATCTAGAACATGCCAGCACAGCAGTTTGTATTGATGGTATTGGAGGCCCTAGTGAAATGTCTCTGGAGGGATAATCACATCCTTGCCTCAAGGATGTCATCTGAGGAATTACTGCAGTATTTGAATGAGGAGTGGTGATTGTCCTGGCTAACTGGATTTCTGTTAAGGATCACTGCAGATGGAAACTTCTTGTTCTTTATCCTTACGTGATTGAGAGAAAGGGCCTAAAGGGAGTGGGACATGAATTTGTAAAGAGCAGGTACAAGGAGAAGGACAGGATCATGATGCCTGACTTGGTACTGGGGCAGAAATATCCTGGTGGTAAAGGTGGGAGGGGCACCGATCATGAACATTGTTAACCTCTTGCACTTCTCCATTGTTCTGTTCATTCACTTATGGAAGTAATTTATCGAGTGCTCCATGGCCAGAAAGTCCTTGCTGGGTTTCAGAAATGTCAGGTAGCTGGTGTATTTGGAACTTAGCAAGATATGTAGACAGTGGTAAGAAATGAGGTGGGGTCATCAGTCTGTGGTTGAGTTTGGAAGCTGTTCTGTCACTGGCCTGAGGACCTATTGGAAGAGCCTCAGCCCTTCAGCCATACCGTGAGAGTGAGTAGGCTCATGCACCATCCAGAGTCTGCTCTGGGCTTAGAAAGTTTCCAAAAACAAAAAACAAACAAACAAAAACCCACGTGTATGTTATAGTTTTAGACCTTCTAAGGCTATATTCAATAAGACTTCACTGCCAAGTAGTTCGGGATATAAGTGCAACAAAGATAATTTGAAATTCATAAATAATAGTAGATGGAATTGCTTGAAAGCCAGCTATTGGAGCTTTGAGAACCAAGGATTTCCTAGTGAATTGCAGTTTCAGTACAAACTGAATTCTGAAAAACATAGAAAGGGAAGAAAATGATATACTTTGAATATAAGGAAGAAAATGATGTACTTTGGATTTTAGGCCTGGATCCTTACTAACTCTCCAATAGGACTACGCTGTGGTTGGACATTTATGGCTCCTATGTGATGTGCAACTGTTAGCTTCACTGTCTAAGTGGTTAGGGTGGCCACTAACCACATGTGACTATTAAAATTAAAATTAAATACTATTAAACATGTACTTTCTGTTTTAGTTCATGTTGCTCTAACAGAATACCACAGACTGGGTAATTTATAAAGAACAGAAACATATTTTCTACAGTCCAGGAGGCTGGGAAGTTCAAGATCGAGGGTGAGGGCCTTCATGCTGCATCATCCCGTGACGGAAGGTGAGGGAGTGAGAGAGAGAGCAGAGACAGAGCAAGAAGGGGCTGAACCGGCTTTTATAACAAGCCCACTTTCGCGATATCTAACCCACGCCTGCAATAACAACATTAATTCATTCATTAGAGCAGAGCCCTCATGACCTAATCCCCTCATGTTAGGCTGCAGCCCCCAACACTGTTGCATAGGTTGGAAACGTCTGGGGGACACACTCCAGCCACAGAACCTCCTCGGTTACATTAGCCACATTTCCGGTGCTCAGCGGTTGTTGTATTGGACAGCACAGGTACAGAACATTTCCATCATTTCTGAAAGCTCTACTAGACAGCACTGCAGACAATGTGAGGTTAAGAAATTTGAGAAATACAATGTTTTTATTAAATGCATTTTCTGGCTGGGTGTGGTGGCTCATGCCTGTAATCCCAGCACGCTGGGAGGTTGACTTTGCCTCTATAAAAAATATTTTGTTTAATTTGCTGGGTGTGGTGGCATGTGTCTGTTGTCCCAGCTACTCGGGAGGCTGATACAGGAAGATCACTTGAGCCAAGGAATGCAAGATTACAGTGAGCTATGATTGTGTCACTGCACTCCAGCCTCAGTGAGAGAGTGAGACCCTGTCTCTTAAAAAAAAAAAAAAAAAAAAGTGATAGAAGAAAGAAAGATAAGGTGGCTCACGTCTGTACTCCCAGCACGTTGGGAAGCTGACACAGGTGGATCACCTGAGGTCAGGAGTTCGAGAGCAGCCTGGCCAACATGATGAAACACTGTCTCTACTAAAAATATAAAATTAGCCGGGCATGGTGGCGCATGCCTGTAATCCCAGCTACTTGGAAGGCAGAGGCAGGAGAATCACTTGAACCTTGGTGGTGCAGTTTGCAGTGAGCCGAGATTGCACCACTGCACTTCAGCCTGGGTGACAGAGGGAGACTCCATCTCAAAAAAAAAAAAAAAAAAAAGCATTTTTTCATTTCTTCAATGGTTACTCCAAACTTTCAGCTCACTCCAGCTTTGTAATCACCACCCTCTCCTCACTTTTGACAGGTGGTTGTCACTCCTCTGCTATAAGAAATGTAGACAACATTAGGTGTGGATCTTCTTTTTTATATTTTTGTATTTTGTCCTTCTATCCCCAGCACCTACTTCTTTCCATCTGCTGCTATTTCCTCATTCTCTCTTAAAGGAAGAGGAATCATCCCTCCTGTTTATTGCTAATCCCTCCATCTGTGCACTAGAATCAACTCTTCTGTCTTCCAATGAACAGGCTTTATCTATTATCTGCTTTCTCTTTCATATGTACTGCAAAAGATTCTGTAAATGAATCTCTCTCTCTATTTAATAGATGCACAGAAAGTTTGAAAAAAATATAAAGGGAGGTCCTGTGTACCCTTCACCCAGTTTTCTCTAATGGTAATACGGTGAATAACTATAGTGCAGAATCAAAACTAGGAAACTGACATTGGTGCAATCCTCAGAGCTTCTTAAGATTTTACCAGTTTTACATGCACCCATTTGTGTGTGTATGTGTATATATCTACATTTATGTCATTTATGTAACATTCGAGAATATTGATAATATAGTATATAACCTTTTGAAACTGGCTTTTTCATTCATCCTAATTCCTGTGAAACCCATTCCAGTTTTTTGTATCAAGAATTTGTTCCTTTTGATTGCTGACTAGTGCTCCACAGCACAAATGTGCTACAGTTTGTTTAGGCTGTTTAGGTATTTACTCATTGAAAAACATCTGCTTTTTTCCCACTTTTTGGCTGTAACAATCAAAGCTGCTATAAACACGCATGGTTTTGTGTGAACAGAAGTTTTAATTTCTCTGGGATAAATGCCCAAGCGTTCAATGGCTGGGTGGAATTTTAAGTCCAGATTCAATTTTGTGAGAGTAAGAAACTGCCAGACTTTCTCCCAGGGTGGTTGTGCCATTTGTGTATTCCCACAGCAGCAACGTATGAGTGATGAGTTTCTCCGCATTTTTGCCAGTGTTTGGTGTTACCATTGTTTTTTATTTTAGCCGTTCTGATATGTGTGTGGTGATACTTTAATGTGGCATTAATTTTCATTTCTTTTTCTTTTTCTTTTTTTTTTTTTTGAGACAGGGTTTAGCTCTGTCACCCATGCTGGAGTTCAGCAGCATAATCAAAGCTCAAATGCAACCTTAAACCCCTGGGCTCAAGCTGTCCTCCCACCCTAGCCTCCAGAGTAGTTGGAACTACAGGAGTGAGCCACCACACCCAGCCTTAATTTTCATTTCCTTAATGGTCCATGATGCTGAACATCTTTTTATGTGCTCATTTGCCATAAATCCTCTTTGGTGAAATATCAGCTCATGTCTTTGGTGAAATATCTTGACCATTTTCGAATTGGATTGTTGATTAAATTTTGAGAGTTCTTTATATATTTTAGACACAAGGCCTTTGTTGGATATGTGGCTTAGAAATATTTTCTCCAAGGATAGTCTGCCTTTCCACAGAGTCTTTGGTAGAGCAAAAGTCTTTAAATTTTGACAAGTCTCTCTAATATATATATATGTGTGTATATATATGCGTGTGTGTGTGTGTGTGTGTATAAGCATTTTTTTTTTTTTAAAGAAGGAGTTTCACTCTTGTTGCCCAAGCTGGAGTCCAGTGGCACAATCTTGGCTCACTGCAACCTCCTCCTCCCTGGTCCAAGCAATCTTCCTGCCTCAGCCTCCCAAGTAGCTGGCATTACAGGCGTGCATGACCATACCTGGCTAATTTGTTGTAGTGTTAGTAGAGATGGGTTTTCACCATGTTGGCCAGGCTGGTCTTAAACTCCTGACCTCAGGTGATCCACCCACCTCGGCCTCCCAAAGTGCTGGGATTATGCCCTCGGCCTCTCTACTATATTTTAAATTTATGTATTTAACCTAACCTGTTCTGCTGCTCTTTTTCCATTAGTGCAAAAATTGCATCATGATCATCTAAATGGAAACATATTTCTTTTCCTGTCATTCTATGTGTCAACAATGTCATAATCTGCTTAGTGGTACCCCAAACATACTTGGAAGTCATCTCTGACTCCTCCAATTCTTTTGGCGTATATCTCTAACCACCAGCTCAAAGCCCTGTCTATTCTTGTTAAATATGTCTCAAATTCATCCTATTTTGTTGTTGTACCCTCAGTACCATTGTCTTAGTTCAAACCCTTATTATTTCTTGCCAAGATCATTGCACTCAACTGTGCTCCTGGTCTCCAGTCCTGCCTGACACACAGCCAATTTCCACATTGCTGCAGAATGATCTATATGAAGTGCAGTCCAATCATATTACTCCTCAGCTAAAAAAATCCTTAAACAGCCTACCATCATCTGCAGAGTACAGCTGAGATCTCTGAACACAATGTACACCTTCCTTTACAGTCCCTCCTCAGCCTCATCTCTCCCATCTCCCCATACCACACTTCAGCCCCAAGCATTCTTATCTACCTGCAGTTCCTCAAATGCATTGAGATTTCTTGATTCTGATACTTTGCTTGGGATGTTTCCCAGGCCTCTGTGCTTCAGGTTTCTGTTCTGCATTCAAGATTCAACAAAAGGGCAACTCCTCCACGGAGACTTCCCTGATTGCGCAGTCAGGGTTACCTCCTCTTTGTTCACGTCAAATGCTGTGCATAACTCCATCAAGGCAGGCACTATATCTGTATTTATTCCTGGAGCTTAACAAAATACTTGGCCCATAGCTTACAAACATTACGGAGTAAGTAAATGAATCTAAGGAACTGGATCTCCTCTATATTGAAACTACCTGGTTTTCCACCTTCGCTAGCCTGTAATCTCTTGAGGGCTGGAACTGTCTCCAGTCCCTGTCCATAGCACCTGCAGAATGCCCAGCTCACAGGACAGTTTCAGTAAATATTTGCTGGATAAATGAATAAAGCAAGGTGGATATTCTTGCAATTGGTGCGATTTAAGTGAACCCTTTTGCCTTTGCTTATCCGTATAGGTGGACACTGAGCCTGACAGTAAAAAAAGTACAGAAAACAACAGATGTTATTGATGCTTTAATACATTCACATGGGCTGAGTGGGCATTTCTGGCTCGGGTATGGTTGTTTCTGCCCTAAGCAGCCACAGGAAGGCAGGAGGCTACTTACCTTGTTCATAATTTAACAAGAACATACTGACCTTTCCACGATTGGACAGCTACTGACTGACAAAAAGCATCTCTTCTCATGTAGCTTGAAGTCAGGTCCTGTTTTGAGCTACTGTGGATAGCTCAAAAAGAGATGTTAACCTTTTGGGTAATCCTTTCTGAAATAGATGAGGTTCTTTAAGGTATTATTAAAATAACTGATTACTATGAAATAAATTTATCTGACTCATTTTAGGTTATAAACTTCTTTCAGATGCATGTCAAATTCAACGTGCAGTATGTGAAAATTGGCCACGGCTGGCTTTAAGGCACCATTGATGGAGTAGCCCTGATTTCTCCATTTCTTCTTCAAGCTCTCTTGCCTTGCCGCAGAAAAGCCGCATGCCACCTCCCTGCTCCCCAGGCTCCTCCATGCCCCACCTAATCCTAGCATCCTGAATGAAATGAGATTCGTCAGGCATTTATGTAACATATGCATGTCATCACATGTTCCTTCAAAAGCAGTCATTTGCCTTTAGTAAAGGGACTGTGGAAAATTAAGCAGAAGAGGAAAAGAAAGGCTGTTTGCACTAATGCTGGGTCTCTGGTAATCACCTACCTTACTACTTATTAACTTCATTCCAGTTCAGCCACTTGGTCCCGTGGTCACACCCTGGACCCTGTCATTTCCAGAAACGACTCCATCTGCAGCCTTAATGTCAGATATCCTGTTTTCTACTGAGACCTCCTGTCCTTCCAGTTTGCTTGCTTAGATAACCCACGGGCATGATCCTTTGATGTTCTTTAGACAGCCCATCAATCCATTGATCCTCATCACCTTCTTGTCACTTTCTTTCTTATCCAGGCAGATTTCAACGTTCAACACAATCATTCCTTTGCAAATGCTGTCAGCTTTGCTCCCCGTTTTCTGTTCATCATACTCACCTGACAAAACCTCAGCCTTGGAATAACCCTCCCATCTGTCTTCCCTGTGCCTCCATTTGAGCAGTCCATTGTTGCTGGACAAAATTGTACAAGTGAATGGACCTGGCTCACTTAAATTGCACAAGAGAATGGACTTAGCTTAATTAATGCCGATTTGAGGCTTAAGTTTATTCATAAGCCTCAAATCGGCATTAATCCTACTTAGCGGACTTCTTCCTGGTATTATTTTTTTCTTTTTTTACAGGTCCAATGGCCCTTCTTCCATCGTTAGTCTTAGCTGATACCTCATCCTCAGACTTAAAGACCCTTAGCATCCCTGCTCATCAGAACCTGTAGACTCACAGTTTCACCCACCTTCACCTTTCCTGCCCTTGCAGCCAAAGCCAGTCCTTCCCTTTGTCCCTGGATCTTATCCACATCACCTTTCATTTCTCCCATTGTCATCAATAGCTGGGAATAATTGTGTTAGCTGCATGACAAAAATAACACCATAATTATTTTCTCCTAATATGGTCATAATTGTTAATTTAGACCTAATAGGATAATTATTTTGTATTGAATATTTTTCTCTAAAAATCCTCATGCAGACTACTTACAGAAAATTAATCTGTCCCTTAAACTACAGTGCTCTATTTTCTATCATAGGAAATTTTCACTTCTCTGCCTGACTTTTAAGTAGCTCCTAACCTGGGCTTGCATTATTCTAGCTCTATTTTCACTCATTTTGTGTCCCAATCCATTAGTTAGGGTGGTCTCCTCATTTTCTCGTGACATACCTTTATTACTATCTTTCCTTCACCCAGAACATTCTGTGTTTTCTCTTCAGCTATCAAGTGGCACAGAGGAACTCCATTTGAGATGTCTCTGACTCCCAAGCCCTTAAACTCAGAGTCTTTTTAAAATTATTATTATTTTAACTTTCTGAGATGGAGTCTCACTCTGTTGCCCAGGCTGGAGTACAGTGGCGCCATCTTGGCTCACGCAACCTCCACCTCCTGGGTTCAAGCAATTCTCCTGCCTCAGCTTCCCGAGTAGCTGGGATTACAGGCACCCACCACCACACCCAGCTAATTTTTGTATTTTTAGTAGAGACAGTCTTTCACCATGTTGGCCAGGTACTCTTGACCTCAGGTAATGTCCCCATCTCAGCCTTCCAAAGTCCCGGGATTACAGGTGTGAACCACCGTGCCCAGCCCCAGCATTTTAATAAAATTACTGAAATTTAAATAATACCTATTTTATTTTGTATTTTTAAGAAATACACAGATCGTAAAAATGCCAGAAATGTCTTGCTTTTAAAACATAATTCAAATATTTTAACTTTATATTACAGATAATTTCAAACACACAAGTAGAGACTAATATAATGAACACCCATGTAATTATTACTCAGCTTCAAAAATTAACATTTTCCTCCATCTTATTGAATTTATCCCCTTCTATTTTTTTTTTTTTTTTAAGAATTTTTGGTCAAATCTCAGACATCATGCTTTTTTATTCTTGAATGCTAAAATATGCAGTTCTAACCAATAAGAACTTTTTAAAAACCCGACCACTATGCTGTCATCATGCCTTATAAAATTAATAATTTCTTAATGTCATCCAATATAGGGTTTCTCAACCTTGGCAATATGAAATTTGGGGCCAGATAATTCTCTGTTATTGGGGGCCATTCTGTGCATTGTAGGAAGTTTAAGAGCATCCTGGTCTTTATCATCAGATGTTAGCAGCACATGCCTCATCATGACAACCAAAAATGTTTCTAGAGTGTGAGAAAAATCACACCTGGTTGAGAATCACTGATCCAGTACCAGTTTCTATTCAAGTTTGTACAATTGTTTAAAACAAATTTTTAAAATATGTTTTATTTATTTATTGAGATGGAGTCTCGCTGCTGCCCAGTCTGGAGTGCAGTGGTGCAATCTTGTCTTACTGTAACTTCCACCTCCTGGTTCAAGTGATTCTCTTGCCTTAGCCTCCTCAGTAGCTGGGATTACAGGCATGCGCCACCACGCCCAGCTAATTTTTGTATTTTTAGTAGAGATAGGCTTTCACCATGTAGGCCAGGCTGGTCTCGAACTCCTGACTCAGGTGATCCACCCACCTCGGCCTCCCAAAGTGCTGGGATTACAGGCATGGACCACTGCGCCAAGACTATTTTTATTATACATTGACAAATTACAGTTATCTGTATTTATGGGGTACACAATGGTGCTATGATTTTTGAATATAATGTGGAAAGATTAAATTAAGCTAATATATCCATATCTCAAATATCTAACATTTTGTGATGCAAACATTGGAAACTTACTCTTTTAGCAATATTGACATGTGCAGAACTCACATATTAGCTATATTCACCATGCTGTGCAACTGACCTAAAATAAATCAAACTTATTCCTTCTGCCCAACTGAGGGTTTGTACTCTTCTATTGTCATCTCTCCATTTTCTCCATACCCCTAGTTTCTGGTAACCACCATTCTACTCTCTGCTTTTATGAGTTCAATAGTTTTAGACTCCACATGTACGTGAGAACATGTGGTATTTGTCTTTCTGTGTTTAACTTATTTCACTTAGCACAATGTTCTTCAATTCTATCCATGTTGTCACAAAAGACAGAATTTCTTCCTTTTCAAAGGTTGAATAATATTTAATTGTGTATATATACCACATTTTCTTTATCTCTTCATTACTTGATGGACACATAGGTCAGTTCCCTATCTTGGCTGTTGTGAATAATGCTCCAATGAACATGGGAGGGCAAACATCTCTTTGACATACTGATTTTAAGTCTTCCAGGTTAATACCCAGAAGTCGGATGGCTGGATCACATGGTAATTTTATTTTTAGTTTTTTGTGGCCCCTCCATACTGTAAAAAGGGCTCTCACTCCTGCCAGGTGTCGCCAGTCTTCCAGGGCACAGCCCTAACTCTCTCACCCAAACACCTGCTGTCACAGGTGCGTCTGTGGACAAGCCCCTCTGCTGCTGAGCTGCTGAGCATTTTCCATAATGGTTGTACACAATGGCCTTTTTTTTTTTTTTTTTGAGAGGGAATCTCGCTCTGTTGCCCAGGCTGGAGTGCAGTGGCATGATCTTGGCTCACTACAACCTCTGCCTCTTGGGTTCAAGCAATTCTGCTGCCTCAGCCTCCTGAGTAGCTCGAACTGCAGGTGTGCACCACCATGCCCAGCTAATTTTTGTATTTTTAGTAGAGATGGGGTTTCACTATGTTGGCCAGGCTTTTCTTGAATTCCTGACCTTAAGAGATCCTCCCTCCTCGGTTTCCCAAAGTGCTGGGATTACAGGCGTAAGCCACCATGCCCGGCCTACACAATCGTTTTAATGGTGTCTTGTGTAGGTGAGTTTACTTGCATTGAAATCCAGAAAATAGTGATCATTCTTATCACTACACACTAGGAGAGAGAAGGCAGATAGGAGAATATGGCCAGGAGAAGAGGGATGCAAAAGGTGAGAGCAGCAGTGAGGATGGTAAAATCTTGAAGGTAAAAGAGGGACTATCCCTGGTGTAACCAGGAGGGTGGTTAGTTGGGAAACAATATTCTGGTGTTAAAGTGTGTTGACACCTCTTGACACACTTTTGCCAAGCACTCAGCAGCAGAGGGGCTTGTCCACGGATGCACCTGTGACTGTTGGTGTTTGGGTGGAAGAGTTAGGGCTGTGCTCTGGAAGATTGGGAACATCTGGCAGGAGTGAGAGCCCTTTTTACAGGCAGCATACTGTTCTTGGATCCTTACTTGTTGTACAACCTGCTTCTCTCTCCTAGTCTCCAGAAGTAGACTGAGAAAATCTGAAAACATGCTCACATTGGAAAGGGAATCTCAAATTCAAAGCTGAACCCACAGTCCAGAATCATCAAATGTTTAGAAACAATGAATGCCATGAAAGACAGTGATGACTCAATGAACAGAAGAACTTACACCTAAGGAAAGAAAAAGTAGAAGGAAACTTTGAAAGATGCATAATTAAAACATACAGAAGAGGGCCAGGTCCGGTGGCTCACACCTATAATCCCGCACTTTGGGAGGCTGAGGCGGGTGGATCACCTGAAAGTATTCTCTTGGAAACAGCATAAGGGTGCTAATCACCACTATGTGTACTGTGTGTATTGGCCAACGTAATAACACACAGAAATAAATCAGGCAGGTAAATATTTGAAAGGAAGAGCAGGGGGAACTATGATTGCATTTGCAGAAGCATGATTGTCTTCCTAGAAGATGCAGGACAATAAAATGGCACACTGATAAACTCTTTACTACAAAAGTACTTTAATAAATGATTACAACACAAAACGAAATAGAGTTTCCATATACGGCCATAACCGATGAGACCATACAGTTCCTGATAGAAAAACAAATAAGAAGTAGCTATGAATAAACCTTCAAGTGTTTGTGCCATACTATCTGAAAGCAACAACAACAACAATGACAATACTAAAAAAGGTTATTGGAAGACAACAGAAGACCTAAAGAAATAATGAGAAATACCATATTCCTGAATTGGAAAAATACAGTATTTTGAAAATGGTAATTCTTCTCAAATATATTTATACATTCAATGTATTACAGTCAGATTCTATCAAATGTAACAATCATCTAATCTTATTTTAGAAGGTGAACTAAACATAAAATAGCATTTTCCTACATCTCTTTTTGGAAATTATCCCAAAGCAAAACCAACCCAAACAAAACGTAATAACCTAGAGAAATAGAAACATAAACACTATTTTCAATGAACCTGGGAGACACATCTGTAACTCTGAATGACAGTATAAGAGAACGGCTGACAAATTTATCCAAATGGAAACAGGATGCGGGAAGATGCAAAGACGACTTCTGTGAATGCAGAATTCAAATGAAACTGGTAAAACACAGATCTCTAAAGTAAGGCTACACCTGAGAGGCGAAACCAACAAATCCAATAATGCCAGGATGGGTTTGTCAGTCCCCATGCTTTGCATGAAGAAGAAGGGGGTTGGGGCTGGACAAGAAATCACTGAGACCGCCATATTTTCAGTTCGGCTTCCTGTCAGGTAGGCAACATAGAGGAGAGAGCCTACCTTGTGAACAACCCCAAAGCGGCTGATTTTTCTCATCTCCTCAGGAATATTATGAGTAGGCCAGGTGCAGTGGCTCACACCTGTAATCCCAGTGCTTTAGGAGGTTAAGGTGGGTGGATCCCTTGAGCTCAGGAGTTCAAGGCCAGGCCAGGCAACATGGAAAAACCCTGCCTCTACAATATATACAAAAATTAGCCGGGCTTGTTGGCACACGCCTCTAGTCCCAGCTACCTGGGAGGCTCAGGTGGGAGGATAGCTTGAGCGTGGGCGGTCAAAGCTACAGTAAGTCGAGATTGTGCCATTGCATTCCTGCCTGGGTGATGAAGTGAGATCCTGTCTCAAAAACAAACAAACACCCCAGAACAACAACAAAAGAATATTATGAGCAAATTCAAGCCAATACATTTGAAAATTTAGATGGAGAAAAATTATTAGAAAAACCGAACTTACTTAAATTGTATAAGAAATATAAACTCTGCAGAGTTCTATGTCTGTTGAAGGGATTGAATAGGTAATTAAAAACTTGTCACAAATAAGACTCCTTTCTTTAAAGAAAAGCTCTTTAAAAAGAGCAAGATGGGCCAGGAGTGGTAGCTCACGCCTGTAATCCCAGCACTTTGGGAGGCCGAGGTGGGCCGATCACGAGGTCAGGAGTTTGAGATCAGCCTGACCAACCTGGTGAAACCCCATTTCTACTAAAAATACAAAAATTAGCTGGGTGTGGTGGCACATGCCTATAATCCCAGCTACTCAGGAGGCTGAGGCAGGAGAATTGCTTGAACCTGGGAGGCAGAGGTTGCAGTGAGCTGAGATTGTGCCACTGCACTCCAGCCTGGGTGACAAAGTGAGACTCTGTCTCAAAAAAAAAAAAAAAGCCAGATGGAACACATTCACAGGTAAATTCTATCCCTCATCAAAGGATGAAATAACACTAAAGTTAACACAAGCTCTTCCAGAGAAGGAAAAACGGGAACAGCTTTACAAGTTTTTGATGCTTATACAACCTTGATCTCCAAATCTGCAAAGAATGTTACAAAAAAATAAATTTAATGTCTTTCATGAATACCGATGCAAAAAATCCTAAGCAAATTATTAGCAAATTGAATCTAGTGATACTTAGAAGGATGATACATCATGACCAAATGTAATTTATTTAGAAAATGTGAAACTAGGTTAGCATTCAAAAGAGAGTGGAATGATGCTTACCAGAGGCTGGGGAAGGAGGGTGGATGGGAAAAAGGGAGATGTTGATTGAAAGGTATAAAGTTTCAGTTAGATAGGAGGAATCAGCTTTTGTCATTTATAGCATGGAATGATGACCATAATAAATAATAATGCATTGTATATTTCAAAATCACTAAAATAATAGATTCTAAATGTTTTCAGCACAAAAAGTATGTAGGGTGATGGATTTGTTAATTAGCCTGATTTAATCACGCCACATTGTAAACATATATAAAACATCACATCGTACCCAGTATATAAAATTATTATTTGTCAATTAAAACAATTTTTAAAAATCGATGTAACTCACGAGATTAACAGAATAAAGAAAAGAAATCATGGCCATTTTGGTAGATATAGAAGAGCATTTGATTTAAATTCAAAATCTATTTATATTTTAAAACAATTTTAAATGGAAAAAATCTTTAATTTGATAAATCAAAAAGAACAACACCCCAAACCTGCAAATAAACCAAATATCATAACTGATGAGAAATATTACAAGACTTCCCTCTGAGACTGGTAATGAGAGAAAGATACCTACTAAAATTGCTTTTATCAGTGTTGTACTAGAAGCCCTAAGTGGCAAGATAAAAGAAAAGAAATATTAAAGCTATGAGCATTAGAAGGTAAAACATAGAACTCTTACTATTCACAGACGATAAGATTGTGTATGTGGAATTTTTTTTTTAAAAAACTACAGATAAACTATTAGACATAATAAGGGAAATTCAATAGGTCAATTATATTTCTATACACAGTATTTGCAACAAATTTTAAAAGAATCATTAAAGTGTATTGTTTACAATATCATTAAAGCTTCAAATATCTAGCAATAAATTTAATGAAAGTTATCTGAGACCCCTTCCCAGAAATTTATAATACACTCTTAAAAGCTACCAAAGAAAACTCCATACATGAATAAGATTGATGAATAGATTGTTTAAAAATCTACAGAGCAACTATCTAGCAGAAACAGAAAAATGTTAAAGAGTAAACCCTCCCAAAGCATTTGTTTTTGCGTCTGCAATAAGAACTCAAATATGTGGCCATTATTGCTCCAACTGGCCCAAGAAGGAGAGAATCTTCCTTCTTGCATTACCAGCTCCTGGCATGAGCATATCTAAATGAACCAAGCCCAGATCACATGCCTGTACCCTCGCAGCGGTCAAGGCTAGGAGAATATCTAGCATTTTTACCTTCTTTAGAAGAGGTGGCCTTTGTCTACCAAGCCCCATAATGTAGGTATAAACCCAGAAAGGGATGCAGAAGGTAGGCACTTGAAGCCATAACATACATATGCTGAAAACATTCGTATTCCTACTAATAATGATGCCTTGATTACTCCGAGAGTACTTGCAAGCACAATGAGAAATGTGCAAAAATCAATTAGGAGATTAAATACTAATATATCACAATTAGTTTCCTAGAAAATTCATGAGAAACAACTAAAATGTTTTCACAAAGTATGAATTTAGTTAGCTGGCTGCCACAAATTAAAAAAACTTATGTCTTCATGTATGTGGCTCACTAGATGACATAATGGAAGAGAATGTGGCACTTACACTAGCAAGAAATGTGAGGGATCAATAGAAAATTTAAAAATGGCTCTAAAGGATGGAAAAAGAAGACTTAAATAAGTAGAAAGGCACATAATGTTTTTGAACAAGAGATTCAATATCATAAATATGTCACTTCTCCCTAAATTAATCTATACTTTTTTTTTTCTTTTGAGACAGAGTCTTGCTCTGTCACCCAGGCTGGGATGCAGTGGCATGATTTTGGCTTACTGCAACCTCCACCTCCTGGGTTCAAGCAATTCTCCTGCCTCAGCCTCCTGAGTAGCTAGGATTACAGGCACACACCATCATACCCGGCTAATTTTTGTGTGTTTTATAGAGACGGGGTGTTATGATTTTGGCCAGGCTGGTCTTGAACTCCTGACCTCAAATGATCCACTTGCCTCAGCCTCCCAAAGTGCTGGGATTCCAGGTGTGAGCCACCACGCCCAGCCTAATCTATACATTTGACATGATCCCCTCCCTCCAAAATTACCAGTAGGATTCTTATTGGAACTTGACAATCTAATCCTAACTAACATATGGAAACACAAACAGGCAAGAATGACTAGCAAACTTTTTTAAAAAAAGAGTAATGGGAGGTTATTTGTCTTAGGCCTTAAAACATAAAATCATCAAAAGGGTAAGATACGGTATTTACATACTTACAGTAACTTGAAATATGAAAAAGATGACCTTTCACATCATTGAGGAGTGATATATTTGCTCTTTTGATTGGCAGAAACTAAAGATTACTAATATCCAATGGTGGAAAAGATGCAGAGAAATACCTAAGTGTGTAAAAGGGCATGATCTTTGTGGAGGCATTTTCTTAGCCTCCGTTTTAGGAATATGTTTATGCCTTAACCCAACAACTCCATTTTTAGGTATTCATGCTAAAGAAACACTTGCACCTGTGCACAAAAGGGCCTTGGAGAATTGTTTTAGTTGGATGAAAAATACATTATAATCTAAGCATTCTTATCAATAAAGGATTATATATCTATATTGTGGAATACATTGCAACAGGTAAAATAAATATGGTTTAAAAATAAGAAAGATCATATGAGTAAAATGTGGCATTTCAAGGACATATTTTAAAGTTGAAAAAAGAATTATAGCATAATACACATAGTGTGATTCCACTGATGTCAAAAGGGTCTGGCTTACACACATATGAGTTGGATTGTGTTGTTATCTCAAGTTTATCAGTTTACCAATGAGGAAACTGAAGCACAGAAAGGAAAAATGAGTGTTTGGAAGACTATCTGGGAAAAGAGCATTTCAGGCAGTGAGAACAACCAGTGCCGATGCCCTGGAGTAGAAGCAAACTATGCTGATTTGAGGAAAAGTAAGGAGATCACTATGGCTGGAGTAAGGTGAGTGAAGGTGGTTAGTGAGAGATCGGAACAGAGAAGTGGCCAGATCCTGTCTTTGGCTTTTGTTTGAGAGAAGTGGGAGCTGCTGGAAAGTTTTGAGCACAAAGGTGGCATTATTTGACTTCCTATTTAAAATAATTTGCTGCCATGTTGAAAATTGGTTGTAGAGAGGTAAGGGTGGAAATAGGAAGACTAGTTAGAAGTCTACTGTGATAATCTCGAGGACAGATAACAGTGGCTTGGACCAGCGCCAGTAGAAGTGTTGAGAAGCAGTCAGATTCTGGATATATTTTGAGGATAGAGTTAACAGAAATTTAGGATAAATTGAATGAGTAAGAGAAAGAGAGAAGACACAAGATTTTTGGTCTGAGCAGCTAGATGGAGGAGATTTTCATTCATTGAGATGAGGAAGGTCAGGACTTTGCTTTTTGACATGTTCAGTTTCAGATTTCTATGAGACATTCAAGTGGATGTGTGAAGCAGGTGAGTGGATATAAGAGTCTGGAGTTCCAGGGAGAGGTCTAGGGTGAAGATGTAAACTTGGGAATCCTTGAGGTATAGATGTTACTCAAAGTTGTGAATGCTGGGTGAGGTCAACAAGGGAGTGAGTGTTGACAGAGAGGGCAACAGGTGCAAGACTGAGTCCTGTGTCTCCAAGAGGTAGAAAAAGAGGACTTAGCAGAGGAGACTGAGAAGCAACCAGGAGGTGGGAGGGAATCAGCGGTGTGTGGTAACCTGGAAGTCAAGTGAAAAATGTACGTCAAGGAGAAGGTAGTGTTCAACAGCGTCAAATCCTGTCCTTGGGTCAGTAAGATGAGGATTGAGAATCACGCTTAGATTTGGCAGTGCTTTAGGCATTGTTGACCTTGAGAAGAGCAATGTTGGTGGTGATGTGGGAGGAAGCCTCACTGGAGAGAGAATGGGAGGGGAGGAATTAGAGATAACAAATATAGCCTGTTTTTCTGGGCATTGTTCCGTTTTGAAGGAAAGCAGATATATGAGGCAGTTTCTGGAAGTGGGAGGAGTAAAATTGTTCCGTTGTTGATGATGATGTGGTTGTTATTGTTGTCATTTTTAGAGATTGACTAAACAATAGCCTGTCTGTATGCTGAAGAGAATGACCCAGTAGCAATGGGAGAATTGGTAATGTAGGAGAGAACAAAGAAATGCCATTCCTGATACCCTTGAGAATGCATGTGTGTACAAGGGAAACTGGCGTTAACTAGAAAAGTGGACTGTCGTCCATCTAAAGTAATGATGAGGAAGGCAGAGTATATGTACGGATGCTGGTAAGTGTATGCATTTGTGATGGGTGGAAATTCTCTGCTGATTGCTGCCATATTCTTAGGGGATTTGGAAGCAACATCTTGAGCTGTGAGCAGAGGGATCCAGGAGGTATTAGAGGTTTGAGGCTAAAGGAAAATGGTGAATTAGAATGAGAAGGTGAAGGGACTAGGGAAATAAAATGCGACTTGTGATAAAGTCAGAGAATAAGCATCTATTATAGAGAGCAGGCCTGAACGAAAATAGAGTTTCCCTTTTTCCGGACAAACAAAACCTATGGATCCTTGAGTCTCCTTTCTTTTGTTTTTATGAAAACAACCACTAAAAAACAAACTGCAGTTCTAAGTTGGAAGACGGGACCACTTAGAGAAGAAGATGATCCAAGACACTTTACATTTTCTGTCCTAGTGCTTGGGAAGCATAAAGCATTGCACACAACATCACTCCTCAGACAGGAATGTCCAGAGATCTTAGAGGAAGAAAATTTATGGCTTGTTGACAAATCTTGAGCCACACCCCTGTGATCACAAAGTCACTGCTGCACATGGGTAATGACAGAATATTCCCCATCATTCAAACTAACGTTGCAGGAAGGAGTCATGGGCAGGGAACGATGGGATGAAGTGCTGTTGCTATACACTGTGTTCCTGCCTAAAGCAGCATGATGAACTGAATTACTTTAAGTAATTAAATAAGAGTGAGATGTTTCCAGAGCTATCCAGACACAGCCAGTCCCTCAAGGTCTTTGGTAGCTTAATGTCCAGCTTCATGATCCCTGTGACCTGATTTTCTCCAACAATCTTATTAGCATATCCTTGATAATAAACAATGACTAAGAACAATAATTTATTTTGGCTTGTTCAAGATTTGAGTAGAGGTGTGGTGAGAAGCTAAAACTGGAAGTACTTTGAGAGTGGTTAGGAGTTTTCAACAAACTGAAGTTAAGTCAGCGATTTCAAAGAAAGCTCAATTCCCTTTGCTCAATTCCACATTTCCTCCGTTTGACACTGATGAGTATGTGAAATTCCCAAGCAACTTATAGTAAACAATCTTATGCTTTTTTTTTTTTTTTTTAACATTGTCATGAGACAACTAAAGCTTCCTAAAGAAGGGAGAACAGTTCTTACGGGAAACTTTGCTGGCTTCTACATTAATATTTAATGGATGGAAAAGTGCACTTGTAGGCTCTATTGAGCTTCTGAGAAACAGATTCATTTATTCATTCAAACTTTCATTTCATGTATTTATTCAGTAAAAATTTGTTGAGCACCTTCTATGTCCTGTGTTTTGAACTAGGCACTGAGAAAGACAAAAATGAATAGAAAACTCTAGGATCTCACAGTCAAGAGTGAGGAGGCAAAACTGCACATGAATTGTCTCTCTTGTGACTGGAACAACTAAAAAATGGTGGTCATCTAGAGGAGACAGGAAGAAGGTGGCAGCTGAGCAGGGTACAGGCATTAACTGAGAAGAACTAATTTAGTTAACATTCAGTAGCAAATATTTGCTAAAATGGTCTAGCCACTTGACTTAGTACCAGGCCTATAGAAGTAAACACAGTATTTGGACAAAAAAAAAAAAAAAAAAAAAAAAAAAAAAAAAGAGTTAGCCCTTTTTCTTTAAAATTTTGTTTTTAGAGATGGGGTCTCACTATGTTATCCAGGCCGGTCTTGAACTCGTGGGCTCAAGCAACTCTCTCACCTTGGCCTCCCAAAGGGCTGGAATTACAGGCACAAGACACCATGCCCAGCCATGTCAGCCCTTTTGCTGACGGTATTAATTGACAAATTCCTAGGAAACGGGTAAATTAGAGTCAGCTCTAGCCTAGAATAAGTATCTATGAGATTTAAGATGAAAGGGCCTGGGTGGGATGTGGTGCTGAGGACTTCTGAGCTCTACACAAGGAGGAGCCTCATTCTCAGAGGAATGCCAGTGTCTCAGGTTCTGCCAGGACTGTGAGGTACACGTGTGCAGACACCAGTGAGCTGCTGGGGCACAGGTAGGAGTGGAAAGAAGATTGTCGGAAGCACAGTCCACCCTGAAGATTCAGAGGAGCTAAACAAGAGTGAAAGATACTAACTATGAAGTTTGGGGGTCCAGAAATAGGCTGTAATCATAGCAAGGCCCCTCAGTGGGGAGCGGAGCAAGGAATCTATGTGGAAATCAAACCCATCAGGCTCCCCACCCACATGGGGTGGAGGAGTAGGGAGGGGACTGGCAAGTGGCATGGCAGCCCTTTCCTCTCCCAGGGGTTGATTCAAGGCCTGTTTATAATTAGACCTGGAGAGACTGATTTTTCTCATGGGAAGGTTGCCCTTCACATCCTATCAGACTAGGCTGCTTTAGGTGCCGGGTGAAGTCAGCTGAGCTAGGGAGCGGGATCCACCTGGGCAGGCAAGCTCAGCAGGAGCTAACCATCACTGTGAAATATGAGGAGCACTTGAATGGAGCCATGCACAGTCTTCCTGGGGCTCAATGGAGGAAGAAATCATTCCCTAAGGGAACTGCCCAAGGACTCACAAGAAACACACTTTTCCCTCTTATGGATTATTTTCTTTACAAATGCTTCACAAATATTTTTAATAAAGGTTAAAAAAGTCAAATACTGCCAAAGGCATTATAACCCCCAATAGCAGTTCCCTGGACCAGTCACACTGTCACCTCTACCATCTTCCCTGGAGGCAAGCAGGGAACTATCTGAGCTACTTCCTTTTATATTGATCTATGCACTTCTTAAGGCTGTGCTTATAATGATAGTTCTTGATGTATTATCATCTTGAATTGATCTTGTCAAGATCATTCATGTTGTCATATATATATGCAGCTCATCACTTCCGATTGCTGCCTAGAATTGTAACACATTTCATTTATCCGTTCTTCCTAATGATATACATTTAGGTTGCTCCCAACTCTCTACTACAAATGACACAGTGACGAACTTTGTGCATGCTCCCTCAAGAACCTGTGTGAGACTGTCTCTGAGAATATATGCCATGTATTAGCAATCTGTAAATTTACTTTCAAAACATATTGCCAGATATATGTCTAGAATGATTGCACAAATCCACGCTCCTACCAGGAGTTCCAAAATGCCCTTATAACTTCCAACATTTATATTATCCAGGCTTCAAATTTTTTAACAATGTGATAGGATAGAGTGATTTCTCTTTGTTGTTTTATCTTTCTGTTTTCTTTTTCTATTTTTTTTTTTTGTTGTTGTTCGAGACAGAGTCTGGCTCTGTTGCCCAGACTGGAGTACAGTGGCACGATGTTGGCTCATTGCAACCTCTGCCTCCTAAGTTCAAGCTATTCTCCTGTCTCAGCCTCCCGAGTAGCTGGGATTACAGGCACCCACCACCACACCTGGCTAATTTTTGTATTTTTAGTAGAGACAGGGTCTCACCATGTTGGTCAGGCTGGTGTCAAACTCCTGAGCTCAGGTGATCTGTCTGCCTCAGCCTCCCAAAGTGCTGAGATTACAGACCTGAGCCATCTTATCTTTCTTTCTTCTATTTTTTTTTTTTTTAAGAGACAGAGTCTCACTCTCTCACTGAGGCTGGAGTGCACTGACACAATCATAGCTCACTGTAACCTTGCATTTCTTGGCTCAAGTGATCTTCCTGCATCAGCCTCCTGAGTAGCTGGGACAACATACACATGCCACCACAGCCAGCTAATTAAAAAAATATTTTTTGTAGAGGCAGAGTCTTGCCGTGTTGCCTAGGCTGGTCCTGAACTTCTGGCCTCAAGCAATCCTCCCACCTCAGCCCACCAAACTGCTGGGATTATAGGTGTGAGCCACCATGCCTGGCTATTTTGCATTTGATTAATCACAAATGGGTTTAATTATTTCTTCTTACATTTCTTAACTTTTTTGTGCTTAATTTTATGTATCTTGCTTGTTATATTTTTTACCCGGTTATGTTTCCTGTCTTTTTTTGGATTTATAGGAGTTACTTGTTTTCTATGTATGTCTCTTTTTGGTTTTAGATATTGAAAACATCTCTCAATCCATCAGTTTGTTTGTTTTGTTTTGTTTTGAGTCAAGATCTTGCTGTTTCCCAGACTATATAGTGCAGTGGTGTGATAATAGCTCACTGCAACCTTGAACATCCTTCTGCCTCAGCCTCCCAATTAGCTAGGAAGACAGGTACATGCCACCATGCTTGGCTAATTTTTAAATTTTTATAGAGGCGAGACCTTGCTATGTTGCCCAGGATGGTCTTGAACTCCTGGCCTCAAGCAATCCTCCTGCCTCGGCCTCTCAAAGTGCTGGGATTACAGGTGTGAGGCACTGAGCCTGACCCCCATCAGTGTTTTTGAACTTTGCCCATAGTGTTCTTCAGGGAAATGAAGTTCTTAATTTTGAAGTAATCAAATTAATCATTTTAATTGTAGTTATGTTTGCATAACTCTGTGAATATACTATAAACCATTGAATTGTACACTTTAAATGAATGAATATGTGGCATATAAATTATATCTCACTAAAGCCATTATTATTATTTTTAAAGATACTGGCCAGATTGCTCTCCAAAACTAAAAGGCCATACCTTGGCCAAAGTCCTGGCCAATCCTAATAGATCAGAAAAAAATGAATGTATGAATTAGAAAAAAGGAATAAAACTCTTATAATTTATAGGTAATGTTATCTTCTACATCAAAAAATCTAAAATAAACAGCAAACTATTAGAGTTTCTGGATCTAAGATCAACTTACAAAAACTGTATAACAATGATCAACTAGAAAACATAATTTAAAAATTTGGGCCAGGTGCGGTGGCTCATGCCTGTAATCCCAGCACTTTGGGAGGCCAAGGCAGGCAGATCGTGAGGTCAGGAGTCAGAGACCAGCCTGGCCAATATGGTGAAACTCCGCCTCTACTAAAAAATACAAAAATTAACTGGGTATGGTGGCGTGCGCCTGTAGTCCCAGCTCCTCAGGAGGCTGAGGGAGGCGAATCGCTTGAACTGGGGAGGCAGAGGTTCCTGGAGCCGAGATTGTGCCACTGCACTCCAGCCTGGGTGACAGAGTGAGACTTTGTCTAAAAAAAAAAAAAAAAAAAAAAAAAAAAAAAAAAAAATTCATAGTAGCAACAAAAATTAGTAAAATATCTAAGAATTGATAAATGTTTATAATACCTCTGTGAGGAAAAGGGTAAAACTTTACTAAAAGACATAGAACAAACCTGAATAAATGTAGTTTTCCACACTCTTGGTTGTGATGACTTCATATTATGAAGCTGTGATTACTCCCCAAATTAATACACGAATGTAATGAACTTCCAGTCAAATTTCCAGGTGGATTTTTCTTAAAATAATTTTTTTTCTTAAAGTGTATATTTTTGTCTTGTAGCCGGTCTTAAGAAAGATATCTTTAAAATTCCCTATTGAGTATTTAACATGCATTTTTGGTCTGCAACTCTTTCCTAGTTAAGGACGTTTCCTGTTTGCCAAAATGTTTTAAAATAGTAAATTTACATTTATGTTTTAAAAATATACTTTCAGCTGGGCACAGTGGCTTATGCCTGTAATCCCACCACTTTGGGAGGCCAAGGCGGGTGGATTGCTTGAGTCCAGGAGTTCCAGACGAGCCTGAGCAACATGGCGAAACCAGTCTCTACAAAAAATACAAAAATTAGCCAGGTGTGGTGGTGCACACATGTAGTTCCAGCTTCTTGGGAGGCTGAGGTGGGAGCGTCACTTGAGCCCAGAAGGTCGAGGCTACAGTGAGCCCTGACCTGATCATCCCACTGCACTTCAGCCTGGGCTGGAACGAGACCCTGTCTTAAAGAAAAATAAATAAATAAATAAAAAGATTATACCTTCTTTCAAAAATAATCTTTTGTTTTTTAAATAGTTTTGGAAGTCATTCATGGAGGTGAGTGATGGAGTCACCTGGCGGAGCCAGGTAAACTTCATTGTCAGAGAAGTGCGGTTTGTGGGCAGCTTTAGCCCAGCATGTCTTTTCTTGACTTGCAGAGGTGAGTCCCAGGCAACAACAGAACTTTAATTTTGCTCAGTCTCTGTTTATGTAGATTATCTTCCTTCTATTAATTTTGGGTTTTGTTTTTAACTTTTTGGTTTGTTTACAGATGAAAAGTTATTCCCCATTGGCGGCAGCAATGATTGGGAATCTGGTTTCACGCTCTGACCGTGCCGTGACCTGTATAGATGGATTAACAGATTACAGAGATCTGTTTTCCGCTGGGTGACAGATAGGAGATAATGTGGATTGCTAGTCATTTGTTTTTATGTTATTATGCCTATTTTGAACTCAAATCAAGTGAAAATTTTGTAGTCATCAAAGAGGAGTTTAGCTCATTGAGATACAGTGAAGGCCAATTACATCCCTGCCAAACAAAAATAATTTCCAGGGAACTACCTTGATTCTTCATTCTCAGTGCACATGTATTAAGTATGTGACTCAGCCCAGCCAAAAGAAGTATATTCCATCCCTGTGACTGTTTTAGTGAGGGGGCATGTGGCCCACCTGGAGCCAGCCAGAAACAATAAGATGTTTGCAGGGACTCTTGTGAAAAAGGCAGTGCATTTTCAGCTGCATTTGCGTCTAAGAGAATCTCACTTTCAGCTTGCTGGCAGATATGTTGCCACTCTTGAAGTCTGCTGGTGAAGAAATACAACAGAATAAAGCCAAGTCAGAGTGAAACTGAACCCCAAGAACATCATTTGAGCCTCTTCAACAACCTTGAGTCCCGAATGCAGCCCTCATCCCAGATTTGTCATTCACAGGGTCAATACTTATTTTCATTTTTGTTGTTTAAAGTGGTTGAATTGGCCCAGGCCCGGGGGCTGACGCCTGTAATCCCAACACTTTGGGAGGCTAGGGTGGGTGGATCACGAGGTCAAGAGATCAAGACCATCTTGGCCAACATGGCGAAACCCTGTCTCTACTAAGAATACAAAAATTAGCCAGGCATGGTGGCGCACACCTGTAGTCCCAGCTACTCGGGAGGCTGAGGCAGGAGAATCGCTTGAACCCCGAGAGGTGGAGGTTGCAGTGAGCTGAGATCATGCTACTGCACTCCATCCTGGTAACAGAGTGAGACTTTGTAAAACAAAACAAAACAAAACAAAAGAAACCAAACAGTTTAATTTTTTTTTTTTTCACTTGCATTCAAATAATAAAAAAGGTCTTCTCCATTGCTGGCTCCTTCTATGCTAGCCAGCTAAATATATGTTTACCTCTCTGTAACTCCGTTTCCTCTTCTGTTTAAAAAAGATAAATGGCACTTACTATCTCAAAGAGTTGTAAATATTAAATAATGTAATACATAGAAAAGCATAAATTTGTTTGACAATGCTGAGGTGAGAGAGGCAGCATATAAATTTTCAAAATCAAATTCTATCAGTCTCTAAAACTATTTACTAGGATGAGAATATACTTCATACCAGGCACTATTGTAGTAGTAAACTTTCTTTAGCAAAATATATGCCTCAGTAAAATACTTGGGAAGGATCTTCTGGTCTTTGGTACATTATTGTTGCTACTGGGAGCTCATAGTGCAAGCCATTTGGTCCCCTGAAAGATAACTGTACAGTCTCTGTACTGAATGTGGGCACCAGCTATGTGTACATAGCCCTCAAAACTATGATGATTATTGTTTTGTCCTCCAGCAGCTACTCCAGCATACGCATCAGAGTCCTGCTGTGTCCTTAGGCACTTCCATGCAGGACACTGATACTTTTTAAGCCTATCTCCTCCACATTCCTTTTTTCAAGTCCCTGGAGCCCCCGATAACCTTGGGCAACTTCTCCTCTTTCAACCCACAGCAATTTCAGCCCCTATCTCCTGTGTTTCGGGATCACTTAGCTAAATTCTCCTCCCATATGAGAGCCCGGATAGGGATGTATAACAGGCATCTAGCCACTCATGCATTTTCATTGTCCTGACATTAGGCGTGGAGTGTAGGGCGTGGCATTCTATAACTCCAGAAATTCCTATTCCTGTTGAGTTAAAAGACACCAGCACCTCCCGAAACAAACTTTGTACAGGGTACGTGATGGTCTCTCAGTTCCTGCCACACTGTGAACTCTGATTATGAACATCAGGCATTTGAAAGTGTTTCTAGTCAATATGTTCTTGTCTCCCCAACCATTATTTAGTCCATGAGCTTTTCTGTTTGTTTGGGCTCTCCTGTTTTCCCATATGGGCAAGATTGGGCAAGGAGAGGAGAAACAGTGTTGGAAGCAGAGCAAGACTGGGTGGTCTGTTTTGGACACTTCTCCCTCTTCATTTGGGACAGGTATCATACTAGGGCCCATGAGTATGAAAATCCAGTTTGACTGCTTCACTCCCTATGTGTTTATGGAGATATGTAAAGATATGAGTTCCAGGAATGCTTTCTAGGTGACCCAAGGCTAGTCCCTGAGCTCATTCAAGCTACAAACTCCCCTTTTGTGATAAATCATTGAGCCTCAGATACATGAAAAAGATCACTGGCAGGGCATCTCATCCCTTTTCTCTAAGCCTTTTTTACCTAATGGGTGACTGAGTCTCTCTGAACTTCAGGTTGGTGTAATCAAATACAATGTTGGATGTGCAGTATTATTAAACAGATTATTAAAAGCAGAAATGAATTTTCCAGGGCTTTAGGCTTGCCCTCTAAGCTTACCTTACTGTATAGGAGCCAAAGTTTGCTTTTCTGGGACTGTGATCAAGGGCCTAGAATGGAGCCAGGATGAGCCACAGTCCCCTTAACTTCTCCACCCCTCTAGGTGTAGAGAGCAGCATTTGTACATCAGATGGCTTCAGTGGCTTCTTTCATTACACATTCATGTGGATTCCACCTTTGCCTTGTTCATTAGTGGCATCAGCCCCTTCATAATCTTCTTTGTGAGTGGTCAGCTCACTTAGCCCTTCAACAGCTTTGTTCCAGATGACATGGATATGGATAAGAATGAGGAACTATTGGTGCCTTTGGCCATGCTTCCTCAATGAGCTAAGTGGAGATTCACAGCAAGTACCAGGACCTCTGTTTTCTTGGCAGAAGGGTCAGGACTGACCTGTGGTTCACATGGTGCAGGTGTCTCTGGAGGAAATCTATCATGGCTCCTCCAAGTGCATGAAGATCATAAAGTGGTGACCCAACCCTGATGGGAAAACTGTTGGGATCGAGAGGATATTGTCATCCCGCATGGCTTCCCTTAGCAGGGCATTGCCTTGTCTGACAACACCTATGCAGATATCACTTTGAGTTCAAAGGTAAACCCATTCACACTTTTGTTGGAATGGAACCCAAGTGTTCCATGTTAACCTGATGAGGCAAAAAGTCCCAGGGCTTGGATTGGGTTGTGTGTGTTTGGGATCCATGATTAAGTATGATGGGAACATTCCTGTTCCTTTCCATCTGCCTTATTCGTTCTCCTTTTCATCCCTTTTCCTTTTTTTCCCACTCAAGCACCTATCAAGCTTTCTCTCACTCTCTCCCATTTTTCTCCAGGTCTGTGTGGCTGCACCATGAGTACTTCCACCATGGAAGGGCAGGTGATCCCTTTGTCTTGCATGAAATCATCAAGAAGGTACCATGGAATGACTCTGTGAGGAGCATTCCCCTGAGAAGATTCCCACCTGGTAGGGAAACCTCATGGTCCAGTTCAAAATTTGCTCCCAGACAAATTAATGCTACAAACATCATGTGAGAACATAGCAAGAAGGTGGCCATCTGTAAGCTAGAAAGAGAGCCCTCAACAGGAAGCGACCATGCTGGCACTCTGATCTCAAACTTCCAGTCTTCAGAGCTGTGAGAAAATACATTCCTGTTGTTTAAGCTACCCAGTCTATGGCCTTTTTGTGGTTCCCTGAGCAGAATAAGACAAGACAATTTTTATATTCTTGGCTTTGAATCCAGTTCTCACCTTGAAGCTGGAGAGTGATCAGAGTGCCACTTGGAGATCTATAAAGATGTCTTGTTCAAGCTTGAAAATGGAATGTCCTGCTTTTCCTCTTAGTTCTGGTAAGACCTTTACCCCACCTTCAACCCCACACTCCAGAATCCTCCTGTTGGGGAAGCAAAAGATGAGAAAGGGGACTCTTCACCTTCCCCACCTCACGTAGGTCTAGTGACCAGCAGGAGGTAGTTGAGGTTCCTACACATACATTCACCCACCTGCACCACCCACTGAGAATTTTGCAGGATTACTTGGGTTGATATAGAAAGGAAGGTAGGTCACTGATGAATACCTTCATTTGGGGGAAGGGGATGAACAAGGCCCAGAGCCGCTTCCCTTGCAGCTCTACATCAATACACCCACAGTGCTGGAACTTCTATATTCCCACTGTTCTAGAGTATGCACAAGGGTAGAGAAAGGGCAGGGTGGACTACTGTCCTTTTACATTAATACTAAGTCAAGAGGTGGGAAGCAGTCCCCAAATCCCCAGACTTCATCGATAAAGAATCAGGATCTTGGGGAACGATACCTACCATTCTCCAATAGGAGATTCAGGTCAGAGACTGCTCCCCAGCTTCTGAACTCAGACTCAAGTACTCCCAAACTTCCAGTGTCTGCAGTTGTGATATGTGAAGCTACTTGGCTCTTGCCCTTCCTGAAAGCTTAATGGGGGCATTTGGCCCCGTGAAGGCCTCCACAGTTGCATAAAGAGTGAGATGTGAGAATGGGGGCAGGGATGGCTGAGGTAGTTTCTGCGGGTGGGTCATTACCGGATTTTTTCATTTTGAAAAGTTCCTGAATATTTGTATAGAAGGTTTTCTTACTTTTTCCCCATTGACAACTTTATGAAATTATTATGTATTTCAAAAAATAGGTCACCTTAGCAGATTGAAGTAAAGGATCCTGGAAGGTGGTGGGAACACATAGCCCCTCTCACTTCCCTCCGTCTGCCTGGCCACAGCAAGCACCCAGCTAAGCTGATTCCTTCCTTCCCACAGCCCAAGTTCCTGGGATATATCAATCCACAACCCACATTATCACACAGAGAACCCCACTTTCCTATTTGAAGAGACAGTGGTAATTTAGAAAGGTAAATGTCATTGATTACAAAAGGTGGAGGTCACCCTCTTCAGAGGTTGTGTTTGTGTGAGAATTAAAGTTGCTGAAACTAGATAGAAATATTTATTTGAGCAAAAGTTTCTTCAGTGGAGGGACTGGAAGAGGTCTTTCTGGTGGACAATGAAACGTACAGCCCCAAAGATGAAGACGAGGTCCTGAGCTTCCTGCCACCCTTGGTGTGTCCTGGTGGCTCCTGGATGGGAACACAGGCTTCCTGGTGGCTTCTGGGCAGGTGGGCACCTCAGCACAGTTGTTGATCTTGGGATTTCAGGATTTTCCTGGCATGTCTGTCTCTTTCTTTTATCTTCCTATTTTTATCTAGAAAATTCACCACTTGATGTTTAAAACAAAGTACACACATTAGTAAAAAAATAAATTAAAATTAATGTAAAACATAAACAAACAAAACTCCCACAAGCATTTATCATAGGTTTTATTGTAAAAATCATCAAGTAAACCTAAATAGGGATTTGTTTATTTATTTTAGAGTCAGGGTCTTGCTATGTTGACCAGACTGTTCTCTAACTTCTGGGCTCAAACTATCCTCCCACCTCCACCTCCCAGAGTGTTGGGATTACGGATATCAGCTACTGCACCCAGCCTATAATCCAGTTCTAAAAATGGATTTTGCCAGGCACAGTGGCTCATGTCTTGTAATCCCAGCACTTTGCGAGGCCAAGGTGGGTGGATCACCTGAGGTCAGGAGTTTGAGACCAGCCTGGCCAATATGGCGAAACCCTGTCTCTACTAAAAATACAAAAATTAGCCAGGTGTGGTTGTGGGCACCTGTAATCCTAGCTACTTGGGAGACTGAGGCAGGAGAATTGCTTGAACCTGGGAGGCGGAGGTTGCAGTGAGCCGAGATGGCGCTACTCTACTCCAGCCTGGGCGACAGAGTGAGAGTCTGCCTCCAAAAGAAAGGATTTTATGATTTTGTGAGATTTCCTATTTCCGTGAGCTTAACAAGACTAGATATGTTGAAATGTCCTCCCACTACAAAATACTCAAATAATGGATAAGTTAGAGTAAACACACTTTGAATTTTGTTGCTAAGCTCAAAGGAGAATAAGGAAAGTCCTAAATTTTTTTAAAAGACAAAAACAAATAAAATAGAAATGAAACTAGTAGGGTAAGCCTGCACAATTATTTGTTCCATACTTGACCTGGGGGTAGAGGTGGGGCCAGCAACTTGTGGTATTCCAGCATCTTTTCAGGGACAGAAGTTCTTTTAGTTTTTGTTTTATCTCATTTAACCTGATGTGTGTCTATGAAAGTGCAATGCTTCGATTACTAAGGTTTTATGACTATTGTCAACAAAACATTCTATAAGTGTAAGGGGTAACTCTTTCTCTTAAAGGACATCATTCCACTGTACTGAGGCTCCCTGTTTCTTTTCTTTCTTTTTTTTTTTTTTTTTGAGATAGAGTCTCGCTCTGTCACCTAGGCTGGAGTGCAGTGGCTGGATCTCAGTTCACTGCAAGCTCCACCTCCCGGGTTCACGCCATTCTCCTGCCTCAGCCTCCCGAGTAGCTGGGACTACAGGCTCCCTGTTTCTTATATGCTTAGCGTAGAAGTTCTAGCAGCTGCCTGGCATTATTTTTTCTTGCAGATAAATAAGACCATCTAAGTAAATAATGTAATTAGGATCATAATGGCACATTTTGATTGCTTTTAATAAATAACACCAACCAGAATTTTTCTTAGATGTGACACTAATGATCACTAATGGCCAAACTGTTAGATTTATATCAGAAATTCTTGGCTGAACATTTTTATCAGTACAGGCTGCAATATTATCGAAGCAGAAAATGAATGCAAAACTTTCGGCAGTTGTCTCATTATCTTGTCATAATCTCCAAGAATTCATAAGAGAAAAAATGCAAGGAATTAGGAGCTGGTATAGCTCAGCAGGTGTTTTGTGAAGAGAATATGGGTAAAACTAGAATCAAGAGAACAGGATTGGAGTATGGTTCACAAGTCTAGGCCCTGTTCGGTCTTTGTGTTTTGGAAACGTTAGCAAACTTTGGGTAAAAGTATAAAGTTGACATTTGTATAAGGTTAGAATTGAAAACCATCTTGTCCACTTAAAACTTTAGTATTACAGAACTTTGCTTTTTAATTATCAAAGCAGTCAGATAAAGATGGCTTATGTTGACGTAAGTCATAGCAAAGCCATGACTCATTTCTTTTTGTGATTAAGTCATGTTGCTTTTCATCCTGAGAAAATTTAGAAAGATGACAACACTGTCATTTATTTGCAATTTGCCCTTCCACTCTCCTTCCTAAAATTCAGTCTTTCCATTTCTTTTACCTTCTTGAGCTTCTTTAATTATGAGCAAACTCTTTATGGACTCAAGGTTTATTTTAGCTTTCTATTAATAAAAAGAAGCAGGAAAAGAAATTAGGATTTTTGTGAAAAATATTAAAGGCTAGGTCTGTTAGGACTTCCCATGACATTGCAGTGGTGACACAGTCATGGATGTGCCAAGGAAAGCCTGAGCTGTTGACTGCTGCCCCAATAGCATCAGAGAACCACTGTGCTTGCTGAGACCAATGACTGCCATTCCTCTGGACAGGGCAGGCTTTGGCAACATTGAGAAGCAAGCTGTTTGTCTTCAGTCCCCTCTCCTCAGCCTCCACATTTGTCATTATTGCTTGGTGGATGGGGTACCCTATACTACTCCATGGTTCTCTAAAGCCCCTTTCCTCCCAGCCAGGAGGCCCAGGTCTGCGCATTCATTCACTCGATTCTGTGCATGTTGCCTTGTGCCGTCCACTGCCCTCACCTCACTTGCCTGGGGAAAGAAAAAATGACACTGAGCTGAGGAATGGGCAAAAATCTAGGTAGAGACATGGGAGAGGCTGTGCTAGTTGGAGGGCGTGAACAAAGTCATGGAGGTTTTCAACTGTCTGACTTTTCTAGGGAAAGGCAAGTGATCTGATGTGACTAGAGAAAGGTTAGGTGACATCTGGAAGCTGGTTTGGGTGTAGAAGGATAAAGAGGTGGAGTGGGCAGGGTAAGAGGCAGCTAGACTGGGAAGGGCTGAGCACCAGGTAGAAAAGACAAAATAAAATTGTTTCTCCTCTCCCAGGAAACAGTGAACTTCAGGAGGCAGCATCTCCATCCTGGCTCTGTAAACTAGTCTTTATTGGAGGGAGAATTTTGGGGTAAGTTGGAAGGGACAGGGCCAGGCTTACAGCAGGGGTTGGCAAACTATGGCCTGCGAGCCAAATCCAGTCTGCTGCCTGTTTTTGTGTGGCCTGTGCCTAAGAATGATGCTTACATTTTTAAATGGTTGATTAAAAGTGAAAAGAAAAATAATATTTTGTGACTTGTAAAATTGTACAAAATCCAAATTTTACTATTCACAAGTAAGTTTTCTTGGAACACAGCCACGTCCACTTGTGATGCCTTCACTGCTTTGGTCATACAAGGGCAGAACTGAATTGTTGTGACAGAGATCATCTGTCCGGAAAGGCCTAAAACATTTCCTGTCTGGCTCTGCTTAGAAAAATATTGCCAAGTTCCAGCCCGGGCATGGTGGCTCACGCCTGTAATCCCAGCACTTTGGGAGGCTGAGGAGGGCAGATCTCCTGAGGTCAGGAGTTCGAGACCAGCCTGGCCAACATAGTGAAACCTCATCTCTATTAAAAAAATACAAAAATTAGCTGGGCATGATAGCAGGCACCTGTAATCCCAGCTACTCAGGAGGCTGAGGCAGGAGAATCACTTGAACCTGGGAGGCAGAGGTTGCAGTGAGCTGAGATCACACCACTGCACTCCAGCCTTGGAGGCAGAGTGAGACTCTGTCTCAAAAAAAAAAAAAAAGAAAAAGAAAAAAAAGAAAAAAAAATATTGCTGGGTTCTGTCTAAGCCTTTCAAAGACAAAGGAGTCAGTTGGGTGTGGTGGCTCAAGCCTCTAATCCCAGCACTTTGGGAGGCCAAGGTGGGCGGATTATTTGAGGTCAAGAGCTTGAGACCAGCCTAACCAACATGGTGAAACCCTGTCTCTACTAAAAATACAAAAATCAGCCTGGCATGGTGGTGCACACCTGTCATTCCAGCTACTCGGGAGGCTGAGGCAGGAGAATCACTTGAACCTGGGAGGCAGAGGTTGCAGTGAGCTGAGATTGTGCCACTGCACTCCAGCCTAGGCAACAGAGCAAGACTCTGTCTCAAAAACAAAAAGCAAAACAAACAAAAAAACCAAAGGAGTTGAGCACTAGACAGAAAGTTCAAAGCAGGATGGAGCTCTACAAAGACAGCCTAAGTTTTATGGAACTGAGTTCTCAAATCACTTTAACTAAATGTATTAATTCCAGTGACCATGATTTCCCTAGCACCTATTCTCCTGTAGTGTATTTGTAAATTCTAACAAGCCATTTTTTTTTGGGGGGGGGGTGTGAAGGGATGGGGGGATTGTTTGTTTTTAGTGTGAGATGTGGATTAAGCATTTTAAAAATTTTTAAATAATTTCTGGGAAATTTGGAAAACTGTGTTGACAGGGTGGTTGCCATGCATTTTAAGGAACATTCACATGGATGAAGAGTCATAGAAAAAACATTATCTTTCAGAATCACACATCCAAATCAATATAAATAAATTGCTGAGACCTTTTCTAACCTTTTAAACATTCATCTCTCTTCATGAGAACAGCAGTAAATTTCCTGTTTCTGGAGTCTGCCAATCACTTATTTCTTCTTTAGTGTAGGTAACTTAAAAAAATATTTTCATAAGGCTAAAAGACATTATGTTATACAATATCTTTTTTTTTTTTTTTTTAATGACAAGGCAGACTTCATTCAAGGGTGGGGCATTGTGATAGGTATAGGAACCAGTGCAATGGGTGTTGCAGTGGAGGAGGGAGATTGGAGTCAACTCACTACTGTGTCTTTACAATTTTATTTTTCATTTCAGAGACAGGGACTCATTCTGTTGCCTAGGCTGGAGTACAGTGGTGTTATCATGGTCATTGCAGCCTTGAAATCCTGGGCTCAAGCAATTCTCTGACCTCAGCCTCCCAATGAGCTAAGACTATCTTTAAGTTTTTAAAAAAGCAATCCTTACTTCCTGGATGCACTAAAATTGTAATCCTATTTTGATCCAATTAAGAGGAAAACTCAAAATTGAGAAGGCCTGGTTAAAGAAAAGTGAGTAAAGGATGTAATACAGTGATTGGCAGGAAACACTGGTTGGTTGTGAGACACAGCAGTGGAGTTATTAGAGTCACCTCCCAGTTGATGTATGCTATCTCAGAATATCCAGGATTCCCAGCTGACAGCTTCTCTCTCCCCTGGGGTGGTGTGCAAATGGAGACTGTATCAGTCAGGGTTCAGTTGCAGCAAAAGGAAGCAACCCTAGTTATTTTAAGCAGAAAGGTTTAATACAAAAAATGAGCTGCATGGAAGTGCTGGTGGAAGAGAGGGTTTTGGGAGACTCCCAGGACACTTGAGAGCTTACCAGCTAGGGGAACAACTACCTCTTCCATGAAGATGGGAAGTCAGAAAGTTGCTATAGGATCAGGAATCTGCCATTGCTTCCTCACAGATGCATTCTGACTCCCATGAAGCTGGGAGTTACAAGTACCCTGCTGGAATGCTGCTGCAGAAATATATCTGCACTACCATATTTTCTAGTGAAATTCAGCCAAAGGCAACTGGAAAATTATCTCTGCCTCATTTCCACTTTCCAAAACTTGCACAAGTGCATCCAAGTGGGGATAAGTAGGTGATCAGAACCCTAGCTGCAAGAGATTCTGGGAAATGTAGTTTTTTGATTTCTAGCCTCTCTATGTGGGTAGGCCCACTGGAAGGAAGTGAAAGAAAATGTTGAGATTAATCACCTGTATTTGTTTCCTATTGCTGCTGGAACAAATTACAACAAACTTAGTGGCTTAAAACAATACACATTTGTTATCTTTCATTTCTGGAGGTCAGCAGTCTGATGGAGGTTTTACAAGGCTAAAATCAAATTGTCAGCCAAGGTGCGCTCCTTCTGGAGGCTCTAGGGGAGAATCCATCCATTCCCTACCTTTCCTAGCGTTAGAAGACTTTCTCACATTCCTTGCTCATGGCCACATTGCTCTGACTTCTGCTTCTGTCATCACGTCACCTTCTATGACTCTAACCTTCACATCTTCTTCTTATAAATACTCTTGTGATTACACTGGGCTCATCTGATAATACAGGATAATCTTACCTCTCATGATTCTTAACTTAATCACATTTGCGATTCCCATCTTCCATGCAAGAAACACATTCACAGGGATTGGGATGTTGACATCTTTTGGGGGTCACTATTCAGCCTGCCACATCGTTCATATCCAAATTATTGAGGGAAGGAGCTGATGTTTATTAACTGTGTGCTACGTGCTGGAAACTTTATATATATTTTCTCATCAAACATTCATGACAACCCTTAAAGGTGGCATTATTATTCCTACTATAAATGAGGACAAGAGATTCAAAGAATTTTAAATACGAGCCCACTATTCAGTGACACAAAGAAATAAACTATTAAGCCACGAAAAGACATACAGGAACGTTAAATACATATTGCTAAGTGAAAGGAGCCAGTCTGAATAGGATACATACTGTATGATTCTAATTATGTGACATTCTGGGAAAGGCAAAATTATAGAGTTTATAAAAATATCCATGGTTTCCAGGGGTTAAGGTTAAGGTTGGGGGCAGGGTGTAGAGGGTAAGTAGGCAGAGCTATATTACCCTACTTATGAGCAATGAGTTCTCCCCCACAAAAAATTATTTTTCTATCACCCAGACTGGAGTGGAGTAGAATGATCTCAGCTCACTGCAACCTCTGCCGTCTGGGCTCAAGCGATCCTCCTGCGTCCACCTCCCAGATAGCTGAGACCACAGGCATGTGCCACCACATCCAGCTAACTTTTTATTTTTGGTAGACTTGGGGTCTTGTTATGTTGTCTAGACTGGTCTCCAACTCCTGGGCTCAAGTGATCCACCTGCCTCGGCCTTCCAAAGTGCTGGGATTACAGGTGTAAGCCACTGTACCAGGCCTAAATTTTTGGTGTTATAAACAACCTGTGGCAAAGATTCTTGCATTTGCGTCTTTTCACACTTCTTTGACTATTTTTTGCTAATATATTCCTAAGGGTAGGTTTTCTGAGTCAGATGGCAGGCACATTGTAAACACCTTTTATATATATATTTAGAAAGTGTCAGTGGTGTGCTGGAACTCTGATACAAATTAGAGCTTTCCCCCTGTTCTATGGAGAGCTGACTACTAAATATTTAGCATACTACTGGAAAGTGTACAAATCTCCAGTCCTAACAGTATATGAGGACCTCAAAATCCATACTGAAGCCAATCAGGCCCCAACCACTGAGGATTACAATTCGACATGAGATTTGGGTGGAGATGCAAATCCAAACCATATCAGTGTATGTGTGTGTGTGCGCGTGTCTGTGTAAACAGTAATACGTGCTCGTTGTAATTTGTATATTCTAATACTGATGATTCATAATATGTGTTGCTATCTCTAGTTTTTCTTTTCTATAGCTTCTTTAGAGGTTAAAAGCAATTTCAGGTATATTTGGGCATATTTCTTACTCAACCAGGTCAGTATGGTCCATTAAGGACAAGCAAATTTTGCAGGGATTTGGCACAATTATTCAATAATGCCAAGGAGTCTCTGCATTTTGGAAAACTGTTATTTATAAAAACCTTTTAACTAGTTGTTTTGGCACACATTGTTGATCTGCAAGGAACTTGGTGACACACAGAGAGAGAAGGGAAGAGAGTGATTAGAATCTCCAGGAGTCCTTTATCTAATTTTCCATGATCATCCCAGATACTCCATTTAAGCCCACAGGTAGGGATCTTCCTGACCTTGATGGTACTGCCATACTGGTAGCTAGTAAACCACTCTTTGAATTTGGTTGTGTTGCTTGTATTGCAGTGGAATAAAGATTTGGACCACTGAGTAATCTAGTTCTAAGAAGCTATGATTCTATCAGAAATGATCAATGGGGGGAGTCAGCTGGCATAATGAAAATAGCATGAATTTGGGGGTCAAGGTCTCCAGAATTCTAAGTCCTGCTTTGCCACAGGGCTATGCAAGCAATCTGATAGCCTCTTCTGTCATTTTCTACTCCACAGCTTGATTGGCTGATCTAGCCAACTAGTTTCCTGCTTCATTTTCCCTCATCACTCCTGGTAGGTCTTTTCTCCAAGGATCTACAAAGGAGCTACTCAAGAAATTCTCATGTGGAAGAGTGATAGTCTTCTACTTGATAAAAGCCTAGGAATAGCCCCTTTGCCTCTAGGTAACTGAATACTCTTAGACAAGCCTCAGTTTTCACATGAGTAGAATGAGTATGTGTGTGTTAGTCCATTCTTGCATTGCGATGAAGAACTACCTGAGACTGGGTAATTGAAAAGAGATTTCATTGGCTCACAGTTCCACAGGCTGTATAGGAAGCATAGCTGGGGAGTGCTCAGGTAACTTACAATCATGGTGGAAGGTGAAGGGAAAGTTGGCACATCCTGCATGGCTGGAGCAGGAGGATGGGGGGGGGGGTGCTACACACTTTTAAATAACCAGATCTCATGAGAACTCACTCACTGTCAAGAGAACAGCAAGGGGAATTCTGCCCCCATGAACCAATCAGGCCCCAACACTGAGGATTACAATTCGACATGCGATTTGGGTGGCGACACAAATCCAAACCATATCAGTGTGTGTGTGTGTGCACGCGCGCACTTTTAGAGGCGGGGGGGAATTGCACTCAATGTGTGAGTCCTGAAGTTTAATGATTCTATGAAACCAATTCACCTGCATAGCAAATGTGGTGGAATCACACTAGTGTCTTCAATAGAAACTAAATTCCCTTAAAAGAAGCATTTGAGCTAGCTTCCAGAGACTGCTATGTGAGAACATGATGTTAAGTTGTCATATGTATGCTATAATTTGGTTCTCACTGGAAGAATGCAGCAGTGATGTAAGAGGCTGTTTATGAAATTATGTCACCAGGGAATGCTTGTGCCCCATGACTGTAAGGGCTGTAATTCTCTTACCCACAGATATCAAATGTTATTGCAAAGCCATTAGAAAAATTCTAATTATTTTAAAGGCGTATATAAAATACGTACCTTTTATTAAGTAAAATAAATATAAAGTAAGATCAAGTTCTGGCTCTGAGCTGTCCATGCTGATGACCTACAGAGCATAGGTCTGTAGTCTCTGCATTGCCTTCTTTTCTTGTAAGTATCAATGGCAGTTGCCCACTCCGTATAAATTGAAGGGTGCAGCTGAAATCACTACCGCATCCCCAAAATATCTTTTCCACCAATGCTTTTGAAATGAAATGTTTGCCACTTGAGATGAAGAAATCCTTTTTCTAGGTTTTTACCTCTAGCATCCCCTTGTTAAGAATATTGCAATGTCAGTTGGTCATTACTAATGGCCAGAGATAGCCAATGCAATCACCAAGTGTATCAGTGTATTAGTTTTTTCTTTCTTTTTTTTTTTTTTTTTTTGAGATGGAGTCTCGCTCTGTTGCCCAGTCTGGAGTGCAGTGGTGCAATCCCGGTTCACTGAAAGCCCCGCCTCCCGGGTTCACGCCATTCTCCTGCCTCAGCCTCTGGAGTAGCTGGGACTACAGGCGCCTGCCACCACACCTGGCTAACTTTTTTGTATTTTTAGTAGAGACAGGGTTTTACCGTGTTAGCCAGAATGGTCTATCTCCTCACCTCGTGATCCACCCACCTCGGCCTCCCAAAGTGCTAGGATTACAGGCGTGAGCCACTACACCCGGGCTTTTTTTTTTTTTTTTTTTTTTGAGACTGAGTCTCAGTCTGTTGCCCAGGCTAGAGTGCAGTGGCAGGTATGAGCTTGGGTCACTGCAAGCAACCTCTGCCTCCCAGATTCAAATGATTCTCGTGCCTCAGACTCCCTAGTAGCTGAGATTACAGGCACCAGCCACCGCACCTAATTTTTATAGTTTTAGTAGAGACGGGTTTTCACCATGTTGACCAGGCTGGTCTTGAACTCCCGACCTCAAGTGATCCACCCACCTTGAACTTTCAAAGTGCTGGGATTACAGGTGTGAGCCACCATGCCCGACTAGTTTTCTGGGTCTTCTGTAAAAAAAAATTACCATGAACCTGGAGGCTTCAAGCATTTTTAAAAATGCTGTTACATTTCTGGAGGCGAGAAGTCCAAAACTAAGGTGTCAACAGGGTTGGTTCCTTCTGGATGTTCTGAGGGGAATCCATTCCTTGCCTATCTCCTAGCTTCCAGTGGCTGATGCCAATCTTCAGTGTTGCTTGGCTTGTAGACATATTGATTCAGTCTCTGCCTCCATCTTCACATCGCATTTTCCTCTCTATTCCCATGTCTCCAGTTTCTTTCTGCCTTGCTCTTGTGACTCCTGGCATTAGATTAAAGGCCCACCCCAAATCTAGGATAATCTCATCTCCAGATTTTTACGTCTGCAAAGAAGCAAAGAATTATATCTGCAAAGATCTTTTTCAAAATAGGTTTACATTCACAGGTTCCAAAGGTTAAGACATGGACATATCTTTTTTTTTTTTTTTTTTTTTTTCCAAGGGCCAGGGGCACTATTCAATCCACTGTAGCATGGGAAGCCCTGATAAAAAGGGACTCAGGACAAGTAAGTACCCAATGCAAGGGATGATAAAAAGAGAGATTTGAAAGGTAGGACGAGAACACTAGGCTGGAAATGGGGAATGGGTTGGAGATAGAAGGAGAAATTCTTTCTTTCTTTTTTTGTTTTTTTGTTTTTGTTTTTAAGACAGGGTCTCACTCTGTCACCCAGGCTGGAGTGCAATGGCGTGATCTCGGCTCACTGCAACCTCTGCCTCCTGGATTCAAGCAATCCTCAGCCTCCCAAGTAGCTGGGATTACAGGTGTGTGCCACCATGCCCAGCTCATTTTTTTGTATTTTTAGAAGAGATGGGGTTTCACCATCTTGTCTAGTTTCAAACTCCTAACCTCAAAATGATCTGCCTGCTTTGGCCTCCCCAAGTGCTGGGATTATAGGCATGAGCCACCACACCTGGACTGGAGAAATTATTTCCATTTTACTGATGAGCATTCTAAAAGGGAAATTGATAATGCTTGAAGAACTTTGCGTGTGGGCTCTCCGTGCAAGGGATTCTTTGGCCTGAGAAATCACTGGCGCTCATGCTGTTGGTGCCATAAGAGAATCTGGGAATGTGACTAGGACCGAACCATTTTGTGCGTGTTTTTTTCTGGCTCTTTATTCACTTGTCTATTCATCCATCCATTCAGTAAACATTTATTGAGCACCTTCTTTGTTCCTGGAACATAGAAGGCTACCTCCTTCTCAGGTGCGTTGTTGGGATGTTCTGTCCCTGTTTGCATCCAGCATTGGGCTGGCAGTTTGGTGGAGTTGCATGTGGTCAAGTCAGTCACTAAGATTACAATCAAGTAGAGTCAAAACTGCCTTAGAAAACTTCTGAAAACATCTATAAAGTACACCAAAATGTGTTTCTCTAATCTGAATAAGGGCTTCAGACACAATAAACAATCGCAGGATGGAGATGACTGAGGAACACGATGAAGCACGTCCTAGGATGATAATTGGTTTTCTCTTCTAACATTATTCAAATTTTTATTTTCTTCCCTTTGCCACACTTACAGAATTAAAGCTGTGAAAATTATATACGTACTTCACATGATTCTGGTCTACTGCTGCACAAGGCTCTGGTGGAGATGTGGCAACTGGAATCTTTCAAAACTGTGCGAGCCAGAGGCAGCCATAGGGACTTTACAGTTGCTTGTTTATTCAGAAGTCACTGTTGTGTGGTTGGAAGAGACATGGGCTACTTCTCTCTGCTTGAAACAGAAAATTCCATGAGAAACTCACACAACCTACAAGAGGCTGGGTTGCTTCGTGGTTCATCTCAATGATGTCCTCACAAAGGAAACTCCAGTCAGGTAACCCTCAAAGCATTGAAAACAATGTAATCTTTATTGAAATCTCATGAAGCTGCACCAAAGAGGAAACCCATACATAGTATATTTTCTTAAAATTCTGTCTCACATTTCTTTTTTAATATTTCACACATCACAGATGGCAGTTAACTAAAATTCCCACTTTTCATCCCTTAACATTTTGCAAATCCTCCCAAAATTATTTGCACTCTGCCTCTTCTTTCTCCCCGTCCTCCTGCTGTTGGTGCCATAAGAGAATCTGGGAATTCTCAATTTTATGCCCTTTTACATGTAAATCAATCTAGATGGTTGTAGTACTTTTTCATTTTCTTGACCACTTTTTCCTCTTATGAGGTCCATAAAGCACAAAGTAAATCTACGCCGAAAACTCTGGAATTAACCAGGATTTGAATTGAGCAGTTTGATTTTGCTACTTAGTAGCAATGTGATTTTGGATAAATTTCCTAAACTCTCTGATTCTCTCTCTTTTTTTCTAATTTGTAAAATAAAACCGATAATACCAAATTGGTAGAGATGGTTTGAGCATTAACTGAAATAATGTATTTTCAGATTCCTATCACAATGCTGGCCATATTAGGTGGTTTTAAAAAAATGCTAGTCTTGGCCGGGCACGGTGGCTCAAGCCTGTAATCCTAGCACTTTGGGAGGCCGAGGCAGGCGGATCATGAGGTCAGGAGATCAAGACCATCCTGGCTAACACAGTGAAACCCTGTCTCTACTAAAAATGCAAAAAATTAGCTGGGTGTGGCGGCAGGCGCCTGTAGTCCCAGCTACTTGGGAAGCTGAGGCAGGAGAATGGCGTGAACCCGGGAGGCAGAGCTTGCAGTGAGCCAAAACTGCGCCATAGCACTCCAGCCTGGGCGACTGAGCGAGACACCGTCTCAAAAAAAAAAAAAAAAAAAAAAAAAAAAATTGCTAGTCCTTTTCTTGTTCTTTTCTCTGTAGAAAGATCTCCTTGTAGAGACAAATCATAATCAAAGACTTTTTGGTTAACGTGGAATGAGATCATGTGAATTAGAGCACATGTTGCTCTAAAGGCTCCATGCTAAGAATAAGTGACAGATCCATGCTATGGCGAAAATTGTTTTGCAGTGGGAACTACGGCTAGGGGTCTGCCTCCCATCAGGGATTTATTTTGGGAGGAATTCCTAAAATACAGGAAGAATGTTCGAATAGTAGCTGCCAGGAAATTTCCAACATCTGCTACACTAGGTCACTCTGAATTGGTCTTTTTAGCTTCTTTCTGTAATTTCCATTTTGGGAAATCAGGAGTTGTGACTCACAGTGGTAAATCTCCACACGGTTGAAATATGCCTTATTAGTACAATCTATTTTAGTATTATTAATGCTATGGCATAAATATGTGCAGCATTAGAAGTAGTCTATTAGTGGAGGCTGTTTTTTGTTTACTTCCATGTTGGCTTTACTGTCAAAATATATGTTATGTTATTATTGTTTTCCTTTTCTTCATTTTCATTACTACCTTTCTTGGTCCAAGCCATCGCTATCTCTTATGTAGGTGATGAGATAGACCATTAAGAAGTCTGGGACTCTTCCGCCCCTACACAGCAGCCTTGCCCTCCACATAGCAGCCGGAGTGATCTTTATAAAACCACACATGAGAACATGTTCCTCCTCTGATGGTTTCACACCACGTCTGGAATAAAACTCTAACATCCTACCCTGACCGAGTGGGCCCTAAGAGCTGCCCTTGCCTCTCTGAGCACATCTACTCCCTCGCTCATGCTGGGTCGGCCTTCATCAGTACCTTTGACCATGTGTTCCCTCTGCTTTGATCTCTTCCCATCTATTCTTACAGGACTGGCTTCTTCTTGCCATTCAGGTCTCAGTATCTCCCCAGACGGGCTCCCAGCCCCTTAATCTAACATAGACCTCATCCTACTCCAATCATTATCATTCTGCTTTTCCTTCGTAGAGTGTGCTACTCTCTGACATTTTGAATTGTTTATTTGTTTTATTGCTTTTTGTCTGTGTACAGGAGAAAAGATTTCTTTTCTTATTCATTGTAAAGTTTATGGCAAAAGACAGAGTAATAAGCAAAAAGCTTGCAAACGCATTCCATGTAAATCTTAAGTGGCATGTTAGCCTTCAGAAGCAAAGCCCCAAAGACCCAGGGAAAACTGTATTTTTATGGACAGCCATACAGAAGTATAATTGAAGGATAAAATGGTCTGATCCAATGGTAATAAACTGGGAGAAATGTAGTAAGACCTGTTCAGTTTCTTCTGTGTGGGCACCTGCCACATGAGAGTCTTCGGGGGAGAAGGAACAGAGGAGGTCAGAGAGTGACGATCCTGGGTTTTACGGTCTGCTTCACGGGAGGAAGGCCTGAGAGAAGGTCAGAGAAACCTTCCTACTTCTGCTGTGTTTTCAGTTTCCAAGGTGTCATATTTTGGGGTATCACACCTGAAGTCTCTGTGAAACCCAGGTCTGTGTGCCTGTCCAGTGCCTGGGACATAACAGGAGCTTAAAAAGCATTATCCCCACATACGGGGATTTGCCATAGACCTGTTTGTGAAAACCAAACAAATCCTTAATTCCTCTCCCCCAATAAGGTGTCCTTCCTCCATTTAGAGCTGCCCTTTTCCAGAGTTCCCTGGGTCTCTGGGTCATTACCAGGTTCCCTTATCACAAAGAGAAAGAGTCCAGATTTCCTATGTTTTCTCCCCCCACCCCCAGTCAGTTTTCTCTATTCCAGGCTGCCTTTACTGTGTGCAAAGCTCAACTGTCTGCCTCAATTTTAATAATTCAGTGTTGAATGGGCATATTTGCATATGCAAATATTTGAAGAATTGAAATGGCAATTAACAGATGTGTATTTGGGATTAATTTAAAATATTTTTTGTCTCTCCCTGTTTAGTTTCATGGTCCAGCAGTAATTCTGATCTTAGTGACTTGCTGTGATTCCTCCATCCAGTGTGTTTCTAGGTCTACACTAGCCAGAGTCAGATTTCTAAAAGATGCTGTGCTGTCTTTGAATACGATTGAAAACTCACCATTTTAACCCCTTTATAGAAATTAATAAAGCATTTCAGAAGTATCTGCATTTCTTTTCATTTCTACCTGGCTGATGAGCCTCTCTCTTTTAAGGCTTCAGCTAGAGGAGAATTGATCAGCACGTGTTATTATAATTATTTGAGGACCTACCATGGAAAGGGCACTGTGCTGGAAGGAGCTGGGGGAGTACAGAGAGGAGTAAGACCAAAGCCCTGTCCTCTGGAGCCTTGTGGTTCCACAGGAAGGAGAAGATGTGAAGACTCATTACCCTAAGTTGACAGTTGGTGGATGACACAGCATTCAACACAAAACATTTGCCATCCCCCAAAAGCTGCCAGCTGTTACTGGATGGCTTTGGTGATTTCCATGACATTTTTCCAAAAAACAATGACTTTCCTCTTGTGGTTTTTGTACATCAACAAAGCTTTTCAACTAACAATTATTGGGAAAAGTGAATCGATAGAAGTTTATTATTAAATAAACTAACAAGAAAATGAGGTGGTTATAGCAGTGTTGGAGTGATAATAGTCCAGCCCTTCCCCAAATGCTCACTCCATATTTTAAAATTGTTTTTAGGAATTTTTTCCCCTTCATTCACAGAAAGGAAGGGGACAGGGTGAAGGAGGTTGGGGTGGGGAGCAGGGGGGACATAGAAGAAGGAATCTGGAATCCAGAAGAGGTAGTATTGGTTTCTAACAACTTTCCGAGCTAAGTCGAGTGGAATATTAATATGAATGAATCCTTGACAGAAACAGAAGCAATTGGGTGGCAGCATTTCCCAAGAGTGCTGAATTGCAGGTGGTGTCTGCCACGGAATAGGTCAAGGAGAGTTTGACAGAGAGGTTTGCTGGGATGGTCCTTTGCTTTGCTGCCCAGTTTAAAGAAAATACAGCAAAAAGGCTAACGCTGTAGGTGAACACTGCAGCTCTGTGTTAATGGAATTGGATTTCCTTCTTCCTTTTCTTCTGGAACTTTAGTGGTTTTATGATGCAGAGATTTACAGAAGGAAAATGCAGAGCGAATAATTTTTGCCCTCATTGAAATTGACAGTTTGTTGAACATTTTTAAATATCCATTTTTTTAAATTTTACTGCTTTCTACACAATATTATTGAAAATACATTGCATACCGAATTCAGTTTTTTCTAAGTGAAATATTTTCACTATATAAGAAGAGAGATCAATGGCCTTTGTTAGACAACAATTGAACAGCATCCTTTAGCCTGAAATATGAGTCTTTTTTTTTTTTTTTTTGTTCCAGGCTTCCTGTCGTGAATAGAAAATTTCTCTGAGGACATTAGCATTTGATACCTAAGAAAACACATACCTCTAACAAATCTTGCTAAGTTTTCTCTTTCCAGGCTTGTTATTTACATGTCTACATGTCTTAATTACTGACCTTTCAGTTGAAGTTCCTTAAAATACTTGATTACTTTTTTTTTTAACAAGTGGATATTTTTATGCCATCTTAACATAATCCCTCTGTTCTACACAAACATCTAAAGCTACAAAGATATTCAAGACTTTTTTTTAACAAAAATAAGACAATTTCTCTGTATATTTTCATGTTTCTTGTGGGTCTAAGAATTATATGATTCCGTTTTGTAATCATAGAATGTTAAGGTTGGAAACATCCACTCAAGTCTTCTGTTTCTTCTAGGACCCTAAGACCTAGAGATGCTAAAGTCACTATCTAAAGGACTAAAATCACTATCCAAAGGACTAAAACTCAAGCATTTAACCATCACAACATAATTATGTTCAACTTTATGGGAAGGGGTGAGGTTCAAGGATGATGAGGGGAGGGATGAGGATGGGGGCTGCGTAAAGGAAAACCTAATGGGAAAGAAGCAATGATTTAGCTGAGTCATCATGGATGACAGGAGCTTTTAATGATGAGTGCTGATTAAGCTTCTGAGACATTTACCTCTTTCTTGCTGGTGATTTCTCTGACTCATCTGCAAACATCAGGTGTGAGGTCTATGTGGCCAAGTAGTATTGGGTAGGTGAAGGGGTGACTAGCTCATTTTTAACTGTGGCAGAGCAATTGAAAGTGTCATGCGGCAAGTACCCATTTCTTCTCCAGTCTCCATATTTGCTTTTTCAGGTGAGCAGCTGGGTAGCACATGCCAGTGGACAGGCAGTGATGTGCAGTCGCTTAGTACCTGGGCTCTGGACCTGGTCCCCTGCTTTGGCTTCTTACTACCTGAGTAATTTTGTGAAAATTGCATCTTCGTACCTCAGTTTGCACATCTTTAAAATGAGGATAACAATACCTGATTTATACATTTGTTAAGAGGACTAAATGCTATTAACACACATGAAAAAATTAAAGTGATATTTCATGCAAAGAAACTCTTCATAAACATTAGCCTTTTTGATGAAAAAGGCCTGAACTTTGGAATACAGAGTCTAGATTTCAATCTTCAGGCATGTCAATAAACAATTTTGGGTCTATTTCTTCAGCTCTAAAATAGGTTGGTTGCAGTTCCCATTGTTCTGGCCTTACAGCATTATTGCAAGGATGAGAGATCATGTTGGTAGACTCTCAGGGTGTGGAAATTATTAACATTCCACTCTCCTTGCCAAATACTTTCGTAGTGGAAATGCAGGATGGGATCATGAGTTAAAGTTTATACTGTAACTGAGGCAGGCAGCATTGTTTTGAAGGGACTTGAGATACCTTTCTGCAGGAGGAGCATGGATAAAACTGAAGCCACCTGACCTTAATGGTATAGTGTGAGAGGAAGCTGAGACTTTAAGGCCCTATCTGCATCTGCCCACAGGCAACAGACCTGCAAGTGGTGGCCACTGCCTTAGTATTCTGATGACTCACAGAGCCAGAGTACTTCCTCTCTCCTCCACTGTCCTTTCACATTAATTTCATTGCTCTACAAGACGTCTGTGGTTCCCAGAAATGACGCAAGTTGTATGTACCCCGTTCAAAGCCTGAGCATTTGACTCTCAGGACATTCTCCCAGGTGGTCTGGGCCCTGCCACTTGCTAATACAGCTCTGACAATCTAAATCACACCTCTTTTTCCTTTCTTTACAGAAACTCAGAGAAGATAATGGCTAATATAGACTCCTTTAAAAAAAAAAAAAGTCTTGCAAAGTTTACCTTAAAAAATTTGGATATTCTTGCTAAACCATGAAAGAAAAAAATAGTTAATTCCTCTTAATATTATTTGCTAACATGGATAGTATCTGACCATTCACAGGACAAAAATTAGGCATTTAACAGTTGCTTACAGGCTAAATGAGAGGCCCTAGTTAATGGACATTAGTCTTCTTTCTATCTCTTGCCCTTGAAATAAGCTTAAAATGCTTTTAAATCTAGTTCAAGTGTGAGATGCAGTTTCTTGAACCTCTTGTGTCACATGAAACAATTTAAAAGCAGCTAACATAATCCACCTGCACCAAGGAGACCCTACCTGTGAGAGGAGTGGTTGGTCAGTGAGGAAGCTAGCTTGGAAATGTGCCCAAACAGTGAATCAGCAGCTGCCATCCCAGCTACATTTCATTTTTAAAAGGATAGCATATGTCAGGTTTTTTTTTTTTTTTTTTTTTTTTTGCCAACCAAACAGATTTCTTCAGTATTCTGTTTTCCCTTGTTAAGCTTTTCCAATATTTAGCGATGTTAGCATTTGATTCTTTAATGACAATCGTGTAAACTAACTAGGGCAGGTATTTATCTTCTATGTCACAGATAAGGAGATTAATAATAAATAACTTGCCCAAAAGTACACAGCAAGGTCTCATATCCAGATTTTCTGATACCATGCTGTGAGCACCGGGAAGCTGGTTAAGATAAGGAAAGCTTCAGACACCCCCGTGATGGCACTGAAAGTAATAAGTGTGCCATGAGATGGATGCAGAGCTACAATGTTCCTATGAGAGCCTACAGAGGAAAGATCCAGTGCCCCATGGGGGTCAGAAATGGTAATTTGGGGATACAGCCCCTAAGTAATTTATATTTCACTAGTGAGTAGTACAGGTAGATGTGTTATTGCTGAGAAACATCTGCAGTGCCTTTCTCTGAAACTGGCCTCTTATCATATGAAGCCCAGGTTGCAAAGGAATATAACCTTGGGAGGTATTACTTGGTGTAGAATAGACAGAAGTTATAATTAAATCATGTCACATTTTTAGTGACTGCTGTTCCATCCATAATTGACCTGGAGATTTTCTTCTTGTTGGGTTCTCTTCATGGAGTTTCTTTCTCCCACTTACAGCTATTACATTAAGTTTCTCCTCTCCTTAACAGACTCTTGGAAATCAGAATAATGGCAGCAACTGACCAAGAACTGGGCACTTTGCATATATTGTTGCATTTGGGCTTCATGACAGTCCTAAGAGGGAGTATTATCTGTTCATCTATTTCATAGATGAAGACCCTGAAACTTAGAAAGGATAACTTGCCGTAACTTTCTGAGCTGGTAACTGGCCAAGTGCTCTGGTTATCTATTGCTGCAGAACAAATCCCAGAAAGTTAATGGCTTATAATAGCAATAATTTTATTATATCCCACAGTTTCATGGGTCAGGAATTTGGGCAGGGCTTAGCAGACACAGCTTAGCTCTGCTCCATGTGGCATCAGCTGGCTTGACTGGGGCTGAAGAATCTATTTTCAAGATGGCTCACCACGCGGCTGGCAGCTGAGCTGTTACCCAGAGTTCATAGCTCCTTTCTGTGTGAACCTCTCTATATGGCTGTTTGGGCTTCCTCATAGCGTGATGGATAGGTTCCAAGAGCATGTATTCCAAAAGACAAGAGGTCGAGGCTACCAATCACTTAAGACCTTGGTCCCAGAAACTGGCATGATGTTATTTCTGTAATATTTTATTGCTTGGGAAGTCAGAGTTCTCCTAGATTCAAGAAATAACAAAGCCGGGCGCGGTGGCTCACGCCTGTAATCCCAGCACTTTGGGAGGCCGAGGCGGGCGGATCACAAGGTCAGGAGATCGAGACCACGGTGAAACCCCGTCTCTACTAAAAATACAAAAAATTAGCCGGGCGCGGTTGTGGGCGCCTGTAGTCCCAGCTACTCGGGAGGCTGAGGCAGGAGAATGGCGTGAACCCGGGAGGCGGAGCTTGCAGTGAGCCGAGATCGCGCCACTGCACTCCAGCCTGGGCGACAGAGCGAGACTCCGTCTCAAAAAAAAAAAAAAAAAGAAATAACAAAGACCCTGCCTCTCACTGGGAGAAGAATCAAGGAATTTTCAGCCATGTTTAATCTACCATACAGAGCAAAGATTAGCATACAGGTCTTAGTTACCACAACATATTGCATCTCAACTAGTATCACACCAGATGCATTTCTCAATCACTGCATTTATCTATTTGGTGGTGACTAGACTGTGAGCTCCTTGAAGGCAGGGATCATATTTTATGCATCTTAGGTAAACAAAATCCCTATAAGAGCATCGTCTATGCTCCTAAATGCTCAAGGAAGGAACGAAAGAGAACTGAGTTGCAGTCCTGGCTCCTGCTTCTAAGTAGCTCTGTTAGTCTGAGCAGGATGCTGAACTACTCTGGGCCTTGGTCCCATCTCAGTAATATGAGGAGATGGCATCATGAGAGGATGCCTTAAGTCTCTTTCTTTTTTTTCCCCTAGCACTACCATTGTGTTAGTTAGCTCAGGCTGCTATAACAAAATATTTTAAACTGAACAGCTTAAACAACAGACATTTATTTCTCACAGTTCTAGAGGCTGGGAAGTCCAAGATCCAGGTGCTGACCAATTTGGTTCCTGATGAGGATGCTTCACTGCCTTGCAGATGGCCATGTTTTTCCTGTGTCCTCACATGGTGGGAAGGGAGAGGTGGGGGGAGGGAGAGAGAGAGAGAAGAGAGACACTAATCCCATCATGAGGCCTCCACCCTCACCACCTCATCTAAACTTTATGACACCCAAAGGCCCCACCTCCTGATACCATCACATTGGGGGTTAAGGTGTCAACACAGGAATTTTGGGGGGATGCAAGCATTTAATCCATACCAACCATTTTACTAATCTACTCAAGATAATTATTTCAAAAATAAAGAGAGCTCAGATACAGGTCTCAAATGAGGGGAGTCCAGGAATCAAGAAATCTGAGAGAGGAAAGCAAAGAGTAGAAGAAATGGGATTGTTCTGCCAACAAGGACAAGGGACTCTAGAGAGAAGAGGGTGAAATGAGGTTCAGATACAAATACATAAATTACGATCCTAGTGCTTTTAATAGAAAGAAAGGAAGTTGAAGGAGACTTTTTTAAAGGTTGAAGACATTGCACCGGGGACTATTTGGCCACAGTGGGTGGCAGAATGTAGTAAATCAAAGGGAACTCCAGGTTTTGTATATGAGTGACTGGGGAATGTGAATTTATCTAACATCAACAGTAGTTCCCAACCCTGACTACACAGAGAATTACCTGGAGAGCTTTGAAAAAATATTGATGCCTGGGCCCCTCTCAAGATCACTCATTATCTTTAATTATGACCAGTTCGGAATTTCTGTTCCAAATTATTCTGATTTAATGTTCCAGAGATGGAGCTTGGAACATTAGTATGATTTTTGGAGGCTCCCAGGTGATTCCACCGTGCAATCAGGGTTGACAATATTTACCTAGAGTTAAAGTCACTAGATTTCTGGCTGCTATGGAATCATAAAAATTGGAGGATCAAATGCCGATAGCTACCAAATAACTTCATGTATGGTTTGTGTTGTATGCAGAAAAATGACCTCCCAAAGATGTCTACAACCTAATCCTTAGAACCTATAAGGACGTTAGGTTACATGGCAGAGGGAATTAAGTTTTCAGATAAAATTAAGGTTGCTAATCAACTGACCTTAAAATGGGGGAGATTATCGTGGATTAACCAAATAGGCCCAGTGTAAACACTTGGGCCACTAAAAAGTGGAAAAAGAGGTTAGAAGAACAGTTAGATAAATGAATTGTTCCTGACTTTGAAGATGGAGTAAGGCTGGGCACGGTGGCTCATGCCTGTTATCCTAGCACTTTGAGAGGCCGAGGCGGGCAGATCACTTGAGGTCTGGAGTTCCAGACCAGCCTGGCCAACATGGTGAAACCCTGTCTCTACTTAAAATACAAAAATTAGCTGGGCGTGGTGGCGCGTGCCTGTAATCCCAGCCACTCTGGAAGCTGAGGCAGGAGAATCACTTGAACTTGGGAGGCAGAGGTTGCAATGAACCAGATTGTGCCATTGCACTCCAGCCTGGGGGACAAGAAGGAAACTCTGTCTAAAAAAAAAAAAAAAAAGATGGAGGAAGATGCCACAAGTCAAAGAACATGGGCAGCTTCTAGTGGATTGTCCCCTAGAGCCTCTAAAAAAGAATGTAGTCCTGTTGATATCTTGCTTTTAGCCCAATGAGAACTGCGTAGGACTTTTGACCTACATAAATGTAAGATAATACATTTATGTTATTTCAAGCCACTGAGTTTGTGAGATTCTGTTAAAACAGCCCCAGGAAGCTAATATAGGTGGTCAGCTTGGGAAGATTTCATAGAAGAGGTAAATTTTGATAAACTTTTGAAGGGCCATTACTGGTGGAGAAAAAGATGGGGAGATAGATGTTGGAATTTGAGTCCATCAGAATTTTTTTTTAACATTTCAAGTATGTGTGATACCTACCTAGAATATTTATAAGCCAAAGCTAGAGGAATAAAACAGTATTATGTAACTGTTGCTAAATTCCCCAGTGAAGTCAGAGGCAAGGCATTCTCAAGAATTTTTCTCAGTAATTTTACTTGAATTGTGTGCAACTTCACAGATTTACAGGCTGACAAAACACTTGCTTTACCTGGTTGGTTTTAAATTACTTAAGTCAATACAGAAAGCAGACAGCATCTCCAGCTTCCATATAGCCCTCCCCTGAATGTCACCTGGAGCTTAATATTCTTATCACTCTCCTTTAATCAGATCTGTGGACTCTGCTGATCTGTTTTCATTGGATCCTTCTGAATAAAAAATAATTGGATCATGAGACACACACATACACATAGAGACAGACAGGAAAACAGACAGACACACATTGAGACAGGAGAGAAAGAGCAACAAAACCCTTCCATATGTATCTTTATTCATTAAAACATATTTATTGAGGACCTATATATGACATGAACATACATCATGTTAGGGATCCATCAGTGAATGAGACAGGCAAGGTCCCTGTCTTTACAGAGCTCACAGCCTGGTGGAGGACACAGACAAATCATTATGCAATTTATAGCAGAGTGGAAAATGTAAGTTGCTATGAGGGAATACAGAAGGGGCAACCAACTCAGTATGGGGATGGGAAGGGAAAAGTGTGTTGGGGAGGCTTCCTGGAGAAAGAGAACTTCTAGGCCACTCACTGTCAAAGTGTGGTTTTTGGATCAGCAGCATCAGCAAACCCTGGGGGATTGTATACATGGACATTCTCTGGCCCATTAAGCCACACCTAAGAATTCTAAGGATGTGGCACAGAAATCTGTGTTTCATCAAGCCCTGTAAGTGATTTAGATACGTGTAAAGTTCATCGAGAACCAGAACATCACACCTGAACTGCACATTAGAATCACTAGGGTCATTTTCCACAAAAATGCTGTGACCCCATGCCCAGAGATACTAATTTAATTGGACTGGCATAAAGCCCTGGTATGAGTACTTTTTCAAGTCTCCGGTGATTACGATGTGATTTTACTGTACAGTCAGGGTTGAGGCTGTTTCTCTAGGACAGCTGAAGCTGGGGGCTGGGACAAGGGCTGGAAGGGTCTTACAGGTGGTGTGCAAAAGCCCAGAGGTCAGAGAAAGCCTGATGGAGTGTGTTTGGGGACCGTACAAAGCTACATACAACAAAACTCCATGGTTTAAAATAAGGTATGTAGATATAAGTTCAATTGTTCATTGTAGTACTTCTCAAACTTTAACAAGCATAGAAATCATCTGAGGATCTCATAGAAACACAGATTCTGATTTGGCAAGTAGGAGCAGGGAACTGAGGTTCTGCATTTCCATAAGCTCAGCGATGCTGATGTTGCTGGTCTGCAGACTGCACCTCACCTTAGCAAGGTTCTACTGCCCCAGCTTTCCCTGAGGGTACATGTCAGTGGATGGGAACTGCAGAAGGATGTATCTACGCATTAGTCCCAGGGCTGACATAAGGGCACCTCGTTTGGGTGAACTGCGGATGCCCATTGCTGTGTGGGCATGTTTTCATGGTAGGGAGGAAAGACGCAGCCTCGCCCAACCTCCTAGCCTGCTCTTCTGATTATTATCCATCAAGGTCGTACTGCTTTTAGCTCAGCAGTAACCCCCACTCTTTCCCTCCCCGTCCCTCCCACGCCAATCTAGCTGAGTGCCTCCCCGGCCAGTCCTGCCGACCAGCTCATTAAGTGACCGCCGGAGAGCTCCGTAACGCGCCAGCCAGCCAGTGAGGCTCTGGGCTAGGCGGGGGCTCTCCTGGGACCCGTCTCCCTCTTCCCACCTTCCCCCGCTGACCGCGGCGGTGCCTGCGGCAGAGCCTCCCTCTGCAGCAGCCCCTTGCACTTGGCTCGCACTTCTGGGCGCTGTCCATGGTTGCAGCAGTTTTCGGCGCTCCACGTCAGGAGGCCGCAGCAGGGCCCTGCGATTGGCGGAGGAGCCCCTCGCCATACCCCTGCACCTCCGCCCACGCGCCCCGGCCCCGGAGGCGCGTGCCAGAGAGCGTGCCCGGCGCGCCCCGGGGCTCCCGGGCGGCACACCCACTTTCCTTATTAGGGCAGAGTCGAGTGCCCAGAGCCGGCGGCCGGGCGAGGGGTGGGGCGGGGAGCCCGGGGGCCAGACGGCCGAGGGCGCAAGCACAGCCTCAGCCGCAGCCGCCTCCGAGCGGCAGGAGGGAGCAGTCGGTCGCTGCGCCCCGGCGGGCCACTTTCCCGGGACCCCGCTCCTCTTCCTTGTGCCGAGATTTTCCACTGCGCCCCTCCTAGTACCCGGGTTCCAAACCCCTAGCCACGACATGGAAGAATTTTTGCAACGCGCCAAATCTAAACTGGTAAGTTGAGTGAGCAAGGCTGTGTGTGCGCGCGCGTATGCTGATGGAAAGGTGGAGAGGAAAAGGTGTTGCAGCACAGGAGGAAGAAGCAACTTTGCCACGGAGTTGTCAGGGTGTGCGGGCTGTCTCCTGGAAGAAATCTCTGGAACTCTGGCTCTTAAAGCTGGCAATCTGTCTCCAGAATCCTCCCCCGCAACCAGACGAGGTGCAGAGCTGAAGGAGGTTGTGGCCTGGCTGAAGTTGGGTCGCTTCTGTCCAGCTTCGGTCCCTAAATCGGCAGTTTGCTCCTGAAAGCTAAGGGAAAAATGGGTGTGGTCTTCCTTGAGATAAAGAGCCCAGCCTTCTGCAGATGCATTGCGTGTAAGTGTAAAAGAAAAACAAAGACTCTTAGGACTGTACTTCAGCTGGAGGTGACAAAAGTGAGGAAGTCAGAGTGCTGGGTAGGAAGGACATGTGTGGTACTGGAGAATCCACAGGATAGAGCTTGCTCCACTGCAGGAGTTAGGGACATTCTAGTGTGTCTTGTGTCTGGTTAATTCCTGTTCACATCTGTAAACTGGGGCAGAGGCAGAAGGGGAAACTCTAACTGTTGGTGTTCTGGGCTTTACCAGACCATCATTCTCCCGGGAGCAGACCTGTGTGTTAGCCCATGTTTACCGTATCACTGTCCAAACAGCGAATGGGCAACTCCACTGTGTATGTTAACAGTTGCTACACATTCTGGAACAACAGACTCTAGCAGTTTCTTAATTCCAAACTGTTTTGGCTCTCCAGCACAGCAGTAATAAATATAATGGAAATGTTTCTGTTTTGGCAGAAAAAAAAAGAAAAGCCTGTACTCATTTAGAAGCAATATCTTTAATGAACTGTAAAAGCACTTTTTACAGGCCTGGCATAGAAAGAAATGCATAATTTATGATGCCTTTAACCTTTAAGCCTTCATAGAAGCCAAAATACAAAGTCTGCATTAAGGTAATGTTTTAATCACAAGGCAGGATATTTGCAGGGTTCTTACTGTAACTCATTTACCCTAACACAACAAAGGGAGTACAGGAAGGGAGGGCCCAAAGTTGCCTGAACCACCATTCGGAGTGCAGACAGAAGTGTGATCCTTACAATGGTCTAACTGTAAGTATCTTGAAAAAGACCATTAAAGTTGATAAGTGCTTATATAAGAACTTTCTACCTGAAAGCTCCCAGAGAGTTGAACGTTTGTGGAGATTTCAGAGTTGAGGAAGTTTGTGATCATTTCTGTGTTGTTTATTGACCGTTTTCTTTACTAGAGCACATGGATGAAAATACTAATTTCGGAAACTCAACTACGTATTTGGCATTTCTGATAGTATACATGTTCTGTTCTTTACCTAGTAATGAAGGAGAAATGTTCAAAAATGAAAGACAATTTTGGCAACTGTGCGTGTGTGTGTGTATGAAAATGGTAATCAATGACAAATGCAGAGTTCTGGGCTGTATCTGTTTTTCACTCCCGTAACATTTCTTTATCAGTATTTTCGCAATAAACATTTGACTGTGGGGTCTGATATGAGCAAGAGGTTTCTCTCAATTCTGAGGAGCAGTTGCTGGAATGGAAATTTCCCTATTTCCGAGTAATCAGTTGAAAGTAATCTGTAATTTATTTACCGAGTCCCTTCATTAGATGAGCAATTGCTCTACATCATTAGAAAGTTTCATGTCTTAGCCAGAACAATTACTGCTTATTTTATTTTTTCTTGGAATAAGCTTCTTGCTAGAAATCATGATTAACCTTTCACATCCAGCCACAGCAAAGGAGTTTTGGTCACTTTTAGTGTCATATTTCTCCTGATAAGTTATATTTTCTAGGTAATAAGATTTTTACTTAATATATAACACTCAAATATAGTAGTAGATAACATTCTCCTTTAGAGGATAGATAACCTTTTTCTTGGAGAAAAAAAATTAAGTCAATGTCATTCACTTGTGGGAAATTTATTTATAATAAAATGGTAAGATTTGGCCGGGTGTGGTGGCTCACACCTGTAATCCCAGCACTTTGGGAGGCCGAGGCGGGTGGATCACCTGAGGTAAGGAGTTCGAGGCCAGCCTGGCCAACATGGCGAAACCTCGTCTCTACTAAAAATACAAATATTAGCTGGGCATGGTGGCGCGTGCCTGTAATCCCAGCTACTAGGGGTGCAGAGGCAGGAGAATCGCTTGAACCTGGGAGGCAGAGGTTGAAGTGAGTCGACATTGTACCACTTCATTTCAGCCTGGACAACAGAGCGAGACTCGGTCTCAAAAATAAAATAAAATAAAATAAAATAGTAAGATTTTTTAAAATTCAGCCAATCCTTTGGAAAACATTTTAAGGTGAAGAAATTTACCATGCTGATTTTGACTTAAGCCTTATTAGACCAGAATTAGAATTTAGGAGTTATGTTTTTAATGTTTTTCTTTAGAAGTTTAGCTATATGATACCTAAAAAAAAAAAAAGCCTAATTGCTAGGTTTTTTTCCTATTTGACTTAATTGCTTTGATATTCTGTAGGCATTATATATATTTTTTAATGGTTTGAAATAGTTAATGACTCTTCCAAAGTCCTAACATAACCTCATCATCATTGGGGCTAGCTAATTCCAATAGGCAAAACGAACTTTAAATTGCAAAATGGAATTGCTGTTAGCCGTGGATATAATCTCCAATAATCAAAATGTTGGAAAAATTATCTTTTTTTCTGACTTGGAACATTTATTATTCATCTGTCATTGTAAGGAGAGAGGAAGCTCTGCTATTCTAGGCCAGACCCTTGGTTGAACGGAAGTCTTTGAAGGAAAAGGATATTTTGAATTTTGGTCAGGTAGTTTGGAGCTGATTTCCGTTGAATTGGGAGCTCACTCTCAATTCTATTTTTCATCCCGGTCTAGTCCTGCTAGTCTTTAAACTGAGGCAGATTCATTGACATAATCCCATCCTCATTTTCCCTAACTCACCCTTTCTAATACCTTTCCTTCCCTCCTGAGAATACTCAGTATTTATCAGAAATGGCAAAAGTAAACTCCAGGTGTGGCCTCAGAGGGATCCCTCCTCCTGGGGCTCCAGTGCTTCTCATGTGGGCCTGATTTCTGCCTGGTTAGGACAGGCTGGGGGCTGGAGCATATTTGTGAAAAACTTGGTTGGAGGTGGGGCACAGCTAGGGAGGTAGTTACTTCTTCCAAGCAGTCTCCGGAAGTGCTCCCTTCTAGACAAACAAGGAATGACACATATGGAATTGACATGAGGATTGTTAAAACATTAATAACAGTAGGATAAGCAATCTGAGAGCAAGCCCCCCAAGCTTGAGATGGTAATCAAAGAGTGGTGCTTCCTAGTTGAAATCACTTCCTTGATGTGAGAATCCAGCCATATTTTTGGTTTGGATACTTACTACTAGAGCTAGAAATGAGAATGCAAACGTATTTTCTTTTTTCTCCTGCCCATTCAGAGTTGCAGAAATCAAATCCTATAGTTCCAGATCAGTCCTTAGGTTTTAGCCATGCTTTCTATTCTTAGTTACATCATTTCTATGGTAAGAGAAGTTGAAGGAGTGTAGGGAATGAGGGCTCCCCGCTCTATGGTGTGATTTGGGAAATGTCCCTCAACTTCACAGTGATCAGCTCAGGAAAGTATTCAGGACAAGGACAGTCTCATGGCAGTAAATGGTCCACGTTCCCATGAAGTTTGGGCAGAAAATGAATTACATGAGGAATCACCTGGGGATGGGTAGAGAGTTCTGTGGCTCTGGCTGGCAGGAAGCCAGGGTCCCCACACTGGGCCCCTGCTGCCGAGCCTCCCTCACTGCCCAGACACCCCGAGCTGATGCAAGTCAAGCAGCTGTTAACGGGTAGAGATCACTGCAGCCCACATGCCCTATGATGTAGGTCATGAGCCAGTCTTGGGTTGGGGGGGAGGTGGGGATGTTGTCAGCTGTCACCAGCAGGATACAGGGCACATCAGTGTCCCAGGAATGCTGTTTTCAACAAGAAGGTGGAGAGAGTCACTACTGCAGTCCAGCAGATGCATCTGCTACTTCAGCAGCGACAGCTGCGGACGAAGGGCTCACTTCTGCAGTAGGTATTAGTTGATATGTGGACTTCTACAGAAGAAAAATTCTGGGTGACTTGAATGTCAGCTCATAGTCTGTGATATGTGGCATAGGGACAAGAAAGCACATTCAAAACTCTAAATGAACAACTGCATTAGAGTGGTTATAGGAGATGGGGTTTTATAAAAGAAAGAAAAAGACTGCAGCATGTCTGCAGAATAATCAACTTGATTGGAAATTGAAGGAATATATTCTTCCTGATTTCCTCTTGCATAGGAAGAAGGTTGTGCATGTCAATAAAAAGGATATTTAAAGTAAATGCTTCACGCCTTTTAAAGAGCCACTGTGGCAAGGACTAGTAATGATGAAGAAGCTGGCAGAGCTGTTTCATTTCAAGAGCTGAGCTCATTCTGGTCAGAGACCATGGGATCAGCTTCTGCCCCATTGCAAACCAGGGCAGGTGCTCTTGAGACCATGCCTCTTGCCAAAGCATTTATGAGCAGGAAACTCAGGAATCCAAAGCACTTCCATGAATGTGATACCCCTCGCTTATGGGCTGATGAGAAATGAACCCTTGATTGCTTTGGTCCTGGAGTTAGCTTCATTTCTTACTGCCAGATCGTTCAGACAAACAGCTGCGGATTGTCCCAGTCCTGGGACCTTCGGAGAAGAACCACACTTTTTTAGTGTAAACAGATCTTTGAGTGGATCAATCTGTCTCACAGGAAGAGAGGTGCTCCCTGTGATTCAGACAGCACCTTGGGCCTTGGAGGACATGGGATCAGGTGAGCAAGGTCACCCTTTAGACAGTGGTTTGGGGACTATTTTGTCAACTAAGTAAACCGCTGATGGCTTTGGTATAACCTGTTTGTTTTGATGTAACATGTATTTGGACAGATATTAACATAATTGTGAGTTTGGTGAACTGGTCTGGGGAACTTCTGTAAGCAATGGCTTGGTGATGGAGGTATTATTCCTCCAGGGAGGGGGTAGAGGGAACCTATCCCTCCGTGAATGTTACCTGAGCAGTGAGAAAAATGAGGAAAGAATACTTGGGTCTGGATAAAGGCTGCAAAAGAGGAAAAAACATCAGGGGACAAGAGAGATGGCATGCAATGTTAGTTATTGATTTTTCTTGAACCTTGGGGATTATGGGAGAGTCCTGGAGTTTGAAGTCTTCTTTGAAAGGAAACTGGGGAGGGCTGATGTATTCGGGAGGCAGCATTCCTATGCAGGGTGATATGAATAGTGCCCTCTGAGTTTGTGTAGTATACAACCTGCATGTAGTCATTCATGGCTACCCTTTCAGGGGTCTTAAAGTAGCCCACTCACAATCTCTAGGATTGTCCCAGATCCATTTCTTTCTGAGCCCTGTGGCTTTGGACTTTGGTTTCCAGGGGAAACTTTCTTCTTGGTAGCTCTTATGAGACTAATTGGGCTGTAGATCACCCTGGAAAATCAGACCCATGAAGTTTGGGTTAGAATAATCATGCTGATAAACACAGCTTTGGTTTCTTAATCTGAAAAATAGAATAATGATGCCTACTTTGCATGTTTGTTGCAAAGCCAAAATGATGTACCCATTGCCCTTAGCACAGAGCTTGGAACAATGGTGGGTCTTTCCACTTGCCTCCAAGCCCTTCCTCTTCTGTACTTCCTTATCTTAGTGAATGGCATTGTTATTCATCAGTTTCTCCAGCTGAAAACTTCCTTTTCCTTCATCACTTCCCTAACCCACCCTATCCTTAAGTCACCCAGATGACTACAATGGCTGGCAAACTGCTTTCACCCTGCTTCCAGGGAGATCATTTTGAAAGCATCTTTCACACCTTTCCTAACCCTGCCTTTAAAAAAAAAAAAAGAAGAAGAAGAAAAAAAAAAAAAAAGAACCAGTCTCCTCATCACTTTCCATTGTTTTTAGGAGAATGGACACACTATTAGCATGACCTGATCTGCTATCCAGCTTCTTTCTGGCTTTTCCTCCTGCTCTCCTTTGCTTAAATAACTCCTGCCTCTTAGGTTAGATGAAGAGAAGACTGCTGAATGAGCCGCCTCCCCTACTCCTTGAGTCTAAGTCAGGCTTTTTGGTAATTTTTTAGATCACTTATTTCCGCTTGTCATTGTATCTCTATTGGGCATGTTTGTTCAATTAATGCCAATTTGGTGAGAGTAGGAACCCAGTCTGTGTCATTTTGCTCACCATTGTATCTCCAGGTTCTTGTGCAGTACCTGGTGCTCAAAGAGTGTTTTTAGAATTAATAAACCCAAAAGGCAAGAGTCCCGCACAAAGCATGGCACATTGTAGTGGCTCGATAAAAATAAATAAACGGAGGGCCAGGTCTAGATTTTTGGAGGTCTGAATCTGAAGAAGGGCTTGTGCCAGCAGGCAGGAAGCCATATTGGTTTGCTAGAAGAAGGTGAAGGACACTAAAGTCAAGGAGCACCATATTGTACTTCACACACAGTAAGTACTTAATACAAAATGTTATGACAAAATAAAAATCTAATTTTTATGCATGACTGCTTGGAATCTGTAAATATTGGTTGAACTAAAGCATGAATGGAGAGAGACAGAGGAGAGGAATGGGGCACTGAAAGCCTCTGCAAAACTGCACTGGGTAGATCAGCCGACAGTGGAACCATTGGAACCATAGGTTCTCCTCCATGTGGCTCAAAGACTAGAAGTGGGCTCCCCCAAGGCCAACCACTGTATCAAGTCAGCCCAGCCTATTCTCTTGCTGCCCCTTGACCAGTGCTAATATCATGAAGAGAGATTGGCAGCGAAGCTGTTCAGAGTCCTTGAGAGAAAAGATTAGGCATTCCAGACTGCCTGTCCAGCCCTGGCACTGCAGACCTCATGTGTGGGGTAAACACATGCCTGATCCTGAGTCAGACCTCTCATCCAGCCAGTGGGACTGTTTGTGGTCAAGCATGATCACAGTCTTCCACTTCATCTAACTCTCCTGGATGTGACCAGACTTTCCCAGGTATTTGTTTTAGCGTGTAATGCCAGAGTCTTTTTGAACTGATGATGTCTAGGAAAATTGCATATCTTTGGCTCCATGCGTTTGATATTTCTTGCTTTGGCTTCCAGGAAGCTTAAAGCTATGTTGGTGCTTCATTTTCTTAGCCTAGGATTTCTGAACTAAGTTTTTTTTTTTTTTTTTTTTTTTTTAATTGTTATTACTTAGTTTTAATCTCATTATATAGTTGTTTTATTTTTTTTTTACTTTAATGTATATGCACTTTTATTATAAGTGGGTTATCCTTTTGGTTACCGGCGAGAATAAATAAATACATCTTATTTTTTTTTTTTGAAACGGAGTCTTGCTCTGTCACCCAGGCTGGAGTGCAGTGGCCGGATCTCAGCTCACTGCAAGCTCCTCCTCTCGGGTTCACGCCATTCTCCTGCCTCAGCCTCCTGAGTAGCTGGGACTACAGGCACCCGCCACTTTGCCCGGCTAGTTTTTTGTATTTTTTAGTAGAGGCGAGGTTTCACCGTGTTAGCCAGGATGGTCTCGATCTCCTGACCTCGTGACCCGCCCATCTCGGCCTCCCAAAGTGCTGGGATTACAGGCTTGAGCCACCGTGCCCGGCCAATACATCTTATAATAATATATATGATCTTGAGTATATTTTGGTGACCAGTCTGGCCTAGTTCAGGGTTCATCTACTCAAATTTGAGAATTAGCTTTTTTTTAGTAATAGAGAATATAGTGTAGGACTTCAGAATAAGTAGCTGAAAGGAAACATCAACACAGTCCAAAGATTGTCTGTGTTCTCATCCTTGATGATTGCTGACCTCCCTGGGAGCAGCAATAGCCACATATTCTTACATCTGAGCCCATAAACTGGGAACTGTGAGCCAGCCCCTGGCATAGGCAGCCTGCCCTAAATCAGATCCTGGGAGGCGTTCCTAGAGTATGAGTTGTGGATTTAGGAGACCCTTAGAAAGACTTTTGTCTGCCTTCCCACTTCTTGCCCCCTAAAGGCATTACAGTGGGGTGGCTAATCATGTGGAACCAGTGCCTAATTTCAAATCCTAACCCCGCCACTTTTACTTGCTAGTCGCACAATCTTAGTTTCTTAGCCTCCCCGAGTCTCAGTTTCGTTATCTGTAAATGAGAACAGTAGTAGCACTGGCCTCACAGGGCTGCTGCATGTGTGTATGGCCTGAGATGAGGACACGATCTCCATCCACAGTAATAAAAACATGAAAAGGCCACTAGCGGACAAGAGCCAGGACGTCCTATTTACATTTCACAGAAACAGGAACAATTCTTAGCTCTCTTGCAGTTCAGTTAGAATTTGTGGAATATCTGTCGTAGCTCTATGAGATATTTTTAAAATTTCATTTCACTCCCACAATGATCTTGTAAGGTGGGTACTAATCTCCTTTTGTGGTTGCCGAAACTGAGGCTCAGTGAGGTTAAGAGGTTTGCCCAGGCTGGGCGTGGTGGCTCACGCCTGTAATCCCACCACTTTGGGAGGCCAAGGTGGGTGGATTGCCTGAGGTCAGGAGTTTGAGACCAGTCTAGCCAACATGGTGAAACCCCATCTCTACTGAAAATATAATAAAATTAGCCTGGTGTGGTGTCATGCGCCTGTAATCCCAGCTACTCGGGAGGCTGAGGCAGGGCAATTGCTTGAACCAGGGAGGTAGAGCTTGCAGTGAGCTGAGATTGCTCCACTGCACTCCGGCCTGGGCAACAGAGCATGACTCCATCTCAAAAAAAAACAAAAAACAAAAAACCTAGAAGTTTGCCCAAGGTTGCACAGCCATAAAGAGTAGAGCTGGAGTTTGCTTCCAGATCACCTAACTTCAATTCTAGGACCTCCTTCCTCATACCATAGGCATCTCTTCCTGCAAGATCTCCTGGAACATTTCATTCTCCTTAAATTAAAAATGAACAGCTTGATAGGTTTATAGGAGGGCTGAGTGATAAGTTAGTGAAATTGCACATATATTGTTCATGTTGACCCAAGAGAGTTTCATTCTTCTGTGTTGCTTGTTTTATATTAAAATCCTTTGGACAGCAGAATATCAACCAATGTTACTGAAATCCTGCTATGAGAAAAACATGGTGTTAGGCCATCTGTGATTTGATTGAATAAGTTGTGAGATTGTTCTCACTGCATGCCCATTTGAAAGAAAATTAACTGATAAACGATTTGGAGGAGAGAGTGTGTGACTAGCTTTCAGAGTAATTAGAAATACTGTGGGCATTTGGTGAACTGTTAAGAACAAGAACGCATTTTTAAAAGAGTTTAAATGCCTCTTATTTGCCACCAAGTTTATTAGCACAACTTTTGGTTTCACAGTGTCTTCACTGTTGCCACTCTCTTGTTGGTGGCCTTAAATATCACTTTGATGGACTGTCCGACATTAGGGGGTCTAGCCAGGAGAAGATCCAGGGTTAGAACACAGCTCTCGGTTGTGTCAAGTCCACTTTGGCTCTCCAGTCTGCTGGTTTAGCAGCACCCCAGAAAACTGTGGATTATGCTGAAGATACACATAGAAGTGAAGGAAAAGGGGAAGAAAGGAAAGAAGGAAGGTGGAGGCAGAATTGGCAGGGAGATAGGAGAAAAGAAAGGCATGAAGAGATTCAAGAAGGAAGCAAGTCTGAATATCCTTCCACTATTCAGGACAGGATGCGTTGTAAGTGCAACAGTTCTTATGTCCACGGTCACTTCCCTGGCACGTCAGCCAACCCAAAGTCACCCCAAAACTGGGACTTGGGCAAAGGCAACTAAAATTGATTATTGAAAACCTATCATCAGTTAGTTCTTTTCTCACAGGAAAATTCCTTAAGTGTGATCTCTGAGGCTATTCGTGAGATGATACTTGTAAATCATTCACAGAAATGCTGGGAGCACAGCAAAACACATGAATGCTAGCTACCGTCATTGAGGTTATTATTTAATATGCACTTTGACACAGTGTTCACCAACGTGGTTTTCTCAGAAGGGGATGATGGAAAGGGAGGTGTCTGCCAGAAGCTGTAATAGATGATAACTTACAATGGGGAAACTGCACAAACAAAACCAAAATCAAACAGGACCTATAAGAAGCAGATCCAATGCCGGGCACAGTGGTTCATGCCTGTAATCCCAGCACTTTGGGAGGCAGAGGTGGGTGGATCACAAGGTCAGGAGTTCAAGATCAGCATAACCAACGTGGTGAAACCCTGTCTCTACTGAAAAACACAAAAATCACCCGGGTGTGGTGGTGCACACCTGTAGTCCCAGCTACTCAGGAGGCTGAGGCAGGAGAATCTCTTGAACCCAGGAGGCAGAGGTTGCAGTGAGCCGAGATTGTGCCCCTGCACCCCAGCCTGGGCTACAGAGCGGGACTCTGTCTCAAAAAAAAAAAAAAAAAGAAGAAGCAGACCCAGGCCCCCAGTAGGTGTCATTCCATTTGGTGTCAGGTAAATAATCCTAAATACCTGCACAGCCCCTGGCAGACATAACATCATTGACATAAAGTACATATCTGATGCTCATAGTAATGACCCTAAAGAATCAGGGGGAAAAGATCATTTAAACTTAGTGTCCTGTTTAAGAAGAAAGGTGTGGTGCATAAGCGATTTCAGAAAAATCTCCCACTCACATAATTAACATAGAAAACAACAGAAAAGAAGTTGTGGCTTGCAGGGTAGGCTTTGGTTGTCTGACAAGCCTCTTGCATAGGAGACCTTGTTCTTGAGTGAAGCCAGATACGTGAAACGTCACGGCTTATAACAAGTGATCATGAGTCAGGATGGAAGGTGATGGTGCAGAAATGTGAGTCTGATGTGGGGAGGCATAAATAGGCCTCAGCACGTACAAGATGTGAGCAGCCTGGCTCCCCACTCCCATGCTCAGTGGATAACTAAATCTGGTTCTTGACTCCAGAGGAGGCACAGCAGTGACCACAGAGGTATAAAATAAGGTCTCTGAGACAAGCCCATGAGGGACCAGAAGACTGCTGATGGCCTTGCAGTTCTTTGAAAGGTTCTTATGGAAGAGTTTCCACCCATGGAAATTATTTCTTCCCCTCAGTTGAAAAAACAGGACTTTTAGGACGAGTGACTTTTTATTCCTCTCTTAAGGAAGCCCATTCATTCATTAAGGTCCTTTTTATTGTTGTTGTTGTTGTTGAGATGGAGTCTTGCTCTGTTGTTAGGCTGGAGTGCAGTGGTGCACAATCTCTGCTCACTGCTGTAACCTCCACCTCCCTGGTTCAAGCGATTCTCCTGCCTCAACCTCCAGAGTAGCTGGGATTACAGGCACGCGCCATCACACCCAGCTAATTTGTGTGTGTGTGTGTCTTTAGTAGAGACAGAGTTTCACCATGTTGGCCAGGCTGATCTCGAACTCCTGACCTCAGGTGATCCACCCACCTCAGCCTCCCAAAGTGTTGGGATTACTAGCGTGAGCCACCGTACCCGGCTGGTCATTTTTTTTTTCTTTTTTTTTCCTGCAGAAAATTAATGAAAGGGTAAAGAGAAATGTGCATGCTGGCTTCCTCCTCTCCAGCAAGAGCAGAGGCAGAAGCTCATCCTGGAGGTAGAAGCATTTTGATCCTCTCTGCATTCCTCAGACACATTTTCTGTAGCAGTCAGTGGTGCTGGCCAGACCAGCACAAGTGGCTCTGAGAAGATAGAAATGCCACAGCATGTGGACAGATCAGCTGCTCCCTGCCACGGGTATGTCTGAGAGGACAGGACACGTGCCTGGCAGTTCCCTGAGAAGGCAGTGTCCCTGGGACCCTCCCCAGGGAGACAGGAAGGGGTAAATCCCTTTCTGTCCCCCATTCTTTATTCTTTACAGTTAAATATTTCCCTTGGCCCTTAGTAAGCTGGTTTGGTTTTCATGCAACACCTCCTGGTCAAACTATGGGGTATGATTCTCTCATCCTTCATTGGCTACAATATAAAGAGACTTCCGGAGCTACTTCCTGTTGGAGGACTGGGTTCTTGCAAGGAAAGGCGGGCAGTCTTCTAACCGATTCTTGTGGATTAATTTACAACTTTGATTCAGATTTTGTTCTATCTTTTGAGTGTTTACCAAGATCATTGAGAGAACTCGTTTTTTCTCTTTAGATGGTGGGCAAATTGCAAGCTTAGTCTTAGAAAATGTGTATAGGACACAGAAGATAAACAAGAGGGAGACCTTTCATTCCCTAGGTGAATCTTTCTTCTATTATTTAATTATGAATCTGCTTTGCAAGACCCTGAAATAAAGCCATCCATGAAGCAAAGCAGTTGTCACGGCCCTGTGACTGATCATGTGCTTCCACTTGGCTGGTACCCCTGGACTGTGGCCCAAAGTGTCATTACTCTTGGCTCCAGTCTCCAGAAAACCCAGACATAAACTCACTGTGGTGGATGCAGATCAAAATGCCATCCCGGAGCTGGCTTTTAAAATGTTTTGAAAAATTCATTATCCCTCTAAGCCATTAGATCACTTTGAGCCTTATGGGGAACAAATGTATTTCTCACTTCTATGGAATTATTTCATGCCAGAATAGCCTCCTGACCAAGCACAACATCTCTGTACAAATCAATTCATACACAAAGGGTTTCATAGGCTGGCATTTATGTAGACGGCTCTGATGAAGCTCATAAACACTGAACCACACTTGTTACAATTGGCCCCTTTGTTGGACTTCTTCTCTCAGCAGGATTTATATTCAGCCACCCTGATCACCATGTCACCCTGGGTACACCCTGACCCGTCATTTCAGGGAGTGCTGTGGACAACAGCCATCAGGGTTGCCTGTGTTTAAGTACAGCCTTCTATGGTCATCATCTTTTATTTATGATTTCTTATTGTGTAACTGTGAGTTATTTTAACAATTATAGAATCACAGACCTTTACATTGGAAACTACTATAGAATCATAGGTGTTTTGTTGTTGTTGTTTGTTTGTTTTCTTTTTAGAACCGGGGTCTTCCTCTGTTATGCAGGCTGGAGTGCGGTGGCAAGATCATGGCTCACTGTACCCTTGAACTTGCAGGCTCAAGTGATGCTCCCTCCTCAACCTCCCAAGTAGCTACGACTACAGGCATGTGCCACCAAGCCTGGCTAGTGGTTTATTTTTTATTTTGTGGAGACGAGGACTCATTATGTTACCCAGGTTGGTCTCAAACTCTTGTCATGCTCCTTGTCATGAAGGATCTCAAGTGATCCTTCTGCCTAAGACTCTCAAAATGTTGAAATTAGAGGCGTGAGCCACTGTGCCCAGCCTAATCACATATTTTTAACATTGAAACAGATGACTTTAGACATCTATTTCAGTCTCCTCGTATTATATTTCAGGCTTAGTTTCTTTGTAAAATAATAAACAAGCAATAAGGCATATTTGGAAAATAGAGGAAAGCTGAAAAATTACCAATAAACAGAAAAAATTAAAACTAAAAATAAAATCACCCATTTTCATTGAAGCATGACTCTTGGTGATATTTTGGCTAGTAGTTTTCTTAGTCTTTCTTCCTTGTGCACAGGACTTAGATATTTGTATATCTTGCAACCCCGATTTTTATTTTACTTAACAATATTATTTTACTATGTTATTACATAGTAGTCAAAATCAATATCTTAAATAATAGAACACAGTTTAATAAAGAAGATCTACTGAGGTTAAACCTTTTCATTGTCCCTCCTTTTTGCTATTGTTAATTACTATGACAAACATCTTTGCACGTAGAAACATTTTATCCTGTTTAGAATTATGTTCTTAAAATGGCTTTCCAGTATGCAATGATTAGGGAAAAAGATATTAATATTCTTGAGCTTCTTGATACATCTTTTTAAATTGACTTCTGGGTGAACTCTTCCCAAATTTCAAGACTCAGAGAGGTTAACTAGTCCCACAGTACATTGTGACAGAGTCCGACACAGATTTGAGGTCTCTTGACCCCGAAGTCGACACCCCTGATGAGTTAGAGAATTTGTGCGGTATGAGGGAGAGTGGTGTGCTGATTGTATAAGTCGTGGATCTGAGCACATAACCTGAAGCGGCCTGGCTGCTGAGTTGAGACAAGTGTAACAGAAACTGTGCCACACCAGTTACAACTCTGCTAATGAGACCAGTAGGTAGAATCTGGCTGGGGCGGGGGCTACTTTCTCTTTGTCTTTTCACTTCCTCCCTCAATTATTTCAAAAAGATTGAGCCTCATGGAACGGTGAAGCTATTGCTGCTCTGCACGCTGTGGTCACTCGGAGCACACTGTTGCCCTTCATAACTGCCGTCACCCACTTGATCTCATTTGATTAACCTTAGGGAGGGTTCGTGTTATGATATTTATGTCACAAATGAAAAGAACAAGGCCAGAGAGGTGAAGTCCAGCTTTGCCCAGAGACACACAGCCAGTAAGTGGCAGAGGTGGGCATAGATTCTGTGTCTTCCATTCCCAGCATCTGTGAGAACAAAAATTGATCTATGTTTTCCAGAGATGGTTTAAAGGTCTCGTTGAGAGCATAGTGGTTTGGATTCATCTATATAAAAGAAAATGTCCGAGTGAAAATACAGGGCACTTTTCTGAGAGGAGGCTATTCAACAGTGAAATCTATTCATGCTGAAACCGTTTTTCTTTGACACAGGAAAACATACCCCTCAAGCTTTGGAGTTGTGCGTGATGGACTCGGATGCACAGTATGCAACTGTGAGATTAATGAATGTGTCACTGATGGAAACATGCTGAGCCCAACAGGCTCTGGAGACCAAGTGTCACCTGTAATGGGAAGAAGGCACCTGAGAGGCAGGGTCTCTGGAGGGCCTGTGGGCATCACCTGACATGCATGTGGGCATCACCTGATATGCCTGTAATGGGACAACAGGTGACTGGATGTCACTTATAGTCGTTTCAGCTGAGAGTTCTCTGTAATGTGGGGAAAGAAGTTTAATTGCCTATAACATCAACCCTTTCCCTGCTACAGAGCAGGTGTGATTCTGTCAAATTCTCTCTTCCAGCTTCCCCATTCTCAGCTGTTTCTTCATTTGGATCATATTCATTAACTGTCCCAAGGCCTAAATGCATCCCACATTGATGCAATAGGGAGTAATTTTAGTTTAGTGCAGTTTAATATCACTTAAGCTAAATTCTTCTCTTTCAAAACTCTAAGAAACACATAAATCTCCCTGCCAATCTTTTGTATCACCATAGCATGACAAAGGCCACATGATTCTAAATCCAGTATGTGCAAAGATGAACATGCATCAGATGCATTGGCCTCTGGATAGTCGTCCTGGGTTGCCTGTGTTTTCCAGTCTTTCTTGAGCATTTGATTAATTCACACTGGTGAATAAAGAAAATTGCAAATATAATTGAAAGAAAATCTAGGCAGATGGAAGTCAAGGTTAGTTTGGATTTGTAATTCTGTATTGGTGAGAATTTTTGGTTGCTACTTGCCCTGAAAACCTAATATGATTTTTTTTCAGAGAAGTCTATTGTCTAATAGGATGATTTGTATACAGTACGATAATTCCTTTGCAGACCCTGTGTTGGGAGGCTTCAGTATATGCCGAGGGAAATAGACTTGGGATGTTTTCTAGTAAATGTTGTGTGGGAGTGGGATCACTGACTCTGACTGATCTGCATGGTGGTTAAATCATGCACACCTGCTAAATAATTAGCATGCTGTGGGGCAGGGGGTCCTGAAGGTAAATCCTTGTGTGCCCCAATTCCTAGCCATCCAACTCCTTTCTGAATATACTTCTGCTTTATTTTAAAGACAGAGCAGAAAGCATTGAGGGCCACGTAAGAGCAGTCCAATTAAGCTAGTGTCTCACCATGGCTGATATCCCACGCTGGGTCTCCTCTCCTGTCCCCATTTCCTCAAAGTATCTTTACACCGCTTCTTATCCTTATCACTCCCCCTTCAGCAGAGCCTGCTCTTGGCCAGCATGCCAGGGAGTTAACATCTATCAGTGCTTCCTCTGCAGCTACATATGTTATTTGACCTTCACCATCATCCTCTGAGACAGGCATCATTATGCCCAGTTTGCAGAGGTGGAAACTGAGGCTCAAAGAGGTCAAGTAACTTGCTCTAGGGCAGACAACTAATGAATGTTGGAGCTAAATTTCTAGTATGCCATTCCTGAGAGTCTTAGCTTGTATTTCCACTTCAACAGACTGCAGGGACATAATACACTCACTTCAGGAAGAGCCGTCATTCCAGCAGCTCTCTTTAAACTTTCATGTGTATAGGAGTCACCTGGGAATCTGGCTGAAAGGCAGACTCTGATTCAGTACACTTTGGGGTAGGACCTGGGATTTTGCACTTCTAACAGGCTCTCAGGAGATGCCAATGCTGCTGTCCTGCAGAGCCCACAGATCTGAGTAGTGAGAGTCCAGAGCATTGATGAGCCAGGAGGCAGGAGAGGTGCATTAGAATCCAAGGGGGGCTGCACAGCTGGGAGGAGGTGCCCTGCAGTGGAAGTGGCATGCTTCTCCCGAGGAGGTGTGGCCTCGCTGCAATCACACTGCGGTGAGAGGCCCGATGTGCTGCGTCTGTAGCTATCGTATTTCAGGTAAGATCATTGGTTTGGGAGGAAAAACGAATCTTTTTGGCCAGATGAGGTGGCTCACACCTGTAATCCCAACACTCTGGGAGGCTGAGGCGGGAAGATCACGGGAGCACAGGAGTTCGAGACCAGCCAGGGCAACATAGTGAGCCCTCGTCTCTACTAAACATCAAAAAGTAGCTGTGCTTGGTGGTGCACACCTGTAGTCTCAGCTACTTGGGGGACCGAGGCAAGAGGATTGCTTGAGCCTGGGAGGTCGAGGTTGTAGTGAGCCAAGATCACACCACTGTACTCCAGCCTAAGCCCTGTCTCAAAAAAAAAAAGAAAAAAATTTCTCTCACACCGCCATGCAGAGAGCCATGGGTTCTAATGACCCATAAAACAGGCCCTGCATGCAATATGTATTTCTAATATGTATTAAAATTGCTTCATATCCCTTATGCTTTTCTCACACAAAACACAGGACCTTGTGACTTCATAGTACCTGGCAGCAGGGAGGGACCATAAATACATTAATACAACCGGGCGCGGTGGGCTCACGCCTGTAATCCCAGCACTTTGGGAGGCCGAGGTGGGTGGATCACCTGAGGTCAGGAGGTCAAGACCAGCCTGGTCAACATGATGAAACCCCATCTCTACTAAAAAATACAAAAATCAGCTGGGTGTGGTGACACGTGCCTGTAATCCCACCTACTTGAGAGGCTGAGGCAGGAGAATCACTTGAACCTGGGAGACGGAGGTTGCAGTGAGCAGAGATGTTGCCATTGCACTTCAGCCTGAGTGACAGAGCGAGACTCTGCCTCAAAAACAACAACAAAAAAACATTAACAGGCTGGAGGGAGAAGTAGAAGAGAGCTGAAGGAACTGGTGGTCTTTTAGGGAATGCAGGGCTCTTGACTGGGCTCTTTGAATGATCTCAGGAGGAGGAAAGCACACGACTCACCCTACAGAAAACTTAATGTTGGAATGAAACTTTTCTTTCTTTTAAGACGAAACTATTCACAGTTCCCCTCAACACCTTTTGGTCTCTTTCTCTCTTTATCTAAATAATAATAGTAATAATTATATAATTAGATAATTATATATAATTATACAATATATATAATTTAATGTATAATTATATACTGTTATATATAAATATAATTACGTTACATATAAATATAATTATATATTATATTAATATATTATATATTATACATTATATATAAATTATATATTATATATAAATATAATTATATGATATATAATATATAAATATAATTGTATAATATAATTAGAAGTACAATTATTATTATTATTTTTATTATTGAGACGGAGTCTCACTCTGTCACCCAGGCTAGAGTGCAGTGGGGCGACCTCGGCTCACTGCAACCTCCACCTCCCAGGTTCAAGCAATTCTCCTGCCTCAGACTCCTGAGTAGATGGGATTACAGGCCTGCACCACCACGCCTAGCTAATTTTTGTATTTTTTTAGTAGAGACGAGATTTCACCATGTTGGCCAGGATGGTCTTGATCTCTTGACCTTGTGATCTGCCTGCCTCGGCCTCCCAAAGTGCTGGGATTACAGGCGTGAGCCACCGTGCCCGGCCATATCTAAATTATTTAAAATGTTTCTTCTCTTTATTTGAAGTCCTCTTTCCTAAAGTCCTTGTGACATCTGGATGGCCTTTGTATTCTGCTTTCTTGTCCCCACCCGCCCTGTTGTTAGTGGTGCTTGTGGTTCCATGTGATGCTTAGTTATTTATGGTGCTTCTTTATTATTCATGCCTTTCTTCCTTTGTTCAGGACTGTTGCTTAGTCACTGTGCTTTTCTGATGTGTTCTTGGTTCATGCTTCATTTCCTGCTGCCCTTTAGTGCTTTTCTATCCCTTTTCCCTTAACACAGAATTCTGTTTCTCTTAACATAGTGGGGACCCCGGAGTGGTTTGTAGAACTTTCCTTAGCTTGGGGATGGTCAGCAGGCATCGTAGAGGTTTTAGGAATCATTTTAGGTGTGGTTCTTTATCAATTGTCTTTCACTAGGTTATGCCGTGCTAGCAAAAATCCCGAATGTCGGTGGCTTTCAGGATTAAAGGTCTATTTCCTGCTCATATTACAAGTTGCTGAGGGTCAGCTGTGGCTCCAAGTGCCTTCTGTGTTCTGGAATGTAGGCTAAAGGAGCAACAGCTGTCTGGGATATGCTGCTCTCATGGGTAAAAGAGAGTTAGGGAGCTGGTAGGATCCAGTAATTGTTCTTAAAGCTTCTGCTCAGAACTGGAATGAGCCACTTCCATTTTCTCTTCATCAGCCACAGCAAGCAAATCACATGGCCAAGCCCAATAGCAGTGGGGTGGGAAGTATACTCCGCCCATGGGCAGGCACTGAAAGTTACATGGCACTGCACAGGGATGGATTATTGTCATTTACAGGAAGGAAAGTTAATAATTAGGAGTTGGCCATGGATGTTGGCCATGTTGGCCACGATGGTCTCGATCTCTTGACCTTGTGATCTGCCCGCCTCGGCCTCCCAAAGTGCTAGGATTATAGGTGTGAACCCCCGCACCTGGCCGCATTGCATAAATTGTTTAAATATTCACTAAATAATTTTATTTTCATAAAAGCCCTATTTGGTAGGTACTGTTATCCCCATTTTGCACATGGGGAAACTAAGGTAGAGAGGGGTGAGTAACTAGCTATACTCACACCACTACTATGTGGTGAGAGCTAGCATTCACCATCTGGTGGACATTGAACAGAACCACACTTGTGTTCTACTGATGGTTGTATCGATGGGTAGATTGTGACCAATTAAAAACTTAAAAAAATAGGAGATTTGGGGGACAGTTTCAATTAATGAAAATCTCCAGTAGCTATTTAGTCATCTCATATGCCTTTCGATGAGGGTTGAACAGCGGTTGTTTTCATTTGGGATGACTTCGGGCTGCATCTATGTCCCAAGTTAGGAGTTTGGGGAAGCTAGGTGAATTCCTTTAGGTCACCAGGGAAGCATTTAGGGAATATGACTGCCTGGAAGAGCTTTTAAATTCTCTGTGCTTTAGTTTCTTCCCAATATAAGAAATACAAATTGGGACTAACAAAAGACGCTCCTTCATAGGGGATTCTGAAGATAAAGTTAGGCAGCTTATGTAAAGCTCTCAGAACTATGTCTGGCATGTAATCAGAATTTTTGAGCGAGTGCTCTAATGATGAGGATGATTTCTACTACTGTGATATCTCAACCCCTGGAAAACATATTGGGAATCCCCAGACCACTAGTTTTAGAGTCAATAGACAATCAGATTTATGTTCCTGAGTTAAAGATTTATTTATTAAAATAAATACATAAAACAAAAATTAACCTAGAAAGTAGGGGCTTAAGTTTCTGGCCTCTTGGGAAAAAAAAAAAACAAAAAACTAGCCACAATTTCTCTTAAAGAGATTAAATTTTAGGTTGTGTGTTCGCCCCCTTCAGTCATTGTATGGAGTGAAAATCCTTTAAAATATGTTACATAAAGTTCTGGTTTATTAGGTGAACACAATGCATTTGGGGCTTGCTTGGGTGGGGTAAGTTGTGTAGTTTGCTGGGAAATTCCAAGCAAGGGCAGAGAGGAGGGGCCTCAGGCTTCCGTCCAGAAGTCAGTGGCTTGGCCTCAAGGGACACATCCTGGTAGAAATGGGTAAAGCTATACAGGTTGGTGCTGTGTGGGGTGTTTACTAGTGAACATAATGAGGCTTCCCGCCTGACGACTGTTTTTGTTTCACATCCCGTCAGCTGAGCCTGAGAGCCTTAAGGTGAAAGGAAAAGAACAATGGTGGTGGAATTAGAATGTCAAGTTTAGTTACTTCTCAGCTGTGTGAATTTGGGTATGATCCTTAACCTCTTTGGGTCTTGGTTTATTCATAAATGTAATGCTATGTATTATGTATTCATCATGATCATGTGTAAGAGCATTGCATAACCTTTTTTTTTTTTTTTTTTTTAAATTGAGACGGAGTCTCGCTCTGTTGCCAGGCTGGAGTGCAGTGGCATGATCTCAGGTCACTGCAACCTCTGCCTCCTGGGTTCAAGCGATTCTCCTGCCTCAGCCTCCCAAGTATCTGGGACTACACGTGTGCACCACCATGCCCAGCTAATTTTTTTTGTGTGTGTTTTTAGTAGAGATGGGGTTTCACCATGTTGGCCTGGATGGTCTCGATCTCTTGACCTTGTGATCTGCCCGCCTCGGCCTCCCAAAGTGCTAGGATTATAGGTGTGAACCACCGCACCTGGCCGCATTGCATAAATTGTTTAAATATTCACTAAATAATTTTATTTTCATAAAAGCCCTATTTGGTAGGTACTGTTATCCCCATTTTGCACATGGGGAAACTGAGGTAGAGAGGGGTGAGTAACTAGCTATACTGACACAGGCAGGAAGGGGTGGAGTCAGGTTTTGAACCCAAGCAGTCGAACTCCAAAGTCTACATGCATACCCACCGTGCTTTGCTGCCTTTTGACACAGTCAGCACGTCACCAGGGGTTGCCACTCTGAAGAGTAAGTCTGTTCATTTCTTCTAAATCCTAGTCCACTATTTAACATGTAGGAAGTAGATGCTCTGTAGACCTTAATGGTTATTTCCCTTCCCCTTTCCTATTTCCTTTCAGTTGTCCTGGTAGACCCAGGTAATCAGGACTAGTGGGTGCCTAGGAATGGAGTGAGAGATCTTGAGCCCCAGTTTTCCCCAGGCAAGATCTCACCTGACTCTCAAATTCACCTTGTCTCATTTATTGCATGAAACTTTCACTTTTTCAGCCTTTATAGCACCAGGCTGGAAGGTATTATGTCATCTTATAAAGCAAACCCTAAATTGAAAGAATAATGGCCTAGTTTGGTGACCGTCTCAGCACATACCATTATATCTTCATATGAAGCCTCCTAGTCAAGTAATATATGAATGAGTTTTACATATATTTTAAATCTGCTTTGGAGGTCATCTATCTTTATGTATTTGATTTTTCCCCCTTTATTCTGCATGGTTTCAAAGTGGGGAGTTCCTTACTCCTTCCCTTGGGGTAAATAACCTCTATGCTGAAAGGTGTGGCACACACCAATTGGCTGCTGTGAAGACTTGACACACCTCTTCGGTAATTCTGTTTCTGTTTTGTCTTACTGGTGGTGGGGTTCCAAATTGTCCCTGTGGCTGGTGCCATGTTCCAGAAGCAGAAATATGTCGTGGAAAAAGTAATGGCTCCAGGGAATAATGAGAGGTGGGTTTTAGTGCTTTCCCTTCTAAGTAGGAGCTGTGTGACCTTGGCAAATAACTGGCCTTTTCTGGAATCCTGTTTCTTCAATTGCAAAACAAGGAGCCAGTGTTAGTTGAACTGTTCCAAACTAGGGGCTCCAGCATTTTGAGATCTCCCATGCAGGGATCCGTTTTAATATTTTAAAACTAATAGTGCTGTTCAATGGGAAATAAAAACTTTTAAAACATGGAGTCCACAGAGAAAAGAGAAAATGAAAGCGATCACTGGTGGTGGAAAGTTGGGGAGCAAGAATCAGTTCTTATTTATTTTTCTTGCGGCACTATGCACATAAAGCTCTTGGTTTATTAGACGAATCAGGCATATTATTTAATCTCTTAAGTCTTAGACAATCAGACACATTATTTACATCTCCAAGTCTTACTTTTCTCATCTGTTAAAATATGAACATAGTATACAATCCGTCAGAAGTTTGTTGTGAAGATTAAACACATTTGAAGCCCTTAGCCAATAGCACTCAATACACTGTGGCTATTTTTCAAGTTCTTCAGTATGGGTTTACATTTACCCAGAAGGGATATTTTAGATTAAACTAGCCCCCACCAGATTATGTTGTAAATTTCTTTAGCTCTAGGGTGGGGTTATTTGGGTTGCAGTGAAACCAGGGATGGAACAGTTAATCCCCACTTCCTTAGGAACTATAATCCAAGTGTGCTTTGTGCAAGGCTTTCAGCTGGGTACGCCATCAACTGGTAACATCTGGGCCCAACCAGAATAGGCAAATGGGGAGAGGAGAGAAGGGAGAGGGAAACAAACATGAGACCAAAGCCCCTGGAATAGACAGGGCATTCCTAGTCCTTACTGTTTATTGCATACATACTCTCAGTGATGATTACTACCATTTAACTAGGACTTACTATGTGCCAGGCACTGGGCTAAGTACGTCTTATATACTGTTTTAATTTTCTTAGGCACTCTATGAGCCACTCTCCTATCCATTGGCCAAAACAAGTCACAAGGCGAGTCTAGATTCAAGGCATGGAGAAAGAGATTTCTCTTGATGAGAGGAGCAACAATGTCACATGGAAGGGGCACAGATAAAGGGTGGGGCCACTTTTGTCAGTTTGCAGATCTCCACAGTACAAGTAGTAGACAAGATGTTGCATTTTCCTGGAGTAACTTCTGCACCCAAGAAAAAGGGAGTCAGGTGTCAAGTGCCTCTTTGTGTCTGAAATTCCTCTCATTACAAACAATCCAAGAGGCAGTATAATGGAAGTGTGGTCCCATTGTTTGAACTACTCAGGAGCCACATTGTAACTATTTGAAGAATTTCCTGCTTCCTGAATTCACCCAGATTCTCATGTTCAAAACAAGCCCCAGCCTAAATGTCACTTATCTGTTATCCCAAAGCTCTGCTAAGTGGTACATGGTTAGTTTGGTATCCAAAGCTGTAGACATTTCTACCAGCTTTACCAAGGTAGAGAGAATGAACAATGAATCTTAACTTCTAGAAGTAATCCCTCAGCTTATTAATTCATGAAAGTGGTTGTTCAAGGCTGAACCCGAAAGGTGCGATGTTTCATATTGTGGGGAGTAAGATGGATTCTTGGATGACTTGAGGTGGTTTATTACTTTTTTTCTCTTTGCAAATGACACTGTCTTTCTGTATTTAATAGTGACAATGTAGTTTTTGTGAAGCGATTTTGCTATATGTAAAAGTGAGTCAACTAAAATGTAAGCAAATAATACAGGGGATCTATGGCTAGGGCAAAAACCACAAAGATGGTATGTGAATGATTCTTGGTAAATGGAGTCATGTATATGAAAGCCTGGAAAGGCCACCACCTAGTGGAGAAAATTGAGGCCTGAAAGAGGAAGCGAGCTGCTGAAAGTCCCATACCTAATAAAGAGCCGCTCTGGGGTTGGTTGCAGCCCTCCTGCCTCTAAATTATTTTTATCTCCCACTGTACCAAACTACTCATTTCCTCTAAGCCAACAGCCCCAAGTAAACAAAAATTACCTCCATGTGTGATCTGGTTTGGATCTGTGTCCCCACCAATTTCATGTGGAATTGTAATCCCCATTGTCGGAGTGGGTGCCTGGTGGGAAGCGATTGGATCATGGGGGCAGATTTCTCCAGAATGGTTTAGTACCATCACCCTGGTACTGCTCCTGTGATAGTGAGTGGGTTCTCATTAGATCTGGTCCTTTTAAAGTATGTAGCATCTCCCCTGTCTCTCTCTTGCTCCTGCTCCCACCGTGTGAGATACTTTGCTCCCTGCTTGCTTTCCACCCACCTTGCCTTCCACCTTGATTAGAGATTTCCTGAGGCCTCCCTGGAAGCTGAGCAGATGCCAGCATCATGCTTCCTGCACAGCCTGCGGAACTGTGAGCCAGTTCAACTTCTTTACCAGTCTCAAGTATTTTTTCCTAACAATGCAAGAATGACCTAACACAGTGTGCAAACACATATTTTATTAGGAAATGTTACAAAATGAATAATATTTCCTACCATTTACAGCTAAGCAGTTTATATGCTTGGTGATGAGAAAAGTAATTATAATCATCATATATGATGTTAATGTTTACCTTAGTATTTGGGGGAGTTACCTCCTAATTTTTTCATGAACTTATACTATAATCAAAAATAAATTTGTACACGAAATCTGTAAATATACTATGTGTGCTTTGAGAAAAATATTACCTTATAAACACATACGTGTATATCCACATTAGATTAGAGAGAGATTTTTCTTACCAGAAATCACGTTTACCCTTAGAAAGAATAGATGAAGATTAATAAATTAAAAATAAATATATTAAATTAAATAATGATACATGCTACAATGTTGTTGAACCTCGAAAACATTATGTGAAGTGAAAGAAGCCAGTCATAAGAGATCACGTATTGTATAATTCCTTTTATATGAAATGTCCAGAAAAGGGCCAGGTGCGGTAGCTCACACCTGTAATCCCAGCACTTTCGGAGGCTGAGGCGGGCAGATCACGAGGTCAGGTGTTCAAGACCAGCCTGGCCAATATAGTGAAACCTCGTCTCTACTAAAAATACAAAAAAATAGCTGGGCATGGTGGTGCATACCTGTAGTTCCAGCTACTCAGTAGGCCGAGGCAAGAGAATCACTTGAACTTGGGAGGTAGAGGTTGCAGTGAGCCAAGATCGTGCCACTGCACTCCAGCCTAGGTGACAGAGCGAGACTCCATCTCGGTGGGGGGTGGTGGGGGAAAGAAATGTCCAGAAAAGGCAAATCTATAGAGACAGATTGTAGATTGGTGGTTGCTGGGGCAATGGAGAATAACTGCTTCATATGTATAGGGTGTCTTTTTTGGATGATGAGAACGTTTAAGAAGTAGATAGAGTGGTAGTTGTCCAATATTGTGAAGGTACTAAATTCCATTGAATTGTTCACTTTAAAATGGTTAATTTTATGTTATGTAAATTTCACTTCAATTAAAAATACTATATATATATATGTATACTTACCCATATATACTCATATACAAGCCCATGCATGGCATTTTTATTATTTTATTAGTATAGTGCTTCTCTAACTTTTTGGTCTTAGGATCCCTTTCCACTCTTAAAAATTAATGAGGAAGCCAGGCGTGGTGGCTCCACCTGTAATCCCAGCACTTTGGGAGGCCGAGGTGGGCAGATCACAAGGTCAGGAGTTGGAGACCAGCCTGGCCAATATGGAGAAACCCCCATCTCTACTAAAAATACAAAAATTAACCGGGTGTGGTGGTGTGTGCCTGTAGTCCCAGCTACTTGGGAGGCTGAAGAAGAAGAATCGCTTGAACCTGGGGGGACGGGAGGTGGAGGTTGCAGTGAGTTGAGACCACGCCACTGCACTCCAGCCTGGGTGACAGCACGAGACTCCATCTCAAAAAAAAAAAAAAGAAAAAAAAGTGAATAACGAGGATGCCCCAGAACTTCTATTCATGTGTGTTATATTTATCAATATTTACATTAGAAATGAAAATGGGAAAAAATTATTTATTTTTTCATTTGTTAAAAATAACATAAACATGTTTCATGTTAACAAAATAACATTTTATTTAAAATAACTATATTTTCCAAAACAAATACATCTTAGCAGCAGCTAGTTCAGCTCACAATTCAAATAATCTCACAATTGCTTTTACTTTTAGATAACTCTTCGTCTTCCAAATGCAAAAGACATGCTTTATGCGTACTTCCCATTTGACCACAGAGTACTAAAAAAGATGTGTATACTCAAGGTTTGGGATTTAATTAAATTAATATCTTTTTTAATGTTTCATTGAGGAAATTCACAAGTGAAACTGGCAATTTTGGTCCTGTGAGGTCACAGCTGTGAAGAGTACAGTGACTACTAGCATAATTTGATCGATTAAGGCTCTGGCAGTTTCACTCATCACTGCTTTTGTGCAGACATCTACCCAGCAAAAAAGCCATCAGTACAAATGTCTACACAGCAAACAAGGCAAATAGTGTCTTCTAGTTTTCATGAAAATAGATTTGACTTCACAGACCTCCTCAAAGTTACCCAGGGACGCCCTGTGGTCTGAGGACCACAAATGAAGGACTCTGATTCCTCACAGTGAAGTACAGGAATTGCGAATTATGTGTACTTACAACATGGATGGCTTTAAAAAATGACAGGCCTCTTTCTTAAAGAACTGAGTAATCTTTACGGTGGAAATAAAAAACAGGGCCTTGTTTTGATCAGATTTCAGATCTTCTTCTGTGATATACCTCCACTTCAGGGTCTTTGCTCTACCCTTGCTGTGAATCCTTCTCTTCCGAATGTGCACCAAACCCTCCCTCACCTCCTTTGGGGCCTTACTTAGCAATCATTCCAAGGAGCCTTCTTTGGTCACTTTATTGAAAATATTGCTCCCTTTCCAACACACACACACACACACACACACACACACACACACACAATTACTTTTCCCTGTTATGTTTTTCTTCTTAATATTTATCTCTATTTGATATGTTACACATTTTATTTAGTTTATTTCCGTGTTCCTCATTAGAATCTAAGCTACATAAAAGCAGAGGTTTTCATCTATTTTGCTAGTATCTCCTGGTTTGCTTTGTGTCTCCTGTGGTGTTCAGTAAACATTTGTTCACTGATGTCCAGTAAACATTTGTCAAATGTTGTTGAGTCTAGCATAGCTAAAAGTTTGCTATAGATATTCATTGTGTCTTAACAAAAGGAGGGTGTGCAGACAGCCCCAACATGTATTACATAAGATGTGCAATGGAAAAGTGGTTTTATGATCAAATAAGTTTGCAAAACATCTCTTTCTCTCTGTTTTCTTTCTCTGTCTCTCTCATACAGACCACATACACGTGGAGATTTACAGTGAACTAACATGAAGCATCTGAGAGGGCCTGTGATGTGGCCATGTGTTTAAACATTGTTAAATTCAGTATATTTCAGACTGGTTTCTAGTGCTCACTGGAACACACTTTGGAAAATGCTTTCCTATGCGTAGGCTCCCTGACTCACTCTTCATCATGGATGTGAGGGTTGACTGGGATGAAAGCTATGGATTTGGTTAGTATATTCTGGAAAGCTATTCCAATGTAAGATTTTTATCAGTAGTTCAAGTGGAAAATAAAACAAACAAAAAAATACTTCCTAATTCCTAATTTTGTTTGCTGGTAAAACAGTTTGGTGATGGAAAGGACTAGAAGGGCAGTCTTTGTATAATTATGTGTTTAATAATATCTGCTTTAAAATAAGAGTAATTCCTTGTAATTCAGATTGCTTTTGGGTAAGGAGGTGGGGTTGTCAGTACAAAGTAGTAGGATTTTTTTAAGTTTTAGAAGAGAGCTTAAGAAATGCTCTAATCCTATTGGTACCTGTTACAAAACCAATTAACCCAGGAGAATGAATACCTTGTCTGTGCAGATTTTACAGATTATAAAGGAAGAAAATCTCTAAAGACCATGTAGTATTCTTACCCCTCCTCAGAAATCTGTACTGTACTCTCTCTAACTTTTCTGAAGTGGGTTATCTAGCCTACATCTCTTAGTGAATAGTCAGCAGAGCTTCTCTCTAAGGATTCAGAAGCTCTCTGGACAGCGTGTCTTCTGTGGTCCTCTCTAAGTAACTTTTCATTGCACAGGTAGAAGCGACCTGACTCTAGATGAGAAAAATGAAGCCAAGAGGGCAATTGCTTCTTCATAACAGCACTATGGTTCACCTTCTTGCTCATGACACCCTCCCAGCCTACAAATAATTCCCACCTTTGAATAGGTTCATGAGCTTTAAGAGCGGACTCTTTCACCTGCTCTCTGTTTTCCTTCTCTTTGGCCATCTTCAAAGAGAATGCTTGGTTCTCTAACTGGCTGTCCTGTCCTTGGGGTCAGCCTACATTCTTGTGCCCAGAGTCATCAATACCTTGACTCTTCAGTGGCCTCAAGGACCATCTGATTCACCGCAGTGCTGATCTGTCTTCTGCAGAGCACAATTTCTGAGAAATCAGCAGGACCCGCAGCATCTTGCTGATGCAGCTATTGATCCCTACCTGTGCCTTGCTTGATCAGCCCTGGAATCTATCAATAACATCACCACTGCTAAATCCCCACTTCCTGCTAAGTCAGATTCCACGTCTCTACTGCTTAGGGTCACAGTGTATCTTACACTATACCTAAGTAGTTTTTATGTTCTGTCTTGAGCAAGTGTGTCTACTAAACAGGTATTCTCTCTAAGCCCTAGTGGCTGGAAGTGATATTATAGAAGGTAGCAGTTGCCTGCCCCTGTAAAAGCATTTAACTGTGCATTATTTATAACCCAGAGAAAATTTTTTTCCTTCAAATGGCAGATTATTCATTCACCCATGCTTGATTACTGTACTCTAATGTCTCAATGCTTCTTATGCATTAATCAAACAACCCTTAGGAGATACTCAGAAGCTGGGGGGGATCAGTTTTGGGTAGTCTGATTGGAGATTGGAGGGGTTCCTAGAAGGTCGCCTCAGAGTCTTGAGTGCAGCAATTCCTGAACTTCTACCATTAGAAAGCTGTTCCTCTGTGTGTGTGTGTGTGTGTGTGTGTGTGTGTTTTAATTGAGACAGGGTCTCACTCTGTCACCCAGGCTGGAGTCAAGTGGCACAATCTTGGCTCACTGCAACTTCTACCTCCCGGGTTCAAGTGAGCCTCCTGATTAGCTGGGACTATAGGTGCCTGCCACCACGCCTGGCTAATTTTTTGTATTTTTAGTAGAGATGGGGTTTCGCCATGTTGCCCAGGCTGACCTTGAACTCCTGAGCTCAGACAATCCGTCTGTCTTGGCCTCCCAAAGTGCTGGGATTACAGGCATGAGGCACCGCACCAGGTCTGATTTTTTTTTTTTTTTAATGAGAAATGTATAGGTCCTCTTTTAAAATGCATGTCCTCCTGGGATCCCTCTTCTATACCCATGTTCATTTGTAGACTTGTTCTAGAGCATTAAAGCTTGAAGCAAATCTTAATGATCATTTGGTCCAGTCTCATTATTTTAGAGATAAAGATGTGAGGCCGAGAAGACATGCATGTCTAGATCAAGGCCTCACTGCCAGTTAGCAGTAAAGTTGGGCTCAGTATCCTATGTCTTCTGCCTCTTTTCCAGAAAGCTTTATGTGTCTTATGGCATCCTGAGGAGACAACTTTCTTTCAGATGTGTCAACTTGTATTAAATTCCATGCTTAAAAATATCTCATGTAATGCAGTTTGATTAGCATTTCTCTAGAGTCACTATAATTCTAGGGATGGAAGGCACTGGGGTAATTATATATAAAATTTCCTCTTAGGTTTAAGTCACTTCCAAGATCCAATGGTTATTTTAAAACTAGAGTGGGAAGTAGCATATTTGGCTAGCAGCGCTGTTAGAAACAGAAGAGTTAGAATGACTGGCAGGTGCTGATGATCTCTTTGTCAATTCCACTAAAAATGGACAGTGTTGGACCTCATTCCTACCCAGCAACACCACCAAATGTAATAGGTATGTCTAGGTGGGAGAGGAGGAGCCCCAAGTAGCACAGAAAGAGGAAATAAGTCAAAGGAAAGAAAGAGGAAATTTTAAATCTATTTGTTTATGTAGGTGTCTCCATGGAATCAATATCACCCATTGCCTGCCTTGGGAAATTTCTGAAAAGTCCAGGGGAATCTGGACCCCAAAAGGGTCAGTATTGTGAGCAGGAGGAACCCTCAGTGCCTCTGGCATTGTGGGTCATGGACTTGGAATGCTTTTCCTTGCAGAAAAACAGGAAGTGTTCCAAGCAGAATATGCTATTCCTTGCTTTGACAATTTTCTGTAATTCACTTCAGTCAAATCCAGATAAATTTTGAGTTCTGCTTATTCGTTCTATATTTTTATTTCCATTTATCTACTTAAATAGTTTTCTTCTAAAATCCAAGACGGTTCTTCTGTGTCTAGTTGCTTCATTTCTCTTGAAACAGATTTTGCAAGCAGATTCATAGAGATGAGTTTCTCTGCCTCACAGGAAATAGGAATTTCTACTACTAGTATGTCATAGAGCCATGATTCTTAAGTGTTTGTGCGTATTGCATTCACCTGGGAAGCTTGTTGAAAACACAGATACCTGGGTCCCACTACAGATCTACCTGATAAGAACGTAGTGGAATGGGACCAGGGCTGTGTGTTTTTCACAGTTATTCTTGGTGCCTTCTGCACCAGCCCTATAATTTTGATGTTCTCCCAAGTTTGAGATACATGTCAAAGGGACATAGATAGGAAGAAAGGATGGTTAGCAATGGTATGACTTGGCTGTTGAGAAAGCCCCTGTGCCCACATTCCCTATTCATTCTATTGTAAACATTTATTGAGCCACCTATTTACTGTGTGCAGAGAACATCTTGAGACTTTGGACTCACACAGGTGGCTAAAACACAGAGCTGGCTGGGCATGGTGGTTATGCCTGTAATCCCAGCACTTTGGGAGGCCAAGGCGGGCAGATCACAAGGTCAGGAGTTTGAGACTTGTCGGGGGAACCCACCCCCGATAATTCAACGTTTTTTCATGTAGGTTCTTTTCTATTTCCCCAAGTGTCAGTTGGTCTGAGAAATAAAGGGAAAGAGTACAAAAGAGAAATTTTAAAGCTGGGTTCTGGGGGAGACATCACATGTCAGGAGGTTCCATGATGCCCCCAAGCTGCAAAACCAGCAAGTTTTTATTAGATTTTCAAAGGGGAGGGAGTGTACGAATAGGGTGTGGGTCACAGAGATCACACGCTTCACAACATAATAAAATATCACAAGGCAAATGGAGTCAGGGTGAGATCACAGGACTGGGGTGAAATTAAAAATGCTAATGAAGTTTCATGTCCCACTGGGCACACATTGTCATTGATAACATCTTATCAGGAGACAGGGTTTGAGAGCAGACAACCAGTCTGACCAAAATTTATTAGGTAGGAATTTCCCTTGTCCTAATAGGCCTGGGAGCACTACAGGAGACCAGGGCTTATTTCACCCCTTATCTGCAACCATAAAAGACAGATATTCCCAGAGCAGCCATTTTGGAGACCTACCCCTGGGAAGCATTCTCTTTCTCAGGGATGTTCCTTGCTGAGAAAAAGAATTCAGTGATATTTCTCCTATTTGCTTTTGAAAGAAGAGAAATATGGGTCTGTTCCACCCCGCTCTCAGGCAGCCAGACCTAATGGTTATCTCCCTTGTTCCCTGAATATCGCTGTCATCCTGTTCTTTTTTCAAGGTGCCCAGATTTCATATTATTTAAACACACATGCTTTACGAACAATTTGTGCAGTTAACACAACCATCTCAGGGTCCTGAGGTGACATACATCCTCAGCTTACGAAGATGACGGGATTAAGAGATTAAAGTAAAGACAGGCATAGGAAATCACAAGAGTATTGATTGGGGAAGTGATAAATGTCCATGAAATCTTCACAATTTATGTTCAGAGATTGCAGTAAAGACAGGTGTAAGAAATTATAAAAGTATTGATGTGGGGAACTAATAAATGTCCATGAAATCTTTTTATGTTCTTCTGCCATGGCTTCAGCTGGTCCCTCTGTTTGGGGTCCCTGACTTCTCGCAACAGAGACCAGCCTGGCCAATATGGTAAAACCCCATCTCTCCTAAAAATACAAAAATTAGCCAGGTGTGTTGGTGCGTGCCTGTAGTCCCAGCTACTCGGGAGGCTGAGGGAGGAGAATCACTTGAACCTGGGAGGCAGAGGTTGCAGTGAGCCGAGATCATGCCACTGCACTCCAGCCTGGGTGACAGAGCACGATTGTCTCAACAAACAAACAAACAAAAAACACAGAGCTTGCCCTCAAGTTGCTCACAGTTTAGGACAAGTAAATATGATCACATCTATTTACAACCCAGAAATCTCCCGTACTGAAGAGTAAAGGTGGTGTGGGTGGGGAGGTCAGTAGAGATTTCACAGAAAAAAGTGATATTTGAGCAGAGTTTTGAAAGAAGAGTCACAGTTCACTAGGCAGACAATGGGGAAGGGACGTCTAGGTAGAGGGAAGGGCTGGTGCAAAGGCTTGGGGGTTGAAAAGTGTGTGAGATTAGAACCTGGAATACAGGTGCTGTCTGTATGGCTGAAACATGCTGGGGTGTGTGTAGCGGGAGAAAAGCTTGGAAAAAAAGCCGAAGAAGTATAGATTTTTGGAGGTAGATAATAGCAGAAAGGTCATTGACAAGAAAATAGGTTGTATGCAAGTAGAATTATTGTTTTATAATTTGTTACTGACATTTTGGTGTTGACTCATTATTAATTAATGTGGTCCCCTGCACTACAACACTACCCCAGCCAATTTTTGATCTCATCTTGTGATAGTTAATATACTTGTCTGCTGCAAATTCATTCTACCCTTTTAAGAAATTTCTTCCTTTATTCTTCTCTCATGCTCTGGTTCTGAGGCAATGCTTGAGCCTGTAGTTCTTAGCATTATTTCTATTAGGTTTGCGAACCCTCTTATTAAAATTTGTGTCTGGTTCCTTTAAATCCTTAATTATAAATTAAGCAGCAATACCAAATGAAGTTCGAGTGATGGGATGGAAAATGTCAACTGTCTTTTTCCTATTAGACTGACCTATGGATATATCTCAGTTTTTTTTTTTTTTTAAGTTTTCATTTCTTTTTAATGTCAAGACAACTTAATAAAGCTCCGTCTAGAGTTTTAACTTAATGGCTGTCAGAATCAGTCTTGATAATTGCTTCTTTTGGGTTATCTGCACGTTGTCTTTCCATCGGTAACAAAATCAATACTGACACCACTTCAGAGCATTAGACTCCCCAACGTGCTTTCATGTGCACTTTTTAAATGGTTTGACCAGCAACCCTCTGAATTTCACAGAATATTATTATTATTTTCCAGCATAACAGGTGAGGAAACAGAGACTTAGCCTCATTAAAAATTTGCTGTACTAATGATTTTTTTGATATTTACTATGGCTGGTATTTTATGTGACTCTTTGAGAGACAGTAAGTTCTCCTTCCTTTTAAAACCGTCAATAATGGAGCCACCAAAGCCAAAGCTTTAAGTGCTGGTGTGGCCTTTTGGTACTCATGATTAAGATCACATTTATTTGTAGTAATAATTCAGTATTACATCTCCCAAAGAGATGTACTGAGCAAGCACTGCAGTGACAAGATAAGTTGCCCTGTTTTGTTCCATATGTCTGTGCTCTAAGTATTCCATAGTTTTAATTGGTTCCCTGCAGAATAACATTTACAAGCATATGGTATGGAAAATGCTGACTGCTTTTGTTATCATGTATTTTAGTACTTGTGGTGGCCCCAGTTCACTTAGCCTTTAAATGTGATTATGAGGTTATTTAATGCACTTTATGGAGTACTTTTCCTTAACCTGCTTACCAAGTGTTAAATGCCATCGATATTGTGTATCGGGTAGCCCGTCCAGAGTTGGCCAGAGCACGAATTCACAAAAGCTTTCATCATGGGTTTGTGCTGCAAGGATGCTCTCTCTCTCTCCTCGCCTCATATGCAGTTTTCAAAGGCACTGCGAGGCTGCCTTCAATTATGCTTGAGAGTAAGGCGCGCTGTTGGGAGCCCGAAAGAGCCAAGAGGCACACAATAGAGCTCTCTGGCGCCTCGTTTGGGAGATTTACCAGTGATCCCTTGAAAAGGGAAAAGGGATTACAGATGTGAAATTAGACACAAAGACTGAAGAGGGGACCAGCTGTATTTTTGTATATTAGAGTTACTTTGGCACTTGGGTGGTTTCCTCAGGGAGTACGGTGGCAGAGTGCAGTTGAATTATTAATATTTCTGAGACTATGTACAAGACTTCTTTTAAAAAAAACTTTTATTATGGAAAATTTAAAACATATACAAAAGTGGAAAAAACTGCGTAATTAATCCTCAGTGGACCTATGACTTAGTGTATTAGCTTTCTAGGGATGATGTAACAAACCACCAAAATTGGAGTGGCTTAAACAACACAAATTTACTGTCTAACAGCTCTGGAGGCTGGAAGTTCAAGATCAAGATGTTGGCAGGGCCAGGCTTCCTCTGAAGGCACTGGGGAGGGATCTGTTCCAGGCCTCTCTCCCAGCTCTTGGTGGTCTCAGACGATCCTTGGTTTGTGGATGGGCTTCTCCCTGTGTCTTCACATCACCTTCCCTCTGTTCACATCCCTGTGTTTAAATTTCCCCTTTTCATAAGGTCACAGTCATGTTAGATAAGGGTCCATCTAATGACAGCATTTCAGCTTAACTAATTACATCTGCATGACCCCAGGTCCAAATAAGCTTATATTCTGAGGCACTGGGGGTTAGGACCCCAACATATTGTATTCGGGAAGCACATAATCCATACTGCTTACCTTGAATAATTATCAGTGTTTTGCTAATCTTGTTTCATCTGTTCCTTACCACACATACACACTTTTGTTTCCTGTGGTATTTTTTTTTTTTTTTTTTTTTTGAGACGGAGTCTCGCTCTGCCGCCCAGGCTGGAGTGCAGTGGCCGGATCTCAGCTCACTGCAAGCTCCGCCTCCCGGGTTCACGCCATTCTCCGGCCTCAGCCTCCCGAGTAGCTGGGATTACAGTCGCCCGCCACCTCGCCCGGCTAGTTTTTTGTATTTTTTAGTAGAGACGGGGTTTCACCGTGTCAGCCAGGATGGTCTCGATCTCCTGACCTCGTGACCCGCCCGTCTCGGCCTCCCAAAGTGCTGGGATTACAGGCTTGAGCCACCGCGCCCGGCCTCCTGTGGTATTTTAAAACAAACCACAGACGTATCATTTTACCTGTAAGTTCTTCAGTATGTATCTCTGACCAATACAGAGTTTTGAAGTATGAGGGGGTGTGTGTGTGTGTGTGTGTGTTGTGTGTATGTTTTCCATAGTCATCATGTAAAATTTTTTTTAACTTAATGAGAAGCCTGAAAAGAAGAGTAAAGGCTCCTGCTACTCTTCAGCCTGGGAAACTCTTATCTTTCTTCCCTTGAAGAAAGGCAAAAGTAACCTCCTCTGTGAAGCCTTGCCAACACTTAGGGCAATTAATGGCTCCTGTCCTCTGCGCCCCCAGGCTGTTCTTCTGTGACTTGTAATGTATAAGTAATTGTCCTGTATTTGTAACAGGGTGCAGCAGAGATGAAAAAAGACTGGCTTTTGTGCATCATCGCTCTGTCTCTCTTCCTCCACTTCTTAGAAGAGATGTTTCTAGAAGCCCACTGAGGGTCAAGGAGCTGAGGAGGAGCTCAGGGAGGGGGTGCGGTGGGGAGAGTTTGGAATATGCACGTGAGGATGCTTGGATGGTGGGTCTTGCAGACGCTGCACCCTCAGTGGAGGTTGCTGGCCATAAGGGCAGTGTTCTAGGGCCTACCCTTCCAGGTGCCAAGGGCTTTTGTGGGTATGGCGTGGTATCTGTTTCTGTTGTTTCTAGGTGGGGCCAAACAACAGAAGCCTTCTATATATGCAGGTGTTTGTGGTCATCTGTATAAATGTTGACTATTTTCATTTTTTTTTTACAATGTCACTACCTACAGTGTAATTTTAAAAAATTGTCATAGTAACTAGGCTGGGTGTGGTAGCTCACACCTGTAATCCCAGCACTTTGGGGGGCTGAAGCAGGCAGATTGCTTGAGGCCAGGAGTTTGAGGCCAGTCTGGGCAACATGGTGAAACCTCATCTCTACTAAAACTACAAAAATTGGCCAGGCAGTGTGGCATGTACCTGTAGTCCCAGCTACCCGGGAGGCTGAGGCAGGAGAATCACTTGAAACCAGGAGGTGGAGGTTGCAGTAGCCCGAGATTGCACCCCTGCACTCCAGCCTGGGCAACAGAGTGAGACTCTGTCTTAAAAAATTGTCATAGTAATTTATATTTGCCTCATTTGCCTCAAGATAATCAAGATTGATCACTGTTAAGTTTAAAAACACATATAAAATGGCTAGCAGATAGCGTGAGGAAGGGCTGAGCAGGGCCTTGGAGGCCCAGGATTAGCAAAGCACTAGACACAGCTGTTAGCAAACATAGTACAGTTATCTCTTGGTTTCCACAGGCAACTGGTTCTAGGACCCTCCCTGGATACCAAAATCCATTGATGCTCAAGTCCTTGATATAAAATTAACTAGTATTTGCATATAACCAACATGCTTCCTCCTGTATACATTAAATCATCTCTAGATTACTAATAATACCTAAAACAATGTAAATGCTATGTAAATTGTTGAAGGAATAATGACAAGAAAAAAAGTCTGCATATGTTCAGCACAGATACAACCATCCATTTTTTGTTTTTCTTTGAGTGTCTTTTATGCCTGGTTGGTTGAATCCATGAATGTCGAACCCAGGGATATGGGTGGCTGGCAGAGAGCGAGGTGGTCCTTAAATGCACAGGCTTCAGTGATCCTCATTCTAGGACAGTCACAGTCTATATGGACCAAATTTATCTGTCACATAGGGGTAATGTAGGACTCCCACACAGGGGTCTGAGAATTTTGTGAAATGATGCCAGGCTCAGAGAAACAACATGACCCGTGGTAGCTGCCCAGCCGTTGCTCTGTAGGCACCATTCACTTTGGATTTTATGTGAACGGCACTCCCGGAGTTGAGCAATGGCGAGGTACTCTTTGCTGCCATATTGTTATTAACTGGTTGTTGCCACTTAGGTTTCTGTCTTCAGTGATGGGGATTTGCCAGCCAGGGAGTGGGAAAGAGGACCTCCCTCTCTGATGATGTCAGACCTGCCTGTCTTCTCTTGCCCTCACTCCACATCTTACTGTCAACACCCCCTACCACACATCTGGAATCCAATCCATTGAGGATTTTTTTAGCATGTTCTCCCTCCTTTCCACTCTGAGACTCTAAAGAGGGAACTAAATTATCAGCAGATTAAATTATGAGTGTATTAAAAAGTTACTCCTTGTTGCAAAGAAAAAGAAAGAGTTGGGGAGTCTTGCTCTCTTCTTTTGATAAAAATTTGTATTTAATAGGACCTATTTTACAGCTGTTTATTATGGCAAAAGATTTGGGTGATCTGATGCATTTTTATTATGTATTGTTAAGGTTTTCATAATATTTAAAAATCTTTCTCATGTGTTAATCTCTGGATATGTACTTTTTATTCAAAGTCCAATAAAGTAAAGCAACAAAATATTCTTCTACTATAACAGCTTTCTTTTTAATGTGGCTGATTTATTTAGAACATCAAGATAGAAAACATTTCTGTATTAAAGATCTCTTCCATAATCTATTTAGTTAATTATCTCCCTTAGAATTACAAAAATAAAATTCAAATTGATAATATCAAAAAATTTTCCAATTGTCAGGCTCTGGAGACCCAAGTGAATTCTCCTCATAGAAGAGAGAAGACAAAAGGAAAATGTCTGAGCAACTCAAAAATTGGTTATTTACTACTTAGAATCATAAAACCATATTTTCCCAAGGTGGGAAGCCTCCGATGCTTAGAATACTTTAAACTTTCCATGATACTTTAAACATGCTCTTAATAGAGCATGATACTCAGTTTATGTCAACATGTTTATGCTTTTAAAATATCAGTGGAATAATATGGAATTTATATATGCATGCATTTCTATATCTCGCTGCATCTGCATTTACTTTCTATTGCACTGTTCTCTGCCATAAAATGTGTATTTTAATAAACCTTTGTTGAATATCTACTGTGCACCAGATAGTTTAGTTTTAAAAGGGTTTTCTATTTTGCAAAATATTTTGAGAGAGAGAGAGAAAGAGAGAGAGAGAGAATGATCCTGACAGGTCACCTGGAAGGTGAGAGTTCTTCTGTCACTGAAAAACATACAGTGTAATAAATAATGGCATCATTAAAAACTGTCATCTTTGCAAAGTACAGTAATTGCTCTGCAGATCCCTTCCCTGTGAACCTGCGTACCTGCACCGTGCTGGAAATGATCTTCTCCTCCCTCCCGCTTCCAGCCGCTTATCTATTCATTACTGTCAGGTCTGAGTGGGTTTCAGACATGCCAGGTGTGTGGTGTCACCGGCCTGATGTCCATTCCAAATGCAGACATTTACACTCGCGAGTATTAAAGCAATAGATCTTCCTTATGACAACAAAAAGCTGACTGCAGGAAAGCAAAGCTTCTGGGAAAAGTCTTTGAGCGCATCTTGGCTTGTTCATGGGGGGAGAAGACCTGACTAATTAGCTCCAGCCCTTCTAATCCGAAGGAGCAGAAATAATTAAAGTATCTGGGGCAACCTGTGCCACACGGCAGCAGGCTACAACAGAAGGGGCGACACAGTAAGAGGACGTGATCTTAACACAGGCTCCCAAAAGAAAGTTCTGGGAACTTTCACCCACAAGGATCTATTAAAGTAAAATTAAGATATTTATGAATCACAATTTTTTTAAATAAAATGAAAATACTTTAATCTAGAATAGAAGGGAAATTCCAACAAAAATTAGGGCTGCTTAATTATTAAGGTACTAGCCTTCAGGGCAAATTTGAGAAGTCATAACAATTTTTTTCTGATTGCTATTGCATTTTGAGGCTGAGTCGGCTGTTGACCTGGGCAGAAGTCCTTTGTCTTAGAGACACTGCTGTGAATGATCATGTGCATGTGATTGTGTAAATATTAGGGGAGAAGGGAGGGTTCTATCCTGCTGAATTCCCTAATGGATGTTAACTAACTTCTGTGGTCCTCCATATGCACCTTGTTCAGGGGGTTGCTAGGAATGGTGGGCACAGTAAACCAGCTCAGACCTGAGCGTGTGTGTGGACACCTGCAAGACAGCCTCATGGCACATGTCTGTGCAAAGATGTACAGTTTGTTTTTCAGAAGACTCTGTATTTTAAGTGGAGGGCTTGGAAACGTGTTTGGAAGAGTGGAAAAAGACAGGTGGAAGAGTTTCGAATGGTATCATAGCTTTGTTATTTTGGATCTTTTTTCTTTGCTTTTGATACAAGTTACTGTAAATGTCCTATGCCACCATTGACCGCCTGTCATGTATGTACTGAATCATATGAGGCTTTTTTCTTGATATATTGTCAGGAAACAGTTAATAAAGAAATCCCATTTACACTCACCTCACATATAGAGTGGGTTTCTTTTTCCTGTCTATGGGAAAAAGGAATGACACGAAAAGCAGGAAGCATGCCAGAGTGCTCTAGTGAATTAAGATTGGAACCGGAATTTGGGGCTATTTCTCCACATCTTATTGTTTTTGTCTTAATTTGTAGCCAGGATAAATATTTAGATACATGTACACATGAGCCTCGTAATAACATTAGGCTGTCAAGATTAAGAGAAGAAAAGCAAACCCGGCTAGGCGCGGTGGCTCATGCCTGTAATCCCAGCACTTTGGAAGGCCAAGGTGGGTGGATCACGAGGTCAGCAGTTGGAGACCAGCCTGACCAACATGGTGAAACCCCCTCTCTACTAAAAATACACAAAAAAATTAACTGGGCATGGTAGTACATGCCTGTAATCCCGGCTACTTGGGAGGCTGAGGCAGGAAAATTGCTTGACCCCAGGAGTTGGAGGTTGCAGTGAGCTGAGATCGTACCATTGCACTCCAGCCAGAGTACAGTGGAATAAAAAAAAAAAAAAAAAAAAAAAAAAAAAGAGCAAAACCACAAAAAGCAAAGCAAGGTGAGGGTTCCCAGTCTTTAATTTTCCTCAGTCATTTTTCTGATACTGAATCAACCTGACATCTCTTAGAAGTATTGCTGATGTAGCCTTAAATTCTAGATCCACTGAGAACAATTTCCTTGTTCAGTTGTATCACAGGAGATAGTGTTTGAATCATGTCAGGGTGGTGTGTGATCATTTTGCGTGGTCTGACGTGGTTCGTTTTTTTCTTTGTTTGGGTACCCATGGTGTCATACACACACTGTTGTTCTCCCCTACCCTCTCCCCATAAGACAAAAGATAAAAAAGAATGCCATGAACAGCTGAAACACCTGCCAGGGTGGGGGGTTGGTGGTGTGGGAGAGGACAGAGCAGTTGGTGGGGGAGGAGAAAGGTGCATGGGATGGCAGACAACACATTCCCTTGTTTTCGCTACTTTAACCTCAGCCTAGGCTATAGCTGCCCAGGAACTCAGAATTTGGGCTTCTTATTTATTGCTTTGATTTACTCTTTCAACAAATATTTAGTTGACTAATACCAGGCACAAGTCTGACTGCTGATTCACCTCCACAGATTGAAACCAGAAACATGACCTGTTGCCAAGAATGTTCACACGGGGGCCTGGGCTGTTCACAGCACAGGGCAGAAAGGGCATTCCGTTCCTCCTCCCTCCCTTCCGCCCATCCACTCCCTCTCTCCCTCTTACCTTCCTCCCTGCTTCCCTCCCTCTCTTCCTCTTCTTTCCTTCCATTCTTTCTCTCTCTCTCTCTCGCTCTCTTTTCTTTCCCTTCCTCCTTCCTTACCCACTTCCTTCCTTCCTCTTACACCTTCCTCCCTCCCTCCCTCCCTCTCGCCCGCCCTCCCTTCCTTTCCTTCCTTCCTTCCTTCCTTCCTTCCTTCCTTCCTTCCTTCCTTCCTTCCTTCCTTCCTTCCTTCCTTCCTCCCTCCCTCCCTCCCTCCCTCCCTCCCTTCCTTCCTTCCTTCCTTCCTTTTTTATTACTTAAGTTTTCAAACATATGTCAGCAGAGAAGACAAAGAGAATGCCACGTTCCCATCTCCCAGCTTCAAAAATCGCCAACATTTTGCAAAAAGGGCTCAAGTTGAATATTTAACAACCCTTGGGGAAGGCAGGTGTATGTCTTGTTGTCATTCTGCTTATGAATAGCAGTAGGAAGTTCTTTGAACTTTACAAAATATTTCCCACATTTTGTCAGCCGAATGAGACACTATAATAACTACAAAATATCACAAAAAGCACTATATGAAGTTTTGGAATTTGTTAGAAATCACTGTATGTAAAATCAGTGCCTAAGGGCAAAACCCCTGTCCCTCTGATTATTAATACAACGGATACAGTTTTTGTCTTGAAATCATTTAAACTTCAATTTCAGAGTGACTTTATGCTAGACATGCATTGCTCACGCAAGGGTTGGGGAGAGAGCTAAGAAACACCCGGTAGCTAATTAGAATTATGCCCTTCTAATTTGGTGGTTTCTGTATCTATGTTAGGCCCCAGGATTGGGCCTGCTGGATATATATGTACTAATAGCAAGTCATGTTTTGGTAGAGTTCAATAGTGTACCTGTGCATACTGCTTGAGATATTTAAAAATGAAATTATTGCAATTGCTATATCTTCAGAATAATAGATGAATTAGAATGTGGTAGCAACTCAGAAGTGAAGAATCTTGTCTTGAGAGAAAAGAGGAAAATATGTGATGACTTAATACTCATAAAATCCATTACTTTATAAAATCATTTTAATTCAGTTTTGGAACTTTAGACCATGAAGTGGGCAGAATGCACATGTCATAATGCTCTGGGGGGTGTGTGTGTGTGTGTGTGTGTGTGTATCTGTGTGAGTGTGTGTGTGTCTGTGTGTGTGTGTATCTGTGTGAGTGTATGTGTGTAGGGAGAAAGAAAGGGAGAGAAAGTGAGAGCCTGCTAAGCTTGAGACAGGAGTGGTTATTTGCAGCCTGTAGTATAACTTTTGACTTTTGTGCTATTAACAAGGTTTTATCCCATGATACTGTTATTTCATAAGAACATGACAAAGACATTATAAGAATGTTGAAAACTGGCCGGGCACGGTGGCTCAAGCCTATAATCCCAGCACTTTGGGAGGCCGAGACGGGCGGATCATGAGGTCAGGAGATCGAGACCATCCTGGCTAACACGGTGAAACCCCGTCTCTACTAAAAATACAAAAAATTAGCCGTGGTGGGGGGGTGCCTGTAGTCCCAGCTACTCGGGAAGCTGAGGCAGGAGAGTGGCATAAACCCGGGAGGCAGAGCTTGCAGTGAGCTGAGATCCAGCCACTGCACTCCAGCCTGGGCGACAAAGCCAGACTCTGTCTCAAAAAAAAATGTTAAAAATTATCTTTTGCCCAACTGTTATATCTGGTATTATCGTTTTCACTAACAAAAATTGATTGGAGCCTCTCCTGTGTGAAGCACACTGCCTTAGGAAGTCTTGGGGACACAAAGACTTGAGGATCTCAGTTGGCTGACCTGTAAAAACCAGTCTCTAACCCCTGTTCATTGTACAGTGAGATTAGTAACAGTCTTTTGAATACATTCTCTTAATGAATATATTTATTTCTCAATTCTACTATGTATTACTATACCAGAATATAAGGAACATTGTAAAACATTTTATTGTTTATTTTTATTTTTGTAGCAGCAGGGTCTCACTATGTTGCCCAGGCTGGTCTCGAATTCCTGGCCTCAAGCAATCCTCCTGCCTCAGCCTCTCACAGTGCTGGTATTACCGGCATGAGCCACCATTTCTGGCTGTAAACATATTTTAAAAAACAGAAAATGTAAAAGGCTGACATAAATAGGTATCTGCATTGTTTCTTCTCTAACACTGAGGTGCACTACCTCATTTTGGAAATCACTGAAGGGTTTCAGCTCGGTGAATCCTGAGGCCTCTGCTAACACTGAGCTTCAACAAATCTAAACAACGTAACAGCAATTCTCTGACATTGTGCTTGATCTAGAACAACTCAAGCAGTCCTTTCCAAAAACAGTCGCAGATATAGTCTGCAGTTGACAGGGGCTGCATGGTCCTTGGGAGCATGTCATGGGTCCTCTTTCAGGCAATTGTTCCCAAACCTGGCTGCTCATGACAATCAGTCGTAATATTTCTGTCCATCTGATGAGCCAAAAAAAAAAAGACATTTTATTGTTGGTCTAATTTGCATTTTCATGACTACTAATGAGACTGACATCTTTTCATATGTTCATTTCTTTTTCTCTTAATTGCCCTGATCACATCCATTACTGATGATTCCCCTGGGTTGTTTGTCTTTTTAAAAATCAATATATAGGAACCCTTTGTATGTTAGGAATATTGCTTTTAATGGCAGAATGGTACAAATATTATCATCCACTCTGTTATTTGCCTTTTATCATTCTTTTTGGTGCTATTGTCCTACCAAAATTTTCTTACTTTTAAAGACATTTAATAATGAAATGTTTGACACCTTAGATTTTTATTTATGTATTTATGTATCTATTTATTTATTTAGGATCCAGGGGATACATGTGCAGGTTTGTTACATGGGTGTATTAGGTGATGCTGAGGTTTAGGATACAGATGGTCCTGTCACCTAGGTAGTGAGCATAGTACCCAATAGGTAGCTTTTCAGCCCACTCCCTCCTTCCTCTTCCCCCTCTAGTAGACCCCAGTGTCTGTTGTTCCCATATTCACATCCATGTATAGTCAATGTTTAGCTCCCACTTAAAAGTGAGAACATGTAGTACTTGATTTTCTGTTCTTGCGTTAATTTGCTTAGAATAATGTCCTCCATCCAGCTTCATACATTTTGCTGCAAAGAACATGATTTTGTTCTGTTTTATGTCTGCGTAGTATTCCATGGCATATATGTACCACATTTTTAAATTTATCCAATCCACCATTGATGGGCACCTAGATTGATTCCATGTCTTTGCTATTGGGAATGGCGCTGTGATTAACAAATACGTGCATGTGTCTTTGTGGTAGAATGATTTCTTTTCTTTTCTTTTCTTTTGGGTGTATATCTAGTAATGGGATTGTTGGGTCAAATGGTAGTTCTGTTTAAAGTTCTTTGAGAAATCTCCAAGCTGATTTCCACAGTGGCTGAACTAATTTGCATTCCCACCAACAGTGACAGTTTAGATTTAATTTTAAGTTTCATTATCATTTTGACATGAGGCAAAACAGAGGAGCAAATGCAGTCCATTCAAGAGCTAGGGAATCTAGGCTGCTCTTAGCTCAGTCTGAAGTGTATTGTTGCAACATTTTCAGGAAGCAAAGTAGGTAGATTGGGGAAAATATTGTACAGAGTGTGCTGCTGTTGTTTAGGACTCAAATGATAATGTCATATTAAATAATGCATGCTTATTGCATACTTAATGCAACTTTATTGAACAAGTTGTTCCATAGATGCCCAAGGCCAGAAAACAAAATAGTTTTTTATTGATGTTACCAGAGTTGAATATGTTAATTATATTTTAGCAGTTTAACTCAATAAGAATAGGATAAACATCCCAAAAGATACACAGAGAAAAATTCACAAATAATATGTTTATGTGAAGACACTGTTTTTATGTCCATATATAAAAGTGATCTAAAACACTCATAATCACAATAAACATGCATTACACAATATTACCTATCAACATGATAATGCTCAAATACACAAGGTTTGAAAACTAGGTATTTTTATGGATGGGAAGGTAAATTTCTGTAATTTTCTGGTGAACGTTAAAATACATTCTTTGACCCAGAAATTTAAGATCCAGGAATTTATCCTGAAGAGATAACTAGGGATAGATACAAAAATTATCTTCCAAAGTATTCACTGCAGTTTTATTTATACCACAAAAGTTAAAATATTATAATCTCTAACAATAGAGGATTGACTAAAGCATGGCGATCCATATTAAGAAATACTATATACATTAAATGTGATCACTCATTCATTCATTCACTTTTTTCAGTAGTTATTGAACACTTACCATGTACAAAGCAGTAGGCTGGCAGCTGGAGTTACAAAAGCAAACAAAAGTCACCTATGGTCACAACAAGATTTAATTTTAGAAGTTGAAAATAATACTTAGAGTGCTGTTAATTTTAAAAAGAGAAGTTAAAAAATATGTGTAATAGGATCACACTATTGCAAAAGAGAGCACTCATAGAAGTATAGAAAAAAGATGAGAAGGAATACATTTAATATAGTAATTAACTGGGAATTAGGGGCTTTTTGTGAGTTTCTACAAACGTTTTATAATGAACATAGTTTATGAAGTCATTAACATATAAACCTTAGGTGACGTGAGTGTAGGGTTCTATGTGTGTGTGGCGGGGATATTCTTTCTCATTTGGGCTTTAAAACTCTTGGACTGCCTTTGCTGTTGATCATTTAGTAGCAGAAGCTCTTCTAGCTTTTCCTAAGGCTCAGTTGTTTGTTAGGTGGTTTTGCATGACTCAAACCTGGAGGCCCGAGCACAGTGAAAGGACACAGACAGCACAAGGTCAGAAGACACAAGGAAAGGATTTGGGAACTAGATACATGTTCACAGGAGGCTAAATGAAAAAGACTGCAGCTCTTTTTTTTTTTCTGCCTCCCAGGTTCAAGTGATTCTCCTGCCTTAGGCTCCTAAGTAGCTGGGATTACAGGCATGTGCCACCAGGCCTTGCTAATTTTGTACTTTTAGTAGAGATGGGGTTTCACCATGTTGGTTAGGCTGGTCTCGAACTTCTGACCTCAGGTGATCCGCCTGCCTCGGCCTCCCAAAGTGCTGGGATTACAGGCGTGAGCCACCGCGCCTGGCCAAGATTGCAGCTCTTGAGCCTCAAAAAGGAAAGGTGAAGAGATTATAAAGATCTGTGAAACCACGGAGGTCAAACTCCTAGAATAGGGCACCTGTTTAAGCTAGAAGGAACCAGTGGGTAATAAAAGCATGCATCTCCCCGCAACAGTGGGATGGCTGGAAAATGAAAACATCTCAGGAGGCTATGCAGGATACTTCCCTTAGGGGTCCTTCAGGGAAGTTAAAGCTAATAGGAACACAACAGCAGTATGTCTATTCCTTAGCAAAGTTCAAGCCCTTCCCATAACACTAAGCTTGTGAATTTTTGTTAGTATTTACAAGTACAGTTTCCATTTTTGAACAAGGAGGGGATGAGTTCAAGGAAATGACTATTACCGCCTTAAAACAAATATGAGCAAAAGCAGTTCAGCCTGCACACAGTAAGTGTTCAATAACTCAGCTATGCAAAGACAAGAGTTTAGACACCCCTGTGAGTTCATCCCCAGCCAATCAATTGTTTCAGCTTTCCAGCCCCTGCCTGCTAAAGTACCCTTCAAAACCCTAGCCTCAGGCTGGGCGCAGTGGCTCACACTTGTAATCCCAGGACTTTGGGAGGCCTAGGCTGGTGGATCACCTGAGGTCAGGAGTTCGAGACCAGCCTGGCCAAAATGGTGAAATCCTGTCTCTACTAAAAAGAAAAATTAGCTAGGCTATGGTGGTGGGCACCTGTAATCCCAGCTACTTGGGAAGCTGAGGCAGGAGAATTGCTTGAACCCGGGAGGTTGCAGTGAGCTGAGATCGCACCATTGTGCTCCAGCCTGGGCAACAAGAGTGAAACTCCGTCTCAAAACAAACAAACAAACAAACAAACAAACAAACACCCTAGCCTCTGAATTCTTGGGGAGGCAGATTTGAGAAATACCTCCTGACTTCTCACTTGGCTGGCCCTGTGATGATTAAACTCTTTCTTTGCTGATATATTTGCTATTCTCGGTGCATTGGTTTTTCTGGGCAGCGGGCAAGGAGAACCCATAGGACTGGGACATTTTATTGAAAGGTTTATGGCAGCAGCAACCTTGCTTCTAAGCAGGTAGGGGAAGGAAAGAGCAAATGGAGGTGCCTAGGCTTATAGGAGGGCCCAGGAAGCCCTCTTTCTGGTCAGTTCTTCTGGGTGACTTGAAAGTGTTTTTGCCTAACAAGTGCAGCTTCATTTAATGGGCCGTTGAATCTGAATATGTAGGCATTTTGTGGGCTTTTAAAAAGAGATAAGAAGTTAAGAAGTCTCATTTTAGTGGTATATAGGATTACACTTTGAAAGCATATTAAAGTGATTTGAAATACTGGCATAGTCAATATACTTTCTTTTTTACATTGATTATGGAAAGATTCTGTCCATCTATTTTGGAAGTGTATCTAGATAACAAAGCAGTGTAGTATCTCTTTCAATCCATTATCATATTTCATTTTGTATTGGGTTTGGGCAGCACTGGGTTTAGGCATTCACAAAGGGTTGCCTGTCTTTTGAGATTCCTTGATGCTTGGTGTGCTTGTGTTGGTTGATATTAGGGCATGGATGTTTACTCAGCAGACTCAGTCCCTCCAGCCTAGGAGTTTACAAAGTCATATTTGGAAAATGTATACACTAGGCAATAATCATTTGCTGAACATGCTGGACCTGCTCTCACCTCAGGGCCTTGGGACCCACTCTTCCCTTGGCCTGAGACACCCTTAATCCTACTTCCCTACCCTACAGACCTTCACTCAAATGCCACTTTCTTTTTCTTTTTCTTTTCTTTTTTTAAATTATACTCTTAAGTTCTGGGGTACATGTGCAGAACATGCAGGTTTGTTACATAGGTATACATGTGCCTTGTTGGTTTGCTGCACCCATCAACCTGTCATCTACATTAGGTGTTTCTCCTAATGCTATCCCTCCCCCAGCCCTCCAGCCCCCGACAGGCCCATTGTGTGACATTCCCCTCCCTGTGTCCATGTGTTCTCATTGTTCAACTCCCACTTATGAGTGAGAACATGCAGTGGTTTTCTGTTCTTGTGTTAGTTTGCTGAGAATGATGGGTTCAGCTTCATCCATGTCCCTGCAAAGGCCAAGAACTCATCCTTTTTTATGGCTGCATAGTATTCCATGGTGTATATGTGCCACGTTTTCTTTATATAGTTGATCATTGATGGGCATCAAATGCCACTTTCTAATGAGCCTCGCCTCGGCATACGCTATTCCCCGTTTCATGATTTCTTCTTCTCCATTTAAATTATCTGATTATTTGGTTCATCAGTTCTCCATGCACTAAATTGCAAGTGCAGTGAGGGATGGGATTTTTGTCCATTTGGTTTATTGCTATATCCTCAGAGCCTAGAACAGTGCCTGGCATAAGCAGGTTTTTATTGTTTGGGTGACAATAGTAAATCGAATTGATGAAACTGTACATTTATCCTTATTATTACTGTCCCTTTTATATAGGCGTGATTTGTCTGTTTGTGAATCATCCATAGCACAATTTGAACTGTATCAAGGGACATCAGTATTAAGATTGAGCACCTGTGAGTCTCTGATTATGTGGAGATGTGAGATAGGAAGGGGCCCACGGATCTTCAGTGAGGAGTGCAGAGGATCTTTGGGGTCAGGAGTCTCTTTTGGGTTCTGTGAACTAGTCAGTTTCACTTGCTGCCCCTACAGATGGGCCCATTCCCTCAGGGTGCACCAGAACCATGGGGACCTCCCATTACCTGCCCCAGATGCCTGAAATCAGTCCCCAGACTTTTCTGCCTTGGCTGGACCCCTGTGTTTGCTCTGTTTGCATGGCCAAGGTCATTTGTGGGGGAGAGCTTGAGAGTGGGCCTTATATTCTCTAGTTTTTAATTCCAATTTGAAAAGCTTGAGCTCACCTACAGGGTGAGTCTACATGACTAATTTTATGTTTTATTCCTCCAAGCAAGCAGGACTTTGAGCATGGTTACCCTTTGCTGCCCCGCAATTCTGTCTTATCAGTGGTTACTGGTACGGATTGGGCACTTAGGAACATCTGAGATATTCTGAGGCCAAGCCTATCCCTTTCAGAGCTTACTGGTGGCACAAAAGGTACCTTCTGGTTGGGCTGTCCCTTTCTGTCTGGTCTGCCATTCTAAGCTGGGCTGAAATTTCCAGTCACCTTTTTGGATTATGGCATGATTTCTGGAGGGTCTCTCTACAATGAGAGCATATTACATTGGTGACATGTTAACTCAGGAGTACTCACTGGCATATATTCATTGGAGTTGCTGGCGGAGGAGTAGATACATCCTTGAGAGCCTGGGCACCAAGATGGTATATTTTGATGGATGGGGTTGGAGGGGGAAAGAGAGTGCTGAAGCCTGGAAACTGTATATGCTCTGGGGATGGCAAATGTGGGTGAATAGCACTGGAAGAGGCCATGACCATGAAGGAACTTGATGCATAGGACGAAGGGAAGTGGGGAGAGAAATGAGGGAACATGAAAAGAGAGACATGTTGGCCAGGCGCAGTGGCTCACGCCTGTCATCCCAGCACTTTAGGAGGCCGAGGCGGGTGGATCACCAGAGGTCAGGAGTTTGAGACCAGCCTGGCCAATATGGTGAAACCCCATCTCTACTAAAAATACAAAAATTAGCTGGACGTAGTAGCAGGTGCCTGTAATCCTAGCTACTCAGGAGGCTGAGGTAGGAGAATTGCTTGAACCTGGGAGGTTGCAGTGAGCCAAGATCATGCCATTGCACTCCAGCTTGGGTGACAAGAGTGAAACTCCATCCTGGGGAAAAAAAGAAAAGAAAAAGAAAAGAGAGGCATGTGGCACCAAGGAGAACCTCAAAATTTTGCAGTGGGGTATGCTATGGTCCTCACCTGTTATACCTTTTTCTTTTTAAATGGAGAGAGATATATCAGCAAAGGAAGATTAATTAATTTACATTTAATCCATGTAAATTAACCTTGTAATTATCTTACAGGGTTCCTGAGTTGTGAGAGTTTGTGTAGCATGCTTTGGGGTTGCAGTCTTCATTTAGCACCTTTTCTTAAGTATAATTGGTTTTGGGCTTGTTAATGAATTGGCACACAAATCTTGCTACACTCCCCATGTCTTCTTTCGTGTAAGTTGAGGGTCGAACATAAAGCTATGTCAGGGAATGATCAAGCCTAGATAAGAAGCAAATAGGTCAGCTTTGGGGGTAATTTTGATCTCACAAATGTCTGAAGTCTTGCTGTATTTCATTCTCTCTTCTCTGTGAATTCAATGCTCACTTGTGTGGACGCTGAGGTCCTCAGAGTGTTAAGAAGTCATTATGGCATTAGTACAGGACAGAGGAGATGGGGCTTACTGCACTGCGCCATGGGATTCTGGGAACCACCCTGGTCCATCACAGACTCCTCTGACCTGTAAAAAGTGCTGCTAATCTTCTTACTGTCTGCCTTATAAGATTTGGGAAGAGAAATGAGGTAATGTCTACTTAGATCTTTGAGCTTCTGGGAAGAATAGCATTCTGCAGTAATATGATTTCCTAATGTGTTTGTTTGTGTTGTAATAGACTGTAATTCCATTTACCTACCTTTCTTTAGGAGCTCCTAGAATATTTGACTGTCTTGCCCAGGGGAAGCAGTCTGACATTGAGAGTGAGAACTGGACCTAGACTAGAACCCTTAAAGCACATTGAGCCAAGTGAGCCAGCTATAAATTTATGAGTGTAGGGGAAGGATACTGGGAGAGGAAGAAATGGAAGCTGGATTTGGTCGTAACGAGGGAAGGGATTGTAATTATCTTCAGAGAGTTTATATCATACTTTTAAATCTTGCTGTTTTGCTGAGGATCAGTGTCTCAATTTTGAAAAAAATATTTATTTATACTGCTTTCGTTGTCTATAATGATAGACTAACCTAGCCCCCTCAAAGATTTGGTTTGTTATATTTATTGAGCCACGACCTATTGTGTTTGACTCTGATACCAGCAGTTCCATACAAACACTGACAAATTTTTAGATTCATTTGTAAAGTATGTAGTAGATTACTAAATAATACTTCATTTTTATTCTGCATATAAATACTTTTTTTAAAAAATTAAAACAGTCATGAGCAATCTAACCTTTTATATAGCCTTTGGAACAGTATTACAACTAAGTTGGCTTTCTAGGCAGTTCTAAAATGAGAAGTTAAAACAAGTGATGAAAAGTGGGGAAAGTATGTACATGTGTCATCTCTGACATACCCTAAAGTTATTAATTTATATGACAATTATCTGTATTGGATAGTTTTACTATGACATTTACTAGAAGTGGTTGGTTCTTCGGAAGTTTCAAAAGAATGTCAGCTTTCCACAAAGGAATTTTCAAATAACTGTTTAGTTAACCAGAAAATGAAATAGCAAGTCTTCTCTTCCAGAGGGGTAAGTATATACATTTTTTTTTTTTTTTTGAGATGCAGTCTTGCTCTGTCGCCAGGCTGGAGTGCAGTGGTGCAATCTTGGCTCACTGCAACCTCCGCCTCCTGGGTTCAAGCGATTCCTCTGCCTCAACCAGTGCCTGGCACTAGCAGGTTTTTATTGTTTGGGTGACAATAGTAAATTGAATTGATGAAACTGAGTCTCCTGAGTAGCTGGGACTACAGGCATGTGCCACCACACCTAGCTAATTTTTTTTTTTTTTTTTGTATTTTTTAGTAGAGATGGGGTTTCACCATGTTGGCCAGGATGGTCTCGATCTCCTGACCTCGTGATCCGCCTGCCTCAGCCTCCCAAAGTGCTGGGATTACAGGCATGAGCCACTGCACCTGGCTGACTACATACACTTTTTAAGAACAACTAATTTTTCACCATGTTAGCCAGGATGGTCTCGATCTCCTGACCTCATGATCCGCCCGTCTCGCCCTCCCAAAGTGCTGGGATCGGGAGGCTGAGGCAGGAGATTGGCGTAAACCCAGGAGGCGGAGCTTGCAGTGAGCTGAGATCCGGCCACTGCACTCCAGCCCTGGCAACAGAGCGAGACTCCATCTCAAAAAAAAAAAAAAAAAAAAAAAACAAGAACAACTAATTTTTATTTTCTGACAGACTAAAGTGTTACAAGTTTCATTTACTAAATTATAGAATAGAATACAGAGAGAACATACCTTGTTACCCAAAATGTGACATGAAAAAAATAAATCCTTACCAAACTCTGTGTCTGTTTGCTTATGTTGCATGCCAGACACATATGAAAAAAGTCATTTTGTTTCTTAAATTAAGAACCTCTTATATAAAGAAATGATATAGAATACTATGCCGCTGAGAACAAAATGATATTAAAAAATTATGACTCAGAGATAGAGTTCATATGAAGTTAAATTATGAGTAATCTTAATAAAACCACATTTTCTCTTCTGGAAAGTTTACTAGAGTTTGAGTGAATATTTCAGAGTGTTAAACACTGTACAATTTTTATGTTCTCGTGTAAAACTTCATGATAAATTTATGATTTTCTGCCGTTGTGTATAAATAGGGATAAGGCATATATTTTTAAAGATAAAAATATGTTTATATTAATCTGTCACCAGTTAAGTTGTGATGTTTTATTTGAATTTGTTTCAGAATCGAAGCAAACGCTTGGAGAAGGTCCATGTGGTTATTGGGCCTAAATCATGTGACTTGGATTCTCTCATTTCGACCTTCACATATGCTTACTTTCTAGACAAGGTGAGGGAAAAAAAGGGTAATACTTCTTATATTTTGAATTATTATGTAACTTTTAAGAATAAACATTTTCTCAAAACAAAGGAACCTATTAACTTAATTTTTAATGTTCTGATTTATTGTTGCAGAGCATAAAGTATTATCATCCATGAGTCAGCAAATATTTATTGGGCACCTACTATCTGTTAGGCATTGTTCTGGCTATTTCTTTCCAACTCTCCTTATAAAACATTGTTTCAATAAGGACAATGTTTTCAAATAAAACATTTAAAATGTTCATAATAATTGATTAATTTTATGGAAATTCATAGAACTAATAAAAGTAAGAATCAGATTTCTTGTTTTCCTTTGTCATCCTTGCTGATAGTCCTGCCTTTGGGAGCAGAAAAATACGTGCAGAATAACTTGTGTTAACAGTACATGAATGGCAGAGCACACTGGCTAGAGTTTTCAGTGACAGGTATTACATGTCAAATCTGTTTCCTGTCGGTCCTTGTTTGGTTTTGCCTTGTAGCCCTGACTTTGTGCAGCAAGATCATCCTCAGTTAGTGATCATCTCCCTTGAGGAAGACTCTTTTTATTCTGTGAAGCATACGATGCACCTATGGGAGTGGAAAAGACCTTTCAACAAATGACTTTAAAACTTTAAATCTATAAAACTGATGAGCTCATGATGATGGGCTTTTTATTAACTTAAAGCCTAAAAATGTATGGTATGAGTGTCTAGGTGCTATTTTCAATGTCACGCAATTTTTAATTTTTCAGAATCTGATTTGTTTTATTGCAATTTTGTTTGGATCCTTGGACCCTGACAGTAGGCAGAGCTGGTCTAAAGCGATTTAAATTCACACGAAGCCTAGTCTTCCAGAATGAGCTGTGGGTGGCCAGAACTGCTGTAGGGCAGAAGCTGATAAAAACGCTGGGTAAAATATTCTGATCTCTACATGTGGGCTTTATATCAAATTTATCTTAAAATTTGTTGAACTTTACAAGGGAGATTAATTGATATGAGGAGATAAATGTGCCTCTGTTAAGACATGCATATTAACACTAATTTTGTTAACTGGTATTTTGACTCCTAGAAGAAAATGTTACTTATCTAGAGAACATGGAGTTGACAAAACCAAACCGATTTTTAGAGTGATAGTGGCATGGACTTGGAAATGATTTAATAATAATGCCACCACTACCACCTACTACAATGTCTTGACATCCAATAAAAGGAGTAGAAAAAATAATTGTGATAGACAAAACACATAGATAAAAATAAAAATACATGTGGATTCTCTTCTTCTTCAAAGGTTTGCCAGTAAGCATGGCGATGAATGTGGAATTACTGTAAGGTCTCATACTGAGAATTTGGTTATATTTCTCTGCCTCTCTCTTAGTTTACTGGCCCCCCTGGCTAGTGGCCTGTGTCTCTATTTAAATTTTCTTCAATAAACCCAACTACTCCCTCTCAGAGTACAAACATGTAGGATAAGGAAAGAGTTTTTCTGCCTCATGCGTACGACCCCATTTAAGTCCTCATTCTGGTAAGTGAGCCGCATTTGCAGATAGGAAACGCAGAGTCTCAGAGAGGAAACTGGCTTTCTCAAACTTACGCAGTAGAGACTGGGGCTGGAACCTAGTTCTTGTGACATCAACTTCAGAATAGGTCCTGCCAGGAGAGGCTCAGGCCACATGCCTGATTTACATATTGATTCTTCCCCACTCCAGTTTCAATATCGGGAGTTAGATAGAACCTTCCATTCATTAGGAAAAGTAACTAGCCATACGTAAGTTGTTAACACTTAATATGCAACTGTGCTTCAGTATTAGCATGAGAGGAGGGAGAAAACCCACTTTGTTGGAGTGGCTTCGTGCTTTGTATGCTATAGCAGTGGCTGATTCGTTTCTTTCATTCAACAAATATGTACTAAATGTTTACTATGTGCCAGACTGTTTTACACACTGGAAACATAACTGAACAAAACCATCAAAAAGCCCTGCTTTCTTAATGCTAGAAAGAGGAGACAGATGATAAAGATGTTAAAACTGTGACAAGCTGGTGATGGTGTGACAGTAAAGGCCATTTACTTTATGCACAAATTCCATGTCACTGAACCCCACATTCTCTCAGTGATAGTTAGGATTATTGCTGTATATTCATAGTAATTTTTAAAGTGCCTTTATTTTTTACATTCCCGTACAAAAACAAGTTTATTGTTGTAACTCTACAATTCTCTACCTCTTTCCTATCTCCTGTTTTCTCTGGTTGCCACAGATCCATTTTCTAAGAGACTTGTTAATAAAAAATGTTTTTTATGATTTAAGAAATCAGTAGAGATCACAATCTGATAGTCTCTAGGCTGAAGCTGACTCATAAATGAATTTCTACTGACATTCTGAATTTTACAAAATGAATTGTAGTAATTAAATTTCACAAATAATACCCCAAATCTAGACTTATAGCTTCTCTTGGGTAATTAAATTTTTTTTTTTTTTTTTTGAGATGGAGTCTTGCTCTGTCCTCCAGGCTGGAGTGCAGTGGCACAATCTTGGCTCACTGCAAGCTCCGCCTCCCGGGTTCACACCATTCTCCTGCCTCAGCCTCCTGAGTAGCTGGGACTACAGGTGCCTGCCATCATGCCTGGCTAATTTTTTTGTATTTTTAATAGAGATGGGGTTTCACCATGTTAGCCAGGATGGTCTCGATCCCCTGACCTCATAATCTGCCTGCCTCAGCCTCCTGAAGTGCTGGATTACGGGCATGAACCACCGCACCCAGCCTGGTAATTTAAAGTTTTAACAAAACTGGGCCTGAATTTTTACATGTGAAACATTGGCTGGGGCTGAGTGACAGGCATTCCACTTAGATGCAACATATGTGCCTTCCTCTGTCCCCACAGTCCCCACCCACCCTGCCTCAATTGTCCTGATTTTGTGCCAAGTTTATAAAGATATGTGAGTTTATTACTCTTAAAGAAGAGAATGTGTATTATATATAAACATATTTACATTTTAGCCCCTGCACAATTTATATATATGCATATATTTAAATTTATATATAAATATATTTTATATGTTATCTATTTATTTAAATTTTATTTATATGTAATATATATTTATATATACAAATGGTGCAGGGTCTAAAATGAGACATTAAATAAAGCATGAGACGTTTCAAGCAGGGTAACAAGAGGTTAAAAAATGTTAGGGGCCACTCAGAGCATAAGGCCCTGTTAATTGGGTTCAGGAAAATTTGGTTATGAACGCCAAGTGGTTTAGTGAGGCCAGAGGACTCCCATTCCTTTTCCCAGTTACCCTGAGGCTGGAGAAAATGTAATTGTATTCTTTCCTCCTGCTATTTTCAGTAATTCAGTCAACTGTTTTCTTGGTAGGTCAGTCCACCAGGGGTTCTGTGTTTACCAGTGCTGAACATACCAAGAACTGAATTCAACTACTTCACCGAGACGAGGTTTATTTTAGAAGAGCTAAATATTTCCGAATCATTCCACATATTCCGGGATGAAATTAACCTGCATCAACTAAATGATGAAGGGAAGTTATCGGTAACACTTGTTGGCGGCAACGTGCTGGCGAGGTAAGATCCATTGTGAAGCTCTGCGAGTTAATCCTTCAATGAAGGTTCTTCTGGGCAAAGTGTCACTTTACTCAGGACTTTTGTGGTTTAGGCAGATGTATTAAAGGCAGACATGTTGGTCTTGGTGGCTCACGCCTATAATCCCAGCACTTTGGGAGGCCAAGGCGGATGAATCACTTGAGGCCAGGAGTTCGAGACCAGCCTGACCAACATGGTGAAACCTTGTCTCTACTAAAAGTACAAAAGTGAGCTAGGGTGGTGGTGCATGCCTGCAGTCCCAGCTACTTGGAGGCTGAGGCATGAGAATTGCTTGAACCCAAGAGGCGGAGGTTATAGTGAGCCGAGATCGCACCACTGCACTCCAACCTGGACAAAAGAGTGAGACTGTTTAAAAAAAAAAAAAAAACAAAAAAACAGGCCGGGTGTGGTGGCTCAAGCCTGTAATCCCAGCACTTTGGGAGGCTGAGACGGGTGGATCACGAGGTCAGGAGATCGAGACCATCCTGGCTAACACAGTGAAACCCCATCTCTACTAAAAAATACAAAAAACTAGCCGGGCGAGGTGGTGGGCGCCTGTAGTCCCAGCTACTCGGGAGGCTGAGGCAGGAGAATGGTGTAAACCCGGGAGGCGGAGCTTGCAGTGAGCTGAGATCCAGCCACTGCATTCCAGCCTGGGCGACAGAGCGAGACTCCATCTCAAAACAAAAACAAAAAAAACAAACAAAAAGCAAAAAACAAACCCCAAAATCCCAAAACAACAATAACAACAGCAAAGCAGAGGACATGCAGAGGAAAGGGAATATCTTTTTCTTCTCTTATGCCAAAATTTGGGTCATGCTAATCCTTCATTTTTACTTTTGAATTTCAGATATGAAATCTTTAAGTGTAAAGTTATTGTAAAATTGACCAAATTATAGAGGTTTCTTTTGTTTTGTTTTGTTTTGTTTTGTTGAGACAGAGTCTTGCTGTGTCTCCCAGGCTGGCATGCATTGGCTCTATCTTGGCTCACTGCAGCCTCCACCTCCCAGGTTCAAGCAATTCTCTTGCCTCAGCCTCCTGAGTAGCTAGGATTACAGGCATGTGCCACCACGACTGGCTAATTTTTGTAGTTTTAGTAGAGACAGGGTTTCTCCATGTTGGCCAGGCTGGTCTTGAACTCCTGACCTCAAGTGATCTGTCCACCTCAGCCTCCCAAAGTGCTGGGATTACAAGTGTTAGCCATCACACCCAGCCTAAAATTATAGTTTTTAAACCATTTCAAACACTTTCTTATAGCAATACAGTAGTCTTATGTATTGATGCCGAACATGTGTAATAAAAATTGAAATTAAACACTAGATAAAATGGAATGGTTCTTAGGAAAGAAATCTCAGTGGTGACATGGAAAAATATGTAGAGATGGGCTATGAAGATCGTTTGATTATTTATTCATTCATAGCATTTTATACTATAAGAGAAGGATCTTTTTTTTAATTATTATTATTCATGTAGCTCAAACTTTTTATTTTATGGATAAGACACTTGAAACTCAGTGTCACAAACGACTTGTCCAAAGAACCACATGCAGGCTTGACATGGTGTCTGATGCCTGTAATTCCAGCATTTTTGGAGGCCAAGGCAGGAGGTTCACTTGAGCCCAGGAGTTTGAGATCAACCTGGGAAACATGGTGAGACCCTGTCTCTACAAAAAGTACAAAAAAATTAGCTGGGCATAGTGGTACGCACCTGTGGTCCCAGCTACTCAGGAGGCTGAGGTGAAAGGATCACTTGAGCCTGGGAGGTTGAGGCTGCAATTGCATCTCATGGTTGAGCTGTGATTACACCACTGCACTCCAGCCTAGATGACAGAGCGAGACCCTGTCTCAAAAAAACAAAACAAAACAAGCAACAACAACAAAAGCAAAGAACCACATGTAGTTAGCAGAAGAGTTGGGATTAGAACTTTTATCTTCTGACTCTTTGAATAAATACTTAAGCATTGCTAACTCATGCAAAAATCTACAGGTGCCTAAGGAGGAATAAGACCAATTCTCTGCCATCAAGAACTTTATGAAGATGTCCTTTTGATAAGCTTTCTACTGCTACTGAATGAAGATTCACCAGTTAAACACTTCAGTAGTTTAAAATGTTAGTTTTTCACAGTTTGGCGATTTGCAAGTTGTTGATAACCTTAACCAGTGGACACTGACCTTAGCATACATGAAATAAAACCTTTTCTACTTAATAATTTTGTATTTAACTTTTTAGGAAGCATATTTAGGTATGAATGTATTGTGATATCTATCATACAATTCATTTACTCATGAGGAGTTTTGAAAATAACCTGCCTATGTGTGGCTGCTTTTATCCTCATGCTGTTTGAAACTGAATGAAATTATTTGAATAATATTTATTGATCATTTACACATGGCTAAAAGTTCTGGGTAGTTTATTTGACTGACTTCAATGACTGGTATTCAGGAAATCATATGCTTGACAAAATTTACATGTTAACTATTTCTTTTTCTTTTTCTTTCTTTTTTGTTTTTTTGAAATGGATTCTTGCTCTGTCGCCCAGGCTGGAGTGCAGTGGCGCAATCTCGGCTCACTGCAGCCTCCACCTCCCAGGTTCAAGCGATTCTCTTGCCTCAGCCTCCTGAGTAGCTAGGATTACAGGCATCTGCCACCACACCCAGCTAATTTTTGTAATTTTAGTAGAGATGGGGTTTCGCCATGTTGGCCAGGCTGGTTTCAAACTCCTGACCTCAGGTGCTCCGCCTGCCTCAGCCTCCCAAAGTGCTGGGATTACAGGCGTGAGTCACCATGCCCAGCCATGTTAACTGTTTCAAACCAACTGATGTAAAGAGACACAGATAAATACAATGCAATTGGAATGTGAATTGTGGAACTAGTGTGTGTCAATCAATCAAAATCTGAGGAATAGTTTTGTTATCAATTAAAATGGAAAAATTTAGACTGATTTTGAGGCTGGGATTGTGAACTCTAGCTCTAGAATTGTTTATGAAATAGAATGCTTTTCAAAAATAAATTGAAATCTTTATTTCTTTCATTGCCACTCATTTGTTTTTGACAGGCAGAAAGAATAAAATTGGATTGATCCAAACTTTTCTTCCTGCCTTTGCTAAAAGCCACCTCTGTCTCACATATAAAGAATGATGGTGGAAGGAAAATAGGCCCAGTAGTGTTTTTTCTACACCACAGTGACTGGATTTGCAAGCTTTAGAGCCAGGTTATTGGAGTTTAAACACTGGCTAGTCTACTTAGTAGATGTGTGATGTTGCACAAATTTCTTAACCTCTTTGTGCCTCAGTTTTTTTTATTTATACAATGGGGATTTTCTAGTGTCATTTTCTAGTGTCGTTTTTAGTGCATTTTATAGAACTCTTTTTGTTTTTTTTTTTTTGAGACGGAGTCTTGCTCTATTGCCCAGGCTAGAGTGCAGTGGCACGGTCTTGGCTCATTGCAACCTCAGCCTATGTGGTTCAAGTGATTCTCGTGCCTCAGCCTCCCAGATAGCTTGGATTATAGGCACCTGCCACCATGCCTGGCTAATTTTTTGTATTTTTAGTAGAGATGGGGTTTCCACATTGGCCAGGCTGGTGTTAAACTCCTGACCTCATGATTCGCCTGCCTCGGCCTCCCAAAGTGCTGGGATTACAGGCATGAGTCACCGTGCTCGGCCTATAGAATTCATTTTACAGTGTTATTTTCTAGTTTAAAATATGATAATACACCTAAAGTATTTATAATAGTCTCCAGCCTGTGGTGGAAGTCCAATAGTGTTAGCTACTATTATTTTCCAAGAGTGCAGCACAGGATAAAGCTGGTAAGGTATGAAGGTATTTTAATAATTTGGGGGAAAATAAATAGTTTAAATGAAATGTGAAAATACGTAGAATAAGGCTCCCATCTTCTGGGTCATGTGAGTTCCCTCGTATTTTTGGTCATTGAGAGGAAGTCATTTGTGTGAGAGCAGAGATTTAAACATTCCCAAAAGTAATAAGACATGCCATATTCCTTTCTCCTCCTCCCCTCCATTTGCTTTATAGTGAAGACAAAACTTTAGAATCAGCAGTTGTCAAAGTCATTAATCCGGTTGAGCAGAGCGATGCCAACGTTGAGTTCCGAGAGTCTTCCTCTTCCCTCGTGCTGAAGGAGATTCTCCAGGAGGCTCCTGAGCTCATCACCGAGCAACTGGCTCATCGCCTCAGAGGTGAGAGACGGCACTTCCTATTAAATACCGGAAGGCTTAATGGAGTGTCTCCCGGCCTGCTCATGTAGAAAGAATGCAATCCATTCTTGGGTTAACAATCTCTTTAAAGACCACAGGAAGCTTCATCAGAGAGGCAGGGAGTAAAGAGTTTGTTAAAGAGTAGCATTATATTGAATATTAAAAATGTGCATTTAAAAATAGGCATGAGGGGCCTTTGCTGTTTCACTACAGAAGAATATTAAATGGAACTGCTGCAGCTCTGTTAGGGAGCTGGATAACACCTCTGGCCATTGTAATCGCTGCCAGAGGTGATTCTTGCCCCAAGACAGCATGATAGGGACCAGAATTCCAAGTTCCCAGGTTGAAATATCTGCTGATACTTTTCCATGCTTGGTTTATGACATACTGTTTGGATGGCAAAATACGTGCCCTTCATTTTGGTGATACTGTGTCAGGGCTTTTATAGTCAGATGTTACCTCCTTTGCTCGCCTGTCTTGGAACATATTCCATCTTCACTCAAATCGTTTTAAGCCCTGGGGTCGTGAACACACCGTCATCAGTTCCTCTAGTAATCTCTCTTTCATCTCGATCAGTGGAGCCTCCTGCTTCCAAACGGTGGTTTTCAAGCTGGAAATTGTCAGTCAACTTTGGAACCACAAAATTACCACAGAAATTCCATTATTTACTCACAGAGGACACTGTTCTGGTTTTTGTAGAAAGCATTTCCCTCCCCGCACCGCCAATCCATTTTGAACATGGTAGACAGTTTTCTTAAAAGTATTCAACACAGGAAAGTGAAAAACAGTGATGAACAGATTGAAATAATTCTAAAAGAAGACCAGAATTATGTTGACTCAACTCTTTTAAGGACTCTGTCCTTCAGTTCTTCTGTCTCTTCCACAGTTTGGAGGGGAAAAGGTTCAAGAGGTGTGTAATTCTTGTAAAGGTGTAGAACTGATGGCCTTTGTAAACCTGCCTTAAATATTTCCCTGGCAATGAATGTCTATAAAAATGCTCTGTGGGAAACTGTGCTCTCAACTAAACTAAGTAAGCACAATCATTTATCTCTGTGACAGAGCAGAAGGAAAATGAAGGTAATTGGGAATCTCAGCCAAGAGGAAAGTTGTTCAACAGCACAAATGTGTGGTACAGCCAAGCACTAGAGAATATTTTGTTTAAGTATCTTGTAAACTAAGAAGTTTGGTTAATTGTTGTGAAACTACACATGTTATTTAGTAGAAAAGAAATGTGGTCAATAAGCAAATCATTATCATAATTTTTGACAAATAGCAAAATAATATGAAACAAATACATTGGCACAAAGATATGACTGTTGTTGGTAGTGATAACAATGATATTCAGATTTAGGGAATTAGAAGGAGTGCAGACCCTTTTGTTATTTATCTTGATTTTAGTTTGCAGAGCTACCAAAAAATAGAACAATGGTAAAAGATTTTGCTTCTTTCTTCTTAAATTTTTTTACGCTTTTTTTTTTTTTTTTTTTTAGAGAGAGGGGGTCTCACCATATTGCCCAGGCTAGTCTTGAACTCCTGAGCTCAAGCCATCCACCAGCTTCAGTCTCCCAAAGTGCTATAATTAAAGATGCAAACCACCGCACCTGTCTGGATTTTGCTTTGCTTAACACCAGATGTTTTTCTTGAGGTTAGGCTTGAAGTAGCATTGGGAAGCTGGCAGAATGTGGGCATCACTTCCTTGTCTCTTGGAAACTGGAATGTGAGAGGATGAAGAGCTTCTACCTGTGAAGCCTGTCAATACTGTTACTGTCATAAAAGAGCCAGAGTCATTAAACCCTGGGAGGTAGAAGACATAGGGGACTTATTATGGTGGAAAGAGGGCTCTGGAGATCTTTTGCCAATGCATATGTGTGTGTGTGTGTGTTGTGCTCGCGTGTGTGCGTGTGTGTGTACATATGTGGAGGGGAGATGGAACACTACTGAATAGTTTTGGCAAGAGGGAATGTATTAGTCTGTTTTGCGTTGCTGTAAAGAAATATCTGAGACGGGGTAATTTAGAAAGAGGTTTATTTCACTCATGCTTCTGTAGGCTGTAGGAAAAGCATAGTGCTAGCATCTGCTTCTAGTGAGGACCTCAGGAAGCTTCCATACATGGCAGGAAGCAAAGGAGGAGCTGGCATATGACATGGGAAGGAAGGGAGCAAGAGAGTGGGGAGGTCCTAGACCTTTTTTAACAACCAGATCTCAGGTGAACTCATTACTGCAGGGTGGGCACCAAGCCATTCATGAGGGATTGGCCCCCCTGACCCAAACACCTCCCACCAGGCCTCACCTCCAACATTGGAGATCACATTTCAACATGAGATTTGGAGGGGACACACATCCAAACCATATCAGGGAACTAAAGGATGGTTATCCAGGGAATCTGCCTTTTAAAGACGCAACTCAAATGTTCAGAGGTAAAAAGATGTTGGGGTAATAGGTCAATTTTTAAAAGCTCCTGAATTGTTAGTAAATACAAAAAAGGAATCAAGTAGGCTGGGTGTGGTGGCTCACACCTGTAATCCTAGCACTTTGGGAGGCCAAGGAGGGCAGATAACTTAAGGTCAGGAGTTTGAGACCACTCTGGCCAACATGGTAAAACCTCGTCTCTACTAAAAATACAAAAATTAGCCGGTGTGATGGCAGATGCCTGTAATCCCAGCTACTTGGGAGGCTGAGGCAGGAGAATCACTTGAACCCAGGAGGCGAAGGTCGCAGTGAGCCGAGATCACACCATTGCACTCCAGCCTAGGGGACAAGGGCGAAACTCCATCTCAAAAAAAAAAAAAAAAAAAAAGGAATCAAGTCAAATTTTGCTGTCATCCATGGATGCAGCTGGAAACCATCATTCTCAGCAAACTATCGCAAGAACAGAAAACCAAATACTGCATGTTCTCACTCATAGGTGGGAATTGAACAATGAGATCACTTGGACACAGGAAGCGGAACATCACACACCGGGTCCTATTGTGGGGAGGGGGTAGGAAGAGGGATAGCATTAGGAGATATACCTAATGTAAATGACGAGTTAATGGGTGCAGCACACCAACATGGCACATGTATACATATGTAACAAACCTGCACGTTGTGCACATGTACCCTAGAACTTAAAGTATAATAATTAAAAAAAAAATTTGCTGTCATCACTGAATTCAAACTTAGAATTTATATTTTCCAGTTATGTAGTAACATCGAACCTAAAAGGACTTGTTTTCTCTGTTCCTATAAATAACTTTAGCGTTTTTAATTTTCATAATATGAGCAGTTCTCTTTTGAAAGGGTTCTGTTTATAAGCAGCTGCCACGTTACTTTGGATTTTGGGGTGCTGTAAATAATCATTAATTTGACGCACATTTTTAGAACTTTTTTTTTTTTAATTATACTTTAAGTTCTGGGATACATGTGCAGAACATGCAGGTTTGTTACATAGGTATATACATGATACATGCCATGGTAGTTTGCTGCACCCATCAACCCATCACCTATACTAGGTATTTCTCTTAATGGTCTCCCTCCCCTAGTGTCCCTACCCCTGACAGGCCCCAGTGAGTGATGTTCCCTGCCTTGTGTCCATGTGTTCTCATTGTTCAACTCCTACTTATGAGTGAGAACATGCGGTGTTTGGTTTTCTGTTCCCGTGTTAGTTTCCTGATAATGATGGTTTCCAGCTTCATCCGTGTTCCTGCAAAGGATGTGAGCTCACCCTTTATTTTTTTTGGCTGCATAGTATTCCATGGTGTATATGTGCCACATTTTCTTTATCCAGTCTATCATTGATGGGCATTTGGGTTGGTTCCAAGTCTTTGTGAATAGTGCTGCAATAAGCATCTGTGTGCATGTGTCTTTGTAGTAGAATGATTTATAATCCTTTGGGTATATATCCAGTAATGGGATTGGTAGGTCAAATGATATTTCTTGTTCTAGGTCTTTGAGGAATCACCACACTGTCTTCCACAATGCTGGAACTAATTTACACTCCCACCAACAGTGTAGAAGTGTTTCTATTTCTCCATATCCCCTCCAGCATCTGTTTTTCCCTGACTTTTTAATGACTGCCATTCTAACTGGCATGAGATCGTATCTTATTGTGGTTTTGATTTGCATTTCTCTAATGACCAGTGATGATGAGCTTTTTTTCCATATGTTTGTTGGCCACATAAATGTCTTCTTTTGAGAAGTGTCTGTTCATATCCTTTGCTCAGTTTTTGTTGGGGTTGTTTTATTCTTGTAAATTTGTTTAAGTTCCTTATAGATTCTGGATATTAGGCCTTTGTCAGGTGGATAGATTGCAAAAATTTTCTCCCATTCTGTAGGTTGCCTGTTCAATCTTATGATAGTTTCTTTTGCTGTACAGAAACTCTTTAGTTTAATTAGATCCCATTTGTCAATTTTGGCTTTTGTTGCCATTGCTTTTGATTTTTGTTTTTTTTTTTTTTGAGATGGACTCTCTCTCCGTCGCCCAGGCTGGAGTGCAGTGGTACAATTTCGGCTCATTGCAAGCTCTGCCTCCCGGGTTCATGCCATTCTTCTGCCTCAGCCTCCCAAGTAGCTGGGACTACAGGCGCCCACCACCACGCCCGGCTAATTTTTTGTATTTTTAGTAGAGACGGGGTTTCACCATGTTAGCCAGGAAGATCTCGATCTCCTGACCTCGTGATCCACCCGCCTCGGCCTCCCAAAGTGCTGGGATTATAGGTGTGAGTCACTGCACCCGGTTGCTTTTGGTTTTTTAGTCATAAAGTCTTTGCCCATGCCTATGTCCTAAATGATATTGCCTAGGTTTTCTTCTAGGGTTATTATGGTTTTAGGTCTTATGTTTAAGTCTTTAATCCATCTTGAGTTAATTTTTGTAAGGTGTAAGGAAGGGGTCCAGTTTCAGTTTTCTGTATATGGCTAGCCAGTTTTCCCAACACCATTTATTAAACAGGGAATCCTTTCCCCATTGCTTGTTTTTGTCAGGTTTGTCAAAAATCAGATGGTTGTAGATGTGTGGCATTATTTCTGAGGCTTCTCTTCTGTTCCATTGGTCTAAATATCTGTTTTGGTACCAGTACCATGCTGTTTTGGTTACTGTACCTTGTACTATAGTTTGAAGCCAGGTAGCGTGATGCCTCCAGCTTTGTTCTTTTTACTTAGGATTGTCTTGGCTGTACACGTTCTTTTTTAGTTCCATATGAAATTTATTTATGTATTTATTTATTATTTATTATTTTTTATTTTCTATTTTTTTATTTTTTTATTTTTTGAGACGGAGTCTCGCTCTGTCGCCCAGGCTGGAGTGCAGTGGCCGGATCTCAGCTCACTACAAGCTCTGCCTCCCGGGTTCACGCCATTCTCCTGCCTCAGCCTCCCGAGTAGCTGGAACTACAGGCGCCCGCCACCTCGCCCGGCTAGTTTTTTGTATTTTTCAGTAGAGATGGGGTTTCACTGTGTTAGCCAGGATGGTCTTGATCTCCTGACCTCGTGATCCGCCCCCCTTGGCCTCCCAAAGTGCTGGGATTACAGGCTTGAGCCACTGTGCCTGGCCTCCATATGAAATTTAAAGTAGTTTTTTCTAATTCTGTGAGGAAAGTCAGTGGTAGCTTTCTTCACAGATGGGGATTCAATGGAGATAGCAGATTCAATGGGGATAGCATTGAATCTATAAATTACTTTGGGCAGTATGGCCATTTTCACAATATTGATTCTTCCTATCCATGAGCATGGAATGTTTTTCCATTTGCTTGTGTCCTCTTTTGTTTCATTGAGCAGTGGTTTGTAGTTCTCCTTGAAGAGGTCCTTTACATCCCTTGTAAGTTGGATTCCTAGCTATTTTATTCTCTTTGTAGCAGTTGTGAATGGGAATTCACTCATGATTTGGCTCTCTGTTTGTCTATTATTGGTGTATAGGAATGCTTATGATTTTTGCAGATTGACTTTGTTTCCGGAGACTTTGCTGAAGTTGTTTATCAGCTTAAGGAGATTTTGGGCTGAGGTGTTGCAGTTTTCTAAATATACAATCATGCTATCTGCAAACAGAGACAATTTGACTTCCTCTCTTCTTTTTGAATACCCTTTATTTCTTTCTCTTGCCAGTTTGCCCTGGCCAGAACTTCAAATACCATGTTGAATAGGAGTGGTGAGAGTGGGCATCCTTGTCTTGTGCCAAGTTTCAAAGGGAATGATTCCAGCTTTTGGCCATTCAATATGATATTGGCTATGGGTTTGTCATAAATTGCTCTTATTATTTTGAGATACATTCCAGCAATACCTAGTTTATTGAGTGTTTTTAGCATGAAGGGGTGTTGAATTTTATCAAAGGCCTTTTCTGCATTTATTGAGATAATCATGTGGTTTTTGTCATTGGTTCTGTTTATGTGACGGATTACGTTTATTGATTTGTGTATGTTGAACCAGCTTTGCATCCCAGGGATGAAGCCAACTTGATTGTGGTGGATAAGCTTTTTGATGTGCTGCTGGATTTGGTTTGCCAGTATTTTATTGAGGATTTTCTCATCGTTGTTCTTCAGTGATATCGGCCTGAAATTTTCTTTTTCTGTTGTGTCTCTGCCAGGTTTTGGTATCAGAATGATGCTGGCCTCATAAAATGAGTTAGGGAGGAATCTCTCTTTTTCTATTGTTTGGAATAGTTTCAGAAGGAATGGTACCAGCTCGTCTTTGTACCTCTGCTAGAATTCAGCTGTGAATCCATCTGGTCCTGACTTTTTTGTGGTTGATAGGCTATTTATTACTGCCTAAATTTCAGAACTTGTTATTAGTCTATTCAGGGATTCGACTTCTTCCTAGTTTAGTCTTGGGAAGGTGTATGTGTCCAGGAATTTATCCATTTCGTCCAGATTTTCTCGTTTATTTGCGTAGAGGTGTTTCTAGTATTCTCTGATGGTAGTTTGTATTTCTGCAGGATCAGTGGTGATATCCCCTTTATCATTTTTTATTGTGTCTGTTTGATTCTTCTTTCTTTTCTTCTTTATTAATCTGGCTAGCAGTCTATCTATTTTGTTAATCTTTTCTAAAAACCAGCTCCTGGATTCATTGATTTTTTGAAGGGTTTTTCATGTCTCTGTCTCCTTCCGTTCTGCTCAGATCTTAGTTATTTCTTGTCTTCTGCAAACTTTTGAATTTGTTTGCTTTTGCTTCTCTAGTTCTTTTAAGTGTGATGTGAGGGTGTTGATTTTAGATATTTCCCGCTTTCTCCTGTGGGCATTTAGTGCTATAAATTTTCCTCTAAACACTGCTTTAGCTGTGTCCCAGAGATTCTGGTACATTGTGTCTTTGTTCTCATTGGTTTCAAAGAAATTATTTACTTCTGCCTTAATTTCGTTATTTACCCAGTAGTTTTTCAGGAACAGGTTGTTCAGTTTCCACGTAGTTGTGCAGTTTTGAGTGGGTTTCTTAATCCTGAGTTCTATTTGATTGGACTGTGGTCTGAAAGACTGTTTTTTCTGATTTCCATTCTTTTGCATTTGCTGAGGAATGTTTTACTTCCAATTATGTGGTCAATTTTAGAATAAGTACAATGTGATGCTGAGAAGAATGTACATTCTATTGGTTTGGGGTGGAGAGTTCTGTAGATGTCTATTAGGTCTGCTTGTTGCAGAGCTGAGTTCATGTCCTGGATATCCTTGTTAACCTTCTGTTTCATTGATCTGTCTAATATTGACAGTGAGGTGTTAAAGTCTTCCACTATTAATGTGTGGGAGTCCAAGTCTCTTTGTAGGTCTCCAAGAACTTGCTTTATGAATCTGGGTACTTCTTTATTGGGTGCATATATATTTAAGATAGTTAACTCTTCTTGTTGCATTGGTCCCTTTACTATTATGTAATGCCCGTCTTTGTCTTGTTTGATCTTTATTGGTTTGAAGTCTGTTTTATCAGAGACTAGGACTGCAACCCCTGTGTTTTTTTTTTTTTTTTTCTTTCCATTTGCTTGGTAAATATTCCTCCATCCCTTTATTTTGAGCCTATGTATGTTGTTGCATGTGAGATGTGTCTCCTGAATACAGCACAGCAATAGATCTTGACTGTATCCAATTTGCCAGTCTGTGTCTTTTAATTGGGGCATTTAGCCCATTTACATTTAAGGTTAATATTGTTATGTGTGAATTTGATCCTGTCATTATGATGCTAGCTGGTTATTTTGTCTGTTAGTTGATGCAGTTTCTTCATAGTATACATGGTCTTTACAATGTGGTATGTTTTTGCAGCGGATGATACTGGTTGTTCGTTTCCATATTTAGTGCTTTCTTTGGGATCTCTTGTAAGACAGGCCTGGTGGTGACAAAATCTCTCAGCATTTGCTTGTCTGTAAAGGATTTTATTTCTCCTTTGCTTATGAAGCTTAGTTTGGCTGGATATGAAATTCTTGGTTGAAAATTCTTTCTTTAAGAACGTTGAACATTGGACCCCGCTGTCTTCTGGCTTGTAGGGTTTCCACAGAGAGATACACTGTTAGTCTGATGGGCTTCCCTTTGTGGGTAACCCTTACCTTTTTCTCTAGCTGCCCTTAACATTTTTTCCTTCATTTCAACCTTGGTGAATCTGACAATTATGTGTCTTGGGGTTGCTCTTCTCAAGGAGTATCTTTGTGGTGTTCTCTGTATTTCCTGAATTTGAATGTTGGCCTATCTTGCTAGGTTGGAGAAATTCTACTGGATAATATCCTAAAGAGTGTTTTCCAGCTTGGTTCCATTCTCACCATCACTTTCAGGCACACCAATCAAACGTAGGTTTGGTCTTTTCACTTAGTCCCATATTTCTTGGAGGCTTTGTTCATTCCTTTTCATTGTTTTCTCTTATCTTGTCTTCATGCTTTATTTCATTAAATTGATCTTCAGGCTCTGATATCCTTTCTTCCGCTTGATCGATTCAGCTATTGATACTTGTGTATGCTTTATGAAGTTCTCGTGTCGTGTTTTTCAACTTTATCAGGTCATTTATATTCTTCTCTAAACTGGTTATTCCAGTTAGCAATTCCTCTAACCTTTTTTCAAGGTTCTTAGCTTCCTTACATTGGGTTAGAACATGCTTCTTTAGCTTGCAGGAATTTGTTATTACCCACCTTCTGAAGCCTACTTCTGTCACTTCATCAAATTCATTCTCCATCCAATTTTGTTCACTTGCTGGCTAGGAGTTGTGATACTTTGGAGCAGAAGAGGTGTTCTGATTTTTTGAATTTTCAGCCTTTTTTTGCTGTTTATTCCTCATCTTTGTGGGTTTGTCTACCTTTGGTGTTTGATGTTGGTGATCTTCGGATGGGGTTTTTGTGTGGACGTCCTTTTTGTTAATGTTGATGCTGTTCCTTTCCCTTTGTTAGTTTTCCTTCCACCGGTCAAGCCCCTCTGCTGCAGGTCTGCTGGAGTTTGCTGGAGGTTCACTCCAGAGTCTGTTTGCTTGGGTATCACCAGCAGAGGCTGCAGAACAGCAAAGATTGCTGCCTGTTCCTTCCTCTGGAAGCTTCATCCCAGAGGGGCACCTACCAGATGCCAGCCAGAGCTTTCCTGTATGAGGTGTCTATTGATCCCAGTCAGGAGGTATGGGGGTAAGGGACCCACTTGAGGAAGCAGTCTGTCCCTTAGCAGAGCTCGAGCACTGTGCTGGGAGATCCGCTGCCCTCTTCAGAGCCAGCAGGCAGGAATGTTTAAGTCTGCTGAAGCTGCACCTACAACCACCCCATCCCCCAAGTGCTCTGTCCCAGGGAGATGGGAATTATATCTATAAGCCCCTGACTGTAACTGCTGCCTTTCTTTGAGAGATGTCCTGTGCAGAGAGGAGGAATCTAGAGAGGCAGTGTGGCCACAGTGGCTTTGCAGCCCTGTGCTGGGCTCTGCCCAGTCCGAACTTCCCGGAGGCTTTGTTTACACTATGAGGGGAAAACCACCTACTCAAGCCTCGGTAACTGCGGACTCAAGCATCCCAGGTCGACTTCAGACTGCCATGCTGGCAGCGAGAATTTCAAGCCAGTGGATCTTAGCTTGCTGGGCTCCATGGGGGTGGGATCCACTGAGCTAGACCACTTGGCTCCCTGGCTTCAGCCCCCTTTCCAGGGGAGTGAACGGTTCTGTATCGCTGGTGTTCCAGGCACCACTGGGGTATGAAAAAAAAAAAAACTTCAGCTAGCTCGGTGTCTGCCCAAATGGCCACCCAGTTTTGCACTTGAAACCCAGGGCCCTGGAAGTATAGGCATCTGAGGGAATCTCCTGGTCTGCGGGTTGCAAAGACTGTGAGAAAAGCATAGTATCTGCGCTGGAATGCACCATTTCTCACGGTAGGGTCCCTCACAGCTTCCCTTGGCTAGGGGAGGGAGTTCCCCAACCCCTTGTGCCTCCTGGGCGAGGTGACGCCCCACCCTGCTTCTGCTTACCCTCCATGGACTGCACCCACTGTCTAACCAGTCCCGATGAGATGAGCCAGGTACCTCAGTTGGAAATACGGAAATCACTCCCCTTCTGCATTGATCTCTCTGGGAGCTGCAGACCGGAGCTGTTCCTATTTGATCATCTTGCCAGCCACCTAGGGCAATCTTTTTATTTTATTTTATTTTATTTTATTTTATTTTATTTTATTTTATTTTATTTTTTTGAGAGGAAGTCTCGCTCTTATTGCCTAGGTTGGAGTGCAATGGCTCAATCTCAGCTCACTGCAACCTCTGCCTCCTGGGTTCCAGTGATTCTCCTGCATCAGTCTCCTGAGTAGCTGGGATTACAGGCACCTGCCACAAAGCCCGGCTAATTTTTGTATTTTTAGCAAAGACTGGGTTTTGCCGTGTTAGCCAGGCTGGTCTCCAACTCCTGACCTCAGGTGATCTGCCCGCCTCAGCCTCCCAAAGTGCTGGGATTACAGGCCTGAACCGGCCTAGAACATATTTTTGTGTATTGTTCTTGGTCTTGAAAGAATGCCGATATTTTATGCATGTCTTTGCCATAAGGAATTTTAGAAGAATGTCTGTTTCCAGATGACGTGAGACTAGATATTTATGGCTGAGACTTGAAAGAGTCTTTAAAAGCATCATAATTAGACCTCAATGGACAATATATTATTATAAACGTTGTACCAAAAAACTCTAAATTTACTATGAGCTAAGTACTTCATCAATTTGATTGTACTTTGCTTTTCATTCCCATGGCCGTATCCTGGAACGCATCATGCTTGGGCATGCTGGTATGATGTAGATGGATTTCAGGTGGGCCAAGATATTGATTCCCTTGGTTCTTGGAGAAGGCCCTATGTATGCCTCTTAGCCCACTGTGCTGGAAAAAAAAAAAAAAAAAAAAAAAAAAAAAAAAAAAAAAAAAAAAAGATCACTTTCAGTGTGTTCCTTAATATGCAAAAGGTTAGGCCTACTCTTCTTTCTTCTTGCTTGTTAGCTCCTTTTCCTCTGCTTAACTTCTAAGTGTTGGGTGCCTAAAACTTGTCCTTTTTCCTATATGCTATCTTTAGGTGACTTTGTTTAGTTCCAAGACTTTAAATATTATACACAGGCTGATGAATGCCTGTATCTCCAACTGTAACCTCTTTTTAGAATTCCAGATTTATAGCCAATGCCCATGTGACATCTTCACATACTTGTCTAATTAGCACCACATCCTTAACATGGCTGCAGTAGAACCTTTTAGTTTCTTATACGTCCAAACCTGCTTTTATTCCAATTTCTTCATTTCAGTAAACCACCTGATTGCTCAAGCCATAATCTAGGAGTTATACATGATTCTTTCCTTTGCCTTCTGCTCCACATTGATCCATCAGCAAGTCCTGCTGACCCTGCTGTTCTGTGTCTAGAACATAACGTGAGTCTGTCTACATTTTCCATGATCACTGCTAGAGACCCAGTTCAAGCCTCCATTTTGCCTCTCTTTGACTACTGCCATAGCGGCCTGACTGTTGCCCTATCTCCTTGATAAAACCTATGGCCCATAAAGTAGTCAGAATGACTACTTGTAAACTCTAAGTCAGGTCGTTTCAACCTCCTTCTTCAAACCTATCACATTCAAAATCCAAGCATCCTACCTCTACCCTTACAGACCACCACATCGTCTCTCCTCTGCCTACTCTCACATCACCTGATAATATTTCTCCCTTTTCCCACTGTGTTCCAGGCAAATAGCCTTTTAGCTTTTCAAATATGCCAAACTCTTTCCACTCTTGAGGATTTACATAAGCCGTTCCTTCCTTCTGGAATGCTTGTTTTTATCTATAATATCTTGTCATCTCTCTCTTTCTTCCCTTCCTTCCTTCCTTCCTTCCTTTCTCTCTCTCTCTCTCTTTTCTTTTCTTTCGTTTTTTTTTTTTTTTTTTTTGAGAAGGAGTGTCGCTCTGTCCCCCAGGCTGGAGTGCAGTGCTGTGATCTCTGCTCGCTGCAAACTCTGCCTCCCAGGTTCACAGCATTCTCCTGCCTCAGCCTCCGAGTAGCTGGGACTATAGGTGCCCACCACCACGCCCAACTAATTTTTTGTATTTTTAGTGGAGATGGAGTTTCACCACATTAGCCAGATGGTCTCGATCCTCTGACCTCGTGATCTGCCCACCTCAGTCTCCCGAAGTGCTGGGATTACAGGTGCGAGCCAGCGCGCCCAACCTTGTCATCTCTCTTTCTAACTATCAGGAGCCTCCTCTTCCCTCTTGCTTCCTCACTCCAGGATGTAACTTCATAAAAAAAGAGACCTTATGTGTTGTGTGCACTGCTTCACTGTTGTGTCTCTGGTACCTAGAAGAGTACCTGACACATATTAGGCTCTCAATAAACACTGTCATGAAAGGAATTTTGTAACATCATTTATGTGTTGTCTGTTTTTATAACTGTATTGATTTAGCTAATGCTATAATACTTTAATTTCCATCCCACTTCAGTCCATCCTTCTAACATTTTTAATGTGTAGAATTTGAACATTGTTCCTTGTAGTTTAAAAAAAAACCCCTTATTTTAACTTTAAGAAATCCTAGTGTTTTGCAAACATTTATTTTTATTTTCACTATTCGGTTATATAAATAAATAAGTAAATAAATAAATGTTATTTTAGCCCTTTTGTGGAGTATAACACTTTGTACCAAAAAGAATGCAAAACATGTGTGTAAAAGGACGTTTAAACAGTTCAAGGAATTGTCACAAAGTGAACACCCTTTTAACAATTATCCAGGTAAAGAGAAAGACCTTTTGGTGCTCCTTCCCACCACTGCTCACTCCCTCTCTAACTAGCGTTAACCAGTATTCTCATTTTTGTGGTACACTCTTCTTTGCTTTTCTTTATAGTTTTAACATCCTTGTGTGTACCCCGTAGCAGTCCAGATGCGTTCTGGCTGTATTTTTTTTTGTTTGTTTTTTGTTTTTTTTGAGACAGAGTTTCACTCTTGTTACCCAGGCTGGAGTGCAATGGCGCAATCTCAGCTCACTGCAACCTCCACCTTCCAGGTTCAAGCGGTTCTCCTGCCTCAGCCTCCCAGTAGCTGGGATTACAGGCATCTGCCACCATGCCCTGCTGATTTTTGTGTTTTTAGTAGAGAGGGGGTTTTGCCATATTGGTCAGGCTGGTCTTGAACTCCTGGCCTCAAGTGATCCACCTGCCTCGGCCCCCCCAAAGTGTCAGGATTACAGGCATGAGCCACCGTGTCCAGCCTCTGCCTGTATTTGTGTGATATATAAATGGAATCATACAGTATATATTACTCATTGTTTTCAGGTCTCTACCTTTGTATTAAATGGAGTATCTACATGTATGGGTTTATCTATTTTATTATTTTTGCCCTTCCTTCTTCCATAAAATATTTGAGGAGGCTTACAAAAATGCAAGCAATCTGATAAAAGAGAAAAAAAAGGCCAAGATCAGGAAAAATAAAAACAAGTACAGAAAGGAATAGGTTCAGATACAATTATAAATTTGGAGGAGTAAAAATAGTATTTGGTTTGAAAACTGGATATGAGCTTCCTGGAGCCAATGAAAAAATTAAAATATGATTAATTATAATCATATTTTTACTGAAATAAGCACGTATACTAGTTTCTCATTTTAAAAAGATACAACTAAGTCGAAATTTTTTTGTGTGTGTCAGTCTTGAAAAGACACCTGATAATAACATAGATATACCCCTGCTCTATCCTTTTCCACATGCAATGGGGGCATATACAGGAATTGTGCATAGCATGTCGGATACTTCCTCCTCCTCAATCAGTGTATGGGGATTGCTTTAATAACTTTATTATTATTATTATTATTATTATTATTATTATTATTATTACTATTTGAGACGGAGTCTCATTCTTGCCAGGCCGGAGTGCAATGGCATGATCTTGGCTCACTGCAACCTCTGCCTCCTGGGTTCAAGCCATTCTCCTGCCTCAGCCTCCCGAGTAGCTGGGACTACAAGTGTGCACCACCAGGCCTGGCCAATTTTGTATTTTTAGTAGAGATGGGGTTTCGCCATGTTGGCCAGGTTAGTCTCCATCTCTTGACCTTGTGATCCACTGCCTCGGCCTCCCAAAGTGCTGAGATTACAGGCGTGAGCCACGGAGCCTGGCCGATAACTTTATTTTTTAATCAGCTTTACCTTTAGTCTAGCAACCTTATTTTCTGCTACAAATTTCTTTTCTACACATGCTGACGTTTTTCTCTAAATCTGAAAAATACATATTTAAATTCAATCGTGTTTGAATCTTTTTAGTCTTATACTCACAGCTGTAGCTACATATCAATGTTTGCATTATGGTATATATTATTTTATTCAAACATTGAGGCAGAACTTGATTATTTTGGATTTTGTTAAAAAGATCATTTGTATACTAGTTAGAGGTGTGTGTCATGTTGCCAGCATAGAAATAACGTGCTTGTGTTTTTCTAATAATGTCCCCCGTCACTCTGTCTTTTGGGCCCTAGCAGGACAGTCATGGATAAATGTCAACAGGTGACTCATCTATGACCAAAATGTGTTCAGGCTCTGTGGGGGATTTAACAAAATAGAAATAATTTGCACTTTTCAAAATTATTAATTAATCTTACAATAGCTAGGTCTTGCTGTTGCCTTTTGATAGGATATATCCCCAAACTCAGAAATTTCAGGAAACAAATCATTAGCATCTACTTTCATTTGGAAAGGCACGTACTTATGTAGCATTACTTTCTAATTATTTGTGTAAGAAGGGAACATGCTCATAAATATGAGATCATAAATGGCCCTGAGTTTTGGAAACAACATCTTTTAGCTTCCCCCTTTCCTTGCCCACGTATTTTTGCTGGGGTTCTTCTTTGTTTCTTTGCTTTCTTTCTCTTCTCCCTTTTCTCCTTCTCCTGTTCTTGGGCTTCTCTCTGCCCCTATCTGATTCTAAGATCTTTTTGTGTTCATTTTCCAAGGCATGAACGTTCCATAAAGCCACATCATACAGTCATGGTGGCTGAAGCTGGTACTTAGTTATGCCCGGGGTTTGTGCCAAAAGCGAACAGTTACAGACCCGCCAGATTCCTCAACCTGTATTCTTTTATTTCCCCCTGAGATGTGTGCTAGAGGACTACTGCCAAATTCAAGATCCATTAAATTGCTGAATCATCACATTGGGGATTGTGTGCGTGCACATTTGTATTTGTGTGCATGTGTGTTTCTGGGAACCAGCTGGCAATGAGATTTCAGCCACTGATTACCAGGCATGCTTAGATCAAAACCGTACTTTACCTAAATGGCCTTTCACTTTCAATTGTGTAAGGCCTTGACAGGAGCCACAAGGCAAAGAGAGAAAGAAGAGCAATTGTTCTTAGCCTAGGACTAAGTGAAAAACTAATATCCCAGGTTTTTAAAATTTAAACAAACTCTCTCCTTCCTACTGGTAGTTTCATTTGACCTTTAATAAAGAATAGTTGCTTCCTATTTTAGTAGCCTGGATTAACAGCTTCAAAAAGATCCTTTTAAGGAGGTCAAATAGGAAAGGAAGAGAGCCAAAATTTTTTTTTTTTGTCTCTCTCTCTCTTGCCCAAAGAGTGAATCATCTCTCTCCTGAAATGGTTACAAAATCCTGAGGGAATTACATTGCCTGTTTTACTTAGGAAGAGGGAGGGCTGTTTCGCTTAGGAAGAAGATATTGGGGGAAGGGGGAAGAAGTGATTGTTTCTGCTAGTAATAAAACCAAAATGATTCCTCAACCTCAGAGTGTTCACTATTTCTTCTGTCACACAAAGATAATCTTTTTTTTTTTTTTTTTTTTTTTTTTGAGACGGAGTCTCGCTCTGTCCCCCAGGCTGGAGCATAGTGGCCGGATCTCAGCTCACTGCAAGCTCCGCCTCCCGGGTTTACGCCATTCTCCTGCCTCAGCCTCCCGAGTAGCTGGGACTACAGGCGCCCGCCACCTCGCCCAGCTAGTTTTTTGTATTTTTTTTTTTTTTAGTAGAGACGGGGTTTCACCGTGTTAGCCAGGATAGTCTCGATCTCCTGACCTCGTGATCCGCCCGTCTCGGCCTCCCAAAGTGCTGGGATTACAAGCTTGAGCCACCGCACCCGGCCACACAAAGATAATCTTTATTCTTAAATCAGACATTTTAAATTTATGGGAATAGTAGGCAGTTAATAGGCTTCTTTTTATACCTCTCCAGACAAAAACGTAAACAAGATGTATTTCTTTTTTCTCCTTCCTTCTATTGTCCCCCCCTCCACTTCCTCTCTGCTATTCATTCTGTAATCTTTCGTTTCAATATGAAAAACATCAATCGTAGGTAAAAGAAAAAAAGATTTAAGTTCCTTTTTTTCTGCTAAGAATTTATCATGCAGAATTTCCCTTTACTGTGTTGAACGTTTTCCCCAAACAATTTCTGACTTCATTAGATCGTGTTTAATATTAATGTACTGCAATTGCTTTTGGCAAGAGGTCCTTCACTTCTCCATTCTTTTGAGCAAAGAATATTGTGGTTGCTTTCTTTTCTAATAGAATGAAGTGTTTGTTACTATTTCCTCATAATTGCTTTCTCTGTTGCTTGCTGTTAATCGCTCCTTCCCTCTACCCTGCCTATGAATAGCTGGGACACTTTGGGGTATGTCGTTATGGATTTCAGTATTTCTTTCATTCTGCAAAATTTGCTGTAAGTTAGGTCAATGCTCACTACAAAAATAGATTTGAATTGGCTGAGAGGTGTCTCTGGCTGCTGTGAGTCATAATACAGAAAAATAAGTTTGTAATTAAATGGGTTTCTAATGTAAGGTAGAAAAATTTGCCATAGATGCGTTCCTGGGATAAAGTTGGGCTGTAGCCATTCTTATGCAGTAAAAATAACTCAGAGTATCAGTAGCATTTTTCTGAGTTAGTTTTCATACTTTTATCAGTGTATCATCTCCTTTGTAATAGTCCAGTCAAATTTAACTGTAAGCCAATGTCAGATGTCTGTTTTCACTAAATTATTCTGTAGGTCTCTGTTTAATGTAGTATCTGTTAGATTAACTTCTTAATATTGCCTTTCCATTTTATGTCTTTAAAAAATAAGATCCCCAAATCAAAGAAATTGGATTCTTGGTTTGACTGTAAGCCAGGGCACATTAAGTATTTAATATTTTGATTCTATTGCATTTCTAAATTTTTGATTTTTAATTATTTGTGATTATTTATGGAAATACAGGTAATTTTGTATTATTGATCTTAATGCAGCAAACTTGCTAAATTTACTATCCAGAGCCCATTTGTCGATTCTTTGAGCTTTTTTTACACACATAATTGTATCATCTATGAGGAAAGACAGTGTTTATTCTTTATTTTCCTTTATACTTTTTACTACTTTTGCTTGCCTTATTGCCCTCTGATTAGGATTCACAGTGCAGTGTTGAATACGAATAACGATAATAGGCATCTTGGGGCCAGGCGTGGTGGCTCACGCCTGTAATCCCAGTACTTTGGGAGGCTGAGGTGGGCAGATCACCTGAGGTCAGGGGTTCGAGACCAGACTGGCCAACATGGTGAAACCCTGTCTCTTCTAAAAATACAAAAATTAGCCAGGTGTGATGGCGCACGCCTGTAATCCTAGCTACTCAGGAGGCTAAGGCAGGAGAATCACTTGAACCTGGGAGGCGGAAGTTGCAGTGAGCCGAGATTGCAGCTACTGCACCCTAGCCTGGGCGACCAAGCAAGACTCCATCTTAAAAAATAAATAAATAAAATAAAATATAAAATAAAATAAAATAAAAAACCCGGCACCTTGGTCTCATTACTGATTTGAAGTGTTCCACAATTAACTGTGATGTCTGCTTTCTGTATTTGGTTTTTATAAATGCCATTCATCAAATAAGGAAGTTGTCTTCTATTTCTACTTGACTGATTTCACTTAATGATTAACTTTTAGATTTTCTAAAATAGTTTTACTACTTGATATCTATCTGTCTAGGTGATCATAGGATTTTTCCTCTTTATTAATATAGTCAATTATAAGTGATTGCTTTTTGAATGTTAATTTGTCCTTTGATTCTTGAGAGAGAACTACTTGGTGGCTATGCAATAGCCTATTATGAATTGTTGAATTTGACTTGGGACTAATTTTTTAAAAAGTTTTTTTGCATCTATGTTTATGACAGAGACTTGCCTCTGTTCCTTCTTGTAATGTCCTATCAGGTATTGGTATTAAGGTTTTGCTAGATTCATAAAATTCATAAAATGAAGATATAATTGCATTGTCTTTAAACTTTTGGGAAATCTCTCATTTTCTATTCTTTGGAATAATTTGTGTAAAATTAACATTTCTTAAATATTTGGAATTATAGACTTAACTATGGATTCATTTTTAAATAAATATAAAACTATTCCAATTTTTTATTTCTTTTTCTGCCAGTTTTGGCAGGTTGAATTTTCCCAGTGGTGTCCGTGTCTTCTAAAATTTAAAACTTATTAAAATTAAGTTGTTAGTATCTTTTAATGTCAATAGAATCTGTAGTTACGTCACGATTTCATTATTAATATTGGTAAACATTGTCTTCTTTCTCTCCTGTCTCTTTTTTCTTGAGTTGTTTTCAAAACTACTTATATTAGATTTTTCCAGAAATCAAAGTTTTGTTTTATTGATTTCTTCCATATGTGTTTGTTTCCTTCATCTTTAAGTTTTTGTCTTGTGTTTATTGTATTTGTCCCTCTACCTTTTTTAGGTGAATTTAATGTGTGTTTCTTTTAACACTTATGCTTTTAAAGGTATAAAATTTCGTTAGAGCACAACTTGAGTTGAATCTCACGATTTAAAATATCATATTTTCATTCTCAGTTAGTTGACAGTATTATGTATTCTGGTTTACATTGTGATTTCTTCTTTTACCATGAGTTATTTAGAAGTGCATTGTTTTTATTTTGTTATTGTTTTTAGACTATTTTTCAAGTAGCCACAGACTATAACTCTATCGTGGCCACCTTTTGAAATCTATTAGAATTTGAACTCTGCTTCAACAGATGGTCAATTTTGGTAAATGTTTCATTTTTACTAGAAAAGAAAGTATAGTCCACCACTATTGATAACAATTTAATGTATGTTAATTAGGTCAAGTTTGTTACTCATGGTGGTCAAATGTTCTATATTTTTGCATACTTCTTCCTGCTGGTTCTTGGAGTTGCTGCGAGAGCTGTGTTAAAATTTTCTGCTGTGACTGTGTATTTATCTCATTTCATCTAGTTTTTTCAGTTTTTGCTTTATATATTTAGAAGCTATGCTATTAGTGCATACAAATTTAGAATTGATGTATCTTCTGGAGGACTGACCCTTTATTAATGTAGAAATATTTATCTTAATCTCAATTCTTCTTGTTTTGTAGTCCGTTTTGTTTGATATTAGTATATTATACCAACTTTCTCTTGTCATTGGTGTTCGCATGTTTATATTTTTCTATCTTTTTACTTTCAACCTTCCATTGATTATATTTAAGGTGTGCTCTGGTAAACAGTATATTGTCATTTTGGTTTCTCAAATTCGGTTTGATACTATTTATCTTTTAATCGCGGTGCTTTGTCTCTGTGTTTAATGTAATTGCTGTTACATCTGAGTTTAAATTTATTATTTTGCTGTTTGTTTCGTACTTGTCACACATTTTCTTCTTTTCCTCTCATTTCTTTACTGCTGTATGCTAAAAAAGTGTTTTTTATATTCTTTTAGTGGTTACAATAGCAATTACAACATACAGTTAAAATATCATATAAATTGATAGTTTTATCATTTCCCTGACAATCTGAGAACCTAAAACACCTTCCCTCTACTTAGCCACTCCTCAGTTTGTTACTATTAAGATATATTTTAATCATCCATATATAATATTTTAAACTTTAAAATATTACTATAATTTTAAACTCTTTAAAATATTACTATAATTGTTTTATACAGTGAATGTTGAATTTTTTCTTACCCACATGTTTACATTGTCCAATGTTTTCCTTTTCTTCCTGCATTTCTTTGCTTCCTTATGGGATAATTTTCTTCTGCCTTTACTGTTTCTTTTGGTGTAGATCTTGTGACACATGCTTTCAGCTTTTTTCATTTCTTTCTGAAATGCCTTTATTTTGCCTTTTTTTAGAATTTGTTGGCCGGGCCCGGTGGCTCACGCCTCTAATCCCAGCACTTTGGGAGGCCGAGGCGGGCGGATCATGAGGTCAGGAGATCGAGACCATACTGGCTAACATGGTGAAACCCCATCTCTACTAAAACTATAAAAAATTAGCTGGGTGTGGTGGTGGGCACCTGTAGTCCCAGCTACTCAGGAGGCTGAGACAGGAGAATGACGTGAACCCAGGAGGAGGAGCTTGCAGTGAGCCGAGATTGTGCCACTGTGCTGCAGCCTGGGTGACAGAGCAAGACTCTGTCTCAAAAAAAAAAAAAAATTGTTTTCGCTCAGTATGGAATTCTAGATGGACAATTATTTTATATTAGCCCTTTGAAGATAGAATTCCATTGTCTTTAGACTTTCATCATTTTAACTGAGAAGTTAGTCATACTTTTAATGCCCTTTTTCTCTGATTGGTTTACTTTTTCTTTTTTTTTTTCCTCTCTGTAATTTTTTTTTAGCAGTTTTACTATCAGGCACCTAGAGGCGTTTGTCTTCATCTTTATCCTGATTTGGGCTCATAGCTTTTCTTTTTCTTTTTCTGTTTTTTTTTTTTTTTTTTTTTGAGACTGAGTCTCGTTGTATCACTCAGGGTGGAGTGCAGTGGTACAATCTCAGCTCACTGCAACTTCTGCCTCCCAGGTTCAAGTCATTGTTGTCAGCCTCCAGAGTAGTTGGGATTGCAGGCACCCACCATCATGCCTGGCTAGTTGTTGTGTTTTTAGTAGAGACAGAGTTTCACCATGTTGGTCAGGCTGGTCTCAAACTCCGGACGTCAAATGATCCACCTACCTTGGCCTCCAAAGTGTTGGGATTACAGGTGTGAGCCACTGCGCCCAACCCATAGCTTTTCTTTAATGTTTGAGTAATGTCTTTCATTAATTTTGAAAAATGAGTATACCAATTGCCTTTTCAAATATTGCTTCAGCTTCATTCTCTCCTCTCCAAGGGGGAACTACTGCCTATCTGTTAGACTTTGCTCCATTTCTCCGTCTCTCTTAAGCTCATCTCTGTATTTTTCATCACTTTTTCTCTCTGTGCTTCAGTATGGTTATTTTCTTCTGACCTATTTTCTAATTCACTAAATCTTTCCCCCCATGCATCTAATCTGCTGTAAACACATTTGAGTTCTCAATTAAGTTATTAAATTGACAATTTTACGTTTTCATTTGATTATTTTACTTACAGATTCTAACTATTGTAATTCTTCAGCTATTTTTTAAATCCCCTCTGATTCTGTTTCTATTCTTTTCCTCATGAGTTTATTCTTCTAGAGTTTCCAGTCATTTCTTCTATTTCCTTTATGATTGGCAATTTGTTATGGATGGCTGAATATTGTATATGAAAAGTGTACAGATGATGAGACTAGAGATGACAAAATTCTTTTGCTCTTGAGAGGTTTTACTTTTGCACCCCCAAGACAGAAGAGTGGCAGATAAAAAAAACTATTCTCTGCTTAAGCCAATTCAAATCAGGATTTCGATCCTCAGGAAGACTGACCAATTTTTGCTTCACCCTTCTCCCTGGGCAGGGGTTGGTATAGGTCCAGATAGTAAATATTTTAGGCTTTATGGGCCTGCAGTCTCTGTTGAAACTACTCAACTCTGTCAATATAGTACAAAAGTATCTATAAACAATAAGCAAATTAATGAATGTGGCTGTGTTCCAATAAAACTTTATTTATAGAAATAGGCAATTAGCCAGATTTTATCTCCAGACTGTAGTTTTCCAACCCTTGTCCTAGGATGTAACTCTCTAGGGGTCCCGTCTCAAAACTGGGTTACTTAGCTGAGACTCCTTTTCTGCAGAGGGCCCTAAACTTTAGTTTTTGTCTCCATAGGCTGTTAAACTTCTGTTAGATTTGCAAACTTTTCCAGCCCAGTGGTTTATTTTATCACTTATGAAATTAGCAAATACCCCAAGAGGAAAAGCAACACCAAATGTTGGGCTCACTTCTCTGTACTTACCCTCTCTCCAGGACCTGAGTTTCCAAGACAGTTACTTGGGTAACTCTGTGATACTTTCACAGATTTTTAAAAACTTGATCTAGCTTTTATCCTTGTTCTTAGTACAAACAGTCTATCAGAGTGAGAGGCAGATGAAGATCTTTTCTGAAATTCATTTTTACCATTGCCTTAATAAAGAGGGGAATTTATTTATTTATTTATTTTTATTTTTATTTTTTGAGACAGAGTCTCATTCTCTCTCCCAGGCTGGAGTGAAGTGGCGTGATCTCAGCTCACTGCAACCTCTGCCTCCCAGATTCAAGCAATTCTCCTGCCTCAGCCTCCTGAGTAGCTGGAATTACAGGCGCCCGCCACCATGCCCAGCTAATTTTTTGTATTTTTAGTAGAGACGGGGTTTCGCCGTGTTGGCCAGGCTGGTCTTAAACTCCTGACCTCAGATGATCCACCCACCTAAGCCTCCCAAAGTGCTGGGATTACAGGCGTGAGCCACTGCACCCAGCCGGAAAAATAATCTTTATAGTGTGAGTTTTATGTCAGAGATTGACAGACCACAGGGTATACACAAAATCCAGCTGGCTGCCCTCAACCTTCAAATGACTGTTAAAATGGAATCTGTTTAGTTCTGTGTGCTGACTGTTCTTTCCTTCGTTCTTACCCAAAACAGCCTCCTTACTGATCCTCCCCATATTCCTTATCAAAATTTTTCTCTACGTGATAGCTAGAGTGATTCTTATAAAACATAAATGTGAGCATGTTACTTTCCCTACTTAAAACTGTTTAAAGATTCCTCATCCCTCTTAAAATATAAAATATAAAAATGGTCCTTACATTGAAGGGCCTTACAAGCTGCCTTTAAGTTTGTCTGGCCTCGCCTCTCTCTCCAACCTGATTTTTCAACATTTCCCTTGCTAAAATCGTACTATCTACCTGTAATTAATTGCTTTCTATTCCTTGAACTGGCCCAATTCCCTCCGACCTCAGTGCCTTTGCACAGGCTCTTTCTGGATCATGACCTCCCTCTTACCTTTGCCTGGAGTCCCTAGATATCCTTCAAACTCAGCTCAGGTTAACTGTCTCTAGGAAGACTCCTCTGAACCCTAAATTCTGGCCTAAATTCAGAGTACTATGTATTTCACCCATAATGTTTCTTATTCTCTGCTATTGAAAATGTCTGTGCTTACTCATTTGTAACCTGTAATCTCCTGTGAGCTTCAGGAGGCAAGGTTATCTTTAGTCTTGAATTGTTAGCATCGAGCACAGTGCCTGGCCCATAAAAGGCACTCAGTAATTGTTTGTGAGGGAATGAATGGAAGACATGCTTTAAATATATTTAGCAATATTTACTTTTCTTTATGATATTTACATTCATTGATGCTTAGTATAACACTATGAGCTGGGAAAGCAGCACTATTCCTGTTTTCAAAATGGGAAACTGGAAATAGAGGCCAGATGACTTGCTTGGGACTTTCCAGCATGTTTGATGGTAAACACAGACCTCATCTCTAGGTTCTGTAGGTCTCAGGCCCTGTGTTTGGATTGGGTACCATAGTTTTCCCTCACTGGATACTTTATTTCTCCTTTTACCTTCTTTCCTCTTTTATTTATTTTCCATTTTCCCTCCCCGATGACTGGTGTTAAGGCTACACTGAAACAGAGATGGTAGTACCTTGATTAGTCAAGAGATTTGGGGATTTCTAGAGAGTTTAATCATTCATCATTAAGCGAAACTTCTCTCTCCCATGGCGACTCTGTGTTAATCTGGGCTTGGAATGCGGGGAAGAGTAAGAGTATATATGGGGTGCTAACTCCTCTGTTTCAAGATGAGATTATCCACAGAAGTCACAGGAGTTTGTGCAAGGTCCTTCATACTGGAAAATTACTTTGTAATTTAAACCTGTGATTTAGACCCAGCATGTGAGTCCTTATAATTAGATAATTGTAAATGACTTTAAAACTGTGTGTGATGCTTGGGAGATCAGAAATGGACGTCAGGTTAACCACCTTGTCAGAGTCCTCAGCTATTGACAGTGGGATTATACATTCATGTAGTGTGAAAAGGAAGAAGTTTGTATGTAAAATTAACAATATAATGAGTGGAAACAGCAGTCTCTGTGGTTCCTTAAAGGAAATAAGGCTGATGAGACTTTTAAATAGTTTACCACTAACTTCCTTTTTGAAATCACTTAAGACCAATGTGTATCTTTTTGTGTGTTTGTGTGGGGTTGGGGGAAGCTGCACATTTTTTTCCTTTATCTGTGATTTCTGTACCATAGAGTATGCTAGGGTCGGTTAAGTTGTAGAGAGCAGCACTTGGAGAGTAATGAAGCTGGATGATGGTTCAATTGTTTTCTAAAAATTGGCTCTTGAATGTTACATGTGGAGAACCCTGGTCCAGGTGAGAGATAGGAATGGAAAGCTTAGATTGAGAGGCCGGGAAACACTGATTTTCCTGGCCCCTGTTCTGGCTTGACTGGAAAGCTTTAAGAGCATGTTTATTCATACCTTTCAGGTAGCATTCTTTTCAAGTGGATGACCATGGAATCAGAGAAGATCTCAGAGAAGCAGGAGGAAATTCTTTCTGTCCTGGAAGAAAAATTTCCTAACTTACCTCCAAGAGAGGACATCATCAACGTCCTACAGGAGACCCAGTTCAGTGCTCAGGGTGAGTGACTCTGTTCCCAGCTCTCTCGTCCCTCACGAGTAGGGATGGTTTGTGGCGTGAAGTGTTATCAGCCCTGAGACAGTATATTTGTTTCTTTGTTTTTTTATACAGAGTCTCGCTCTATCCCCCAGGCAGGAGTGCAGTAGCATGATCTTGGCTCACTGCAACCTCCACCTCTCAGGTTCAAGCAATTCTCATGCCTCAGTCTCCCAAGTAGCTGGGATTACAGGCATGCGCCACCACAGTCAGCTAATTTTTGGCATTTTTAGTAGAGGCAGGGTTTGACCATGTTGGCCAGGCTGGTCTCGAACTCCTGGCCTCAAGTCATCCACCTGCCTCGGCCTCCCAAAGTGCTGGGATTACAGGTGTGAGCCACCACGCCTGACTGAGAAGGTACATTTGAATGTGTTTCACTTTCTTCCTATTGCTTGTGCTGGTAGAAGGTTTTCAGGCACATAATGTTGGCTCCCCTGGAAACAGACAGCTTGTACTGTGGCCTCTACTCTGAGGCCTTCATGCCTAGATGTGTGGTTGATTCACGTGTCTAGTGCACGTCTCAGGTGCATCATTGCATGCAGTCCTTGTGCTGACGGGATTCTATTTTTGAGAAGATGGGAGGAGCAATGTCAAGCACAATGGGATTTCATAAATCAATTAGTTTGAGAAGGAAATGAGCGAGAAGATGGCTATATTGATGAAACTGTTGTCAGTGTCTAGGCTTTGTCAGGACAGTGAATTTCCTGGATCAACTATTTTACAATAATAAATGGCTGTAATTCACTGGATACCTGCTTTATATAGGTTTTGATGGAGTAGATTGGTAAGGATGATCTTGCTGAATCCTCATGACAACCCCAAGAGTCAGTGCTTTGTTGTCCCAGTCTCCAGATGAGGGAGGACACGGAAGTGCAGAAAGCCTTCATTGCTTTCCCAACATCAAACACACGCAGCCGGCAGGTGGCCAGGCCAGACCTAAACCCAGCCTATATGTCTTTAAGATGTAAACACTAAATTACATAACTTTCTCTCTTAGTTCAGGAACCCCGTCCCCAGGGGCAGGAGGGGCAGAGCCTGGGGCAAAGTGGTTTATGTGGGAGGTGGTTCCAGTGAACACCGATAGGGGAATGGAAGCAGGTTGGCTCCATGGGAAACCAGAGCTTAATCCCACCAGACACCACGAGAAAGAGGGTAAACTCGTACTTCAGGGTTGTCCCACCTGAGGGATGCAGTGGTATGCTCATCTGGGCTCCAGGAGCTGATGGTTAAATGTTCAGGAATTTTGGGAGTTGGGTGATGTTGGATTGGTGGCTTAAGATCAGCCATAGTAGGAGTATTTAGATCCCTGAAATCGACAAACACTACAAATCAGGATTTGTTACTGGCTGTTAAACATTTACTAGCAGACCACTGGAAGAGTGGGCTACTCAATCCCAGAGGGCCTTAATTCTCCAGCATAGGCTCTGGTGGCCAAGGAAAGCCCTCAGGAAAAGAGAGGCAGGTGCTGGTGGTGGAGCATCATGCTGGGTGCACTGGGATGGGAAAGTTTGAGGAAATGGGGTGGGGCCTTCGCAGTGTCCATTGCACCTTCTGTTACCTATGCATAGATGTGCGTGTACATATGTGTATGCTGCACAAGGGAATGCGTTTTGTCATTCATATTCACAATGACACCAAACTTTTAATGTCACAATGTCTTCAATAAATCATTTTATGCTGCATTGTAAAAGATTGTGGCTTTTCAATCTTTGAGTCAAAGAAACATATTTAGTAACTGTCTGTTCCCCTATGCTGCTGTGATTGACAGAGCGTTCTAAGTGGGTAGCGCTAGCAGTGGTCTCTGAAGCCTTAACATACATCTGGGAAGGATGCAGTGCTTTACTAGGCTTTATTATAGATCTTCCTCCCAAGAGAGTAGACCTAATCAGACGTAATAATGTAGCGTGAGAATTAAATGTCAAGCCAGATCCTTTGCGGCTTTACTGTGATAGATTTCATTGAGTTCCATTGGTCAACTGACTACAACTATGCAGTTCTGGATAATTTAGCCATTCTGAATTATTACTCCCATTAATTAGGGAATTTAATAACTCCTATTATCAGAGCCTATTATGAGGGTAAGCAACTTAATTAAAATAGTCTTATGAGCCACATTTATAAAGTGCATTTTGAATGAAATTATACTAGAAAACATGGGGGCTTACCTAAATGCAGCCTGAAAGCCAGTTTTGGCTTTGTTTGGTATTATTTGACTAGTTTGCATTGTGATGCTAATTTTTCTTCATTTGTCTACCTCCACCTGTCCATTCCCTGCCTTTGTCTGCTCTGGGGCTCCAAGGTGGACCCCTAAGTATTTAATCTTATGTGCTCCTGCAACACTGGCTTCTGGTTGGGTGTGACCAATGGAAAGAGTTAGGAACAGGTAGGGATGGGGGCAAGGAGAAGAGTGAGAGTGTAGTGGATCTTCCCTGCCTTCTTCCTGCTTTGGTGGAAGTTTCTGCAGCCAGTCTTCTCCAGTTCCAGATCTCTGTTTTCTTTCTGGGTCCCTTTGCTAGCCTCTGGATGCCTCATCATCTTTTATTTACTTTCTCATCCAGCCCACATCTCTGTAAGTGTCCTGCCATTAACACATCTTCTTTTGCAGCAAAAGAGGTGCATTTTTCCTATTGGGATCCTAACTGATGCAGACGTGATGTGATTATTGCCTTAGTGTGTGTGTGTGTGTGTGTGTGTGTGTGTGTGTGTGTGTATTGTGGATAGAAGTGACATTTCAGGGGAAAAGAATGAAATTTACAGAGTAAATTCTTAAAACAATCCCTTGATATTACCAAAAAAAAAAACCCTCAATTATAACATAGTGGTTTCTTTTTTTTCCTGTCATCCACAGGTTTAAGTATTGAACAGACAATGTTGAAAGATCTAAAGGAACTGTCTGATGGAGAAATAAAAGTGGCCATTAGTACTGTGAGCATGAACCTTGAGGTAAGGGTGGGAATGCTTTTTTAGCAATGATCAATTTCCCACAATTGCAGTCTGAGCAACTGGAATGTAACTCTCTCCATTGGATAAGTCCATGGTAGTCCTTTGCTTCTTTGTGATACATTTGACTTGGAATATAGTGGCAGGTTATTATTTGGGTGAAAACACTATGCTAAGTCAATGAAAAATTCTCAAGATGAATGCTCTTTCATTCATCTCAGTAAAACAAAGCCTAAAGCTCTTTCATTCATCTCAGTAAAACACTCAGATGTGGGTGTATATTTAACCTATTTAATAGAAATTATGATATGTGTGATCAGGTTCACTTCCATATTTTCTGTGTACCACCCTGTATTGTTCATAGAACTTTTCTTAAAAAAAAAAAAAACACACAGATTATCTTTTGATCTTCAGAACTATTCGGATGCATGCCATTTTGGTAATCAGTGGTGACAACTCAAGTATTAATTAACAAGGAAACTCCTTCCAATCTGTTAACTGAATGGCTCAGAGTGAATGCTACTTTTGTCTTTGTGTGTTTCCTTGGTGAATTATCTTTTGTCTACTTTGGGAGTTTTCAATGACTTATATGTTAATCTTAATTAACCTAACTAATGGGAACTATATTTTATAGAGGCACATTTGTGCATTTGTAGAAGTCTGCGTATTTCTTTACTGTTGCGTTGTCTTTATTAGGTTATCTATGTTTGGTTGGGCACTTAGCTCTCAGGTAGAGTTTATGGAGATAAAATATGCTCTATAGGAATTTGTCTTTTGGTTTTTAGAATTGTATGTTACTATTCTTTCTTTCTTTCTTTCTTTTTTTTTTTTTTTTTGAGGTGGAGTCTTGCTCTGTCACCCAGGCTGGAGTGCAGTGGCACCATCTCGGCTCACTGCAACCTGCGCCTCCTGGGTTCAAGTGATTCTCCTGCCTCAGCCTCCCGAGTAGTTGGGATTACAGGTGCCCGCCACCACTCCTGACTAATTTTTGTATCTTAGTAGAGACAGGGTTTCACCACGTTGGTCAGGCTGGTCTTGAACTCCTGACCTCAAATGATCCACCCGCCTAGACCTCCCAAAGTGCTGGGATTACTGGTGTGAGCCACCATACCCGACCTATTCTTCTTTTTCTCATGGTGATGTTGACTATATCAATGTGTATATTTCTCTGGAATAGCAGGCACTCATATTGGTGTCTACGTCCTCAGAAAACCCAAGAGCAAGCCAGGTGCTTTCTTTTCTGTGATCTTTTTGTCAAATTTATTTCCAGTTTATAAGCATTGTAATTCAGCTTATAAATCTGTATGAAAACTAGGAGGCAGACTGTGACTTTTGGTGGCACCTCACAGTTTACAGAGCATGTTCTCATGGTATGCACTTGATAAATTGACTCAACTGTTTCCATGGACTTTCAGGTTGATAAATGCTCCATATGATTAGTTATTGATGTGAACCAATTCAACAAATATATTCAATTTGTGATGTAGTAACTATATAATCACCATCAATTAGAACTCTGCTTTGTGCCTAAAAACCCAAGGAAAACATGGATCTTGCAAGGGTCAGTAGCTCTGAGAATCATTTCTACTAGTTCAAGCCTTAGGGTTTTCTTTCCCTTTTCCCCTCTCCTCTGTCTTCCTTCATTTAATGGCATCTTATTAGGTTTTAAATGCCTTGTTTGGAATTCCTTCCTAAATTAACATAGAATGTCTTGTAATTGCTTTGGGAACTGTCTGTAATTAGCAAATTATTTTAAGGCTATTAATATTACAGACTTACTGTAGCTTTAATGTACCTCCATTTATATTATAGGGGTATGCAAATGGCTTTGTCAGATGTGTTAAACTGTAAATGCCTATCAAGCAGAATAAGTGATAAAATAATCATCTTAATCTTGAAAGTAATTTACAGAGGTCCAGTAATTAATCAGGTGGTTAAGCACGTCTCTGGAAGTGTTATATGATCCTGGAGGAGAAGGACATTTGTATATAATAAAGAAGGGTACACAGTTTAAACTCTCATTGGCTGAATGAGAACTTTTCACTTTTGCATAATGGAGATATTAAAGATGACTGAGAAGTGGGGGAAAAAAAAAAAAAAACCTCCTTAGTAACATCCTGTATCTTCCTTGAAAGAAAAAATGCAAATCAGTTATCCAATCTGTCTGCTGGAAAAATTCCCAAGTTAACGTCAGTTTCATTTTCTCTGTAGATTGTCCTTGGATGCAGTGGTATTTTCCCAATCCATACTCATATTTGATTACATTTCATCATTCCTTTCTCATTCCCATTCACCTCACTTTAAAAATTATCGACAGAATCTTCACAATCTTATTTTGTGGGTTTTGGAACAGTTGTATAATTGCTCGTTGAATCTAGGTATATTCTCAAAGAAACCTTCTTAGTTCCCATGACTTTCCGAATCTTGCTCATCCTCCAAAGCACGGTCAACCAAGGTGCGTCATGATAACTCTTACAAATTCACTATTTTTTATTACCACCCTCTGAACTCTTGCTAAATGTAGTCTAGGTGACCAACTTAGGACTTCACTCTTTACATTAGATCTTCCGTTGCTTTTGAATTTGTTTAATATATTTAATCATGGTCAGATAGTATTTTAAATTAATTGAGGATACTGATGGTATCTTTGACTTCTCTCCCTCTTCAATTTTCTGTAACAGCGATGGGCACATAGTAGATGCTTAGTAAATACAACTATTTAGTTAATGCTTGTTGGTGTTTGCAGTTCGTCCCTTTGCTATCTGATTTTTATTTCCTTTTGGATTTACATAAATCAGCTAGGAAAGCAAAGCCACTTAGCTAGGCATCCAAGGCAGTCTGCTTTTTCCTCTCCCAACGAGTTTCTACCAGACAACTATGGTTGAAGGATGACATCAAACAGATGAAAAATGGCCCACATATTTATAGAAAGTATGCTTATCCTGCTCTCCAAAAATGGAGTGAGAGGCTTTGCAAAGTAGTTAGCTATAGTCACTGAAAGAAATCAACTGTAGGTTCTGCAGCATGTCAGGGATACAGGAATGAAGATTCCTGGCATTTTCTATGGTTCTTTGCAGTGCTGTAATTCTACTGTTGTGTAAGTCATGGCCTTTATTTGGCTGATGACCCAGTTAATTTTCTTGGATGGAAATATTCAGAAAATTAGAAAGATTTATCTCTCTGTAACTTACACAGCATGATCTTCAGAGGGAACCATTGAGTTTGGGAGGTAGAAATCACTGCCTTCAATAGATAGGTTATCTGGCACTCTGATAAGAAGAAAGCTTCTAAACCCCTTGTTTCTCATTTTTATTGTAGTTATCTCACAAATGTTCATTGTTATATAAATTACTGAATGAAATACATAAAAAGCAATTAATTACAATAATACAGAGTTTCAATGTTTTGCTCAGTACATGAAGTCAGAATGGATGAGATTTTGAGGGATGGTGGGTAGAAATGGCCTTATCAGAGGCGTGGCCAGAGGGGCAGCTCTTCTTACAGAGGGAACTGTGGGATAAGATAACTGCAGTCTCATTTCCCATGGCCTCCAAGCCATTCCAAGTGTGAAAGTAGCATGCATCTTGTGGGGAAATGCACATGACATATTGGTATCCACTTTGTTGATTATTGTTACACCTGATCCTTCGTGGTTTTGTTGCTTGTTGATTTGATCATCAGAAGAGAATTTATGGATATCAAAGAGCAAACATTGCCTTTATTCCCTTGCCAGCAGAACTGGTAATGATTATACTTCTTGGGTCTAGTTTACTCCCTACTAAAGCAGTATATTAAAATGTTAAGGGGAAGAAACATCTTTTCATTCTAATGAAGTGCCACTGAAGCAAGGTTGCTCACGGTAGTACATTAATGGTTCCCTTGCTGACACCAAATGTTATTACACCTTCTTTAAGCATCTCCCAGAAGACTGTCAGTCATTATTAGCATCTTTACTCAGGAAAGACAATAGCCATGCACTGACTTGATCACTTTTTATTATGATCAATTGCAGTATGATTTATTCTTGTGTATGTGCTATATTGGTGTGCTAGAGCTGGCATAACAAAGAACCACAGACTAGATGACTTAAACAATAGAAATTTATTATCTCACAGCTCTAGAGGCTAGAAATCCAAGATCAAGGTGTTGGTAGGATAAGTTCCTTCTGAGAGCTATGGGAGAGAATCTGCTGCATGCCTGTCCCCTGGCTTCTGATGGGTTGCTGGTAATGTGTGGTATTCTTAGTACAGAGAAGCATCACCTGGATCTCTGCCTTCCTCTTCACATCCCCTTCCCTCTATGCATGTCTCTGTGTTCAAATTTCCCCTTTTCATAAGGATATATAATAGATTAGGACCCATCTGATAATCTCATCTTAGTTTATTTATTTATTTTATTTATTTTTTTGAGACAGGGTCTTGCCCTGTTGTCCAGGCTGTAGTGCGGTGGCATAATCAAGGCTCACTGCAACTTCCACCTCCGGGGCTCACCTCCCCGCCTCATCCTCATGAGTAGCTGGGACTACAAGCATGGCCACCACACCTGGCTAATATTTGGATTTTTTGTAAAGATGGAGTTTGCCATGTTGCCCAAGGCTGGTCTCGAACTCCTGAGCTCAAGCGATCAACCCACCTCAGCCTCTCAAAGTGCTGGGATTACAGGCATGAGCCACCACGCCTGGCTTCATCTTAGTTTACTACGTCTACAACCACCCTATTTCCAAATAAGGTCACATTTTGAGGTACTGAGAGTTAGGACTTCAACATAAAAGTTTTTGTGGGACAAAATTCAACCCCTAATGTATACTATTTTGAAAGTAGTCATTTTTCAGACAACTTAAAAGAATAAAACTTAAAATTTTCAGATTGCTTGTATGAACGTGCTGCCTGGTAAGCATATTTCATCTGTCGCTCCCACATTTTTATTTCATATCAATTTCCTTTAAATGAGGAACAGTGAGGACTTTTATCTCCTTTCTTCAGAGCTGGAGTCTGAGGGAATTGTTCAGGGCTGTTTTATCTCTTTGTTTCTGGGCTGTTCTGCTGTGCTCTGGGCCTCAGACCTCTTCCATGACCAGCCTCTCTGCTGTGTGAAGCCTGGGATGCATCCTGGCAAAGTGACTCAGAGGCCGCTGACTCAGGCTGCCCTGCACAGAGATTACCAGCCATATTGCACCTTGGAGCACCACCTAGGGGAAAATACTAACGTTTTCCATTAGCGTTGAGAGCACAGACCAGAATGAATTCCCAAGATCACTGCCAAACTCCTCCCTGACAAAAGGGAAGTTTACTCAGGCCTCAGTGAAGCATAAGTGACCCGCTGTAACCAAGGATTTGAGACTCAGCACACCAGTCTGAAATCTGGTTTACCAATTTAGGCACACAATGTGATTTCTCATTGAGCTTGGAGTTTCTTGGAGGCCAAGATGAAAGTACCTATAGAGTATTTAACTCCCTCATTTTGTGAAAGAGTGCATAGCCTTTCTTAGGGGAGCATATGTTAGTTTTGAACTGGTCTCGAACCAGTTCACCTTTTCAAAATATTTGAATGATTTGATTTTGGTCAGCAAATCACTAGTAAATCATTAGCATATTGATTAGCATATTGGTGAGCATATGATTCGCATATTGAAATATTTTGAAAAGATGACTTTTCAAAGCCATTTTGCCCAACTAATAGAAATATGTGAAAAATCCCCTCCAGGTTCTAAATCCTGAGTGTATCCATTTCTTTGTGGGTTCAGGTCTGTAAATTCTTCCTTGCTACAATAAGAGTTGACAATTGATGGTGAGTGCTTACTGTGTACCTGCCATTTAGTAAACATTATCTCACTTAATCCTCCCAGTAAAAGGTACTATGATTATGCCTGTATTGGGGAAGGTAGCTCCAGTAGCTGGAACAGATAAGTAAGTTTCAGTGACTCAACCCAGAAATTGTTTATTTTTTTACTCATGTAGCAATCCTATTTGGTGTTCCCAGTCAGGTGGCCAGGGGTGATTCAGAGACCATCTTCAATAGGTGGTTTCCAAGGTTGCCCAGGAGGACATCTCCAGTTTATCTGCCAACAGGGAGAAGAGCTCGGAGGGCCAAGGGTGGAGTTTTTTATGCTGGTCTGGATGTGACGCTCATCACTTCCGCTCAGATTTCATTGGCTTAGTCACATGATCACATCTAACTGGAGGGAGGCTGAAAAATGTCATCTAATAGATGTGCCCATGAAAAGGAACCAATTTGGAAAATAATTAGCCAGTGTCTGCCATAATCTCTATCTTAGAGGTAAGGACATTGGAATCTAAAGAGGTTAAATCATTTTTCTAATCTGTAGAGCCAGGACCCAAATCCCAGGCCAGTCCTGTTCTAGCCCTGTGTATACTGCTTTGGACATGGTGTCAGCATGCAAGACTAATTAGAATTTGAGCCCACTCAGGGGTTCACAGGTGAGTCATCAGCTGTCAGTCATTGCCTCAAACTCAGGGTGTCAGACAGCCTAGACATCCTTAAGCAATCCTTGGTTAGCACTCTTCCTTCCCTACTCTTTGTACCAAACTTTCTTCCTCTTAGTCTTCACATCTTTGCTTCCTGAAAAAATCATTTTAAATTTTGAACTATAAACATCATCCAAGTTCTAGGTGCCCATAGTGAAGCTAATTATTGGTGCCCGATATAGAGAAGATTTGGCAAGATAAGTCAAGTAGAGAAAAGTAACAGGAAAAAGGATTATGGAATGAAGGATTGGATAGGACAGATCGTGTAGGAAGGAAAAATCTGTTTTTTCTCAGACTGTCTCTAGAATTCAAGTATGTGGGTGTTCTGGTTTTTCTTGCTGTGATTTAACCTTTTCAAATTTGTGTTCAAAATACAGAGCATCCCAGTCAGTTGGTGAAAAATTTTAATGGTAGAAATTTTCTATTGAAATGAAAACAGCATTACTTTTGAGCACTATCATTAACTCCAAATAACCAAACCCCGAGTAACTGAGGAATTAGGAGTTCTCAGTCCGTATTTTGTCAAAAAGTCCAAAAGCATTTAAAACAAATGACAAATATGGTTAGGTAACTTTGATTGTGTGGATTTAACAGTCAGTCGGCGCGAGGCATTTGAAGTGTGAATTACAATTTGAAACTAATTTAGAACTGATAATTCCTAGCTTCTTGAGGACATTAGCAGGATAAAAGAGTGAAACATGGACCCAGGAAAGTGGACTTTCGTTCCTATTGAGCCTCGAGTGGTTCTTGGTAATGAGAAGTAACTGAGATGAAAGAATAAAAAATCCCTGTGTAAAGAATGGTTTATCATATCAGCAGCAACAGCACTTTGTCTTTGGAAAATTGTACTAAGTGACTGAAGCTGATAATATTTAGAATACTTACAATTTGTATGTAGGTAGTGCCTTCTATAGATGTCCAAAAAATAGTCTGCAAAATCTCTTTACCTAGAAATGCCTTATAATAGAATTCTTTTTTTTTTTTTTTTTTTTTTGAGATGGAATTTCACTCTTGTTGCCCAGGCTGGAGTACAGTGGCACAGTGTCGGCTCACTGCAACCTCTGCCTGCCAGGTTTAAGCGATTCTCCTGCCTCAGCCTCCTGAGTAGCTGGGATTACAGGTGCCCGCCACCACACCCGGCTAATTTTTTGTATTTTTAGTAGAGATGGGATTTCATCATGTTGGCCAGGCTGGTCTCAAACTCCTGAACTCAGGTGATCCACCCGCCTCAGCCTCTTAAAGTGTTGGGATTACAGGTGTGAGCCACCGCACCTGGCAGAATTCTTATTTTGTATCTCCAGCTAAACTCAAGTTGGAGACAACTTGATGTTTCTGTTGACAACTTTTCTCTGCTTTACCTATTGGTCAATTTCAAATGGACTTAAATGAATGACAAAACTTGGTCTATGTAGGTATGATTCTCTGTAAATAAACAGTATTTCCCTAAGTGGTGCAAAATCCCTGAGTACTTTTTCTAGCTATGATTTTGCAACAGGGATTATATAAGCATGGCTATAGTGTGAATGTTTGTGCCCCTCCAAAATTTATATGTTGAAATTTAATCCCCAGTGAAGTAGTACTAAGAGGTAGGGGCCTAGGGAGGTGATTAATCATGAGCATTCTGCTCTCATGAATGGTATGAGTGCCTTTATAAAATGGCTTGAGGGCACATATTTGTCGCTTGTGCCGTGTGAAGATGCAGTGAGAAGGTGCCATTTATGAGGGACAGGCTCTCACCAGACACCAGTTCTACCAGATTTCCCAGCCTCTTGATCTTGGATTTCCAAGCCTCTAGAACTATGAGAAATAAATGTCTATTACTTATAAATTACCCAGTCTAAGGTGTTTTGTTATTGCAGCCTGTATGGACTCAGACAAGCAGGGATCCAAGGTTTAGTGATCATGAAGCTACACATTCTGCATTCATGCTTTCTTTGGCATAGGGGTGGTGCTCTGGATCTTCCTCCTCCCCTGAAACACTGATAAAAATGCATTCACATAGAGCAGGTAGAGAAGATTGGGGTGGGGGTATATGAAACATAGATCCTCCCCAGATATAAACTCTCTTCAGGTCCCAGAAATCCCCACTGACTCTCCTTGGCAACTGTGAAATGGGAATGAAACAGTGAAATAAGATGTGATGAGGATACGACTTCAACAGGCTGCAGGGAACTTTAGTGACACTAGCCACAAATATAGCTATTTGACTTGATCTAGACAGGAAGAAAACTGTGGGAGGAGATTCATGCCATTCTAGGAAGCCCAAATGTGGTTGACTGGTAGTGAGTGAAATAGGTAGAGTTAGTGTTTCATTAGATGGTATTTTATTTGATGCACGTAAAGAAAAGCGTTAGGTGATTCAGATTTATATACAAATGTGGACATGTATTATAACCATTTCCCCTTTTTGTTAAGTCCCCACCCCCAACATGCCTGCATGTGTGTTTTTACACGAAGGGCGTGGAACAAATCAGGACTGCAATACCCCAACCTTGGATTCCTGAGATCTGGATGCAATGGGCCCAATTAGCGACCCCCTCAGTGTCTCCTCTCCAGAATAAAATGGTGTTTCAGTTATCTATTGCTGTGTAGCAAGTCACCCCCAAAACCTAAAGGCTTAAAGCAACATATCATTATCTTTCATAATTTTATGGGTTTTTAGGGGTCTTGGCTGAGGGGTTCTTGCTCAGAGTGTCTCCTGCAGTTGTGTTCAGATGGTGGAACTCAATTGGTACTTGTCACCTGGCTTGGGCTCCTCAGAGCATAACGCTTAGGTTTTAAGAGAATGCCACAAGTTTTCTAAGAGTCTCAGGTGGAAGCTGCAATTCTTCTTGTGACCTAACCTGAAGTATCTCAGAATATCACTACCAGCATATTCTGTTATTCATGTGAGTCCCTAAGAGCAGCCCAGATTGATTATAAGGGGAGTCAGCAGTGGTGTGCCAGTAAATATTTAACAACAGGTTCTCAAAAAAACCCACTCATATGTATTACTGATATAAAGAATATATATGATATATGATATATATGATATATTCACTGGGCACAGTGGCTCACACCTATAATCCCTTCACTTTGGGAGGCCAAGTCGGGTGGATCACCTGAGGTCAGGAGTTCGAGACCAGCCTGGCCAACATGGTGAAATCCCGTCTCTACTAAAAATACAATTAGCTAGGTGTGTTGGCGGGCGCCTGTAATACCAGCTACTTTGGAGGCTGAGGTAGGAGAATTGCTTGGACTCAGGAGACGGAGGTTGCAGTGAACCAAGATCGTGCCATTGCACTCTAACCTGGGTGACAGAGTGAGACTCTGTCTCAAATAAATAAATAAAGGATATATACGATATATACAATATATCATATGTAGTATACAATATATACTCTTTATTCTTTTACTGTAAATTTCACAAAACCAATTAATTCTCATAGAATGAACTAGTTAATTAATTATTTATTTATTTATTTTTGAGACAGAGTCTCGCTCTGTCGTCCAGGCTGGAGTGCAGTGGCATGATCTCAGCTCACTGCAAGCTCCGCCTCTAGGGTTCACGCCATTCTTCTGCCTCAGCCTCTCCGAGTTGCTGGGACTACAGGCGCCCGCCACCACGCCCGGCTAATTTTTTGTAATTTTAGTAGAGATGGGGTTTCACTGTGGTCTCCATCTCCTGACCTCATGATCCGCCTGCCTCGGCCTCCCAAAGTGCTGGAATTACAAGCATGAGTCCCTGTGCCCGGCCAAAGTAGTTAATTTTTGTGTAACTTTTGCATTGCAATTGATGAATGAGTGTAATTGCAACAAAAATGTAGTTGATGTTTTTGATTCTCCCTTTACAAGAAACTGAAACGATGAAGAACTATGCTTGAACTTCATTTGTTTGTCAACAATGTGAGTGACTTGTTTGCTGAGTTAAGAATAGTTTTCAAATACTGGAAGAACATTTCTTTATTCGTGTGTGTGTGTGTGTGCGCGTGTGTGTGTGTGCTAGTCAAAATGTGATGACTAGAGACACAACACGCTTGTATGTTGTATCTTTATTATAGTTTTTCTCCATTGCTTCTCGAGTCTAGACAAGGGGTCAGCAATTCTTTTCTGAAAAGGGCCAGATAGTAGATATTTTAGGCTTCGCAGTCCAAGCGCCCAAACTGAGGATATTATGTAGGAACTTAACAACTATTTGAATGTGTTTATGCATGGGCCGTTCGTAAATAGCCGGTGAGCTGAATTGGTCTGTGGGCCAGAGCTTGCCAACACCTGGTCACAACAATTAATAAACCAATAAAACAAGCTCTGATTTGTAGTATTTTCCAATTACCATGGCCAATTTCTTTTTTTTTTTTTTTTTTTTTTTTTTTTTTTTTTTGAGACGGAGTCTCGCTCTGTCGCCCAGGCTGGAGTGCAATGGCGTGATCTCTGCTCACTGCAAGCTCCGCCTCCCGGGTTCATGCCATTCTCCTGCCTCAGCCTCCCGAGTAGCTGGGACTACAGGCGCCCACCACCACGCCCAGCTAATTTTTTGTATTTTTAGTAGAAACGGGGTTTCACTGTGGTCTCGGTCTCCTGACCTCGTGATTCGCCTGCCTCGGCCTCCCAAACCATGGCCAATTTCAAGGTACCAACAAGACATCATCAAAACAGATTTGGGAAGAGACATGCAGAAGCATATCATTATATATCCTTTCTACTGAACAGCTGTAAATGACCCCAAGAACACTGATAACAGTAGATGTAATGGCATAATTGAGGAAGGGGTGAGTTTTGAGAATGTATTACTTTTGCTTTTAATATATTTTACTTGACATAAATTATGTAATTTAATTTTTATAATGACTGTGTTTAACTTGCAAATAATGGGTTTGCAAATTGCCTGAAAATTTAACAGTCAGCTCTTGCCAACAGTTACACATCAGCTCCGGCACAGCACTGCGAATTAGACTCCAGTTCTTGATGTGCAGAGACACATGCACATCTAGGGAGGGATGGAGTTGAAGGTGGCCATCAAGAGAAAATCGCTCCTGGTCACATTCTCTTCTATAAATCCTTCTGTTATTTGCCTACCACAGTCTGGCATATACAGGGGCTGTTAGCGTACAATTTATGTGTTGTTGGGGATAAGCATAAGGTCGCTAGAATTTTTTAGCATGCCAATCATTTGTGTGTAGTAGAAGTGTATCTCTTTGTGAGATATCGTGGTTGAAGTGCTCATAGTTTTTTAAAAATGTAAAACAAAGGAATTGTGATTTCTTTAACCATCAAGAAGAAAGTAGTACCTTGATTTATGATTCGTAATTTACTTAGCTGGTTTCATGTACTTTGGCCAATGGTGTTATATTTCCAATAGTTAACCATTTTAATTCAGATTAAGAGAAAGTAGGGCCCCCCTGCAGCTAAGATAAGTTTGTGTTTAAAGGACAAATAAAATTAAATAATTAGTCTTTAGAGTCTTTTCTTTTTGGACACACACATCACAGCCACCGCAGCCTCCCTTTGTTGGTTATCACACACGCTGGGTACTCAGGCTCGTGTCTTGGAAGCCCTGTCGTCCCCGCTGTCTGCTCTGTTCTGTTCGGCTAGAGACACCGAGCTTGCTCTCTGCAATGATGCATCCTGGATTATCACCTTCCTCCTGAGCTTTCACCATCCTGGACTATACCCTGAGTTCTGATAATACCATTTGGACAACATCATGGATTTTCCATGTCACTTTGATCACTTCTCCTCTTTCCTTTTCTCAGTACACTTTACACAGCTTTTTCCTTTTCCATACGTCCACATGCTCCTTTTCAGAAACACAGCGCCATTCTTCACGGCTACTTCTTCTAAGGTAGTCCTGTACTGCCTTCCAGTAGCTTCATAATGCAGGTGAAAAAGCTATGAAAAAGTCTTTCCATATGTCAGCAAAATGCCTAAGGCTTTCCCTTTAAACTGGGTATTTCTGGTACCTCTGGCTCCTTATTTGAAACCTCTCTTTTAAGTGCACAGTCACCTTTGAGAACATGGGCATATTGTCAGAAAGCATTTTTGAATAAATTTATGTATCACTGCACCTTATGTAAATAAAATTTGTATGTTTCTAGACCTTCAGAAAGTCTAGAAATTGAAATCCTTGAGCAGGAGGAGATAAGTTGGCCCTTTACTCATGAAGGAAATGAAGTCTCAACGTCTGCCTTTCTGAGAAACAAGCTCCACGACACTGGTGGAGTTCAGCACCTCTATCTTCATTCATTGCCTTTTAATAATTGTTGGTATCTGGAAAAGTCATCGGTAGACTTTGGTTTTAGTCATTTTAATCATCCCGTAATGGGGCAAAGAAACCAGAAACCAGCCTATTGATTTAATTCATTCTCAACTTTAACACTGCTAAGGGAAGTAGGGAGTAGCTTTTTACAAAATATATGTGACAATTGGAACTTTCTTCATAGCACAATATCTAATTCTGTCTACATTTTTCTTTATGAGAAGGGAAACCCTCAGGACATAGTGATATGCTAGGATGACTGCTCTTTCACTCTGTAAATACATTTTTAAAGTGTACTCTAATGTCATTTTGATGGTTTAATTTCTGGAAGGATTTGGCTAATTACATTTTTAGGAATGTGCTCAGACCAGTTTTAGCTGCCTAGCGTTACTTTTAATAGCTGCTGTTGCTTACTTCTTCTCATTTATGTTCTCTTTCCCCTCCCTTCAGAGTTATTTTGCTGATTTGGGGACCTGACCTTGGTTTAAATTAGTTTGTAACACTCTGTGAATCACATGCAATATTTTAATGGTTAATTACTACATTGTATCAATTTGTCATAGAAAGGCAGGCTGTGAAACTAGAGGAAAATTGTTCCATTTTCTTGTGACAGAGAAATCTATATAAAAGTGAAACAGCGGACTACATTTGTGTTAGAGTGCCCGTTTCCCATCCCTGGTCAATACTGAATTGGCTCCCTAAGTAACAAAGACTTTTTTTTTAGTACACACTAAAATGAAAGAACAAATTTATACCACATAGACAGTGGCAGCTCAGAGAAATAAGAAGAGTCAAACAAAGGAATAATTTAGGATAGTTACTGTGTAGGATAGACATCTTTTTTGCTGTTGCTTAATTGACATGATTGCTAAGGATGGCTGTGCTGAGCCTGTTGGAGAAGAGCGGGTTATTATAGGTCAGTGGTGTCGCCTAGTGGTGGAAACAGGAAAACAGGTAAGATGCCACAACTAGGCTTTGGTTGTTTATTATTGTCTTCTTGTATTCCTTCAAAAGGATAACTTGATGCTTATTGTATTCATAGCATGGTGCTAGTCAAGACCTTGAATAATTTGAATTTTAGCAGATGAACATAATAGTAGCCAACATTCATTGACTGTCTATCATACCTTTATTGAGTGCATATACCTTACATTTGATTTTTATTTTCTCATTGAACCTCCATGACCACCCTTTGAAACAGGTCTGTGATTATTTTCATGTTATAAATGAACTTTAGAAGACTCTTCTAGAAAAGGTGGTTCATGACAGTGAAGATTTGTGTCTATGTTTTGCCCCTTAACATTTTAGGTTCACATTCTTTTCATGATACCATTATGCAATCTAGTTTCCAGTTTCCCTGCAAATGCGTATGCCAGGCACACCTGTGTATGATTCTCCATTGTTCTGGCCCTTAACAATGCTTACTTTTTATCCCAAACCAAAAGGGAAACAGTCATTTTGAACCTTCCTGCCCATGGAGCCCAAACAGTAAAGCTCTCGACCTATACAATAGTCATTGACACCACCAGCTCAGCCTGCAGCCCATCAGACCAGTTGATGTGTCCTTGGGACACCAGGGTTGACAAGAACAGCTTGAATTCATGTATTCACTTTATCCATCCACTTAATCACCCATTAACAATAATCATTTGTCATCAAACATTTATTTTATTTTTAAATCCTTTTTTATATGTATGAAGTTATGGGCTACAAGTACAATTTTGTTACATGCATTGATTGCATAGTGGTCACATCAGGATTTTGTTTGTTTCCATGGAGTCTCACTCAGTCACGAGGCTGGAGTGCAGTGGCGCGATCTCAGCTCACTGCAGCCTCCCTGGTTCAAGCGATTCTCCTGCCTCAGCCTCCAGAGTAGCTGGGACTATAGGCACACCACCACGTCCAGCTAATTTTTGAATTTTTAGTAGAGACGGGGTTTCACCATGTTGGCCAGGATGGTCTCAATCTCTTGACCTTGTGATCCACCCACCTCGGCCTCCCAAAGTGCTGGGATTACAGGCATGAGCCACTGCGTCTGGCCCAGGGCTTTTAATTCATCATCCAAATGACATACATTGCACCAATTAAGTAATTTCTCATCATGCAGCTCCCCCTCCCACTCCCTTCAATAAAAAAAATTATTGAGTAGCTATTATGTACCTGAAATAGAGAATAAATATTGCAGTGCAATGGTTTCTGTCTTCCCTAAGCTTACGAATGATTGGTAATTATAATTGGCTCCAGTGGGCCACTACCGATACCAAAGAAGCACCTAATTTGGGAAGGGGAGGTAGATCAGGAAATGCTCCCTTGAGATGATGATGTTGAAACTAAAATGTAAAGGACTTGCAGAAGTTGGCCATGTAAATGAGGTTGTGAAGGAGGGGCTGGAAGAAGGTGGGTGGCAAAGGAAAAACATTCCAGCACAGAGAAGAATATGAACTAGGAGGGAGGAGAGAGAGAGAGCCTGGTTACTGATGAGTTAAGAACAGCAGTGAAATGGCCTTACCCCTAGTGTTTGGGTCCATTCTGGACTAAGCTCTGGGAAACCTGGTGGGTTAACTCGTGCCGCACAAAGACGGGAAAGAATGCAAATGGGAGAATAATGAGCAATGTCGGACAAGTGTGGCAGGCATGCATTCAGGACCGTGAGGGTGACAACAGAGACTGGGATGCCTGCCTTTGGCTGATTGGTGGTGGTGAGGGGGGGGACTGTGGAATCCAGTTAATTAGTAAAGCACTTGCCTGATTCTTCCTACTCAGTCCATCAGAGAGAGAGCTGAAGTCTTTTGTCTGTTGATCCAGAGTAAGCCAGCACGACAGGATGAGGCTCTTCTGACAGATTATTTCAGAGTGTGCAGGAGATGGAGAAGGCTGAGTGACGAGATAGGAGCAAGAATAATGTTTGAGTATCAGAGGATCTGGAAAATAGGCTGAGAGCTTCAAATGTAGATCAAGGTTAAAATCCCTGGAACCATTGGGAGGAGCCCCAGAGGCACAAACGGACTCAGATTGGGCAAAAGAGGTAGGAAAGACATGTGCAAACCCAGAAGGCACTTTTTGCCGGAATATCCCCACACAGTATCCTAATGTGAGACAATGTGAAATAGGAGGTTACAGAAAATGAGCCTCATAACTTTTGAAACTTTGAAGCCAAGTCAACAGTCCTTTTTGTTTGGTGACAGAGACAATACAAGCATCACATACTTTCCATCAAGTTAGAAATTTAAAACAAAGCGAAACAAAAAAGCTGTAAGGTGTTTTTGTTTTTTGAGACAGACTTTCACCTACTCTGTTGCTCTGTTGCCCAGGCTGGAGTGCAGTGATGTGATCTCAGCTCACTGCAACCTCCGCCTCCTGGGTTCAAGTGATTCTCCCGCCTCAGCTTCCTGAGTAGCTGGGATTACAGACACCCGCCACCACACCAAGCTCATTTTTGTATTTTTAGTAGAGACAGGGTTTCACCATGTTGGCCAGGCTGGTCTCAAACTCCTGACCTCAGGTGATCCGCCCACCTCAGCCTCCCAAAGTGCTGGGATTACAGGCGTGAGCCACCACACCTGGCCTGTCAGGTCTTTGTAATGGAGAAAATGACAGATAGACATCAGTATGTGCTCGATTGTTTCATAATTTTGTTCTGCTACCCAGCTTCCAGTGGGAGGAAAGCTTTAGTTAATTCTCCCTAATTGTAAAGGGAATCTCCCTCTAGCTGCAAAACAAGAATTCCTAAGGCCCTTTCCTGGTCCCAGCTCTGGGTTTTCTGAGTCTGTGAAAATGCCATGAACATCACATTGGTCCCTCCTCTCTCCCTGTGTCTATCTTGGGTGTTTCTCAGGATTAAACATGAAATGGGTGCTCAAGAGAGAGCATTAATCCGTTTTTACCACTCTGCTGTTTGAATCTTCAAGTAAAAGATAAATTCTAGTTCCCTATATATGATACTATTTTGTATAATTTGTATAATTACCTCTTTATTATATCATGGTGTGAAATACTGAGTAGCAGCTGACCATCAGGGAACTTGTGAAATGTTGCAAATTGCTGACCCACCCTCGACAGAAAGCAACGATCATAGTAAAGGGAGGTTGAGGCTAGGCATTGTGGCTCACGCCTATAATCCCAGCACTTTGGGAGGTCCAGGTGGAAGGATCACTTGAGGCTGGGAGTTCGAGACTATCTTGGGAACATAGGGAGATTCCCATCTCTACCAAAAGAAAAAAAAAAATTTTTTTTAAATTAGCTAGCTACTTTGGAGGCTGGCTGAGGTGGGAGGATGGCTCGAGCCCAGGAGTTTAAAGCTGCAGTGAGCTGTGGTGGGCCATTGCACTCCAACACTCCACCCTGGGCCACAAAGCAAGACCCTGTCTAAGAGAGAGACAGACACACACACACACACAGACACAGATTGTATGAGGTAGTGGTTAAAGGTATGGAATCTACTTGGGTTGGAGTCTTTGCTCTGACACCAGCTTCTGATCCTCCACCAGTTGCTTAACCTCACTGAGTCCCCTCTGTGAAATGACATCATCCCAGTAACTACATCCAAGGATTGTCCTGAGGATTAAATGGGTTAATATTTGCAAAGTGCTTAGAATGGTGCCTGACACATGGTAAGCCCCTCATAAGTGTCAAGTAAATTAAATAAAGCAATTATTTAAACTGCCTATCCCCAGAATGTTTATAGACAGAAAACGTTAGTCTTTCTGCACAAAGTCCAGTAACACCGTAACAGTGTATCCGAAAGCATTTTTCAAGTGCAAACTGAAGAAATATCCAAATTGTTACTTGCTTTTATCCTGATTTCTCTTAGTCTAGAGTAGTGCATTTTAAAGTCTAGCTTGCATCAGAATCACCTGGAGGGCTTGGTAGAACACAAATTTCCAGGCCCCACTCTCCCACTCTTACAGTTTCTAACTCTGACTCAGTAGGTCTGGGATGGGACCTGAGAATTTATATTTCTAGTAAGTTCCCTGGCGATACTGATGCTGCTGGTTCAGACACCACACTTTGAACCACTGGTTTAGAGAGAGTTGATTCAAATATATATATATATATATTTGTAGAGATGAGGTCTCCCTATGTTGCCCACGCTGCTGTCGAACTCCTGACCTCAAGCGATCCTCAAGTGATCCTCCCACTTCAGCCTCTCAAAGTGCTGGGATTACAAGTGTGAGCTGTAGCCAGCCATGCCACAACTTAAGAAAACAATGTAGTATTCTCATGATTCTGCTGGTCTTGCCTGAGCTGACTCATGTGGCAGGAGTCAAGGGCTACAACAGGCTAGGACTGGCTGATGCAGGGTGGCCTCACTTGTGTGGGTGGGGCCTCAGTTGGGAAGGCTGGACTGGCTAATGCTGATGCAGGGTGGCCTCACTTGCGTGGGTGGGGCCTCACCTGGGAAGGCTGGAGCAAATGGCTGGGCAGCTAGGCCTCTCTGCCCTTGTGGTCTCTCATCCCGGCCTTCTTATATGAGAACAGAAACCTTCGAAGATGTCAGAAGTGAGAACTTGGGGGCTGAGACTCAGAAGTCCCACAAGATCACACCACATTCTGTCTGTCAAAGGAAGTCATGGGGCCACTCAGACAAAGAATAAGGAAGGAGATTCCTGCTCCAGATGAGAGAAGCTGGAAATAATCTGTGGTCATTTAAAGTCCATTAGAACCCCCAAACAGTACTGTGTCTTTGATACCTAGCTTCTCATGTATTTGTAACTTGTTCACAGTTTTAGTTGTCTTGGATTTTATTCAGGTAAAGATCATCCTGTAATATGTTCTTAAGCCTGTTAGAAGAGTCACATTATCAGTGAGCATTGGGAAAGGACAGTGATGAAATCAAGTTCTAATCTAACTGATAAATCTTGACTTCCGAGACAGGACCAGGGCTCTAGGGATTTAATATTCTCTTTCCAGGTTTAAAGATCCACAGCAGTATAGAAGGTTTTAATGAACTACTTTTATTTATTTTCATTTTGCTTTTGTTTTTCTGAGACAGAGTCTTGCTCTGTCACCCAGGCTGGAGTGCAGTGGTGTGATCAAAGCTCACTGCAGCCTTGAACTCCTGGGCTCAAGTGATCCTCCCACCTCATCCTCCTGAGTAGCTGGGACTACAAGCATGTGCCACCATGCCCAGCTAATTTTTTATTTTTATTTTTTGTAGAGAGGAAGTTCAAGACCATCCTGGGCAACATGGCGAGACTCTCTATGTTGCCCAGGATGTCTTGAACTCCTAGTCTTAAGTGATCCTCATGCCTCAGCCTCCCAAAGTGAGCCACTGCACCCAACCTCTGAACTACTTTTAAAATGTTCATAATGATTTGCTTTGGATTTGCAAGGATTCACAGTAATAGGAAATTACAAAGAGTAAAAATACACTTGGATGATCAGGTTAGAAATGTTTGTTCAAAACTCTGGAATAGGAAACTGGGTAAATTCACATTTAATATGGTATAATAGAGTTGGAAAAATGTTGTAATGCTGCACATCTCGAGGTAATATATTTTTAACAAGAGAGTATCCATCTGGGTACCAGCAGGAATAGATGGCCCATCTAATTAAGGCAATTTGAGGAAGGTCTAATAAGGTGAACCATTTTATTTATTTATTTATTATTTATTTATTTTTGAGATGGAGTCTCGCTCTGTTGTCCAGGCTGGAGTGCAGTGGCACAATTTCAGCTCACTGCAATCTCTGCTTCCCGGGTTCAAGCGATTCTCCTGCCTCAGCGTCCCGAGTAGCTGGGATTACAGGGGCACACCACCACACCCGGCTAATTTTTTTATTTTTTGTAGAGACAGAGTTTCACCATGTTGGCCAGGCTGGTCCCGAACTCCTAACCTCAGGTGATCTGACTGCCTTGGCCTCTCAAAGGGCTGGAATTACAGGCGTGAGCCACCGTGCCTGGCCCATTTTATTAAATGAAGGCAGTGTGAGGAAGACTGCAAGGAACGTGGTAGCATCCCAGAAGTTACCACCTTAAGCCTGAAAGGAAAAGTAAGAGAGAAGTTTTCAAAAACTTAGAGGAAATGGTCGAAAAGAAGGAATCACTTCTAGAGGGGTTTTTGGTCGACGAATGGCCAAGTTCATGCTGACGCCAACCAAAAGGAAATGTAGGAATAAACACACTGCCCTCATTCTCATTCTCCTTCCCAGCACCCACTGGGACTTTCTGGTGGCTGAAACTAACAGGAAGTCAGCGGCCAGAAGAGACTCAATGCTGTTCGTAAAGTTGCTGTGCTGTTGCAGAGAACGGGGTGGAGGAAGGTAAAGCCTGGCTCTGGAGGGCACATGGAAGACACCTTGCAGAGAGACATTCTGTTAGAAGGTTATGTTGAAGCACCAAGACAATAGCTCACTCTTCCCAAAGTGATATGGGACCGTGACACATTTTGAAAGAAGTAGATGAAATCCCAGTACACTGCTTTTAAACCTCTCACCCTCTTAGAGGAAATGAAAGGATTGGGATTTGGAAATAGAAAACAGAAGAAATTTTGAAACACAGGGGTTCCCTGTGAGGAAGGGGCTGGGGGCATCAATCCCTCAACCCAAGCCTGGGCAATAGCTTGGAAGGCCCGCCAAAGAGAGGCCTGGGTGCCCTGTGCAGTTTGGGGGACACAGTGGGCATGTGCCTCGCTTGTGGAAATCTAAAGTGAAAAAAATGTACTGAGTAGCTGGCTTCACAGTGGGGTGTAGAATAGGTGGCTGCCCTGAGCAGCCTGCACCCTGGAAAAATTGTCAGAGTAGTAGACAGGCTGATCTGGGCCATGTGTGAGAAAGGCCGTGTGCATTTTTCTTAGATCTCATCCAAGAGGCCTGACTTACAGTGAACACGATGCAGATCTCAGCGGAGAGAAGTGAGAGGCAGAGCCAGCTTCCCAAGGGCTGGGACATGAGGAATAGAAATGCATTCCAGTTGTCTAGGGCCCCAGGGGAGACGGAAGATAGGAGCTCCAACAGATCCACAGGTGACCCATGAGACAAAGTGTCAGTGTAAACACCTGTGAAGAACAGACAGTCTAATATTTACAGACTCCAGAAAGTAACAGCAAAGTGCTCAGTTTTCTACTCTTCTTACCTCATCTTGCTTCCTTGTGCACCAACCCAGGTGGGTCAGGAATCTACAGCTAGAAAGATAAATGAGGGATAGAAGGAAGAGGTGGAGAAAGAATGAAAGGGAGAGAGACCGCATCCCCTTCCACCAGCAGCCAGCCCTAGCTGGGGCAGGGGAGAGACTGAACCCTCTCTGAGATTGCAGTTTTGACTATGACATGGGGTTGAACATTTTGATTACGAAGTTGAGGCTCCATATTGTGAATTGAAATGCCTGGGGAGTTATGTTAACTAAGAGTATCTAGAAAAAATCATGGGGATTGCTTGAGTTTTTACCTAGGATCAGGGCAAGAATTAGCCCCAGGCACGACCCTGCAATTGCGCCTTATAAGTACTGCTTGTTCTGCTTATCTGTGTATGCCCTATAGAGAAAAATAGGTTACTGCTTCCTCCAAGATAAGGAAGGTGGTCTTGTCCCTTTTTGCATTCTACACATTCTTCCATGCCAGGTATTTGCTTCTTTGTAAATGCTTCTGTTAGAAAGTTTAGTTGAAGCACCAAGACAATGTATCACCCTTCCCAAAGTGATGTGTGAGACCATAATATCACAACATTTTCAAAGAAGTAGATGAAATCTCATTATGCTGCTTTTACCTCTCTCACCATCTTAGAAGGAATTCCTCCTTGAAAACCTTCTTGATTTTGACTATCTGAGGCTGTCAGAAGTTAGATGGAGAGACATTAAGGGAAAGAGCCAACAGTGTGGTTTTGCTTATGTTCCTATCACCTACGGATATTGGGTATCTCTGGAGCTGAAACATTTTGGTTGTGTGAACCAAAATCAAGTGATTTAATGGAAAATCACTTGATAGGAAAGTGTGTCAATGTCAGCATGAATATTAAAAACCAATGCGTCCAGGGCCAAGTTTTGTGGCATTATTTTAAGCACGTTATACGAAGGGGAAAAAACAACCTTTACTCTTTGAAAGAGCAAGAACACACTCTTAGAACTTTCCAATTATTAGTGCTTTTTTTTTGGTAGACAAATTTAAAGTACATGAAGCTTTTTCTCTGGTATTTAATTGAGATTAATTTGTGAGTTCGAACTTTTGGTACTCATCCATTGTTTGATTTTAGTTTTGGATATGTGCAAACTTTCTCCCATTTTATATTCATGTATGTGTCAGGCACCAAGATGGTATAAGAATTTGTTTTTGTTGCTAAAGCAGCAAGTAAACATGTTAACATTTAATCTTCCAGTAATGGAATTGGAAACAAAAATCTCAGCAACTTACAATGCTGTTCAGAGATATTTTTCCGCTGCCTGTTGTGAGAAGTTAGGGTATGTAAAATAAATGATGTATGGAGCTGTAGGAATGCGACTTTTCCAGACTACCTTATGTCTAAGGAACATTAAACATAGGGTTCTCGTTTAGCAAATAAATAACCATTCATTTCAATGGCTGCATAGTCTGGACTTTCGTGCATATTTTTGCAAAGATAAGGAGAGGCCATTAGGGATTTAATATAAAATAAATCGCCAAGGGGTCTTCTTGTAGTCCTAGTCTTTCTGCCACATGGTGTGTTACTAATGTGCATAAATGGGCTTAAATGAATTTGTTATCTGTATTACATTTGCAGTATGTATATATTTATATATTATTTTTTAATTGTGTTTAAAAATAAAACATTAAATACATCATTTTGGAGAGTTGAGAACGTAAAATACGTAAATCAATCAGCTTCAATTAGTATTAAAAATGTCAGTATATTAGATTTGCCTGTGGGTGTATTTACCCCACAGAGTTTAATGTATTTTAGTTTTGTCCTCTACGAGGTAGCCATATGGTTAATTTGTCACCTTATAAGAATACATTGCTACAATCCAAGCTCCATTAATGACATAACGCTTGTGTGTCATTGAAAGAGTCCCTATCTTAGTTGTTTTATTGATGCCCTAGGTCAGATTCTGAACATTGTACGCAGCACTGATGACTTTGACTAACCAAGGAGCTTTGCTGCTTTACTTCCTTCTCAAGTTACTTTTACCACATTTACTGTTACAGAAAATGGCAGAAAATGCTCTGTATAGTATGAAATGATTTAATAATACTTATGACTATATCTGCAAGGTAGTTGCCATCAGAATTTACCTTTAGACTTTTTTTTAACAATAAGTGGAAATTAATAAATTATAACTTGGTAAGATTTAAGAGATAGGTATGTTCTTTTTTAGATTAGATTCCAGAACGATTCCAAATGGTTTTGGTAATATATTTGAAATATATTTGCTCATTTCAAAAAAAAGGCACAGTAGAAATAGTTCTTATTAAAGAAATCATTTTTAAAAATTAGAGATGCCAATTAATTTTGTATTACTTTTCATTAATAATCTGCTAAGGGATGTTGAATTGTTGTACTCATGCCAAATTTTCTAGATCTATTTTGCATTCCAAACGTAGACTACGGTATAAATGTATTCTTCTAATATTCTTTACTGCTAATCAATTTCACTTGAGGCTATCCTTTTCAAAGAGAGAAAAAACTTTTTAAATTGCATGCAGTGAATATTTTCTTTTCAAGCAATCCTAATGCAATACTGTCATGTGTAGAAACATCATTCAATTAAAATATTTGTTAGATAACTACTAGACCTTGGTTAATAGCTTTTGCCCATATTTAGTTCTGACACAAATGAAGTCATTGTTTTATAATCAAAAACAAGGAGAGGGCAGGTGGTGAGCATGTGTGTGTAACCTTTGCGTTTGACTGGTAAGGAAAACACTGCTTATTTAGACTTCTCTAAATTTGACCAATTTATCATTTGGGGGTTGTTATTCTCACTTTTATCACTGCTTTACTGAAGATGTTTATGGAGCGTGGGCTTTAACAGCAGGAGGTGTTTTTTGAAAAATGTTAAGTATAAAATATATCTTACAATTTATTCCGATGTTATTCAGCGTTTGTTTCCACTCTACGACAGCATATGCACACAATTCAACATTTACGTGTAATCTTACATAGATGAAAATTGCCCTTGCTTCTCTATCCATCCAGGTGAACAGAGGCATGAGGCTTGCTGCAGAGGTGAATTCTATATCCAGAGGAGTAGGGCGTAGTGTCTTCGTTTTCTAAAGGAAATGACAAAATCAAAAAATCCAAAAGTTATTTCACCTCACAGAAGTTAGCCATCCATTTGTCAAAACACAAAACAGCACTTTGGGCTGACAATTAAAGGTGAACAAGAAAAGGTGGGACATTAATCTGGGTCTTTTAAATTTCAAATTGTTATTATTTTATTGCCCATAAATAACAATTTTAAAAACCTCATTTACATTTTGCTTTGCTGTTTCCAAATAAATTCTCCATCATGTCTCTAATAGAAAGCGAGAGGGCTGAGATTTTCATCCGGGGTCTTTGGTCTCTTGGCCACTGCTGCTGCCCATTCCAGATGGGCATTTGCCACCTAGGGGACATTTTTAGAAAACAGGCATTTCAGCAGTGGGTCTCATAGCCTCTTTTCCTATCACCTATGGATAGGTGGTCTAAACCTCTTTTGTGGTCGCTAACCTCTTTCTAATAAAAAAATATTTTGTTCCTGTCATATTTGAGTGTCAATAAACTATAAACCATACCAAACAAGTCAGTATTAACTGAGACACAATTGCTACTAAACAAAACAGAGTTTTATGGTATCTATAAAGATATCTACAGTGATCACACAGTTCTTTTGTTTGCCTTCTTGTTGGAGCAGACATTTTATTGCCCTGACCACCCTGGCGTAATATACTCATGGAACAAAGTTCTTTCATGTTCTGATAACCACATGCTCTTTCTCTGGACCCAACATGATGTAACAGGGCATCTCTTATGTTTAACTTAGGACAAATGATCCTGCCTCTTTCCTCCACCATGCACACATTCTGAACCTCATATTCTTCCTTGTTCAATATTAAATTAAGGCTCTGTCATAATAATGTGCATGCTCAATGTGGCAAAAATAAATTTTACATATTGATCAAGATTTGGCAACACACCTATGGATTGCTCACGGTACATTCATTGGAAAATCACTGATTTTTTTTTTTTTTTTTTTTTTTTTTTGAGACAGAGTTTCACTCTTGTTGCCCAGGCTGGAGTGCAGTGGTGCCATCTCGGCTCACTGCAACCTCCACCTCCTGCATTCAGGCAGTTCTCCTGCCTCAGCCTCTGGAGTAGCTGGGATTATAGGCATGTACCACCATGCCCGACTAATTTTTGTATTTTTGGTAGAGACGGGATTTCATCATGTTGACCAGGCTGGTCTTGAACTCCTGACTTCAGGTGATTCACCCACCTCGGCCTCCCGAAGTGCTGGGATTACAAGTGTGAGCCACCGCGTTTGGCTGAAAATCACTGATCTTAAATTTTGATTACATTGTCCCACATAAGAAGCCTGCCATGGTGACCTGGACTGGCTTAAGTGTAATTCTCCAAAAAGATCTTTTCCAAAGTTAGCAGTAGGCAGGGCTGTAACTTGGATCCCTTTTCCTCAAAGCCTCCTCTCCTGATCTTGGTCATTGGCATCTTACTATTTCTAGGATGCAGAAGAGTCATGGGAAGTCAAATCCAAAAAGAGATTCTGCACCAACTCACACCATTTAGTATAAGACCCTTCTCCTCCTAGATCTGCAGCCTGGTTGTGTGCTTAAGGACTCTCTACTGATAGAGAAGATGGGGAGGCTTGTGGTTTGCATGGCCCTTTAAGGTGCTCTGGTGTAGGCCTCTGAGAATATGCCACTGCTTAATTTTGAGTATTTTTTTTCCCATTGCAATCACTTCAAAAATGGCTTTAGAAATACTTGATTGTTCATCTGTGTTCATAGCAGCGCTATTCACAATAGCCAAGGAAGCAACTCAAGTGTCCATTAACAGATGAACGGTTAAACAAAATGTTGTATAAACATACCATGGGAGAGTATTGAGCCTTAAATAGGAAGGAAATTCTGACACGCGCTAGAACATGGATGAACCTTGAGGACATGAGGCTAAGTGAAGTAACACAGACACAAAAAGGCAAATACTGTATGATTTCACTTACTGAGGTACCTAAGTTAGTCAAATTCGTAAAGACAGAACTAGTATGGTAGTTGCCAGGTGCTGGGTGGAGAAAGAAATGGGGAGATGTTGTTTAATGGATATTGAGTTTCATTTTACAAGATGAAAGCGTTCTAAACACTGGCGGCCCAGCAATGTGAATATACTTAATATTTCTGAACTATATACCTACAAATGGTTAAGATGGTAAATTTTATGTTTTATGTTTTTTTATCTACAATTAAGAATAAGAAATTTTTAAAATAGAGTTGTTATATTGAAGCTCATGAAATTCAGTTCTATGTTGCTTTAATCATGGGAGAGGGGAGAAAAGGAATTTCCTTCTGAAAGTGCTTCTCATGCTACGTGTTTATCATATGGGTGAAATCTGTAAAAACAAACAGGGCAAGATTTGAACTAAAAAAGTGAACTCCAACAAAAAGCGCAGCCAAAGAGTGTCTGCTCTTAGGAAGGAGGAGGGTGGTTGCCAGGCAACACCCATTCCAACCCCCCGTCAGACCCTGCCTGTATGTTTATGAATATATCAGGACTTTTATTTAAAACACCGGATGGATACATCAGCTCTTTCCTCTCTCTACCATTCCAGAAACATAGCACCAGAACTATTGCTGCTTTTTAGCTCGCAATGGCTAGGCCCCTTGTGATCCTGTGTACTTGGTTGCAGGGGCAGGAAGGGGGGCGGGATTCAAGGTCTATGAAAAAGACAAGTTAAAAAACCGTTGACATTTGCAAAGAAAACCGCATTTCACCTATATAAACCATAAGGTAGAACTATTAAACAAAGGAAGAAGACAGTTTGGTGAATGTAACTTCTAAATTTTCAGACCTTTGGGAAACAATTTTTAAAATAATAACTATTTAGTTTTCTTTCTCTTGAATAACAATAAATAAGTATATAATTATATTCTCTGGTAAAATATGCACACGTTACCAAGGAAAGAAAACCAACCAAACAAAAAACAAAACAAAACAAAAACAGCTGAACTCACCCTTGACTATCACCTCAATTTCAAACCAGAAGTAATTGCCAGTTTGGTATATCCCTTTTCAGTTCTTTTTCTGTGCATTTTCATATATTTATACCTATGGAAATGTATTTTTTTCAATTATATAGAATGTAAAAGAGAAACTATAACTAATGAAATATATTCTTTCTGGCCTGATAATTCCTATTGCTATTTTTAAACTAAAAATAATACATATATAAAGTTACAAAATTTTAACAGTACACAGTGATCAAAATGTAAAGTAAACCCTTTTTTCTCCCCAATTTCTCCCCCAATAGTAACACTGTTAAATGCTTGTGTGTGTGTGTATGTGTGAGTGTGTGATTTCATTTTGGAAACAATCTCAGTAAATGGGTGTATTGGTCAGGGTTCTTCAGAGAGACAGAACCAACAGCGTGTATATTAATTTTGAGCTGAAAGCTGGCAGGATCAAGATCCAGGAAGAACGAATGTTTCAGTTTGCGTCCTAAGGCCGGAAAGGACTGATGTTCTGCAGGAGGGGCTCCCTCTTCCTCAGTCTTCTTGTTCTGTTTGGGTCTTCAGTTGATTGGATAGGACCCACCCACATTGGGGAGAGTGGTCGGTTTGGTCTTCTGATTCCAATGTTAATCTCATCCAGAAACACCATCAGAGACATACCTACAATGTAATGTTTGGCCAAATGTCCGGACATCACATGTGGCAGTCAACTTGACACATACAAAATTAACTATCACAATTAGGAAATGCATAAATGCCAGCCGTAAGGAGGCATTCTTTCAGTCTACCCATTTTATAGTAAAACAGGTTGTGCGAGTAGCATAAAGTGCATGCCAGACACTTGTGACACCAATCAGGGGAAGAAGTGGTGGGGGGCGGAGGCCATGCCAAAATGAGGATCTTGATGATTCAAGTTCTTTTACAGAATCCTCTCAGATTTCTGCTTTCTCACCATGCATGTTTCTTTGCCTGTCCTTACTGATGCATAAGTGTCTCAGGAGGAGAAGCATGTGTGCTTCTCCTGCGCACAGGGGTAATGATCATAGCGAGGCTTTATTTTATCAGCGCTTGTCATTTAATGATATTGTCATTGAACCAGTCGGTTGCATGGCCCCTTCTACAGTTCCTCTTCTTGCTTATTTAAAAAATTCCTTTGGAGCTAGCAAGATTTGGATCTCAGGTTGCTATTAGAAGAGTGCTGTGCATTCTTAATCAATTCACCTGGCAACATTTTATGAGTGATCATATATCTGTAAAGGGAAGCATTTTGTTTGCCCAAATTATACACAAACTTGATTTAAATGTTAAAGTCTGGGTTAAACTTTGAAATGAGGCACCTGTGAAGTGAGTGATTGGAACAGTCAGTCAGTTCCCTTGATTTATTAGATTCTGCAGTTGTTTTGCGGTAGTCTTATAATTCCAATATCTATCTGTTTGAGTCTTGTTCTCTCAGAAATTTTCTCAATATGAAAAGTCAATGTCCAGGCAGAAATAAGTACTTCAATATTAAATGATTTCTGGCCATTTGTCTAAAAAGTTATATGCGATTTTTATGTGCACCTGGGACTTTGAATTAATGGGATATACTAACCACCAGGTATAGAAGGTGGACTACATGATTTATTAAAAGTACCATATTCGGATCCTGTCAATAAAATTCTGCATTTTTACAGTGAACAAAATATTTGCATTTATCTCCCCTTCCTTCCTCTGCCCCTTTCTGTGCCCCCCCTTTCCCCTTTTAGACTCATGTACAAGAAACCATAAGGCAGAGATAACATGGTCACATCACTATGGGGAGAATGTGCTCCTGCAGGGGCTTTAGTAACTCAAAATCAGGTTGAATCACAAACCAAGACAAGTTGAATTGTGAACTGTCTCTGGACTGGGGCTGTTTCAAGATCCAATGGGGTCTGCTAAGATGGGATTCACACAATGACATTGGAGGAATCAGAAGTAAGACCCCTCTCAAAGGCAGGGGTCTGGGTCTAGTGCCTGACTCCTCTCAATGTTTGTCTGGATCTCCACAGTTTGGTGACCATAGTTATGGTGCTTTGACGGTGTGATGTCTTCGAAGCCCAGTGTTACTGATAGTAGCATTATCTAGAAGAAGGCAGATCTGCTCTTTGGACACATGTGTGCCCGAGATACTGATAGAGTATGATACTGAGAGACCTTGCTAGAGTAATAGTTCATTCTTATTCATTCTGGAGATTGGCCAAAGCTTCCTCTCAGCATCTGACAGCTGGAACCCAGTCACCCTGGCCAGCGTCGTTCAATTAGGCCCCCATTCCCAGGTAAGGCCTATCTGTTGTCTCAGCTCTGACCATATTTAGAGCAGTGGGAGTCCAGTAACTTCTCCTGCCTTCCTTCGTGGCAGGCAGAAGAGCATTGGAGGGTAGGTCTAGATCAACAGACTGATAATTCGAGTAATAATAATCATAATAATTGGTAGTACATATCAAATTCTGAGTATGTTCTTGACACTTTGCTTAAAACTTAATGTGATTTGTCCTGTTTAATTCTTAGGGCCACTCCATGAGGTAGTTACTTGGTATTTGCATTACCGTTATACATATATAGCAGATGACTGAGGCCTGGAGAAGGTATGCAACTTTGCTTGAGGTCGGACAGCTACTAAGTGGTGGAGAAACTAAGCTTTCTTTCTAGGCATTCCCCTTCCAGGTGCTGCATTCTTTTTTTTTTTTTTTTTTTTTTTTGAGACAGAATCTTGCTGTGTCTCTAGGCTGGAGTGCAGTGGTGCGATCTGGGCTCACTGCAACCTCATCCACCTCCCAGATTCAAGCGATTATCTTGCCTCAGCCTCCCGAGTAGCTGAGATTACAGGTGCCCACCACCATGCCTGGCTAATTTTTATATTTGTAATAGAGACAGGGTTTCACTATGTTGGCCAGGATGACCTCAATCTCTTGACCTCATGATTCACCTGCCTCAGCCTCCCAAAGTGCTGGGATTACAGGCATGAGCCACCGTGTTCGGAGGCCGTGGTCTCTGCCACGACCTTATTGCCTCTAGATACCGTCTGAGGCTGAGCCCCAGGGCCTGAGTCTGAAATCCTGGTTCCGCCATTTGCCATATCAGCATATTTATTTGTTTTCTCTGAAGCACCGTATCTCGTTGGTGAAAAAGATGCTTAAAAACCTGGTTCATAGGATTGTTTTTAAGATTTAGCGTAGGTAAAATTCTCAGTAGTTCTTGATACATATTAAGTGCTCAATAAACAGTAACTAAGCTTATTAAAGCAGGCCGTATTAAAACAATAAAACAAACTTGCTTGACTTCAGACAAAGCAAAGCATTGTTAAGAAACAAAGGGATATCTGTGGTTGCCCAAGCCCTTACCAGGTGAGTTCATAATGTCTTTATAGCCCATCCCTTTTTGAAAAGCAGGCCAGAAGAAATATCAGACTTTCTGAAATGCTATAGACCATGTTGTATGGAACAAAGAACCATGAAATGGGAATTAAAAGGCTGGGATTCTAGACCTAGATTTGTAATGAACTAGCTGGGTGAACATAGGATAATTGTGTAACCTCTCTGAACCTTGTTTTTTTTTTTTTTTCTTTTTTCTTTTTTCAAGAACAATCATGGGCAGGGTGTAGGAACAGGGCTGAAAATTAGATGTGCTGTGTAGACCTCTTAATAAAAACTTCTATGATTCTAAGTCTAAGCCAGTTCAAACTGGTGATATGTAGTTGAGCAAATGATGCCCAGAGTTCCTGCTCCCTTCACAGTTATTTCTGGTCTGAATGGAACTTGGTGGAAGGTAAGAGAGTCACCCGTCTGAGCCAGCTCCAGGGTCTCTCAGTACAGTATCTGTTGCCATAAGTGACTCTAATGAGATGGCCCCTAGATAGCCATAATGGACCTTAGCTTAGCTTCATTCATTAACTTCATTCACTAACGTCGATTTCATTCTTGTTGTTAATTATTGAGGCGAATGTTCGTCAATCCTCCACCCCTTTACAGAACACATTTACAACTTTTGCTTATAAACCTCCTCATGGGTTAATAACGATCATGTTATTGTTCATTATTATTTATTGTTCATTGTTTGCTATGTGCAGAATTATTTACATTATTTACTTAACTCTTTGTATACATATCTCTTAGTGTTTCAAACGGTGTCCCTTTATTCTACTAATTTGCCACTTCCTCCAGTGTAAGAAGCCATAGTCAGGAAGCTCCTTCTGCACTCTGCTTTGCCTGTATATTATAATTGCAAAAGGTGTACCAAACCCCACATGGCATAACAAACTTGGATTTGGATTCCTTATACTGGCACTTTAACTTTGGGCACATTCTTTAGCCCTAAGCATCGATTTTGTTGCCAGTAAAATGGACTAGTAAGCCCCCAGTTTCAGGGACACCAAGGACATTAGAGAAAATGTAATTAAAATGAAGACCTTGCTAACATATCATGAGTACTGTACTAGCATTTGCTAGATAGCTAGCATAATATTGCCTGAATCTAGAGAAACAGAAATGTTTACATTAAAAGACCAAAATAAAAATAAAGTTGAGAAAATATTTGCTATTATTGGTAACTATTAATATCTTTATGAAGAATCTTTACAAATTAATAAGAGCATAGCTAAATCTTTCATTTAAAAAAGAACAAAAGACTTAAATAGCTAGTAAATCTATGAAAAAATATTTATCTTTAAGTAATGGACAAAATGTACATTAAAACCATAATGTGTTAGTTTTGCTGATAGAGTTATTTATTTTTTGAATAATGCAGATGAGAACGTTGCATCCTGATGACCCGGCCTATGTCTTTCTGCCTAACCATGTCACCTGGGGGGCATGTGGAGAAGCATCCTGCAGCCCTCCCATTCCTCTCGTTCTGTCCTCTGTGAGACTTTAGTCCTGACCTGCCTCAGTACCTTTATTAGTCCATTCTCACGCTGCTAATAAAGACATACCCGAGACTGGGAATTTATAAAGGAATGAAGTTTAATGGACTCACAGTTCCACATGGCTGGGAAGGCCTCACAATCATGGCAGAATGCGAAGGAGCAAAGTCACGTCTTACATGGTGACAGGCAAGAGGGCATGTGCAGGGAACTCCCCTTTATAAAATCATCAGAGACTTATTTACTATCATGAGAACAGCACGGGAAAGAGCCACCCCCATGATTCAATTATCTCCCACCAGGCCTCTCCCACCACACATGGGAATTATAGCAGCTATAATTCAAAATGAGATTCGGATGGGGATACAGCCAAACCATCTCAGTGACCCACTTACACACTGCTCCTACCCTGGCCTCGCATAGGGCACAGGAGACACTGATGTTGTCTACTTTCTCAGACCCTCTTTGGGAAAGTGGGTGCAGTCAGTGCTGCCCCTGCAGGCTCAAATCTGTCTGAGGTGTTCCCTTCCCTCCCTCCTTCTCCCCAGCCCGTGCCCTTTCTCAGGTCCTGCCAGCATCTCTCCCAAGGCCTCACTAGCCTCTCAGCTTTCTTCCTTTCCTTTCGAATTCTTTCCCCCTCCCTTAGTCAGGTGCTTCTAAATCTAGTCTGGGGACAGGATGGTCTGGCTCTTTATTCTTCCAAATCCATTGTATTCCTTGAGTCCTTTCTCTGCTATGCAATTGTGTCACCTCAGCCATGAGCAGTAGATGCCCTGTGGTCTAGCTTTGATGAGATAAAACTCAGGAAGTCAGTATTATTGGTACAGTCTTATTAACTATAGTCACCATTCTGTGCATTAGGTCCACAGAACTTACTCATCTCATAGCTGAAAGTTTGTGCCCTTTGACCAACATCTCCCCACTAACTGCAATCCCTCAACCTCTGGCAGTCACTGTTCTGCTCTCTGCTGTTATGAGTTTCACTATTTTAGATTTCATATATAAGTGAGATCACGCAGTATTTATCTAAAAGAATCATGTTTTAAACTTGAATTCCAAATAGTAGTAAAATGTGCTGTTCTTGACTTCAAAAAGTTTGGTCATTAACTATCTTCCATTGTCTTTGGAAGCCTCATTGGATTTCTAATCATGTTGTTTCTTGAGTGCTTACTGAATATGATGACACTCCAAATAAACTGAATGGAATTAATTCAAGAATAAAACATCATTTCTCGTTGTGTATCTCAATCTAATATTTGCCAGATGGGAAACCCAGCATCATTCTCACAGCAGGTCTCATTTATGGCAAACACACATCCACATCCAGTGAATATGAGAAAGCACAACCTTTCTCCTTCTTATTTTTATAAGATCTATTGTGGACTTTTTTTTCCTTTGCTTTTCCTGCACTGATCCTAATTTAATTAAATGCAGCTTTCCTGGGAGTCAGGGTGGGAAGTGGGTTGCTGCTGGTGGGTACAAAACGAATGGCAACTACATCAAATAGTACCTAGAGAGAGGGAGAGTAGCAGTTTTATCGTGGCCGCCTCCTTAGATTTGAGAATACAGGTGTCAGAGGCGACTGATAATATGTTCTGATGTTTTACTGGCATGAAAATTCCCCATTAACTAGTTAACTAAAGGTCATTGTGGCTAGAAGTGCTGTAGTTTTCTATAATTGATACATCACTAAATAATCTATCGATTAATTCATTATTGCAACAAACTGGGCCCTGTGCTACGCATGGGAATTGTTGGGACACTAAGACATGGCCTTGTTCCTCAAGTTGCTCTCAGAAGGTAGCCTAGCTTTTAGAAAAACGCCTTCTAGTAAACCTGCATACTTACTTGGAGTATGAACAAAGTCAGCCTGGAGGGTTAAGAGGAAGCTTCATGGAGAAAAAGAGGGTTCAAACCCTTGGAACAAGGACTCCTTATCAGTTCCTGCATTTTATTGGCCCATCCGGAAATTCATGTTGCAACTTCCCAAGGCTTAACTAACTTAGATGTGGCCCCACCCCTACTATCTTTGCTTTTTGACCCTTGTTCATGATAAAGAGGGGTTGCACATTTATCTGAGGATCTTGTTGCATCATCCTTAGAACCAGGACCATGAGCTCCTCTAAGAAGAATCCCTTGCCCAGCCCCTCCATACCTGATGCATCATTAGGGACCACCAAGATGTTAATGAAGATTCGTACACAATCATTCCTGGTTGTCAATCACCCAGGACTTTCAGGATGTGAGAGGAGAGAGGAGAGGCCCAGGCAGGAGAATGTTAATCAATGGTGAAGCAGAAAACTCTCCTCGCTGACCGTAGCCCGGTCTCCCAGCCGTGAGCGTGTGGGGAAACTTTGTGGGGATGCTTGGTGGTATCTAATTGAAGAGTTCCTACCTTGCTCCTTGGTCGACTCCTAATGGAGGGCCTTCTAGGGAAGCTGCATATGCCAGTACTTGTTTCTGTTTTGAATATTGCTGCTGATCCACCGAGTGCTATTTGCAAAGGAGAGGCCTCCACATTGGAGCCCCCTAGAGTAACAGCTTTTATTTAGAAAGAAGGTGTGATTCCCAGATGCAGTGAGAAGACCACTGGATGAGAGATTTAAAGTCTGGGAGTCGAGTCCTGGCTCCACGGTCTACTAGTGCCATAAACTTCAGCAAGTCAAAACCTCTTCAAGCCCCATTTCTTCTTTTGTAAAATGGGAATAATAGTGATTGCTATGGTTACATCAAGAGTCATGATGTTTGAAAGGTCGGTGGATATGAAGCCCATCGTAACAGGTAAAATACTACCAAGGCAGGAGGAATTATCTGGAAGGTGAAGTTTCTTGATTTTTATATTGGCTCAAGATGGCAATATAAATACTTGAAGGGGCTTGTCTTGAAGCTGTGCGTGCAAAGTACTTTTCACAAAAATGTAAAAATAATTATTGTCCATCTGAAAATATGGAGGTAGAGGCTGAAGAAAATTATGAGGAAATACCTTAAGCTCATACTAGGCCCTCCCTTGAGTCTTCCCTAGGAGAGAAGGATCCTTGAGAGTTTGTATGATACTTGCTCTTCCTAACAAGGTACAGCCAGGATAAAGCCACCTTAACTACATCTTGAAGCTTATATACACACCCTTTCCTGAGATTCACATTAATAAAACAGAGACACAGATTGGGACCTGACTCATTTAATTCCATGAACCAGACCTGTTTTGAGTGCCAACCATGTGTCAAGAATTAATTAGTTTCTCTCTACTTGCAAATATGAGTCTCTTTCTCTTCTTCTTATAGGATTTGTGATCTCTGTGATCTCTAATCACCAGATGTGGCCCCACTCAGGTTGTCTTCATTGTCAAATTGGAATAGTGATAATAATGAACAAATTTCAAATGTTTAAGTTGTGTCAAGCACTGCTTTAAGTACTCTTTGTGCATTTTTTCAATACATGCCACACTGTCACAATCATTGTTGTCAACACCCCCATTTCACAGATAAGCAGGATTGAGCTTTTCCCCAAGGGCGCATGGCTAGTGAATAGAGACACCTTTCAATCCAGGAACTCTGGCTCCACATGCAAGCCTGGGACCAGTGTGCTACACTGCACCTTAAGAAGTTTACAAAGAGGAAAGGAGTGGTTTGTGAGTTTAATGTCCAGTGTATATAATAACTGTCAACTGAATTCACAATGATTTACTTGTGGTAACTCTAGCCATGGTAAGAGATGTTTCTTTTGACTAGAATATATCTGTTTGATGAGTTAACATCTGATGGTTGCTTGATGGTGTTTTGACTCTCATGTTTTCAGTGAAACTAGGGAAATTATTACCTAGGAAATGCCATGCCTTTTGGAGACACAAATTTTTCGAAGAAATGGGTCCTGTGAGTTGTAAGGCTCTCATAGTCTCTTGACAAATATTAGAAAACCAGGTGAGGACACAAAGAACTTTAGTTGCTGGTGATGGCTTCAGAAGTCAGGGACTCTTGAGCAGAATCTTGAAGGATGGAGAAGCTAGGTGGAAGAAAGGGGAAAAGGCATCCTAGACAGGGGATGTTCTGAGGCCATGTATGGGAAGGAATGATTGGTGACTGTGGAGATGTGGGAAGCTGTGGCAGCACAGACAGGGCCAGAAGCTGTGGTCACAGGAGAGGAAGTCAGGAGGAGCTGAGCTCTAAGGCCTTCAACACTGTGCGACTAGATGGGGCTTTCTCCTGTGGGCAGTGGGAGGCGGGATTGGAGGGGACTGTCTAGTGACCATGAGAGCATCATGGAGGCCATTGCCATTGACAGGCCAGGTTGAAGCTGCTGCAGGACTGGAGCAAAGGGGTGCCTTTGGCTGTGGAGACAAAGGGATGAGCATGTGCAATGTGTGCAATTTTCTACCTTAAGAAAAAAATAAATTAATAAGTGGGAAAGTGAAATACTGTATGTAGAAAAAGGCTAACAAACATGGCAAATGATCACTCTTTAAAAAATTTTGCTTTACGTTCTGGGATACATGTGCAGAATGTGTAGGTTTGTTACATAGGTATACATGTACCATGGTGGTTTGCTGCACCTGTAAACCCGTCATCTAGGTTTTAAGTCCCACATGCATTAGGTATTTGTCCTAATGCTCTCCCTCCCCTTTTTCGCCACCCCATCACTTTTTTTAAAAGTCAGCAATAAAAATAAATTGAAACCAAATCAAATAAATTGACACTATAGAGAACAAAATAATAAGTATAACAATGTAATATAGTAGTAAAAGAAAGTAATAATAATAAAGAGAATAAAAGCCACTTTGGTGATAAAAGAGTAAGAAAAGTTGTAACAAAGAATCAAAGTTGATATAGTATGCCAAGACACTGTAAGAAAAAGTAATTTAGAATGACAGATTTTGAAAAAGCTTAATTTTCATCAAGTTTAAAAAATTGATAGGGCAGATAAAAAGTGTGAGTTCCTAATTGGAATTCTCAAGTGTAGCAAATTCTGTGGGTCTTTGTTAGAAAGGGGAGGTGCAGAGGACCCTGAAGGCAGGGAGCATCTCAGGTCTTGCTCCTGACAATCATGAAGGCCCAGGAGTGGTCCCCTCCACCCATGAGGCGTAATCAGTCATCCCTCTGGCTTCAGTAATCTTGCATGCATGTACCACAAGGAGCCACTGGGTTTCTCATTTGCATGGCTACATTGGGGACCATGCTGTTAAGTGCAATCAGCAATATAGGGAGAGGAACAAGGAGGTGAAAGAAAGAGAAGATAATGAGTTTGATTTTGAACCTTTTGAGCTTTAAATATCTAATGTTCATCAAAGGCAATATAGCCCATAGGCAGCATCTATTGGAAATTAATAAAAATAAGGGTCTAGGCATTCAGGTTAGTGGTGCGGATGGAAGAAAAGACTTGAGAGCCGTTGAAATTCTTGTGGGGAAGTCGAAAGCAACACAGCGGAGAGAGGATTGGTAAAAGATAAAAGTCGTGGAAGCAAAGGCTAGAAGCTAATATGTGTCAAGAGGAGAGCCAGAGATGGCCAGAAGCTAGTATCTGTCATAGGATAATTCAACTCATGACACTGGTTTCCTTGATTTAAGGATCTCACATATGCTGAGGTCCTTGTGTTAGGTCCTGCTGTTGGTTGTGGCTCACAGAGATGGGGACGATGACAGCTCAAAGTTCTTTGTATCCTGTTCCTTTTGACCAATGTGAGCTTAAATCTAATGTTTCTTTGAATCCCTAATGTTGATATCACATAGAGTTCTTTTATTCTCTCCCATGAGCATCAGTTAAAAGATAACATTATTTATTGGACTATCCATGAGCAAAGAGTCACAGAAGTTCAGAGACATTAGTGGAAACACCTGAGCTGCCTGAATCCTCTCCAAACTGGTAAATGATTCCTAAAAGATGAGGAAATTCAAATTCTGGCTTCTGCTGAGAATTGAATATTTCCCAAACCGCCTGATGCACAGCCCCAGCTGAGACCTAATGCAAGTATTTTGCTTAAGAGAACCCACAAATGCGAGGTGCTTCTAACAATATATGTCAAGCAGTGTGTAGCTGATGGTAGGAGTTAGATTTATGCATATTGTGGTTGTCCATTTCCAGCTGCTTTTGTGAAGTCAAACTTTTTTTATGTTAACAGATCACATTATTATCACATTTACTGGAGAATAATGAGATATGGTGGTGATACATCATTGGCAGCTCATAGCGCCATTTGAAAACATGCTTGTTTTTAAGTCTGAAATAATGGGTCAAAGAGAGAGAGAGGCACACACTGCATGCACACACACACACACACACACACACACACACACACAAACACACAGCTCTTAACAACTGGTCTTGAGTAGCTGTTTGTAAATGCTTTATTGCCAGGAGTGAACCCTAAAGTGGCTCACAAGAGTGCCCTATTTCTTCCAATTAACTACAAGGACAAACACATCTCAAAGTTGAGATAAGTGACCAGTACGATTTGCCAAAATTCTGAAGAGCACTCATCATGAAATGGATAAGGGTTACCTTTGGGGATTTGCACTGCATGGATTCCATGAAAAGTTTGTTGGATATTATGAGAGATAGAGAAATAAAGTGTATTGTATAGGATACTATGAGGTTCCCTGCCTTTGCTTCACACCCCACGCTTACAAACGTACCCCATAAACATTCCCTCTGTGGATCTTGCATTTCATATATGTATCTAAACTCTTATAGTCAAATTACACTTTTAGTATTTGCTGTCTGGTGTGATGATGAATCTTATATGTGTCCCTTCTTTGCATGAAGTAAGATAGTCAACTTCTTCAAAACTTTACATCATTCTAGATTTAAGAGACAAGGAAGAGCTTCTCAGGCAGAAGGAATAATGTATGCCTCACATGTTCAAGAAATTACAAGTTAGATTTTGTTTAGGTGCGTGGGAGGGGATGATGGTGATGACAGATAAGGCTGGAGGGATGGAGAGAGGCTGTGGCCATATAGAGCCTCAGTACAAGGCTAAGTATTTGAACTTTATACTGGAAAAAAATCAAAGGGGAGGGATAAAGGACTCAGTCATCTTTGCACTGGAAAACAGAATATGTAATTAAAGTCCCACAGCTGCATGTAACATCGAATTCTTCCAGGTTAAAAAAAAAAAAAAAAGTTTAGTCTTGTGATATTAATGGAATGACATTTTGAGGTCTCGAGAATGGGCACAAAAGTGGGAAATGAATTTCAATATGGGAAAGACACTGAGGATGATGTTGATTAGATAATTCTCTCCGTAATCATCATGCTGTGTATTAGTAAGTATAACCCTGGAAAGGTCTTGAGACACTTCCCAGCCTGTTCACCCATCCCCTGGGCCAGAACACTCCTTAGGAAAAACAGTCAGCTAAATATTGGGCAGCAACATGAAGGTTCTTTGAACAAAATGGGAAACGTTATTCTGCAGTGCAGAAAGGTCACAGTACAGACCTGGGAACTAATATTAAAAATGAGTGTGGCTGGATATATGGAGAATGGTGGACCCAGAAGGAACCTTAGATACCAGATATTACAACAGCTTTATTTTGAGGGTTAGAAATGTGAAGTGATTTGGTTATGAACGCACAGCTTAGGCAGCAGGGCCAGAATCCTGACCCTCTGCTCCGTGGTTATCTCCTCCCCAGCTTGGCTGCCTCATGTCATCACAGTATTCCATTTGGTTTGTTGCATGTCTTGTGAAGCCCTCAAGATTTTCTCATCAGTTTTCCTCTCTCATTGGTAATGCTCACTTAGTGACTTCATTTCAAATCCTTAATCCCGCTCAAATAAATATCCACAACAGGATCTGTTTTCCTGCCCATCCTTTAAGGAGCGCATGAATTCATTTTCTAATGTCCTTCCCTCACAAGGGGGACCAGGCACAGGGCGAGGCTCATGGATGACCCAAGATGGCGGCCGGGCATTTCTCCCAAAGATCTGTGAAAGTGGAGGACAAATATGGAGGGACGGAGATGAGCCGGGGTAGAAAATCCAGACTCCGTGAGGATAAATCCAAGTGAGCCACTCAGACAATACGAGGCAAGAGATAGAAAATGGGTAGTGGATTCTGGGAGGCCAGTGAGTAGGAAAGATAGAAATGAGTAGGGGAACTTAAGGTCATCAAAAATTTCTGAGTAGAAAATTGGGTGCTTTATAAAGCACTTACCTCTGTGCTTTCTTTTGTGCTTCCTGTGTGTGTAGATATTTAAAGGGGCTGGAAATGTGCAAAAACATGTCACTACTTAGACATTACATTGTCATCTTGCTGTTTCTAGTGATGTTAATTATCTCCATTTCAGCAGATGTGTGGCCTCAGATGGTAAAGTCAGCAGCTTCTTTTCTCACCTGGAAATACATACGACCATTTGAGGTGACAAATGACAAGGTGTCAGCATACCCTGAACTTGAGTTGAGAGCTATACACAATATGATAGGTTTCCGAGCATCACAAACACCCTCTGTTTCTTCACTGGGCACTAAATGTTAATACTTATTTCACTGGGCTGTTGGCAGGAACAAATGAAGCAATCTGCGTAAAGTCACTAGTGCAGTGCCTGGCACATGCCATTCTCTTGAGCTCCCCTCTACACATCCCACAGGTCATATGACTTCTTGGGGCACAGTGGCTCACACCTGTAATCCCAGCACTTTGGGAGGTCAAGGAGGACGGGTCACCTGAGGTCAGGAGTTTGAGACCAGCCTGGCCAACATGGTGAAACCCTATCTCTACTAAAAATACAAAAATTAACGTGGTGTGGTGGCGTGTGCCTGTAGTCCCAGCTACTTAGGAGGCTGAGGCAGGAGAATTGCTTGAACATGGGAGATTGCAGTGAGGCATGATCGTGCCATTGCACTCCAGCCTGGGCGACAGAGTGAAACTCTGATTCCAAAAAAAAAAGAAAAAAGAAAAAACAAGAAAGGTATAGTCAGATACAACTAATGTTAATGAAGTGTCTACTTCGCGGTTCAGTGCCTCTCTGTTTAATCACCACAATACCTATGTGGACTGTTTCTGGCACTTTAAAAGAAACAGAAGGAAAATGACAGGTAACATGGGAGGGGCTAGAAGGGATCCTAAAGATTGTCTAGTTCGTAGACACCAATCTAAGACCCAGAACATTTGCAGAGGGTACACAGCTAGGGAATAGCATGTATATGGTTAAAGGCCAGCACTTCTGGCTTCTGGTCTATTCTTCGTTCTACCATGTAACTCATCCCTGCCATTGATATGTCTGTAGTTTTTGCTGCACTGACTACTCAGAAATAGTGCTGTCGATGACGATCCAGCCCTGTGTCACTGAGGAGACTCGCAGTGGACTAGCTCTTCACTTATTGGTCTTGGTGTTGGTTGAGACACTAAGTGTATGTGTTGTAATTCCTTAGGGCATAAAGCAGTAGTATCCAAGAAAATACCTCCAAAGCTTTACTGCTTATAACTCCAAAATTTTATTTTTATTAAAAAAGTATTTATATAGAACTTAACACACGGCTGGTACCCTTTGAAGGATTTTACAAAAATCAACTCATTTAATTTTTAGAAGAACTCTATAAAGGAGATGCTGTAGTTGTCTTCATGTTTCAGATAAACAAAGTGTGGCACAGAGAGAATAAGAACTTTCCCAAGTTTGCAAAAATATGAAGAAGCAGAATCTGGCCCTAGAGTTCATGGTCTTAACTACACCACTGACTTGCCTCTCAGGAATTATCAAAACTGCTGACTCTTCCTCCCCAGAAAGCACATTCTTTCATGCATTCTTTCCCTTTCTGGAAGTTGTGTCACTTTTCTTCCAAGTGGCCTATAGTCCATTTAGGCTTTCCTAATGCTTTCTTTCTTTCTTTTTTTTTTTCTGAGACCGAATCTCGCCCAGGCTGGAATGCACTGGCGCTGCAAGCTCCACCTCCCAGGCTCACGCCATTCTCCTGCCTCAGCCTCCTGAGTAGCTGGGACTACAGGCGCCGACCACCACGCCCAGCTAAGTTTTTGTATTTTTAGTAGAGATGGGGTTTCACCATGTTGGCCAGGATGGTCTCTATCTCCTGAAATCGTGATCCTCCCGCCTCGGCCTCCCAAAGTGCTGGGATTACAGGCGTGAGCCACCGCGCCCAGCCAGGCTTTCCCAATGCTTTCTATGTCTCTGATTATCTTGCCTACCTGTATTCTGACTCTAACATCTCCATTCATTTTGCTGTACACTTCGGTTATAGGAAATTATAGTCCAGTAGAATGAAAGGTGAAATACCAAGACATTCACCATTAACTCAATCACCAACACTATATGCTATGTGCTAGGTACGAGGGATATAAGGAACTAAAATACACACAGTTCTTATCCTCTTGGAGCTTTCAGTTTAGTCAGGAAGCAAGACATTAAACAATCATACATATAAATGTAGATTTCAAACTAATTTAAATACTATGAAGAAAATTATTGGATGCTGTTTTGAGAAAATGTATATAACCTACTTTAGATAAGGAGGTGTAAGGCCTCCAAAGAAAGTGATTTTTAAGTTTATAAATCAAGCGTATACGGTATAGGCCAGGAAAGGACTAGGGGTAAGAGCATTCAAGGCAAAGGGAACAGCAGTGCAAAGACTCTGAAGTGGGAAATAGATCGGCACATTCAGGAAACTGAAAGAAAATTCATTAGAAACTGCATGTGTTATAGGGAGTGTAGGGGAGGGAGTGGCATGGCTGGAGAGATGGTGGAATCAGATCCTGCAAGCCTTCCCAGGCCAGAGTGAACACTTCAGACTTTATTTTATATTCAAGGGAAGCCACTGGAGGATTATAAAAAGGATAGGGATGTGGCAAAGAATTAATGGAAAGCAGGTGACAATAGGAATAAAGAGATGGGTTAGAGGCTGCCTTCATAGACCATGGGAGAGGTGACCACGGTTTGAAGTAGGATGGGGGCAGTCAAAATGTAGAAAAAATCAAGATATAGTTGTATATATATTTAATATATATAATTTATTCAAGTTATAACCAATAGGATGTGTTGATAGACTGGCTCTGGGGATTAGGGAGGAAAAAATGTCCTGGATTATTCTCAGGTACGTAGCATAAAAACTTGGTGGATGTCATAGACCACTTTCTGAGATGGGAAACACACGGCGTGAGGGTTGCAGGCGCACCCTAGCTTGCAGCGTAGCCGGTGTGGTCCTGGGCATCTCCCGACACCATGGAGGAGCTGGCTCCTCTTTGGTTCTCAGTAGCTGTCTTTGTGGCAAACGCCTCCCCACATCTGAAAGAAAGAAAAAGAAAAAACCTCTCTTGCTGCTTGGTTTTAAATGAATCTTGGATACAGGTAGCCAGACTGATGGTGTCTCAACTTGTCTTCCAGTTTAAGATTTTAATTCTTGGTATTTTTTACTTCTCGCTGGAAATCTGTTCAAATCTGATGTTGAGGGAGTGCACAGCTGCTTCATTATTAGTTTACTGATAAATAAATATAGAAAATATAATTGCGTCATGTAGCTATCGCTAACCAGTTTTTAAAAATATGTATTTCTTGGATCTTACATAGGCCTGAAAGTTTAGTTGCACTACTTTAGGAATCTCTTTTTATGCATTTGTTCAATTAAAAGCTAACAAAGACAAATCCTTAAGAAAATACCATTATTTTTCCTACATATGAAATCAAGGGTCCTTGTCTGAAGATGAATTTTACTAGTTACGAGAATCTTCCTATTTTTCTAGCTTAGTCCCTGTCATTTCCTGTAATAGACTTGTATTTTACCAGCAGCTCTCACACGATTTCTTTGTGAAAAATATTTCTCTGTATAGAAGAAAGTTTATCATTTGGAATGTTAAATGCAATTATATTGACATATGGTGATAATGGGATAAAGCATACGGGTTAAAGGTTGCAGGAACCATGGCTTGGCAATTAGCGATGTAAATGAAACATTCATTATCCATCATGCTGAGAAGTTGATGAACTGTACAGTAAATCTGAGCCCACAGTCAGGACTGAGATAAGTCATTTCAGACAATACAGTGGAGTATTTATGAGCACCAGGAACAATGTTTCAGATTCCTGTCATGAAGGTTTCTTTACCTATTTAGTTGAATAAAGACCTTATAAAGTCCAAGCCACAATGCTGTCCTTCCACAGGAATAAATATGAGATTCTAAAACTTTCTCTTCAGATGAAGCATTCTGAGAGCTAAAGTGGCTAGACGTTGACAATCACCATTTTTCATAAGTGCATCCCATAAGAAAGATGTACTGTAGATTGTTTGTCTTGAAGAAGACCTGTGATATATTTCAAAATTCAAAATTGGCTTTGGAAGGAAACTGTAAATTTACAGATCTTTGTCTTTCGCCACAAAGAAACTTAATCTCACAGGTTGGATTATGTGGGACTCACTGCTATTTTTCAATTCTCCTTTAAATGACTAAGGAGCCTTCAGATACTTCCAAAAAAAAAAAAAAAAAAAAAAAGTCTAAGCTTTTCACTTTGTCTATTGCCCATTTAATTATCTTCTGCATATTTTAAAGCATTTCCTGTGAACATAAGTATTGCCCATCCAGAAAATTTGAATCTATGTTGATTTTATATTTAATGAAATCTGTTCTTCTCAAGTTCTTTATTTAATCACATAAAATAGTATCTTCAAAGGTGAAATTAAAAAAATCACTGGAGAAATGTTAAAACTTCATTTATTTAAGATAACTAGTGATACAGCTAGCAAACCCAAGAAGCTAACTGGAATGGAAATGCTCAGTGGTGCTCAGCCATTACCCAGGAACAGAGATTCCTTTGTTAACAGTTCAATTTGTTGAGGCACAAGTGAGGATAAATTGGGCCCTGACAAAACTATGAAATTGAATGATAATCATAATAACATCTGACATGTATTAAATTTGATGTTATGCCATTTCTGTTCCACCAAATGTACTAATATGGGGCATTGTTCTAGGCACATGAAATAAATCATCTCAATTCATCCTTCTAATAACCCAATGAAGTAGATCATACTATATCCCACTTTATGGATGGGGAACCTGAGGCTCAGAGGTGAGAAATGATCGTTCAATCATCCACGTTCACACAACTAGTAAACAACTGGGCTAAACTTCAGCTCCAGCTCCGTGCAATTCCTCATTGAACCTCTTTGTTATTGAGTTTGCTCCGACTGATCTCCTATGTCTCTGGCCATCCCATCGTTTCAGTAGTGCCCCAGTTTGAAAGTCCACTTCATCAGGCATCCAGTGCCTTCCAGCCTTTAATTGTCTCCTATCAAACTGGAAACAATTAGCCTGAGAAAATCATCCATGCCAGTGAATTAATTTATTGAATGCATTGTCCTGTATCTTTCTATGAGGGTGAAAGGCTGTATTTCTGCCATAAGAGAATGCTGGCTGTCTCTAGAAGAGCTGAGGGAAAGGTTGGATGAGGTCCACACCCAGCTCTTACAATGGCCTGCAGCGGTCTTCCTCAGCCTTGACTCGCCTAGGAAACTTGCAAACATCAGATTCCCAAGTCTACCTCCAGAGATTCTGATTTAATCACTCTAGACTGGGACCCAGTTTCTTAGAATAATTCTAATGTGCAGCCAAGGCTGGGAATCCCTGGATGGAAGTACATGATTTGGTCCCCTCTGACCTCACCTACTATTTATTATCCCTCCACGTCTCACTGATATAGACATGCTGTCTTTCTTGCTTTTCCTAGAACACAACAAGCATGCTTTTGCCTCAGGGACTTTGTACCTGCTGTCCCCTCTCTGACTAGAAAACAGTTTCCCTAGATTCCTGCATAGTTAGCTCCCTGAACTTATTTCAATTCTCTGCTGAAATGTCATGTAAATGGTGGTATCTTCCCTGACCATCTTATTTAAAATAATACTTCCCTTTCCCCTAATATTCTCTATCCACCTTATTCTGTTTGAGTTTTCTGCACTGACCCATCAACCAGTGACATATAACATATCTACTTGTTTATATATGTATTCTGTTTCACCAGCATTGAAATGTGACTTTCACGAGGGTAGGGATTTTTGTCTGTTTTATTTAATGCTGTATCCCCAAGAATGTCTTGCATAGATCGGAACTAAGAAATATTTATTGAATTGAATAAATGAATACATTTGGGAAGGAGCAAAGGAGTCCTTGCCCCTGAAATGCATTTCTTCAGTCAGCCAGCAAACTGTATGGAGTGACATCTATGTGCTGAGCTCAGAGCTCTGCGCCTGGGATAGCATTTTACAGAGCATGGCTGGCCAGTGCTCCTGCTTACTTTGATTTTCTGCCTTCCTACCATTCCTGTGCTTATTATATTCTTTCTCAGAAGACTTTTTCCCCACTGTTGAGAACAGGGCAGTCTGAAAAACCTCCCTACTAAAACTGAGGTTGGCACCCCTCTCCTACTTCATTGTGGAATCCTGGAATGGTCTTTCTTACCCTTTGTCCCTAGCAGTCCCACATGCTTTGGGTCATTGCATTTCTTCCCTTCTCTGCCTGCCCCCACTTCTTTCCTTCAAACAACATCATCTCTCAGCAATATACAACCTCAGGGGCTATGGGGCAGGGGAGAAAGAAGGGCCCAGGAGGAAGCTACCTTGGTGGCAGTGGTGCAGCGGTAGATGTGGGAACCCAACCCAAGAGGAACAGTTTAGGAGTGTCGAGAATCTCCACTGAGTGGAAGAAAGGTCCAGGCCCTGTGTGTGTGTGTGTGTGTGTCTGTGTGTGTTTTGGTAATGAGAAAGAAACTCGAAAAAGCTTCATATATCTTCAAACATACAAAAAAAAAAAAAAACAAAAAACAAAAAAACTGCTGGCTGGATACAGTGGCTCATGCCTTTTAATCCCAGCACTTTGGGAGGCCAAGGTGGGAGGATCATTTGAGGTTAGGAGTTTGAGATCAGCCTGGCCAACATGGTGAAACCCCATCTCTACTAAAACTAGAAATACTAGCTAGGAGTAGTGGCGGGCACCTGTAATCCTAGCTACTTAGGAGGCTGAGGCAGGAGAATCGCTTGAACCTGGGAGGCGGAGGTTGCAGTGAGCCGAGATTGTGCCACTGCACTCCAGCCTGGGCAACAGAGTGAGATTCGTCTCTAAAATAAAACAAAACAAAACAAAAACAAACAAAGAAAATGTGGTGTATATGTATACCATGGTATACTACTCAGCTTTTGCAGCAATGTGGATGGAACTGGAGGTCATTATCCTAAGTGAAATAACTCAAAAATGGAAAGTCAGATACCACATGGTCTCACTTATAAGTGGGAGCTAAACAGTGTGTACACGTGGACACAGAGAGTGCAATAATAACATCGGGGAGTCCAAAAGGTGGGAAGGCGGGAGGGTGGTAAGAAATGAAAAATTATCCACTGGGCACAATGTCTACTATTCGGGTGATGGCTACACTAAAAGCTCAGACTTCACCACTACTCAATATCCATGTAACAAAACTGCACTTGTACACCCTAAAATCTACAAAAATTTTAAAAATTTCATTTGTGCTTACTGTCTTTACTGAAATATTAAATATTTACTGATGAGTTGATTACTCTGTGCACGTGAGATTGTCTTTTGTAGTTATAAGGAAGGGATGCTTAGAAGTGGTATCAGTGTTCTTTCTTATTCCTATCCCTTCCAAATCTCATACCAGAAGATGCTAGAATTTTTTGGAAGGAAATAGAGAAGAGTGAAATTAGGTTTAGGGATGGTAGTCATAGGAGGATGGGAGTAATGGAAGTTATAGAAGTGGTGGTACTTGGTATTGGTCCAAGCTAAAGGCTGGAGAAGGATGTGTTAGAAATGGTCCTGCATCGCCGTCATGAAGGCCGGGTGAGCAATCCTTGTGGTTTTTCTGGGAGAGGTAAGGCCCAAGAGAATTTACCTGAAATGGGATGATATACAACCCAGTTTCACACCAAAGAAAATTTGAGGAGTTCTAGGGCAAATGTAAAGAGATAGCATTCCTTGCATGCCTGAAGAGAAGACATAAGGGCAGAGTGAGAAAATGATTTTAAAAATGACAAAATAGGTTGGGCAGAGTAGCTCACACCTGTAATCCCAACACTTTGGGAGGCTGAGGCAGGCAGATTGCTCGAGCTGAGAAGTTTGTGACCAGCCAGGGCAACATAGTGAGACCCCATTTCTACAAAAAAACCCACAAAAATTAGCTGGGCATGGTAGTACATACCTGTAGTCCCAGCTACTCTGGAGGCTGAGGTGAGAGGATCGCTTGAGCCTGGAAGGTCAAGGCTGCAGTGAACTGTGGTCGTGCAACTGCACTCCAGGCTGGGAGACAGAGTGAGACCCTATCTCAAAAAAAAAAAAAAAAAAAAAAGACAAAGTACAAAATGGTCCTCTGAGAATATTGCTCCTTTTGGTCATTGCAAAGAGATGCATTCTAACTGGATGTTTTCATTTACACTCCCAAATTCTAAGACTCTTGTTTCCCCTCCAGTGTTTCACACAGATGGTTAGTGAACAAGTCCTTCCCCTGACCAAATAAACTTGATTTTCTGTCTAGTCCTGTTCAGTTCAGGTTAGCAAGTAACAGGGAAAATTTTTTTTTCTTCTTTGGGACTTGAAGTATGGTGTTTTATAATTCACTGAATGATTACAGTGTGCCCATAACTTTATGTAAATTATTTTTGTTTCTCATAACTCATCAGTGTAGTAGATATTAGTGTTCCCATTACATAGATGAAGAAATAGAAGCTCAGCAACAAAAAGTAATCCATAGCTGGTAACAGAATTTGCACTCAGCTTTTTCTGTCTCTAAAATCTACAACCTCTTCGCTACTCAGAGGTGCTGAAGCTCCCCTGTTTCCTCCATTTTTAACTTTCTTCAAATCATTATTTTGTTCCAGTTTAAAGAATTGGGTCGGGCACAGTGGCTCACGCTTATAATCCCAGCACTTTGGGAGGCCGAGGTGGGTGGATCACCTGAGGTCAGGAGTTTGAGACCAGCCTGACCAATATGGTGAAACCCCATCTCTACTAAAAGCACAAAAATTAGCTGGGCATGGTGACATGCACCTGTAATCCCAGCTACTTGGGAGGCTGAGGCTGGAGAATTGCTTGAACCCAGGAGGTGGAAGTTGCAGTGAGCCGAGATCGTGCCTTTGCACTCCAGCCTGAGCGAGGAGTGAGACTCCATCTCAAAAAAAAAAAAAAAAAAAAAAGGAATTGAACTGGAGGCCAAGAATGATGGCTCATGCCTCTAATCCCAGCACTTTGGGAGGCCAGAGCAGGTGGATTGCTTGAGCTCAGGAGTTCAAGACCAGCCTGGGCAACATGGTGAAACTCCATCTTTACAAAAAATTAACTGAGCATGGTGGTGCACACCTGTAGTCCCAAACAACTCAGGGGGGTCAGGTGGGAGGATCGCTTGAGCTTAGGAGGTTGAGGATGCAGTGAGCTATGGTTGTGCCACTGCACGCCAGCCTGGGGGACAGAGTGAGACCCTATCTCAAAAAAATATTTTTTTTAATTAAAAAATAAAAAAGAGTCAAACCTATTCTTTTCCCTCTACTCTGCCCAAATTTCCAAGTAGATAATCTGTTATTTGAAATGACCCAATTAAATTTAAAAATACCTGTCTTTTCCTAGCCCTGACGACTTAAAATAGATCTACTGTCTTCTAAGAGTCATTTTGTTTAGTTTTCACTTGCTCCTTCTATTTATAAAGGAGTATCATTTCTCTACCTGCTTTATTCCATCAATTACTTTCCACCTTTTTTTCTGTAGGGTTATTTTTACCAAAATTAATTAACACATGGGGTCTCCTAGGTTAAGTTTCCTTGTTGAATTCCCTTTACCAGTTGAAACATAGGAACAGGGAAAAAAATATTCTTACATTATTGCACCTACATAAGATGTACTTGGCTAGGTGCAGTGGCTCACGCCTGTAACCCCAGCACTTTGAGAGGCCGAGTCAGGCGGATCACCTGAGGTCAGGAGTTCGAGACCAGCCTGGCCAACATGACAAAACCACTCCTCTACCAAAAGTACAAAAATTAGCCTGGCGAGGTGGCAGGCATCTGTAGTCCCAGCTACTCGGGAGGCTGAGGCAGGAGAATCGCTTGAACCTGGGAGATGGAGGTTGCAGTGAGTCAAGATTGTGCCACTACAGTCCAGTCTGGGCAAGAAGAGTGAGACTCTGTCTTAAAAAAAAGAAAAAAAAAAAAAAAGATGTACTAGTGTGTATGTGATGTGACTGCAAGATGAATGTATTACAATTAGGAAGCCAGGCAACATGAATGAAGAAAAGATTGTCCACCATAAATCAAACTTCCTTCCCATTCTTCATTCTGGTATCCTCCCAGGGCTTACAAAAATTTCTATTTCTTCAATGAAAAGGGTTTAGAAGTAACATGGCCTCTTTATTGCATTCCTTCTCCTTCAGTGCACACAGTAATTCAAAGTTTTTCCTTAAGCTGGATGAATCCCAACAACAACAAAAGACCGCTTTGGTGAAGTAAAATTAACTTGGGAAATAAGCATGAACTTAAAGTAATATAAAGTAGGGGAAGTTGGTGGGATCTCAGGTTACAGATTTCAATGTAAGAAATTATATTGTTGATTTGATTTTTGTTTCTTAATACAAACTGTTCCTTTTCCCAGGTGGAAAGATTTTGGAGGAAACATATACTTTTCCTGTTGAAGGAAAAGAGCAAAGAGTGACTTGGTTGGGCTTCCCAACTTCTGTTAAAGCCACTTAATTTTTTGAAATCCATGTGTGACTGTCTATCAGTAATTTACATAGTCAGCCTGGGTACAGTGGCTCATGCCTATTAATTGCAGCACTGTGGGAGGCCAAGATGGGAGGATTGCTTGAAGCCAGGAGTTTGAGACCAGCCTGAGCAACATAGTGAGACCCTGTCTCTACAAAAAATTAAGCAATTAGCTGGATACAGTGGTGTGTGCCTGTAGTCCCAGCTACTTGGGAGGCTGAGGTGGGTGGATTGCTTGAGTCTGGGAGGCCAAGGCTGCAGTGAACCGTGATTGCACCACTGCATTCCAGCCTGGGTGACAAGCAAGACCCTGTCTCTAAATAAATAAATAAATAAAATAATTCACAATGTTCACAAGTTGCAGTTAACCTTCTCCATAGGTGGAGACTTTTGCAAAACTCCAGAGGTTATTCTTGGTTTCCTTTAAGAGTTTGCTTCGAGCTTGGAGACAGACAGTTCCCAGAGTTTCAAGACTGTGTAGCAAGTGATTGGTTATGCCCCAACCTATGTATTGCTGCGGTTGCGTAGCCCCCAAAATGACTATTGCCACTTTAAAAAAATAATGAGAATAAATATTTTTGACTAAATAATTGTAACTATCGAAGAGTCCATCCCTGAGAAAGCCACTCCATAACAGTAGCTAAGAAGCAGTGATCATTCTGTTATTTCTCTCTGTAGTGGACACTGGTGTCTGCTCAAAAAGTGATTCATTTCGGTGCCAGGATAGGATAAAAACACAAGCGACCCACAAAAAGCCCTTTTCCTTCAGCTTACAGAGGCAGAAGGGAGGCTCTCCCAGCTGACACCCTGGTTTAAAGCCAGGAGTGGAATTTCAGGATTCTTGGGTTAAAATGTAGTTTGTGTGGGGCCACATGCTCTGCTCTCTGACCTCGTATGGGCAAATTTGCTGTAATTCAGATTTGTGTTTGGCATCTTCATGAACCCACTGAGTCCCATGCCGTTAATGTCCTCTTTATCGCAAGGAGAGCATTTCTGCTCTTTTTGTCAAATAAGCCAGAGTGACTTTTCCTTTCTCACTTAGCGTATGGTCTGCAAACCACACCTGAGTGGTTGGTGGCTTTTGTGGGCAGTATATGGAGTATAATGGCCTCTCCCTTTGGGAAATAATTGGAAATAAAAACAGAAAGCAGTAGCCGATTCTTGGGTCTGCTCTTCAGTCAGAATGACATTTAGGTTTGGTTTTTCCTGTTTTCTGGTTTTTGCTGAATTTTTTGAATATTAATTTACTGAATGGGTACAATTGCTTTGATGTGTACAATTTGCAGCCATTCAATACTCTGTTTAGTGTTACCCAAACACCTCGATAAAGTAGCGGTTATTACCCTACCACTCCAGCAATCCCTGACTCCCAACTCACCTTAGTCTTCCTCATTGCACCTGCCTTCATGTCACATTGCTGCAATTTGTGTCTGTCTCCTGGCTAGCAGGTGACTCTCCTTGAGCAGGAACTCCGCTTCATAGCTCTTTCTTCTAGAAGAGTGCCCAGCATATAGTGGGACTTATTAAGTGCATGAAGACATAATTCATATTTGACAGCTTTTGAGGATTCTGTAACTCTGAGTTTATTAGTTTTCATTTTGTTATTGTAGCAGCATTAAAGAAATGCCTAAGTTGATGAAAATTAAAGGATATAGTTTGACCATTTTCTTATACATATTCTTAAGATGCAGAAACATACGTTGGATCACCAGTTATCAAAATTGCAACCTTTCACATGGGAATATAATTTATATGATATTTAAATCGTATCTAGTTTCTATGATTATCATTTATATAATATTTCTTTAGAATCATTTCTGTGGCATTTTCTGTTTTGCCAGTCTTTTAGTATCTTTAGAGAATTTTTTGTCAATTTCTCAAGAAGCATATCTACTTTAGCTTGCTATTTATGGTAATTTGTAGCAAAAATTTAATAAGTGATACAGTGTCTCTAGTTATTTATTAGTTTACCAATTACTGATTTTTTGTCAGATATTTTGAAATTTAATTTTTGGTATCTTCCTTCACAAATTTACTTTTGCATTGATAGTTGAGATACTATCAAAGTTAAGGTACTAATCATACTGACCATTATGAATAGTCATTTCTGGATTTCTCCACTGTCCCTTTGCTATTTGGAATGATTTTGGGCTTCATTTTCTTTATTAGTTTGAGCTGCTCTTGGTTAAAATACAAAATTTAAACTTTAAAGAAAATATCAGTTAAGTTTATTGCAAATTGTTGCAATAAACCTAGAATGCTTTCAACAGTTTTGCAGGATTTTGTTGAGGTTGAAATGTTAGTTTCATTTGGTTTACTTTTAGCTTTAGTTAACTTTAGTTTTACCATAATATTTCACCAGTTATTTCATAGTCCATTTTAGATGAATGTCAATTTTCTGAAAGGATCACATTTCAGATACTGAGTCCTTTTCAACTTTTGAATCATATATTCACTTTAAAAACCCATTAACATATTTTAAAAATAAGGCAATAGATTGGATTGAAAATGTGTTTTAAAAAAGAAACTTTATCACTTAAAAAAATCCTTGATATTTTAATGCCCAAGGAATTCTCATTCCCAAAAGTGTTTGGTTCGAAGTCCAGAGAAACTAAGAATAAACTTAGGTAAAATGATGAGTTGAAACTCAAATAAACACACTCTAATTAAGTTAAAACAAGTGTAAGGGTAAAAATAATCTTCAAAGAATGTTGCCTCAAATGAAGTCAAAAAGTTTTACTATAAATGTTATAGTAAAATTAACAAAAATAAGTTTTTAGTGACTAAAGAATTGTGGTGAATATATTTTTTGGGCATTAACAGTAAAAAAATCGGCAGTGCCCTGATATTCTGGGAGGATACCTGCATTAGGTTATGATGTTAATACATTTTATGTTTTTAATCCTAAAAAATGAACTTCATTGCTCTTGTCTAGTTAGAGTCTTTATAATACATTTTCAGGATTGTTTCCAATTTAATTATTTGAAACAGAAACATTTACTTTTTTCATTTTAAAGTGTTTTTGAGAAACCATGACAGAATATTCAGGATAATTTTAATTGCTACCGCTTTTTTGAAAGTAATCTAGAAATGTCAATTTAAATTTTTAGTTCACGTTCCCTTTTATCCAGGAAGCCTACTTTGATAAGCTCTCCTACAGAAATACTAGCATCAGAATATAACAACATATATTGAAAGTGTTTCACCCCTGTAATCCCAGCACTTTGGGAGGCTGTGGTGGGTGGATCACCTGATGTTGGGAGTTTGAGTCTAGCCTGACCAACATGGAGAAACCCCATCTCTACTAAAAATAGAAAATTAGCCGGCCGTGGTCATGTGTGCCTGTAATCCCAGCTACTTGGGAGGCTGAGGCAGGAGAATCACTTGAACCCGGGAGGTGGAGGTTGTGGTGAGCCAAGATTGTGCCATTGTACTCCAGCCTAAGCAGCAAGAGCAAAACTCTTTAACATTTTTCAATTGGAAGGAATGGAAAGCAACCTTAATGTCCATCAATAGAGGAAGGATTGAATCAATTATGGTACGGCCATGCAAAGAAGTGCTATGGAGCTACTGGAAAACAGTTCAGTTATTCTGCATGTACTGATGCTGAGGGATGTCCCCAACGTATTGAGTTAAAAAAATTTTTTTATCTGCAGAATAGTGTGTATAATTCAATCTCACATTTTAAGGGCAAGAGATGTATACAATCAGAAGAGAAACCAGAGTATAATAATCTCATATTTTAAAAGCAAAGCAATAAAACCCAACCCATATATGAGTACCATAATGAAAGATTCTAAGAATATCTCTCAAACTGTCAATATTGGTTGAGAAGATCTGCTGAGAGGCCTGGAAGGGGATGAGTTATATATCTGTTTGACTTGTTAAAACAAGGCATCTATTACTATTGTTATTTAAATTTTTTATAAAGTACAGTGTTTTTAGTAGTAGGAATTATGCAAAGTAAAGACTTACAATTTCTTTTTTTATTTTAATGTAGCATAGAATCCGTACAGAGTCCCACACCATGCGAATGTCCAATGACTTGTGATTAAATCATAGAAGATTCAAATTACTTGGGTGGTAAGAAATTCAAAGGAAAGTGGTCAGATTAAGGTGAGGTAAACCATAAATTTTTTTCTGAAGTGAGTTTTTTATGAGATGACTTCAACTTTGACAAAATTGTTCATCATATAGTCAGCAGGGGTGTGTATATATATATATATATATAATTTTACAACCCAAAGATAAGAGACCTGGAGAACGTTCTAGATGCAGCTGCAGACAGACTTGAAAGTCATTGACATGGGGCCAGGAGTAGTGGCTCATGCCTGTAATCCCAGCATTTTAGGAGGCCAAGGCCAGAGGAACACTTGAGGTCAGGAGTTTGAGACCAGCCTGGCCAACATGGCAAACCCCCGTCACTACTAAAAATACAAAAATTAACTGGGCACGGTGGCACAGGCCTGTAATCCCAGCTACTTGGGAGGCTGAGGTAGGAGAATCCCTTGAACCCAGGAGGCAGAGGTTGCAGTGAGCCGAGATTGCACCACTGCACTCCAGCCTGGGCGACAGAGCGAGAATCTGTCTATGAAAAAAAAAAAAAAGGAAAATCATTGACATGAAAGTGCTAGTTCGAGGACAAGGTATAGACAAGCTTTCTGCGGAGGGGAATTAGATTTACGTGATCCTTCTCCCCAGGCAGCAGTGCTGGGATGGCCAGGGAGGGATTGGTGGCGCTGGGAGGTGACAGGACTCCCTCTGACCTGCCGCTGTGATGCACGTATAGCTGGAGAGCAGTTTCCAAATCACTGAAGAAAGAACAGAGAAGATCAGAGAAATGTGAATGTGTAATTATTAATACCTCCAGTCCTTGCTCTTTCACACCCAAAGCGAGGATCCGAGAGGATTAGGAAGCCAGGGAAGCTAAGAATAGCCACAGTGGGCGGGAAAGGGTAATGCTGAAAACACTGAAAAGGACAGTGTTCGGATAGAAGACAGGAGCCGGTGTGTGCTTCCTGCAGCTGGAGTTTTACACACACCCCTGATAGACATGTGCTGGGCAGGCTGGATTCATTTAAAGACTCATGAGAGATGCACAATATGTATTAAAAAAAATAGGTCAAGGGATGAGCCTTTAAGGTGCCTCCTGTTAGGGGAGGAGGAAGAAGAGAAGTCAGCAAAGAAAGTAGGGAAACAACCATGAGAGCAGTGTCATGCAGTCACAGAAGCGAAGGTTCTGGAAAATAGTTCTTTTCTTTTTAAAGAGGTGATCAATGGAGTCGAGGGCAAGTAAGAAGTGGAAAGCAAGGAAAATAAAGAATCTGTGCTTTTTTTTTTTCTTTTTCTTTTTCTTTTTCTTTTTTTTTTTTGTTTGTTTTTGAGACAGAGTTTTGCTTTTTTTGCCCAGGCTGGAGTGCAGCGGCACCATCTTAGCTCACTGCAACCTCCGTCTCCCGAGTTCAAGCTATTCTCCTGCCTCAGCCTTCTGAGTAGCTGGGATTACAGGCATGTGCCGCCATGCCCAGATAATTTTGTATTTTTAGTAGAGATGAGGTTTCACCGTATTGGTCAGGCTGGTCTTGAACTCCCAACCTCAGGTGATCTGCCCACCTCGGCCTCCCAAAATGCTGGGATTACAGGCGTGAGCCACAGTGCCTGGCCAAAGATTCTGTTTTGAATAGGTCCTTGGTGACTGCCGACAATAGTTTCAGTAGAGGAGAGAGTTTATTAATTTGTTAAACAGATATTTATTCATCACTAAGTATGTTGGAGACACTATACCAGAATACAGCAGTGAATGAGACAGGCAAGGTTATGATTTCATGAAGCTTAGCTTCTCCTTGTGGGGGAGGTGTGGCAAGGTAGGAGAAGTAGATGATAAGCAATAAATAAGGAAAACGGTCATTTTGCATAGTGATCATGTGTGTGCCTGTGTGTGAGCTGAGAGTGACAGTGGTAGGGTTGGACTGCAGAATAGTACTTTGGAGAGAAAGCCCTCACAGAGAATAGATAGAATATGTATATTCTATACAATAAGAAGCCACACATGAAACTCCCTATATAATAAGACTCCCTATATAATAGGAAGCCACACGTGAAAAAATCTGGGGATAGTACATTTCAGGCTGAAGAAATGGCAAATCCTAAGGCCCTAAAGCAGGAGCAAAACTGACAGATTTGAAGATGGCTAGTGTGATTGGACCTCTGTGAGTGGGGGGAAGTGGCACAGGATGAAATGAGGGAGGTATGTAGGGACCAAACCATGGAAGGAAAGCAAGATTCCCAGAAAAAGTGGGTGGGAGAGGCACTCTCCATGAACACGATCCTGTTGTCCAAGAAAGTTAATTTGGCAGAAAGAAATGGAATGTGAATGTTGGTTCAGATGCAGAATCTAGTATGTGTTTTATTTTAAATAAGGGAGGATTAAGCATCCTTAAAGACATAAGAAAATAGAAAGCTGACTCCTTTTCTTCCAGTGACCATTAGTAACATATTCTGCCACAAGGCACGCAGCCACACACTCAATGCTGTCATTAATCCCACACAGATAGGCTTTGCCTGGGGAGTGAGCATATGGTATCCCCTGAAGCTTTTGGCTTTTTCTGCTTGAAGCTAGTTTGTAAAAATCAAAAATGATATCGCACTTACATTGGTATATTTCTAGAGGTTTTTTTTTTAGATGGAGTCTTGCTCTGTCACCAGGCTGGAGTGCAGTGGGGCAGTCTCGGCTCACTGCAGCCTCTGCCTCCCGGGTTCACGCGGTTCTCCTGCCTCAGCCTCCCGAGTAGCTGGTACCACAGGTGCCTGCCACCGTGCCCTGCTATTTTTTTTGTATTTTTAGTAGAAACGAGATTTCATCATGTTGGCCAGGATGGTCTCACTCTCTTGACCTCATGACCCACCTGCCTCGGCGTCCTAAAGTGCTGGGATTACAGGCGTGAGCTACCGCACCTGGCCTCTAACGAGGTATTTCTACAGGTTAGGTCTTCAGTCAAGAATTTTAAAGCTGGATCTTAGTGGTTATCTAGTCTCACCTCTCCATTGCATAGGTAAGGAAACTGAGTCCCAGAAAGCATTGATTTGACCAAGTTCAGAAAGCTAAACAGTAACTGTGGATGTACGATTCTGTCTCTTAACTCCTAATCCAAATGTCTTCTCGCTAGATAAGGCTGTGCCTTCTACATTTGAAGACTCAAACCCCATGGATGGATGGAGGGAAGGGCATTCAAAACAATTGACTACTTCCTTCTCCTTGGTATCTATTTCATCTTGGCTACTATGGCATCATTTTTTCCCAAATGCCCCCACCTCCTGGAAGCTCCGTTTCGGTTTCCTTTGCTGGCTCCTCCTCTTGTGTTTAACTTCTACATGTTGTAATTCCCAGCTCGGTTCCAGCTCATTGACTTTTCTCCAACTGCATGTCCACTCTAGGTGGTTATATGTTAATGCCCCTCCAACAAACGTACATGTGCTACTGAACTCAAAACTTTTAACTTGCCTGCGTGATATCTCCATTTAAATATCTAATGGATATCTCAAATTTAACATGTACTAAACAGAACCTTTGACTTTTTCTCTAAATTTGCTCTGTATCATTCTTCTTTCTCGGTATAGTTAGCCAGCAGCATTAAACAAGTGTCTTCTATGTGCCAGGGTCTGTTGTAGACAGTGGGGTTATGGTAGTGATGAAACAGACAACAATCTCTGTCATCAAGTATCTTACATTCCAGTGGAGGGAGAAGAACCATGGGAGTCAAGCAAACGGCTTGTTCACTTCAAAAAGGCCTAGTCCCCACCACCACCTCTCACCTTAACCATTGTAATAACTGATCTCCCTGCTCCTGCTCTTCTGCTGTCCAATCAACATAGCAACCAGAGTAATTTCTATAAAACACAAATATAACACAAATTTTAATTTGGACACCCCCTTCCCCAACTTTAAACCTCCTAGTCACTTCCCGTAGCTCTTTGAATAAAATTCCAAACCCATTCCCATGGCCTATAGACCTCTGTATCATCAGGTCCTTCCCACCACACGGATCTTCCTGGTCTCCCTCGGCTGCAGCCACACAAATCTCCCCTCTGTTTTTCTGATGCCAGCCTCTCAGCACTTGCTATTTCTTCTGTCTGGAATACTCTGACTTCGGAATATGAAACGAGCTGGCCACTCCCATGATGCAAGAATGTCAACCCACATACAACCATACCGTATCTTGGATTGCCCAGTTTAAACCTTCCTTCTGCCTCATCATACTCCTTCCTGTCACACTATTTTGACACGTTGCTATTAAAAATTATCTTATTCATTTATTTATTTGTTGTCTGCCTCCATGCACTGAAATGCAGCTCTATGACAGCAGTGACATGTCTGTCTTGTTGGCTCCTGTATCACCGGTGCCTAGAAGAGTGCCAGAAATGCAGGAGTTGTTCAGAAGTATTTGCTCTGTAAATCAATGAATCAATGAATGCATTGTGAATGAGGTTATTGCTCCTACCCTTGCCCAACAAATAATCTTTTAAACCTAATGAAGTTGAGATCCACAGGTCAATTCTAGAGGTGCTCCTCTAGTGAAGTCTTGTCCAAATGCAAGTTCCCATCTTTACTAATACCTTTCAAACAATGTAACTCAATCCGAGTGCTTAGCCTATGGCCACTCATTAAATTTCCTTTCCTCTTTTATTCCTTGACTCATGGGCCCCTCTCACTGTCTAAACACAGAAGAAAGCTCTGTCTTCCCCATGCTTCCCCATGCCCTTTATCCCACTCCCTCTTCCCCGCCATCCCTCTCCTTCTCCATATTGGGCTGTCCAGCACTTCCTATCACCGCCATACCATGCAGCATATTCTCCTCCCCACCTTCTCTTCTGCAGTATCCACCAACATGGCTTTTAATCTCTCAGTCCTCAGAGAGCACAGGAGAGGCAAGGAAGCTAAATAGACGACACCAGAACCTCTCTTGGGGATGGGGGATATGAAACTTCATCTGTTCATTACTTTTGTGTCATCCCAATGCATTGGAGGAAGTGGGCAAGTACACCACTAGTTCGTGGTTGAAGTGGTATTACGAGTATGTTTCCTCCAGGAGAGTACAGAGTAGTTGCATCTAATTCAGACTTGGGGCGAGCACTCCCAGAATCTCGCCTATGCTTGTTATGGCTCACTTAGATGACTATACTTACTGCAAAGCCTGTTAACACTTAAGCTGCATAGTATACCAGGTACCATACTAAGTCCTTTAAGGTAACTTGTTTAAACCTCACGTAACTCTGTGACACCGGTACTCCTGCTATGATCCCATTTTATGGATGTGGCGACTGAAATTAAGTAACTTGCTCAGGATCTCATGACCAGTAAGTGACTTGACTTCCAGTGCAGGCAGCCTGAACTCCAGCATCTGGGCTCTTTGTCATGAAGCTATAATACTGCCCCGAACAGAGGAAGACCTCACTCTTCACCTTGTTTGACATAGGACTTGAGGAAAAATACACAGTGTCAGATGGAGATGGAGGGGGAGATGGTGTACCAGGTGGGAGGGGTGTAGGTATGTGGCAGTGGATGTGTCTCAGAGCCGAAGACACAGTGGGGAGTGAAGGAAGCTATTTTATCCATTTAAAAAAAATTGTAAATCAGAAACAATATCCAGTTTGCTGGTTTCTTTTGAGGATTGCTCTGCCTGGGATTTATCTTGAGTCCAACTAAAAGCGTTTTACGTAGTTTGTTTGGATTAAGATTGCCAAGTTGTGGAGCCACTGAGGCTCCTCACACGTCCACAGCCATGCTCATGGCGAAGGGCCTGGCTCTGGAGCTCAGTCTCATGTGGTCATGTATGTAGGGACCTCCACCTCCCTACAAGAGCTAGGACTGAAGGAGCCACAGACAAGTCATTCTACACTGCCTGCATTTTGAACATGTAAAAAGAAATGTGGAGAGTTTGGAGAGTTTGAAAAGGATGGTCTAGGGGGCTGGGGGTGAAATTACTGCAAGAATATCTCACCACCTCTCTCAGAGTGTGTTAAGAAATGAACATGTGTGGAATCTATAGTAAAAAGTGGTATTAAGCATTTGAAAGATGGGCCTCTTCCAGACAGTTCAAGTCAAGCAGACTGCCATCTGGATTATTCCTGTCATAGTTGCTCTCTCTGCCCACATTTCTGCAGCCGCCGTTCCTGCCTCCCTTATTAATAGGTTATCCGGAAATGACTTTGGATGACTTCTTCCTATGTTAACACACTTTCTGATGAAATAACAGAGAGTATTGTCATTAAAGATCTGGAAAAACGTTAAATCCTTACAGGACTCAAATGCAGCACATTTAATGGTTGATGTAGAACTCAGAGCAAAGAAATCACTTTTTCCAACAACAGAAGGAAACTGTTGGCGACTTCCAAATTGGCTAAAGATCCTTGTTCTAACCATACTTTTGGTTTAAAATTGCCAACCTTAAAAGTGATTTCAGAGTTGGCACCAGACGCTCTGGAGGCTGCTAAAGTATACTTAGGAAAGACTTTAAAGCCATTAAAGTTATATGGCAGTATTTTGAAGTTGTCTTTTAAATATGATGGACCCAGTTGTTTGACCATACGTAATACATAATACCATACAGCTCCAGAGTGGCATTATTTGGAACAGAGTTTATGAATCATTTAAAAATTGTACCTGTAACCAATGCAAAAGCTATAATTTCTTATAAAGCTATAAATAATCGATCTCAAAAATCTACATAAGATTGACAGATAGAGTGCTATTTGGAGTTTATGGGTATTTTGATAAACTTTGATTAATATTCTCAAGTCAATCCTTGTTGAATGAAGTATTTTAAAATTATTTGGTGAAAATTATGTATGTTTTTCCAGTGTTTTCTAAAGACTTTTATTTTCCAATGGAAATTCAGAGCCACCTAGTGACCAAAAACAAAATGTCTAAAGTATAAAACATGACAAAAAAAAACTCCCAGCAAAAGAGAAAAGCAATCATTTATCCCCGGGCTTTGATGTCCAGAGATAAAATTGTATCCAGTTCAGGTCTACAAAAGTAGAATTCTTACAAATTAAATAGACTAAGTTTCTTGTTATTTGGGGATTAAAGGCCCCTAAACATAGGCTTGAGGTATATAGATGATTAATTTTTGTAGACATCAGTTTATCAAATGAGATTGTCTGACTTACACAAATATACATCCCCGCTTCCTTGATGGTGTGTTCTGTTCCTGAGTAGTTTGTATATTATGTCTCGAGAAAAGAAAAGATGGAGCAGCAGTCTCACAGAAGATAGGACCAAGGGTGGAGGAGAAAGAAAGGCATGAGGTAATCTTAAACTTCCCAAATGAGGCTTCTAATTCAGATTCATTTTTGAGCATAAAGATTCAGGCAATTCTATTAAATTTGGCTGGGTTAAATTCAGCAAACCTGTTGAGTCTTTTTTTTTTTTTTTTTTTTGAGACCAAGTCTCAGTCTGTCGCCCAGGCTGGAGTGCAGTGGTGTGATCTCTGCTCACTGCAACCTCTGCCTCTGCCTCCTGGGTTCAAGCGATTCTCGTGCTTCATCCTCCCAAGTAGCTGAGACTACCGGCATGTGCCACCACACCTGGCTAATTTTTGTATTTTTAATAGCGATGGAATTTCACAGTGCTGGCCAGGCTGGTCTCGAACTTCTGGCCTCAAGTGATCCGCCCACCTCCACCTCCCAAAGTGCTGGGATTACAGGCGTGAACCACCGCGCCTGGCCCAAGTCTGGACATTTACAGGTTTCTTGCTAGGCATGAATGCAATAAATCTAAGATGCGTGTAGAGAGCCAGGGTTTTTGGCTCGGTTGAAGTAGAGCAAGTCCGGAAGGACATACAGGAGATGAGGGTGGAGAGGTAGAACGTGGCTGTGATGTGGAATACTGTGACACCTGTTACTTTTGGGGGACTTTTGGCCAAAATCATGGTCATAGTTAGGATGACTAATTTGGATGCAGCATGTAGAGTGGACTGATGCAGGGTAAACAGATGTCAGGAAGAGTAGTGAGGTTATTCTAATGGTTTTGGATACAAGTCATAAGCATGCGACCTGGAATTATTAGAGTAAGAAGGGAAACAGTAGGTTAGAGAAAAAGAGAGGAATCTTTAGTACTGATATGGGGGAGCAGTGATATCAAGGGTGACTCCAAAATATCTGCCCTAGTTGATGAGGAAAGGAAAGTGATAGAAATGATATCGTATAGCATCAGTCATGGAAATAAGGGTACCAGGGAAGTAGCTGGCGTGTGATGGAGAAAGTGTGAGTATGCTTTTGACATCCATCCATTCATTCAGAAACATGTACGGGGTGCCTGCTGTGTGCTGGGTGCTCAGGTTGCAGTAACATCAAGAGACCCCAACTGCCAGATACCCAGGGAGGAGGAAAGCAGCTCTGTTTCTACACCAAGGAGCCAGATTAGATTCAATGGACAAGCTCTTTGCCAGGTGCACCAGCTTTTTTAACTAATTTATTTAAACTGTAAGGGATTTATTTAAACTGTAGGGGATAACTATTACTATGTTAGTGTACAAAGGAAGCAAGACTGGAGAATTCCCTGACCTCCCTCACAGGATGTGTGACAGGGGTGTGGATTGTCTGTTTGGGTGCTGTGTGCTCAAACCCCTTGTGGGAGGAGGAGCACGCAGACCAGCAGGTACAGGAGCCAGTGTGAGCGCTTTTGGGCTCCAGCCCCATGGTAGCATCTAGGGCTGGGTGCCTGTGACTCCTAAAGCCCCGGTGGGCAAGCTACAGTGCTCTTTTAACTCTGCTGTCCACAGATGAGTAAAGTGTTAACCAGTTCAGTGCCCTCTTGGTACCCGGGTTCTTTTCCAGCATCCAGGAAGAATTAGGTCACACGGACAAAGTGAAGGATGGTAAATGTGGGGGATTTTATTGCTGGATGAAGATGGTTCTCCACAGGATGGATGGGGAGTTGGAAAGGGAATGGAGTGGGAAGATGATCTTCGCCTGGAGTTCAGCCGCTCTCCTCTCTAACTGAACCCAGCCAAAGTCCTCTTGATGTTCACACACTCCTTTTCTTTTCTCCTTCTCTGCCACGCTGCTCTTCTGCTGTTCATCTGCTCTTCTGCCTATCTGCTCATGGAGCCTGGGGTTTGGGGTCTGTATGGGTACAGGATAGTGGGGCATGGGGGCCGAAAGGCAACATTTGGGTGCGAAAACAGGAATGCTTATTCCCATTTAGGGCTACGGGTTTCCAGGATTGAGGGTGGGGCCTGGGAACTGCCCTCTTCTACCCAGTATCTCCCTGTTTCCTGTTTGTATCAGAAGTAAATATGAATTCACAGTCACACAAAAACTCTGTGACAGAGGCAGGCATCAAATGCACTATTTCCATTACACCTCAAACGGTGGTCTCCAGGGAGGCAGACCCAGATTGGGAGGTGAGCAGGCAGGGCCTCTGCAGCTGAAAGCTCTACCTCAAGGGGACTGTAGCCCAGTCAGCTCAGTGGCCTCCAGCTAAAAGGGGCTTGTTTCTTCCAGTATGAAGTCCGCTTCTCCAGCAAACACCGCTTTGCACTGGAGCAGAGCAGGGTTTAGGTTCTTGTCCCTATTTGCCACTTTCTGATCTGCTCCTGTCTGAACTCCCTGAGCCTCTCCTAGACTACATTGCCTGGATCAGCCCCCCTGGTCAAGGGTGACCATGGAATAGAGAAGGATCAGAAGCTTTGACTTTAAATTCACAGCCATTTGCTACCTATATTTTTTTTTTTCTGGACCCATCTCAAAAATTCCCTGTGACTTCAGCCTTCTTATCCACCCATCCAGATTGTGTTGAGGGTTAAATGAGATAATGTAGAGAGAAATGCTTGTATGGATTGTAAAGTTCTGTGGGGTATAAAATGCCTGCATCCTTTCCAAACACCGTGATTCATCTGGGCCTTGTGGTGCTTGCCTGTAGTCCCAGCTACTCAGGAGGCTGAGGCGGGAGCAGCCCTGGAGGCTTGAGACTGCAGTAAGCTAGGATCATGCTGCTGCACTCCATCGTGACTGACAGAGTGAGACTCTGTCTCAAAAAAAGAAAAAAATTGTTTTAAAGATATAACAAACACCAGACACCCTGATTCAACAGAGCAATTATTTCCTATCATTGTTATTCCCACTTGATTCTTCTGCAACTCTCTGTAGCACTAAGCAAGGAAACCCCTCAGCACCTCCTGGACTGAAAACACCAGGAGTTATACATGCAGATTCCTTTAAGAACCATGCCACCCATGGCTGGACAGGAGAGTGACTTCAGCACTACTTTGTTTCACCAAGTTTGCATTTGTTTAAGTTCTACACAGTTTGTCCCAAAAGCCTCAGTGCAGTTTTACGTGTTAATAGTGTCAGATATAGAAATACTATAAACTTACAAAACACTGCATGTGGAAGTTTAGTTACTTTCATCTCTTTTACTCTATTAGTTTTGTAAGTTTTGAATAATATATTTCGAACTTTCTATTTTGTTGTAGTCTCCTGATTGAAGATAGCAAAGGTTAACTAAAAGAAAAAATAATTGTTTAAAAAAAATTAATTAACAGAACTAAATCAGTATAAAAGGAATGAAAACAAACTTTCAAATGATGTTTTATGTAAGTTTTTAATATGCATATTTCTGAAGTCGTTAAAACTTAAAACTGCACTAAGACTTTTGGAATCTATTGTAATCTCTCTTTTTTTGGGTAGGGGCTCAGGGGAATTCTCCTACCTCAGCTTCCTGAGTCACTGGAACTATAGATGCACTCCACCATGTACGGCTATATTTTTGTTGAGATGGGGTTTCTCCATGTTGCCCAGGCTGATCTCGAACTTCTGGGCTCAAGTGATTCCCTGCCTCCGCTTCGCAGAGTGCTGAGATTACAGGTAATGAACCACCATGCCTGGCCTGTTGTAATCTCTTGACCATACCACTAGCAACAAAGCTTTGGGCTTCATTAGTAAATTCTTCCTCACTTCAGTTATTATCACAATTGTTACCAATTGAGCCCTTCGCTCTGGCAGTGATTTATTGGCATTCTCTAATATTAGTTATCTCAAGCAGAAAAACTTAGAATGGTTTATAGATGCTTTAGTTTCTGAAATTTCAGTCTGAATCCTAGTTTAGGCCCTTTACTCATTTGCATACGAGTAAAAAGCAGTTTTCAAAACTAACATGCCTCAGAATGCAGTCAAGCAATCAATAAAAGCTTCTCTGAGTTTGCCAGTTGACAGTATTTATTCTGGCAGTAGTTAGTATATCTAAATATTAACTAATTAATCTAGCTTGTAATATTCGCTGCTGGTTTCGTTGAATGAGGTGGGAGTAGGTCAAATCTACAGACCAGTCACAATCTCCAAATGCAAATAAAGTAGCATTTGTTTGTAGGTGGAACCAAATGATTATAAATGAATGGTGAACCATCTCCTGGGATTGGACATAAAGGTCCTGTAAACGCAGAATTGTATCAACAAACAGCTGTTGGGAAAATACTATTATGCTGTAATAGCTGCTATTAAAATCCATTAGCAGTCTTGATGGCCTGTTTGAATTTGATGCATCATTTGCTCTGAATAGCATTTCTTCCTAAAGTTTTGCAGTAGAATTTATGCAGATTGATAGGCAGTAACAGTGACATTCTGGGAGATTAATACTGATTAAACACTTTGCTTGCACTGGCTATTCCAGCCCCCACCAAATACTGCAAATACTGTAGTTTAGGTATCACGGGGGGCAGGGCATGGGCAGGGTGGGTGGGGAATAGCATCAAGCCTCAAGGCACCCCCCTGCCCCTGGTGGTGGAGGCTTTCTCACACTTGGTGTGAAACATCCATTTTGCTTCCATGACAAATGTTTGCAGACTTGAAGCAGGTCCTCTGTTTCCCACTTTTTTAATAACCTGCCTTTTCCTCATCCTAGTACCCTTTCCAGACTCAGGGAATCCTCCTGGGAGGCCACAGTGCCTTCGGGACACAGTCTGGCTGAAAATATTAGATGTCTAATGAGATTTTGAAAAACACATGTGTTGGCAAAGAGAATGCAGCTGTTCCGACGGAGGAAGCATTCCAATGTTAGGATGGAAAGTCAGCGCTGGCTCCTAGTTGCGACAGCCATGCAACCCTGGGAAGAACGGGGAAGCAGCGCCATCTGGCCGGTGAACCATTCAGGCAGCTCCCAGGGGTTTACCAGTTCAGAGAGGAGAGCTGGCAGGGACTGGTTTAGGCCAGCTTCACAGTTCCTGGGCGCCGCGAGTGACCCAGGATATACGGAGACGTTTTCACTCAGATTAGAAGAGACGTTAGGGTAAGTCACTGATAAATGTAGAATACATTAAATCAAGAGTAATTTTTTATCTTGAAAAAGCAGTTCCTTTTAACATATGTACTTACACGACCTCTCGTTAGTTGGGAGATTTTCAGATATTCCTCAAAATGGCTCTGTAAAGAGCTGAGGTTTGTTAATTTTAAATATTGTTCATCTACTTTCACTTTCTTAATAGCCAAAGCTGGTGGTTGGTAGGAGGTGAAAGGGAAGGACCACCAGGAGATTATTTGAAAGTTTCACTCCTCAAAGTATAATCCCCTGGCCAGGCGTGGTGGCTCACGCCTATGGTCCCAACGCTTTGGGAGGCCGAGGCAGGTGGATCACTTAAGCTCAGGAGTTCAAGATCAGCCTGGACAACATAGCCAAACCTTGCCTCTACTAAAAATACAAAAATTACCGGGGCGTGGTGGCGTGCGCCTGTGGTCTCAGCTACTTGGCGGGCTGAAGCGAGAGGATCGTTTGAACTTGGGAAGTCGAACTGCAGTGAGCCAAGACTGCGTCACTGCTCTCCAGCCTGGGGTGATAAAGAGAGACCGTAACTCAAAACAGAAACAAAAACAAAGTATGATCAGCAGCAGATTGAGCGTTGCCTGGAAGCTTGTGAGAAATCCAGATTCTCCCCGAGGTGTCTGAATCAGAGTCTACATTTTAACAAGACCCCTTCTTGCCCCCTGAATGCCTTCCCTGACTCCTCAAGGCAGGCTTCTAGATTTCTGCCCTCTTCTCCCAGTGTTCTTTGTCTACACCCCCACTAGACAGTGTAGCTTCTTGAATGCTTAGCCACAAATTCTTTAGGGCAGGAAGCTGAGTATTTTTTTTTATATCCCCACAGTGGCACATGGTGTTCACTTAACCACCCATCCAGCCATCCATTCCTCCCTCCCTCATTCTCTCTCCATCGGTTTATCATTTTTTCATTCGTTTACTCGTTTATTTATTTATTCACTCATTCAGTATCCATCTACCATGAATGAGCCAATGCTTTAGGTATCAAGGATATGGTGTGAACATGATAAAGTCCCTGTTGCCGTGCTGGGGGCAGGGGAGACGAATAGCAGACACATAAACTGTTAAATACACAGTATGATTTCCTGTTTTGAGAAAGTGCCTTGAAGAAAAATAAATCAAGGCTTGGGAATTCAGAAAGCCTCCAATAAGTATCTGTTTAATCGTCAAATAAATAAAAAAGGTAAGTTAGTAATGAGATGAAAAAGAGCAATAAGGAACCATATCAAAATTTTTGGTTTTGGTTTTTGTTTTTTGAGACGGAGTCTCGCTCTGTCACCAGGCTGGAGTGCAGTGCCATGATCTTGGCTCACTGCAACCTCCGCCTTCTGGGTTCAGGTGATTCTCCTGCCTCAACCTCCCGAGTAGCTGGGACTACAGCGGTGTGCCACCAAGCCCGGCTAATTTTTGTACTTTTTAGTAGAGACGGGGTTCCATATTGACCAGGATGGTCTTGATCTCTTGACCTCGTGATCTGCCTGCCTCGGCCTCCCAAAATGTTGGGATTACAGGCGTGAGCCACTGCTCCCGGCCGGAAGGATATAAAGTTTTAATAGAATTTTAAGAACGAAGGTGATGGACTTAGGAAATGTCCTACTTAACTGGTCAAATGAAAAGCAAGTGTACAAACTGCCACCCTAGCTCTGCGAGCATTCAAGAGAAAGAAAGACAGGAAGTATTTGGCCGGTAACATTCAGCAAGAAATTGAATTGAGGTAAGAACCCCCTGAAGTCACTCCTTAGAAAATGATGTTCATGCATGGCCATATAAAAAGGGAAGTTCATGGATAGACGATTCATTAGGACCTAAAACATGATAGAATGTTTCTGTGGAATTAGTGAAGTTGGGGTGTCCTGGGACGTATTAATTTATGTGTCAGACAGTAAAATCAAGGAGGGGAAGTACTAACACATCAGAGATAGGCCTGTTACTCTGCTTTCCCACCCCACTCCCACCCCCTGCAAATTAGCATGTTCTGAGTAGTTAAAACCTGAAGCAGCCTTAAAACTAGCTTTTCTCTATGTTCACTCACATGTGCGTCCTTCTCACTGCAAAGGGCTTTTTTTTTTTTTTTTTTTTTTTATCTTTAAGGGACTAGGTGTAAAGAAGAGATGCTGACAGCAACACGCATTGGGAAAAAATCCGGATTATTAAGTCATAAAACCTGAGTTCCAGTCTCAGTCTCACCTTTTGCCTCCTACTAGCCATGTGGCCTTTTACAGGTTTGCAATCCGAACCATGTCTAGTCACTAGATCCATGGTTCTCAACCCTGGCTGTATGGTGGAATCACTTAGGCAACTTTTAAAAGCTACTGAAGCATGGCCCTATTCCTGATTTCTAGACCAGAATCTCAGGGGAGTGGTGAGCACTGGCAGGCCTGGGGGACATTTTTCAAAATGCACCCTCGGGTGTTGTAACATTCATCCAGAATGGAGAACCCACAGGTCATGTGTTTCACAAGGTTCCTTATTACTCCTGACAGAGAAGGAGAGCTTTTTAAAAACTTTGTTGCAGTGGAAAGCACAGGCTCTCATAAGCAGATGGCTCTCAGTTCTAATGTCATATTGTAAGTTTCATATAAATTGCATCCTTTAGTAATAAATGTGCTGAAAAACATATTTTGGAGGGCACAGTGGCTCACACTTGTAATCCCAGTACTTTGGGAGGTTGAGGCAGGACTCACTTGAATCTTGAAGTTTGAGACCAACCTGGACAACATAATGAGACTCCATCTCTACAAAAAATTAAAAAATCAGCCAGGCATGGTGGCTTTTGCCTGTGGTCCTAGCTACTCAAGGGGCTGAGGCAGAAGGTTCCATTGAGCCCAGGAGGTTGAGACTCTAGTGAGGTGTGATCGCACTACTGCACTCTAGCCTATGTGACAGAGCAAGACCCTGTCTCAAAACAAAAACAAAAACAGTGTATCTTTGAAAAAGTAATACCTTCTTTAAAATTAATACATAGGTTAAATATCTGATTAATAGATGATGTTAAAAGCAATAGTTGCCTTTTTCTATTAGAACTATCAGAGGGGAGCCCAATGACTCTTTTCAAACATTCGGAAAGACTGGACTACCCAATCTTTGGGTTATTCAAGTGTAGAACTTGGGCTCTGGAGTCAGTATCCCTAACCAACGGCTGGATCAAATATTTTTAAAGCATGTGGTCTTGCTTAACTTCTCTGCACCTCAGTTTTCCATACCTCTAGATTGGGGAATGATATTAATACCATTATTACCTGTCCAAAATGATTATTTTTAGGAATAAATAAATTAAACCCTGTGATATGCTCAGAGCGTTGCCTGCCATATTATAAGTGCTGAAATATTCGTTGTTATTATTAACCTTCTATTCAAGAGATGGAAAGCCTACAGAAAAAAGTTTAAGGAGAAAATTTTACCTCCATATAAGGAAAAAAAACTTTCTAATACCCTATCCAAAGACGGAATGAACATCTCATGTGGTCATGAGCTTCCCATCTGTAGAAGTGTTCAATCCCAGGCTTTAAAAACCGCCTGCAAGAGTGAGGTATAAGGCATTTAAGGATTGAGTGAGTCGTTGAACTAAATAGGCTTTAAGGCCCGTCTAAATCCTGATATTTGATTTTTCTTTCATTTTATTTTTAAAGTTATATGAGTCTATGAAGAGCCTAACTAATCGATCTCTCTTGGGGAGAAGAAATTTCAGTAGATGCTCCTAAATGGTGTCATGGCTTTTCCTGAGATCCAACTTTGATAGTTCTCCACACTTAAATTTAGTAGGAACAAAATCCACTGCTTCCAAAACCACCACTAGTTTTCTGACTTAGAGTTTGGCAAAGAATATAATGTAAATAGCTCTATCCTTTGTTTTCTATCACAATAAATATCTAACCAAATTTATTTAGTTATTCATTTTGGCTGGAGGTTGGAGGGATCAGTAAGAATTTCTAGTAGTATTTTCGGTGAGAGATTTTTTTCCAAATATATTGACTTAAACAAACCAAACAGAGCTATTCTGCCATATTTCAGTATGGATTTGCCTGGTACTTTTCCCATGAAGATACAAATTTAAAGGCCTTCTATTTCCTGTGACAAGGGCAGAAGGAAATCTGAGATGTATAGAACAAGCATTTAATGATCTAACTGTTGCAAATTATCTCTGACTCTTTAAAAGTGAAATATAAAATGGAAAGTGTTTTTGTTCATAGCAAGTATGCAAAATAATAGTATCTGTGCTGGCATTAAGCCTAGAAGACACACTAACTTCAGTATGCTTTTAATTCCAGGCCTTTCACTGACTCTAAATTTCAGTAACTTCATTGATGAATATCAATGTTATTGACCCTACTAAGGTTTCTCTGTGTGTGTGTGTGTGTGTGTGTGTGTGTGTGTGTGTGTGTGTGTCCCCTAGGGAACTGCTGCCATCTGTCAGTGAAGAACGTCTAGCATTCTTGCAAAGAACAGCTGTTTATATCCAGACTGCTTAGCAGAGTGCATTAGATGAGGCTATTTGTGAGGCAAAAAGGAAGTTCAACTTCTTGTGCATTATGCGTATGTTACGGGTCTAGATTTAGGTGGGCTAATATGTTGAGCCAAAAAGCTTGGCAAATTGATACAGCAGGAGCCTTCTGTTGAACATTAATCATTTCTTTCCTTAATCTTTATACTTGTCTCCTAGTCTGGTTCAATAAATAACAGTGAATTCCCATGCCTTTTGCTACAGAGGCTCAACCCCAGTCCACATTCCCACAAACGATCCTTTAGGTTTGCATTAGCAACTTCCCAGTTATATTTGTAAGCCTGACCTTTCATTGATTTCTAGACACATAAGGATACCTTTCAAGGAACAGCATACAGCTCTCTTGGTTTTCATACAAGCACCTCAAACTCAACAAGGCAAATGTGAGCAGGTCACCTTCTCTCTGCTCCCACTGCCGACTGCCTTAGTTCAGTACCTCCTTTTGTCTTACCCAGAGCATAGCAATCAAGAATAGCCCATGGACTCTTTTGTTTGTGCAAATTAGGGACCCCTTTCTTCAGTCCATGCTGCCCCACCGCAAAAACTGACTTTGGAAATACATCGTGGGTGAGATCGTGAACTGGATTTCAGGCCCTGCAAGCTGTGGTCCTGACAGGGAGACACTGACTGTGCATAGGAAAACTAATTTTCTCCTCTCCTCTGTAGTTCTGGCCACCAAATGTGTGGGGTGTTTTTCCCCACACCAAGCAATTCTCTGCCACAACAATTGGGTGTTCTGTAATTCAATTAAATTCAGACACTGTTTACCTGGAATGAGTACAAGCCACCTTGGCTTGGTCTCACAAGACTGCCCCAACTTCCATGCCAGTCACAAGTCTGGGTTGTCACCTGTGCTTCTGATACACTGGCTATAAATCAGAGGTTCCCATGACTCTCTCCTCCAGTTCAATAATTTGCTAGAACAGCTCACAGAGCTCAGGGAAACATTTACACTTATTGGTTTATTATTAATATATAATAGAAGATATGACAAAGAACACAAATGAAGAGGTACATAGGGGTCGAGAAGGATCCTGAGCACAGGAGCTTCTGTGTCTTTGGTGTTGGAATGCATCACCCTCCTGACACATGGATGTGTTCATCAACACAGAAGCTCACCAGTGTCATCTCATTAGAACAAAAAGATGCTCCTATCACCCAGGAAATTCTAAGGGATTTAGGAATGCTGTGTCAGGAACCAGGGTCAGACCAAATACTAAGACAAAAAATGCTTCTGGCACCGCTATCACTTCGGAAATGACAAAGTGTTTTAGGAGTTCTATGTCAGGAACTGGGAGCAGAACCCAATACATATTTTTTCTTATTATTTCATGGAAATAATGTATATATTTTCTTACTATTTCAAGATCAGAAAGCGATTCTGATCTTGAGTCTAAATCATTTCTGGTCTGCCGTTTCACACTGAAACACAAATCTGTCATGCCCTGTTCCCTTCTTAAAATCCTTCAGTGGCTCTCCATACATTTCCAGTTAAAGTGGTACTTTGCTGCATAGCAAATGAGGGTACTGACTTCTGACCCTTGTGTTACAAACCAAACTGGGGTCCGTTCACCTGGCGCAGTAAAGTCAAACATCCACATTGAGGTTTTGCAGCAAGAGAAAGGAGGGCATTTATTTGCAGGGTGCCAAGCAAGGAGAGCTGGGAAGCTCACACTTACGACCTCACCTCTCTGATGGATACACGCAAGGGTTTTTAAAGGAAGGAATAGCTGGGCGCGGTGGCTCAAGCCTGTAATCCCAGCACTTTGGGAGGCTGAGACGGGCGGATCACAAGGTCAGGAGATCGAGACCATCCTGGCTAACACGGTGAAACCCCGTCTCTACTAAAAAATACAAAAAACTAGCCGGGCGAGGTGGAGGGCGCCTGTGGTCCCAGCTACTCCGGAGGCTGAGGCAGGAGAATGGCGTAAACCCGGGAGGCGGAGCTTGCAGTGAGCTGAGATCCGGCCACTGCACTCCAGCCTGGGCGACAGAGCCAGACTCAGTCTCAAAAAAAAAATAAAAATAAAAAAATAAAGGAAGGAATAAATTTCAGAAAATCAGAAGTTACAGGCAAAACTGCAAATCAGTACATGGAGGTTATACACTGATTTGGCTGAAAAAGATACCTTGAAATGAGGGGCTTACAGGTGATAGGTAGATTCAGAGATTCTCTGATTTGCAGTTGGTTAAGGAAGCAAGGCTTTGTCAAAAACTTGGGGGTCAGAAGAAAGGAACATTAATGTCTGGGCTTTGGGACTGACTTTCTCCAGGACCCTCAGGAAGAAATTTAGAACAAAGAACTGCGGTCAGAGTTCAGTCCTCAATTTCACCCTTATTTGAGGTCTCTGTGTCAGCTGATGGCATTTTCCACTTGGTGGGAGGCCGGATTTCTGGAAAACAACTCCGTGGCATATGTTACAGTGTTATCTTTAGTTTCTATATGGAACCAAACATCTTGTGATCCTAACTTCTTTGGCTGTTGTTTTGAGTCATTATTACCTTCTTGCTTATTAGGTTGCTCATTTACTTCTCATGGCTACGTAGGTGCCTAGAATGTCCCTTAAAGGAACTCAAGATTTTCCTTTATTTCCTTGCTTACGGAGGTGGGCAGTGGGTGGCAATCCTTTAAGAGGGCTCCCCGCTCTGCCTCACTTGTATTAATTCTAGGTTCACCTCCCTCCACTGAGCACACACCCCTTGCACCCACCATACTGAACCCTGGGTGGCTCCCATACTGTATGGTGTTTCATTCTGCAGCTCTTTCCCATGTCTGTGCCTTGTTGCATGCTGTTCCATCCACCTGAAATGCCTTTCCCCACTTCCTCACCAAGCTGGACCCACTCACTTCCTCTAATGCAGTTCAGTCATCCAGATTTAAGAAGCTTCCGCTGACGCTCCAAGTCAGATTGCTTCTGAAAGTTTGATGGATATATCATTTATGTGCCATAAAGTTTACCTTTTAAAATTACACAGTCCAGTGGTTTTTAGTGTATTTACTGACCTGTGCCACCATCTCCCTAATCTAATTTTAAAACATTTTGTTGCTCCCAAAACCCACTGACAGTCACTCCCCCATCTTTCCTCCACCCTCAGCCATAGCAGTTACTAATCCACATTGTCTCTAAAGATGTCCTGTCAGAATTTGGTGCCTCTCTCTGGCCATAAGCGCATCCCACTAGCTGACCTGTTTGTCTTTCCAGCCCGTCTCGTCCAGGCAATCTGAGGGTCTTAGCAAGCAGAGACCTTGTCTTCAGCTTTGTATTCTGAGAAACTGGCTTGATTTGCAAACATGATAGGACCTCAAAATTTGGTTGAAAAAAGAGAGGAAGGATTTTGTATTTGAACTATCTTTTCTCCCCAGAGGTTATTTATCTACTGCCTCAAATATCAGGATTCATTCTTACTCTGTTAGGGAAAGAAGGCCTTCTTGGTGACAGAAAATGTTTGACCTTTGACTGGAATTCCTAGTATAAAAGAAGTGGGCCGGGTGCGGTGGCTCACGCCTGTAATCCCAACACTTTGGGAGGTCAAGGCAGGTGGATCACAAGGTCAGGAGTTCAAGACCAGGCTGTCCAACATGGTGAAACCCTGTTTCTACTAAAAAAAAAAATACAAGAATTAGCCATCGTGGTGGCACGCACCTGTAATCCCAGCTACTCAGGAGCCTGAGGCAGGAGAATTGCTTGAACCTGGGAGGCAGATGTTGCAGTAAGCCAAGCCAAGATCGTGCCACTGCACTCCAGCCTGGGCAACAGAGTAAGACTCCTTCTCAAAAAAAAAAAATAGAGAGAGAGAGAGAGAAGTGGAGAATATGGAGGAAGAGTGAGTGTTAAGGAAGACAGAGTTGTACTCAGAAGAACTGCCCCAGCGGGATTGTTGTCGTCCTTAAGCAGTACTGCTTAGAGAACTTCGAGTATCCATTTCTTAAGGGGACCAGTTGATTTTCTTCCCTGAAAGAAGTTGTCTTAGCACACACAGGAACCAACTCAATTATAGAAGTAGTGGGCGGAGGCTTTGGGGTCCACCAGAACCAAGTTTGATTTGAGGCTCTTACTCTGACCTCGTGTGACCTTAGGTAAATTGTCCCCTCTGAGCCTCAGTCTCCTCACTTATAAAATTAAGGAGAGAATAGGATTATCATGGAACACAAAATCAAAATGAGACCTTGTGTTTAAAGAATATAGTACAATTCCTGGCACATTGAAGTCTCAATAAACAGTAACTTTTGCAGTAGTTAAATGCAAAAGTTAAAGTTAAAACTCTAGAAAGATAGAAAACCCACTGATTCTAGTTAAAGAAAAAGTTAAAACTCTAGAAAGATAGAAAACCCACTGATTCTAGTTAAAAGAGTTTTCTTTTAATGGGAGGGTTTCACTAGCTTATATTACAAAACTGTGAACTCTCTTCCACCTCTTAGACACCACAACACCTCTGACACACCAGATGCGTGGAGGTATTTCCCTGCACACCAATCGAACCCTTCTCCAGCAGACACCAGCTGGGAGTCGCACAACCCCATTCATCTAGCCCGAGTTAGCGGCAGATCCCTCAAGTTAAGGGCACAGTCCTACAAGACCGCCTCCTACTTCAGGTTCCAGTCAAAAGTCTGGGCTTCTGGAACTTCAGACCCACTAGCCATAAATTGGGGTTCCCATGACTGCTTCCTTGGGTTCAATTAATTTGCTAGAATGACTCGTAGAACTGAAACACTTACATTTACCCATTTATTATAAAGGATGCTATAAAGGATATAGATGAACAGCCACATGGAAGAGATGCACAGGGCAAGGCATGTGAGAAGGGGTGTGAGCTCCTATGACCCTCCACCCATGCAACATCACCAGGAGCCTCTATGTGTTCGGCTATCCAGAAGCTCCCCAAATCCTGCTCTTTTGGGTTTTTATGGAGGCTTCATTACATAGGCATCACCGATTATATCATTGACAATTGATGATTAATTCAAACTTCAGCCTGCCTGCCTTCTCCCGAGGTTGGGGGGTGAGGCTGAAAGTCCCAAGCCTCTAATAATACCCTGATCTTTCCAGTGACCAATCCCCATCCTGAAGCTATTTAGGGGCCCTCAGCCAACAGTCATCAGTCATCTTATCTTCAGAGAGATAAGACAGTCCTATCCCACTGGAGAGTCCATGGGTTTTAGGAGCTTTTGCCAGAAAATGGGACCAAGACCACACATACTTCACAGTATCACATCCTGCTGCCCTCTGGGTTGGCCTCATTCTCCCCTTCTGAGCACAGGGACTGTCAGCAGCTCTAGATACACACAGGAAAGTCTCATTATCAGAGAAAAGGGCTTCTCCAAGCTCAGGACACTGACTGATGCCTATAGGGACACAGGCTACTTCCCTTTACCTGTCCCCAGGGGAAGTGAGGGCGAAATACTATGGTTAGTGCAGCTTGAATCACATGCCCTTCCTTGTGGTCAGAGAGAGGGATCAGTTAACAAAAGAGAAAAGCTCTTGGGCAGACAGAATGTGACTGTCCAGTGGGTGGTTCTTGCCCGCTGCCCAGATAGAGCCAATTTATCAAAGCAGGGGAACTGCAGTAGAGAAAGAGTTTTACTTGCACATGTAGAGCTGGCTAAATGGGAGATCAGAGTTTTACTGTTACTCAAATCAGCCTTCGCCAAAATCAGAAGCTAGGGTTTTTCAAGGATAGTTTGGGGGAAGGGGGAGGTACTAAGCAATGGGTGCTTGCTACTGATTGGTTGGGGGTGCAGTCATAGAGGTGTGGGACATGGTCCTCAAACGTGCCGAGTCACTTCTGAGTGGGCCCCACAGGAATGGTTGGCAGGTCCAGCTGGAGTCATCAGTCATCAGACATGCAGAAAACCTGAAAAGACATCCTAAAAGGCCAATCTTAGATTCTGCAATAGTGATGTTATCCATAGGGTTGACGGGGAACGTTGTACATCTTGTGATCTCTGGAATGAGGGTTGGCAATTGTTTATGTCTACACCTCAGCGGAATTCAAATTCCTCTCATCCTAGCCTGAGAGGCTTTCATTAGTTTTACAAAGGCAGCTGAGTTTTGGGGAAGAGCTGTTATCATCTAAATTGTAAACTTAATGTCCCCCAAAGTTAGCTTGGCCTAAACCAAGGAATAATTAAGGGCAGTTTGAAGGCCAAAGGCAAGATGGAGGTTAGTTAAATCAGACCTTTTTCACTGCCATAATTTTCTGTGATAATTTTTGCAAAGGTGGTTTCAATGGGTGCCTACTACTGTTTTCTCCCCTCTTTGCTGGAAAGCATAACTTTCCAGGGCTTGTTAAAGCAATTAACGTATGGTCATGGTAAGGCTTGGTGGGGAAAGTCTAGGGCTTGACCTTGGACCTTCTCCTAGAGAATAACCTTGTCTAGGAGAAGATTTCCCAGCTGCAATAAGCCAAATAAAGATGTTCATTGAGGCATAAGGTGGTGTTCAGCATCCTTTGGTCTGCTACCTGCAAAGAAGGTACCACATAGAGTGGTATGGAGTCCAGCAGCTGGGTGAGGCACAGCCCTGGTGAGAGCTGCAAGCTACCCTGGGATGAGACTTAAGGGCCGAGGCTTCTTTCTCAAGGACAATTAAACAAACAGGGGCTCAGAGCAGGGGTAGGAGTGGGATAGAGAAGGGAAAAGAGAGATTACCCATTGTATGGGGGAACATGTGGGAACTCAGCAAGTGATAGTAGGGTATGCCTTTGTAAACTAATAGTCTCAGCAAGTTCATATTCTACCCCACCTCCAAAGTTTAGAGTAGGAAGGGTATGTGGGTTGCTTTGATGTAAGGCTGCGTATTCTAGAGGGGTGGTAGGAGGCAGCTGTGGAGAGGCATAGAAATGAGTCAGAAGCAGACAGCCCCACCCTTGGGGTAGAAAAACCTGTATCTATTTAATCCCCAAGTCCCTGGGACCCTTGCTCTCCAGTCTATCACCAGTGAGTCCTCTCTCCACTGTGGAAGGAGTTCTTCCTTGTCACTCATCGAGTGCTTTAATTCCCTTTATCACTTTGACCTTGGAAAGTTTGGTTTTCCTAGTTTAAATCTTACAAGAGTATTTGCCAACAGAATAAATGATTATAATAACACAGCCTCTGAACTTGACATAGGAGACGCATCTGCAGAGTTTTTTCTTGTGTGGGTAGATAATGACTTGCATTTCGTTCAGAAGGAACTGACTGTTTAACAAATGAGTTGCTGAAGGCGCCTCAGTTAACTCTCAACCACTAGTGTTTATTAGTGCACTTAGACAAACTTGAGCATATTATCCAGATTCTTTACAATATAAAACAAAGACAACCTCATAGTTTATTATTCTCTCATTTCCCTTTATTTGTTTTTAAATTGCAAAAAGAATGCTTGCTTGTTTTATTAAGAAAAATGATACCAAATATATAAAGAAATATTTAGTAAATTGTCCTGCACTCTTACACCCTCAACTACCTTTCCCCAAGGTAACTAAAGTTAACACATTCTGTGTTTACACAACTGCATACAGACATACATACATACTTATGGAAATAAATATGTGGAAGTATGGAATATGTAATTATATCAATGTTAGCAATAGAATCATAGTATACATATTATTATGGAATTTTCTTTTTCCTATTAATATATGTCAGGTGAAGATCAATATTTAAATCAGTCTTTTAATATTAACATGACATTCTTTCCTATGATTGGTTGACACATGACTGTCCCTCTAAGGGACCGTTCCCCCTAGAGGGATGGTCAAACTATTTCCAATTTTTGCCACCATGAACAATGCTACATTAACTATTCTCGTGTGTCTATCTCTACATACTATTTTATTTCATGGACTAGCTTCTCAAAACTATGGAATTGTTGATTTTTATGCTATGCTTATTTTTAATATTAATAGTATCAGATTATTTTCCAAAATTTTGTTGTAGCTCTCCGTATTAGTCCATTCTCATGCCACTATAAAGAACTGCCCAAGACTGGGTAATTTATAAAGGAAAGAGGTTTAATTGACTTACAGTTCCACATGGCTGGGAAGACCTCAAGAAACTTATAGTCATGGCAGAAGGGAAGGCAAACACGTCCTTCTTCACATGGCAGCAGGAAGGAGAAGAATAAGAGCCAAGCAAAGGGGAAAGCCCTCTATAAAACGGTCAGATCTCGTGAGAACTCACTATCACAAGAACAGCATGGAGGTAACCGACCTCACGATGCAATTAACCTGCCACTGAGTCCCTCCCAAGACATGTGGGACAAGACATCTTGAACTACAATTCAAGATGAGATTTGGGTGGGGACACAGCCAAACCATATGACTCTCACTGTTATCAACTTGAGAGGTTTCCTGTATTCTTAGCAGCTCTAGACTTTTTTCTCCCTTTAAAATCTTAGATGTATAATAGTAAAAATGGTATCTCATTTGTGTTTAATTGGCTTTTTCTTGATTTACTCATGAGATTGAACCTTTTTTTGTATGTTCATTGACTATTTGCTTTTCTTTCTCTCAGTTGTATGTTTATGTCTTTTGCATATTTTTCAGTTGAATTGCTTGCCTTTTGTTCTTTTTTCTTTTCTTTCTTTTTTTGGAGATAGGTTTCACTTTATCACCCAGGCTGGAGTGCTATGACCTAATCTTGGCTCGCCATAGCCTTCACCTCCTGGGCTCACGTAATGCTCCTACCTCAGCCTCCCAAGTAGCTTGGACCACAGGCACATGCCACCACACCTAGCTAATTTTCTTGATTTTTTTTTTTTTTTTTTTTTTTTGGTTGAGACGAGGTCTCACTATGTTGCCCAGGCTGGGTCTGGAACTCCTGGGTTCAAGCAATCCTCCCTTCTCAGCATCCCAAAGTGTTGGGATAATAGACACGAGCCACCATGCCCAGCCTGACTTTCTTCTAATTGATTTTTTTAAGTTATGTATGTTAAGGATTAATATTTGTTTATCATAAGTACTGCAGATAATTTTCCTAGTCCACCATTTATCTTTTGGCTTTATGATGTAATATATAGTTTAAAATGTATTAATTTCGTAAAGTCAAGTATATCTCTTTTCTTTCACAGTCTTTGAGGTTTTTTTTTTTTTTTTTTTTTTTTGGTGTTTTTAATAAGCTCTGCCAGGTACAGGATTATGTAATCCTCTTGATTCCCTTAAAATAGTTTATTATTTGACATTTTTACATTTAGATCTCTAATTCATCTGAAATTTGATTCTAGCATTCTTTCTTCAGATGTGTACCAATTATGTTGTTACCATTTTATTAGTCAAAACAGTCAGATTAGTGAATTTGAAACACCAGTCTGTCATATATGTTGCGGGTGAGCACGACTATCTGGGCCAGTGGCATGGGAGTAAAAGAATTTACCAAGACAGTTGTAGGTAAAGAAAGACAGCTTTATTAGAGAATGTAGGAAAATGTGTTGCAAGGAGGCAGTGGGCAGATCAGCATGTGGGAAGCTGACTGCAAGGAGACAAAGGCTTGCTGGAGATTTTATAGGATGGTTCTCAGTCTGATGGATAACGCCAAGGTAGCAGGGAGCTAACTTGCATTCTTCTGTCAGCCGAGGTGTTTGATAAATGGAGGCGTTTGATGGTAAGCAGGAAGTTTGTGAGGTATGTGAGTTACCTGTGCAGGAGGGCCATATGTCCTGGCCCATAAAGAAAAGCAGACCTATAACTTTTCTGCTGCTTCTTTTTGTTTATATGTTCTGGACCATGAAGAAAGGCTCATTCCTAGCTTATTTGCTTTATCTCTTTGCTTTCCCCTGGTCCAACCAGCCTGACTCCTTTTCCCTAATTAGGACTCCACAATATATTAAATTTCTAGATATGCTTTCTGGGCTCTGTATTCAGTTTCATGAATCTATCAGTTGATACTGTTAGTTGCCATCTATTCCATAACACTTGTCTTTGGGTTATGGCAAATATATCTTAATAACTTCAGGAGGGATCCCAACTACAATAATTTGGTTAGAGAAGAATCACATAAAGAAAAACAGATTGTCTTGAGATAGTTGAGAACTAATTCTGTCAGTGTATTTAAATTAAAAACTCAGCTGATGGAGAAATGAGTACTACTTACACCACAGTGCATTTATAGGCCATATTTGTATATGATTAGCAAATGTATTATACTTAATGGAATTTTTGGGTTCCTACATATAGATTATTTTAAAATTTTTGTGAGTGTATTCTTCGCCCTTAAATCTTGACAAGAAATCAGCTTTGAAATCTTAATGTGGCCCTATCTCTAGGAAGAGTTCATTTGATATGGGGTTCAAGCATCACTAATTTAAGTAAGTGTAGGATAAATCAATATGTAAGAGAGTCTAGGAGAAACCATCTCAATAGTGAGATGTGAGTTTGTGATTATTTAAAAAATACAATTAGTTTTCTAACTTTTAGAAACATACAACTTCAATCAGCCAATAGATGCCTGATAACTAGAGGAATTTTGGTTATCTACCTTGATCACTAGCTAAGAGGGAATTCTAATTAAATATTAAAATTTATGTTTAATTATAAAGTGTTTAATTAAATATAAAGGGTTCTTATTCTTAAGCAAGTACAACATTTCTCTTGCAGTATTTGAGAATAACTAGATTTTTTTCATTGAGAAAGTAAATGCAAATTTCAAACAATCCACCATTTGTATTAATTAGTAGAGTTCATATTAATGCAATTTTATTTTAATGCCTTTTGACTCTCTTTGAATTGACTCATGTTGGGGCCCAGCCAGATGACCCTTCAATGCTTAATTCTAAATTAACCTCCACATATAATTAGAAATGATCCCTGCTTTTTTTCACTGAGCGCTGGATATTCGATAGTTAACTTTGTTGTTTTTTTTGAGACGGAGTATCACACTATCGCCCAGGTCAGCTCACTGCAACCTCCACCTCCCAGGTTCATGCAATTCCCCTGCCTCAGCCTCCCGAGTAGCTGGGATTACAGATGCACACCACCACACCCAGCTAATTCTTTGTATTTTTAGTAGAGACGAGGTTTCACTATGTTGGCCAGACTGGTCTCGAACTCCTGACCTTGTGATCTGCCTCGACCTCCCAAAGTGCTGGGATTACAGGCATGAACCACCGCGCCCAGTGGATAGTTAACATTTTATTGAGAATTAGTCCAGGTCTATAGTCCCCCATCTACAATTTTGAAATCTAAAGAGTTCTGAAAACTCTAGGGCTTTTGAAACTGACAGCAAACTCTGACATGATATTTATGGCCTTTATCCCTCTTTATATACTTTGATGCATGTATATTTGTGTGCTTTAGGGGAGCTGCCCTAGGCTCCACTTGGGTTCATACATAGTATACCTGTAAGCACCATTTTACGTTTCTCAAATTAAAAGAAAACAACATTCAATAACAAAATATATCCCTGGTTCCAGGGATTTCTGGTAAGCAATTATATAGACTTACATTTGGGAAAGGCTCAGTGGTCCTTGCCAACCCCATTCTTTTTGTTATCATCATTCATGATAGCATTAAAGACTATAAATAGTGTCATTTATTGAGTACTTCCTGTGTTTATAGGCATGGCTCTAAACTGAGAGCTTGAGGCTGTCACTTCACATCGAGCCACATCACTGCTAAAGACAGAGCTGCATCAGCTACAGCTGGTATCCAAACCAGGAATTCTACTCCTGCACTCTAGCATTTCTTTTTACATCTACTATATATTCATCCATGAGATTTTTCTCTTCCTCGTTAGTACTCTGTTTTACTTCTGCGGTTTGGTGTTCTTTGTGGAAAATGGGGTAAGAATAGTGGGATATATGGGGGAATCCATGCATAATGTAGTTAGGTTGAGGCCCTTAAACTTTCAGCTCTGCCCTGTGTCAGTTTTCTTACAAAATGGGATTCCAACACCAGCTCTGCCTACTTCACAGGGTGATTGTGAGGCTGTGATAATAATATATTTCAAAGTCTTTCAAAGGGCTTTGAAAGGTTAGTGTGCTCTATGACACATGCTATCTTTGACTTCATCCCTCTAAAAATCTTCCTAAAGCAAAGTAACTTCAATTCTAAAACATGAAAAGTATCAATTCTGTAGTGCTTCATGTTCAGGCTTCTAAACAGAGGTTACCTAGAGTTGGATACTCAGAAGAAGAAGGAAGATGGTGAAAGCCAGGATGACTCTGAGAATACACTGAAATGCATCCCTCAACTCTCATGACTTTTTAGGAACCCGCCATCTTCAGAGAGTGTCAGTGAGCCTGCAGACCTGCAGTGGTTAAATCAATAGTTAATGATGTTCATCATGTAATTTGAGCCTCTAGTTTGTTTATGCTAGACCAACTTTATCCATACTCCAAACAAATTATCTCTTATAATTACCAGCCCGAAGATAAATCTCTAAATGTTTTTCTGATGATAGTGCTGTGGTTGGCAGGTGTTAAAAGTGCCTCCCAGGGACAAAGATTGAAGACGAGCTTGTTCCCACAAATCCTTCAGGCGAGGATGTTGAGCTTTCTATCCTGCCATGTGCAAAGGAGCCTTGTATGGTGCCCTGTTAATGAAATCTAATAGGCAAAGGTCGTACATCTTTACAAAGAAAAATGCAAAGTTGGTTATGTGATAAATGGGCTCCATGGGGCTCAATGGACACGATTTAGTGAAAAAAACCTGTGTTTAAACAGTCAGTTCAGTTGCTCGCTAATGTTTACGCCTTAAATATCCCCTAACAGTGATTCTCCTCACCTGGTAGAATGATTAAAATACGAAAATAAGCAGTTTGTATGTTTTTAGTGCTGTAAACCAAAGTGATTGGTCATCTAATGTTAATGTTAAACATTAACCACCAGAACAAACACTTTGAAACATTTAAAACACAGCTGTAGGTCTTTAAATAAATCGTTGTTTAAAAAACTACCTAATTTAAATGTGCTATTAAAGTATCTTAAAGGAAGAAGTCTTAGGATCTGTATGTTTTAACCACTGCTTTCAAAATACTAAATAATGCATGCAAATATACAAGGTTTTATCCAAAAAATCGTTCTGCTTAGAAATGCAAAAATAAGTTAAATCTGGAATTATAAAGAGTTAAATAAATCAGATATTGTTGAATTGAATCACTGCTGGTTTTAGGAGAAGTTACCAGTTCATTTGCTGTAGTTGTACTGCTGAGCCAAGAGACAGTTCAATAAATCAACTCAAGCTTGATGGATTCTTCAATTCATTGAAATGAGTGTGTGGAAGAGAAAAGAAATCTCTTAGTATTCCCTCTTTGACAAAAGGGTATGCAAAGAGCCTGAATGGATGAATGGTTGATTAATTTTGCCAGAAATTTTCTTGACAGCAGGAAATATGTTTTTGCATTACTCTGTTTGCCTGGGATTTATTTGGTAGAATATGAATTATTGCATGTAAATTTGTACCTGAGGCTATGTTGCTAAAGTAGATAGCTCTTGGTACAGTTTCTGAATACAGGACCTGTAATATTTTTGTATGGTCTTGCACTCCACACCCGTTATGTGTTGCCCTGCAGCGGTGTCTATAAATTTCTGCTCTCCCTGATGTTAGCAGAACAGTCGAGCACTGCCAGTGATTCAATATTGAGCTTGGTTTGAATGCTCATCTGTGCTTGTCTCAAGAAAGGATGGGGCTGGAGGCAAGCAACTGCTGGAGCTTCATAATTCCTTGACTCATCAACCTGGCAGCTTACTAATAAATAGACTCTTACCTGTAAATAAGGAAGAGAAGGTACAAGGTAACCTCTTGTGCTTTCTATAGAGCAAGCCTACAAATGAGCACATTTCTTAGTTTTATCTCATCAAGAAGGAATATAGCTACACACAAAAAGACCTTGGCTGCAGTTGACGACAGCTGAACTCTGTGCAAACAGAAATGGGGTAGCCTCTCCATTTACCATCTTATACTTTTCCCATAAAGAAGGATGCTTTGGCACCTAGGTGGCCTTTCCCAGGTCAGTGTGGAGGGTAGAAGGCTTGTGGTTCTCAAAACCTGTATGAGGCAATAGATAATACAATAATTGCTTCCATTTAGACCTCTTCTGCTGCCATGTTCAGTTGCTGGACTACTAGGAAGCCCAAGAATGAAGTCATGTACAAAGAAGTGCTTTATTTCTCCCCACTCGCCAGTCTGAATGCTTGTGTTGCCCCAATCTTCATATGTTAAAATCCAAATCCCCAAAGTGATAGTATTAGGAAGTGGAGCCTTTGGGAGGTGATCATGTCATGGGGCCAGAGCCCCCATGAGTGGGATTATTGCCCTTATAAAAGAGACCTCAGAGAGAACCTCACCTTTTCTGTCACGTGAGGACACAGCAAAAAGATGGCAGCCTATGAATCAGGAGGCAGGTGCTCATCAGACACCAAATATGTCAGGATCGTGATCTTGGACTTTCCGTCCTCCAGAACTACGAGAGATAAATTTCTGTTGTTTATAAGCTACTCAATTTGTGGTATTTGCTTATTGCAACCCAAATGGACTAACACACTGTTCATAAATTATTTACCTTTTGTTCATTTTGTTTTCCTTCTAGAGGTTTACACTGGAACTTCCTCTTTCTTTTAGATACCAGACCAGAAATTATTTATAGCATAAAGTATGTCATATGACATTGTGCCTAATTTTACTTTATGTGTTTTTTTTCATGCACCCACATTGAGTCTCTTGAAAGCATACCACCAGAGTGCTTATACTAAATCTGAAAAGAAGTATATAGAAAAAGTATCCCTTTACAAATTTTGAATACATACGTGCACACACACACACACACAAACACACACTAACACACACCCTACTAATCTCCGAGGCTGAAAAATATTTTCATCAGCTATCCAAATTTGGTATTTCATATTTTCTCCTTAGATTACAATAAGGAAATGAAAGATGATTAAAAGATAATGTTAAGTGAAATAAGAAATTTCCTTGTATGTTCTTATCAGATATGATGCTAAACCTCAAATGAGAACAAATGGCACGTGTAAATATGCTAGAATACAGCTTAGAAAACTTGGGTTCCAGTTCCTGCTCCTGCATCAAATAACTATGTATGATATTGGGAATATTTTTGAAGCTTTTTGAGCTTCAGCTTTCTCATCTGTTAAATGGGTATCCCCAATTCTTATCTTACTACCAGCTAAAAAATTGGTGAGCATCAATTAAGATTATTTTGATCATATGTAGAGAAGCCAATATTGTTCTATAGACATAAAATTTTATTTTCTCTTTATAAGTATTGTTACACTTTTAAGTTTTGATTCTTTGCATATGATAATATCAATATTGTTTGATGGAAGCTTCCTAGGTTGGTGCAGCCTAGCAAGTGATCATAAGGTCTTCACGGTCCCTTCCAGTTACTCCTGCTATTCCCTTGTCCTGGGCTTGTAGGAGTCCAGCTGGTGGGTGCCCCAGTTCTTTTGGTATCTCGGTAACTTAATTGTCAGCCACTATGGGGCTAGCTGCTAGTCATGACTAGCATGAAAAAAAAAAAATCCAAAACTATCTTCCTCAATAAAATATGGGGGACTCTGCTTCTAAAATGTAAAAAAGTAATATTTTGGAAGAAAAGCTTTTCTCTTTGTGTGGCCTCTGCTCCTGCAAATGTTCATTTCTCTGATTATAATTAGTAGGTTTTCATGAGTTGTGGCCTCATCTCTCTATTCTTCAGTTGGAAGTGACGGAAATTCAACTCAATTTTGCTCATGGAAAACAACAAACTAACTGCTCTGTTGATCATCAGGATAGATCTAGCTTCTGATACTCTTGGACTCAAACTCCAAGTGTGCCATCAGGGCTTGCCTTTTGTCTCCACCCCTTGCCTCTGTTTCTCAGTGTTGTCCTCATCCTCAGGGACACTTTTCTCTCCCTGACTCCCCAAGATGGCTCTGGGCAGCTCTAGACTCATGTGATCCTTAGATCTCAGTGTCTCAGAGGAACAGGGAGCTTCACAAAACCCCTGTGGAGTCTTTGAGTAGTAGCCTCTCTCAGGTCACATGTTATTCCTGAAACCATCACCGTGGCCAAGTGGATGGAGCGGAGTATGGCTAGGCCTGGCTCACCTGCCACACCTAGAGCTCAGTTTAGGGGTAAAGACAACCCCAGGTCGGCCATATGAAGTTAGGAGGATTCCTCCCCAAAAGAAGGGATGACAGACAAAAATGCCTATGTCTGTGACAGTCTGAACTCATTTTTATTTCAAGCTGTTATTTCCAATATTCCAAGGACTTTGCTAGCATTTTATATGAACTATCTTATTTAATCCTTTTGATAAACTATGTAGTAGGTATTATTATTCTCATTTTCAGATACAGAAACTAAGGCTTCGAGGCTAAGTAACTCACCCAAAGTTGTGTAATGAGAAGTGGCATAGCTGAGATGCAAACAGAAGTCTGTCTCATTTGAGAGCTAGAGGGTCTTCACGACTTCACTAGCTCACCATCTTTTTTTCCTGTAGGTTCAAAGATTTTAAAATTTAAACTGTTTTTGTGCATGTATCACCTTCTCCTCTGTCCCTGATTTGACCCCTACCTCCTGAATGTCTTTCCATTTTAGGATTATTAAATCGTTGAATAGCAGAACTGGAAGGCACCTTACAAACATCTACCCAGCCGCTCCTTTCCACAGAAGGAGGGGAGATCTTCTGTGGAACCTCCAGGGAGGTCCTCATTGTGGACTTCTGAGTGTTTGAATGCTGCCAAATCTGGAAACAGACAAATCAACTCATTTTCCTGATGCCCAGACTTGAGTAGCCATTCCGTTGAATAACCTGAATCCCCTACATAGAAGGCCTTCAGTAAACACTGTTATTTGATAATCAAACTAGCTTTTGGCTACAGGATTATTGAAATCATTAACATTATCCATCTTTCAGAAAAAAAAAAAAAAAACCTAAAACTTTTAAGAAACAGGCTGCTTTAAAAAAAAATCTTTATAGATCACAAAGTCAGTAGCAGGAAAAACCTTAAGAGTAAAATGACAGTTATTGTATTCTCCTATTCTGTGAATTGTGTGAAGATTAGGGCAAATAAATGAATTATCTTACCTCTGATACTGTACAAAGTGCATAGGGCCAAGTGCTATGGCTCACGCCTGTAGTCCCAGCACCCTGGGAGGCCGAAGCAGGCAGATCATTTGAACTTAGGAGTTCAAGTCCAGCCTGGGCAACATAATGAAACCCTGTCTCTACAAAATATATATATATATATATAAAAAAAAAATTAGCCGGGCATGCCTGTAGTCCCAGCTTCTTGGGAGGCAGAGGTGGGAGGATCACTTGGGTCCAGAGGGTCAAGGCTGCAGTGAGCTGTGACTGTGCCACTGCACTCCAGCTTGGGTAATAGAGTGAGACCCTGTCTCAAATAGATGAATGAATGAATGAATGAATGAATGAATGAATACATCTGTGGTTTTATGATTATTGCAAAGACACTAGATAGCCAAGGAATGAAGTCAGATGTTTGTGGTCTGGAACAAGCTGTGTTGATGTGCAGTAGCACTTCAGTCCACGAAGATGTTGCCGTCTGTTTTCTTGATGTCGGGACAGTGCTGAATTGTGTGTGTTGGGTGGTACTCAGGGAGGCTGAGTACTGTGTGGCAGGAGCAAGGACCCATACCTGTGACTACTCAGACAGAAGACCGAGCTCTCTCAGCAGGCAGAAAAATGACTCTACTGTTATTTCCCCAAGTAACCAGGTACCTAACTACTTTCAGAAAATTTTAAAAATCTATATAAATGGCAGCAATGGAGATGAGAAGCAGATGTCCAGTTCTGTCTTCTGAGGTGTTTTTGTAAACTCCTCTTTCCCTCTTGCTACGAGAAATTGGTGGTCTGTTGGTGGCCTTTTAAAATGAGAGTGAGAACAGAGTTGAGAATAATGGAGGAAAATCAGGGAGATAGATACAGACATACAGACATGAAATCTTCTAATCATGAGCCAGGCCCTGGGTCCAGTGACTGCTGGAAGAGGTCTACTTCTGTCTCTCATTCAATCCAGCTCAGGTGGAGCTGTCAGCAAGAGACATGGTAGAAGCTGGGAACAGCAAAGATGAATGCTCTTTGAGTCTTACTAATGTGACTCTCAAGCCCCAGGAAAAACCAGACACAGACAAACTATACAGCCTAGACACTACACATTCTTAAGTTAATCAGGCCGGCTAACCAGACACTGTGGAGAACTGGGCTGCTTATCTTTACAGCTGTATAAGAAATAAGGAATCTTTAGCAGTTGCCTGACTCTAAAGTTAGAGTAAATGAAAGGCAACAAAAGGGTGATTCAAAACACATGTCAAAAACCAAGCCAAATGTGGGTGGGTGGTGAGGGCAGATTTCTTAGAGGTTCTAGACCATGATAGACAAAGAGAAGACTGCCCTTCCCCAGAGAACATATCTTAAGCATAATTTTCTTTTTTTTTTTTTCTTTTTTCTTTTTTTTTTCAGACGGAGTCTCGCTCTGTCCCCCAGGCTGGAGTGCAGTGGCGTGATCTCGGCTCACTGCAAGCTCTGCCTCCTGGGTTCATGCCATTCTCTTGCCTCAGCCTCCCAAGTAGCTGGGACTACAGGCGCCCGCCACAACGCCAGGCTAATTTTTTGTATTTTTAGTAGAGATCGGGTTTCACCGTATTAGCCAGGATGGTCTCGGTCTCCTAACCTAGTGGTCCGCCCGCCTTGACCTCCCAAAGTGCTGGGATTACAGGCGTGAGCCACTGCGCCTGGCCAGGTGTAATTTTCTATGACATAAATGCATGTATCGGGTTCCCTTAGAGGACTTGATGCTTGCTAGTGTTGGGAGCAGCGGCGGTGTCTGAGTAAAAAGGTTTGACGCCTTTACTATAAGCAAAGGAGGTTTGCTTTGACCACTAACAAAATATAATTGCAAGCTACTCTTTCTTTTGTTTACAGTTTATTACATAAATAATACATAAGTTTGTTCACACTGTAAAGGAATCTAAATAATGCAGACAAAGCTCAAGGCCTTTTTATTCCCTCATTCAAATACCAGTCCTTTTTCTAAATAATAAGTGTATCAATGAGGCATACTTTTTCTCCTTGATTTTTCCTTGCTCTTTTTGGTACGTACTAGAATTTTCTCCTTGCTCTTTTTGGTATGTACTAGAAAGATAAAATTTTGTTTTTTAAGTTTAAAAAATATATTTATTGTTCCTGCCAGGCATGGTGGCCTGCAATCTCAGCACTTTGGTAGGCCAAGGTGGGGGGATCACTTGAGTCCAGGAGTTCAAGACCAGCCTGGGCAACATAATGAGACCCTGTCTATACAAAAAATAAAAAAAAAAAAATTAGCTGGGCATAGTGGTGTGTGCCCACAGTCTCAGCTACTCAGGAGCCTGAGGTGGAAGGATCACTGGAGCCTGGGAGGTCAAGACTACAGTGAGCTGAGATCTTACACTGCACTCCAGCCTGGGTGACAGAGCAATACCCTGTCTCAAAAAAATATATATACACACACACACATATATGTATATATACACACATATATATGTATATATGTGCATATATGTATATATACATATGTGTGTATATGTGCATATGTGTGTATATATACACATACGTGTGTGTATATATATACACATATGTGTGTGTATATATACACATACGTGTGTGTATATATATACACATATGTGTGTGTATATATATACACGTGTGTGTATAGAGAGAGAGGGAGGGAGTATATGTTTATAGTGTGTGTGTGTGTGTGCACATGTATTTCTTAAACTTGTTTTTCCCTCACATAATAATATGTCTTAGAGTATTTCCACAGCAGCAAATATATCTCTTTTTCATTTTTGATAGCATAAAGAAATATGAAATATGAAAGCCCCATTGCTCACGAAACTATTTTCTGAGAAAGGTTAACTGGCAAGCCACTCTTCTGTTGCCATATTCTCAGTGTGAAATCATTTCCTCCATCGTATTGAGATCCTGCGTTCTACTTAGATAAGTTCCAAACTCTCTGGGTTCTGCATTTTGCAAAAGAGAGATGTTAAGAATATTCAGTGTTTCCTTCCAGATTGCCTCATCTCTTTCATCTTTTTTTTGAGATGGAGTCTCGCTCTGTCATCCAGGCTGGAGTGCAGTGGCGTGATCTCAACTCACTGCAACCTCTGCCTCCCAGGTTCAAGCGATTCTCCTGCCTCAGCCTCCCGAGTAGCTGGGATTACAGGCGTGTGCCACCACGCCTGGCTAATTTTTGTACTTTTAGTACAGATGGGATTTCACCATATTGGTCAGGCTGGTCTTGAACCCCTGACCTCATGATCTGCCCGCCTCAGGCTCCCAAAATACCGGGATTACAGGCGTGAGCCACTGCACTCGGCCCTCTTTTATCTTTTATTTCAGGGGTATAACCTCTCCTTTTTTTATGGCTTCTGGTAGCATTGGTTAGTATCTTACTACTCAACATGTGGTACATGGACAAGCAGCACAGCCATCACCTGGAAGCCTGTAGAAATGCAGACTCTGAGGCCCGCTGAATGAGAATCTGAGTTTTAGCAAGAATCCCAGGTGATTTGTGTTTAAGTTACAGATGCATGGGTTAATATATGTTGTGACTCAAAATCACAAGATTATATATATCTTTTTTCTAGGGGTGAGGAGGTAGAGCTGCACACTTACCTCTGATGGTAGCTCTCTTTATTGATCTTCCCTTAACTAATGTGCTGAACTAAATGACATTGTCCATTCCACCCTGTAACATATACTCATCAATAACCTTAGCTGAATGCTCACAGCCAGCTAAAAACTTTCTAGACTGAACAGGTGTGTACATATGGATTAGCTGCATTTAATGTTTGCCAAGTATCAGCTGTGTTTGCTCCAAACCTATTTAAATCAATTGTGCATGTTAATATAATTAAACAATCTTGAATAAACTGATAAAATAGGAATAAGGTAGTTATTTCTAAGATTAATGCTTTGGAAAGACAAGAAAATGAAATGAAACATGCTCTCAAGAAAAATATGGATAATACATCTATAAAATTAGGATAATACAGCTATAGAAAATTGGCAAAGTTGTAAAAATGTAGAAGGAATCTATGTTGAGATTTTTTACATATGTTTCAGTTTTTATTCCACATTAAGGAAATTGAAATTAGAAATGGAAAATTATATTTTATATGTATGGCTACAACAAAGAGGTTGGAAAGCTATAAACCCATGCTTTTAAATATTTTAAAAGAAAAAAATAAATATTTTAAAAGATCTTGGTCCTACATGAAAAGATTATAAGTGGATACATTATTTTATGTTTGAATTCAAATAAGATTGTTTTATTTTATTTTATAATAAAACATTTCTCTTTAACAGTTTACCTTTTTAGCCAGATTTTTAATTAACCAACTCCTTGTCCTAATCATATCAGCTAATATAAAAATATATAGAAGAATTATACTGTATAGCTTCATTTCTAAAGAGCCAAGCAAAGTAGAAGCAGGAATTTTATACCTTAATGGACTCTGGCTTTTATTGTAGTTGTTTTTTGTTTTTGATAGATAGGAACCCGAGGCTCAGAAAAATGAAATGTCTTGCTTTAGATAAAAATGTGATTCTCAAATTGTGGTCCCCAGACCAGCCACATCAGCATCACCTGAGAGCTTGCTAGAAATAACAGCCCCAGACCTACTGAATCAGAAACGCTAGAAGTGGGGCCCAGGTATCCGTATTTTAGAAGCCCTGCAGGTGATTCATGAGTTCAGCTAAAGTTTGAGGATCATTGACTTAGATCACATCCTAAAGACAGCACCTGGAGAACCCATTGCTCCATTACACTCTCTGGTTCATTTATCCCACACTTTCTCCAAACCTGAGAGTTCTTTTAATCAGAAATTCTGTAGCTCCATAATTTAAACAATGGCTGCAACAAAAGAATCTTAGGGGAAAAAAGACTGTTTCTAACGTATGTAAGGTAGAAAGATAATCTCCAAACTGTCCTTGAAAATGGATTATTCTAATGCCCTAATTGACAAATAAACCTCCTGTTAATGGAGTTGTAGCTGTTGGGTCTCGGCTGCTGCTGACTACCCTCTATGTATTGAGGGCTGATTGTGGGAGAGATCCTAAGCTAAGTGTTTTACACATTTTCTCATTTTATAAGTAGGTTATTATACTCATTTTCCAGAGGAAAGAACTGAAGCTTAGCATAATTAAGTAACTTGCCTAAAGGTGCAGAGATAGCAGACTGTGGAGTAGGATGTGAGTCCTGGGCAGCTGTATTCCAAAGCCTATTCTTGTAAGCACTACATTTTATTATCTGCTCATTTGGAGAAGTTAGGGCTACTTTTTTAAAAACACACATACACAAATATGAACCAAGTTTTTGGAACTTATATTTTTCCCCAGTGACTATCAAAGTTCAGTCAATGACTAGAGAATAGAAACTAGAATCACTGGTGTAGAAACTATGCCTAGACAATACAAATTGAAAATGTTTCTTTATGTCAATACAGACTCCTGTTCTCCACCCTACCTGCACATTAATCAATGGACCTCCTTGAAAAATATACTGATACCCAGGCCTCACCCTTAAGACAATTAAATGTAAATCTCATGGGGTGGGCTGTGAGTACTTGTTTTTTGCTGTTTTTAAAATTTTTAACAGCTCTTAGAATAACAGGTTATTCTAAGGTGTAGCCAGGGTTCAGAATGGGTTGAGATATGAACATACAGGTTTAGATAATTCAGGCCCAGAAATGGGTTTTAATGGGTTTTGATGAGTTTTTCCACATAGCCTAAGTTATTGGGCAAAGATGCTGGTAGCCTGTTATCAGGCAAGAATGCTAGCCATTCATTGAACAGTTGCAATGCCCCAGGAGTGTGGCATAACATAACTATACCCTCAAATATCTGCCGTATTTTAGATTACCATTACAGGGATAAAAGATACATTTTTCAGGAATCCTAAATATAAAATTTGGTATTTAAAAATGCCCCATTTAAGGCCGGGCGCAGGGGCTCACACCTGTAATCTCAGCACTTTGGGAGGCCAAGGCAGGCAGATCACCTGAGGTCAGGGGTTCGAGACCAGCCTGGACAACATGGTGAAACCCCATCTCTACCAGAAAACACAAAAATTAGCCGAGTGTGGTGACGTGTACCTGTAGTCCCAGCTATGGGGGGAGGCTGAGGTGGAAGGATCGCTTGAACCTGGGGGCAGAGGTTACAGTGAACGAGATTACCCCACTGCACTCCAGCCTGGATGACAAAGTAAGACCCTGTTTCAAAAAAAAAAAAAAAACCAAAATGCCCTGTGTACCCATAACTGAGTTGGAACGATAGTACAACTTTGCTTGACGGAAAAAAAAAAAAAGAAGAAGAAGAAGAAGAAAGAAAGAAACAACTCTGGAAAATACCTAGGTAAACTTCATTTCCTGGAATAGGAAGTAGATGTTTTATAAAATCTTGGCTCTTTCTTTTCAATCATCCTGCTGTTTTCTTTGTTCAAGAGAATCAAAGTGTGTTTTATAAACACACCAATCTAAACTAAAAGACAAGTGATGGAAAGATTTTGTTTTTACTGGCTTTGAAAAAGGAAATATTTGGCCAATTAATAAAAAGTATTCATCCCTGATTTACTTTCCTAGTTCTTCTGCCTGTTAAAGTAGGCAGAATTAACCACGTGTCTTGCTTTATGTAGTAAGATTTCTGAAACAGTTGAGTGTGACTTGAATTATTTTTTAAGTTTGTAAGAGTCTCCTGCTATACTTCTCTAAAGCAGTGGTTCTTAACTGGGGTGATTTTGCCCCACAGGGGACATATTTAGTTGTCACAACTAGAGGAGGGAGCTTACTACTGGCATCTAGTGGGTCAAGGCCAGATATGCTATAAGCACCCTATAAGGTACAAGACAGCCCCCACAGCAAAGAATTATCCAGCCCCAAATGTCCGTAGTGCCAAGGTTGAGAAACCCTGGTCTAAAGTTATTGCTTTTTCTCTGTTACAAATTTAGATTTTTTTCTGTATTTTTCTTGCTTAGAGCCCCTCTATAAATCACTCCTGTATAAAATAATAACAATTAAATTACTACCCATGTTCCACCAGAGTGAGCCCAGGTATTCTCTGCCTGGAAGACTGGGCCTGTAGAACATTTCAAATTTGTATCTAAAGCATTTTAATGCCTCATAGATGGTACTAATGGCAATGGAAGTTTGACAGTTATAGTGGAGATCTGAGCTTCTGGAGACTTCAAGGGCCAAAAAGAGAAACACCCTCATGTTGACCCGAAAGAATAAAGATTAAGGAGGCTTGGCTGCTTTTTCCTGGATTGCTTAAGTAGTACAATGTATTTTCAATTGATTCAGCATAATTTTCATTCTCCAAGCTGAACACTTTTATAGATGTGTCGCTCCTCTTTTTAATACCCTTCTTAACTGGAGCATAAAATAAAAATTAACATGAAAGTAAAGATTAAATTATCTCACTATACTTGTTTTTCCAAGAATCATGATTCTTCCTACAACTAGGCTTGGTTGGTTGGAACTAAAATGGGGCTTTGGGAAAGTATCTGAGTGTGCATGTGTGTGTTAGAATGTATGTGTGTGTGCCTGTGTGTGCGTGTTACACCTTCGTGCTTGACGTCTCAAGTGCCCACCTATGGGCTTACCTGCTCAGCATCACTCTTCTAGGAAATGACTCCCACCCACCAACTTCGTTATAACGGATGTGGTGTCTATGATTTGTGGTCTTTCCAATCCACCTCAATTGTTTTGCCCAGGGATAGGCACTGAACCCAAGTGGGAACAACCAGAGTTCTTTCTCCAGGATTTTCAAACTCATGACCAAAAGGGAGTCGTGACTCACTCGGCAAGGTCTACACAGACGTGCTGCAGCCAACTGTCGTTCCCACCGTGTAGAGAATGCCAGTTGGCTGAAGGACAGCAGAATGCAGCCAGAAAAGGTTGGTGAGGCAGGACGACCTGCATATCCCTGGCAACCCCTGCCCTTCTCCCAGCGCGTGCTTGGGCTCTTCTTGGCTTCTGGGGAACACTCCCCAGATCCTGCTGACTTCTCTCTCTACTTGAATCAGTTATAGTTAAGTTTCTGTGACGTGCGACTGAGACCGTCATGACAGCAACGTCCTTACCTGAAGAGGGATTCCTCCAGCTTCTCAAACACAGCCATCTCCAAACAAAAGTAAAACCACAAACCCCAGAGTGTATCTGTTTTCAGGAGGGGGTTTCTGGTAATTAGCTTAGATTGCAACAAATGGTACACACAGACTGCCGGCTCCGCATGTGTGCTCCAAGATGGGTGTTTACCCTATTATATTCCAATTTAAGAATGTCATCAAGTTTATCAGTGAGCAAATGCAAACGAGCAAGAACACATAGATGGGTGGTGAAAGGTGTGTGCCTTGATGGATAGATTTTTTTTTTAGACTTCAAAAAAATGAATTACTTTCATTGGGTTGATAGCAAAGGGGGCACAATCATATTCCCCACTTAAGCTTGGCGATGGTTGGGTATTTTTAGCAAATGAGTTGTCAGCAGAAAGGCTTCATTAGACTCATCAGGATATCTGCCCATGAAGAACGAATCCCAAACTGTACTGACAGTTTCCTTGAGCCAAAATGATGAAGCACCTCTGACAAGAGCCATATTGTGCTCCCCATGTGAGGAGCGTGAGGAACAAAAGAGACAGTTTGATCTTCATTTGGTCAGGTTAATATTGACACAGCTTAGAAAAATCAGAAGGGTGTGCAGTGCACACGTGCAGCAAGTGCTCTGGAGACTTGCCTGGTGGTTTCCATAAATCAGAAAGGGGAACCCAGAGAGGAAAGGAGGTTTCCTGCTTTCTTGAAACAGGGTTCAAACTAGATGATTTATTTTTACAAAGGAAAATAAATAAAGCTGTCAGTGTTCAGGCTCATGGCTCAAAACAAGCCAACAGGGACTTTTTTTTTAATCTATACATAATTATAGAAATCATTCATTATTTTTTTTTTTATCTGGGAGCTAAAGTGTAGCCCAGGTTCTACCATTTCAAAAATAGAGCATGGCTAATGAGCGGGATTTCATTACATGTGTGTTCTGAATTATTCGTTCCCATATAGAAATTTTTATAAACATACAGAAACAAAAAGGGGCCCTTAAAGGAAACAGCAGTCTAGCCCTTTCCTTGCCAAGCACTTAAGTCCATACAATAGAGGAATGTTTTCCTGAATATGGGTCTGTCCTTAAATAAAATGTAAATTAGGCTGTTAGTTAATGAGGTGATGACTTGCTTGTCTTTAATTGGTTGGGAAACTCCGCCATCCAAGTATTCAATCTATTATTAACTGCTTGTAAGAGTGCCTGGGACCACTCTTACTCCAGGCCCAACTCTCTGTCCGTGTAACAACAGTGCTTCTTTATGGAAGATAAGATGGGATGGAAAAAGATGGGAAAGAATTTTAACTCCCTTATTTGAGGTGTGCCTGAAATCAGCCCACTTCATTTCAAGAAGTTCTTTTCGTGTGTGTCTGTGTGACAGGGTCTCGCTCTGTCACCCAGGTTGGAGTGCAGTGGTGGTATCTCAGCTCACTGCAACCTCTACCTCCAGGCTCAAGCAATCCTCCCATCCCAGCCTCCCCAGTAGCTGGGACCACAGGCATGCACCTCCATGCATGCCTTCTTTTTTTTTTTTTTTTTTGTATTTTTAGTAGAGACAGGTCTCACCATATTGCCTAAGCTGGTCTCGACCTTCTGAGCTCAAGTGATCTGCCCGCCTCAGCCTCCCAAAGTGCTGGGATTACAAGCATGAACCACTGCACCCAACCTGATTTCAAGGAGTTCTTAACGTGTGCTTTCAGATGAACTATCTCCCAAACACTTTCTCTCTCCCTTCATTAATGATATGCTTATAGGAGGTAATAAATATTTGTTCCATGACAAGAAAGCAGTGATTTTCAGTTTTCAATAAACATGTTATCTCCCCCTCTATTCTTGAATTCTTCAACTCAAATGAGGGCCTTACAAGAGCTTTTGCTTGAAGGACTCTTCGTTTTTCCTTTCATATTTACGTCGTGCTTAACCTAAATCAAAGCATTTGCAGATGGATGACATTATCATTGCCTTTGATAGTTGTACTTTAATGAGAGGACTTTGCTTTTATAGTCTTCTTCTGTTAAGAAACTCGCGAAGTCAGGAAAAAAAAAAAACAAAAAAACAAAGCCCCTTTAGCCTCTCTACTCCCCTCTGGTATTCTAATTTCTAGTTTCTCTGAGTTTTTGAACATAAGTCAACTTATATTGGGAGCATCTTTAGGTAATAAGATTTGTACATACTGAGCCGGACGCGGTGGCTCACACCTGTAATCCCAGCACTTTGGGAGGCCGAGGCGGGTGGATCACGAGGTCAGGAGATTGAGACCATCCTGGCTAACACAGTGAAACCCACATCTCTACTAAAAATACAAAAAATTAGCCAGGTGTGGTGGCGGGCGCCTGTAGTCCCAGCTACTCGGGAGGCTGGGGCAGGAGAATGGCATGAACCCGGGAGGCAGAGCTTGCAGTGAGCCAAGATTGCACCACTGCACCCAAGCCTGGGCGACAGAATGAGACTCCGTCTCAAAAAAAAAAAAAAAAAAAAAAAGACTTGTACATACTGAATGGTAAAGCAGGCTTCTTCCATTGCTTGTGTGTCTAAGTTACCAGAGCAAGAAAATCTGCGTGAGGATACTTCTGGATAACCAATGATTATGCCACATCTCCTGTTTTCCCACCCATTCCCTGTGTACACTTGCATGCCCAGCTTTTCAAAAGTACATATTACTGCAAGAATATCACAACATTCTTCTTTATAGAAGCTTTGGGGTTTTTCAGTTTTAGGCTCTTACATATAGTTCACAGTCACCCTACAGTTCTGTTTTATAGAGCAGATGAATAACTGGACGTTTCTCACAAAGCATGGTAATGTTCGATCTTCAAAAGATGTAAGCAGGCCGGGCGCGGTGGCTCACGCCTGTAATCCCAGCACTTTGGGAGGCCGAGGCGGGCGGATCACAAGGTCAGGAGATCGAGACCACGGTGAAACCCCGTCTCTACTAAAAATACAAAAAATTAGCCGGGCGCGGTTGTGGGCGCCTGTAGTCCCAGCTACTCGGGAGGCTGAGGCAGGAGAATGGCGTGAACCCGGGAGGCGGAGCTTGCAGTGAGCCGAGATCGCGCCACTGCACTCCAGCCTGGGCGACAGAGCGAGACTCCGTCTCAAAAAAAAAAAAAAAAAAGATGTAAGCAGTACATTATTGTTAGCAATTGTCAAAATCAAGGATGTTGCTTGCTTGTGTATGGTGACAAGAGAACCAACACCAAATTGAAGTAAATGGAGTAGTTAAAAACTATTTTTATTAAAAACTGAATCAATAATATCTTTGGTGAGGAGGGATATTCTCATTTAAGCATAACACAGGGGTGAAAACATGGTCTCTGAAGTCAGACTAACCTGGGTTTAAGTTCCATTTGTCTATGTGGTATCAGTTACTTAACCTTCCAAAGCCTCCGTTTTCTCAATGCAAAAGAGAGGCAATGTTACCTATATTACAGGGGCATCTTAAAGTTTAGATGAAATGATGCAAAGTACTTAACAGAGCACTTAATGCAGAGGCAATACTTAATTATGTCAGGCAATGTACTATTGACTTAAATGAAAATTATATTGGCATTTATATGTGTTACATATTCATGTACATATTGTAGTAGTTTTAATTTTCACAAAATATTTTCACAAAAGGGCTCTCTTTTTAGCTATAAAGAATGATAATATGTACTGACTTTCTTTTCAAAATATGATGTCTAATATAGTTTTAATAGACCCAGTGAGTTTTTACTACTATGATGCCTTGGCTGCCTCATAAAAACAAGAACAATAGAGTGTAGGCTGGGCGTGGTGGCTCACGCTTGTAATTCTAGCACTTTGGGAGGCCGAGATGGGAGGATCACTTGAGGTCAGGAGTTCAAGACAGGCCTGACCAACATGGTGAAACACTGTCTCTACTAAAAATACAAAAAAAAAAAAAAAAAGATTGCAGGGTGTGGTGGCACACGCCTGTAATCCCAGCTACTTGGGAGACTGAGGCATGAGAATCATTTGAACCTGGGAGGTAGAGGTTGCAGTGAGCTGAGATCACACCACTGCACTCCAGCCTGGGCAACGAAGAGAGACTCTGTCTCAAAAATAAAAAAGAACAACAGAGTGTAAATAAATGACATCTGGAAAAAACATGGAAAATATCTGCTTACCAATTAAAGAGTGTACGAAAAACAGAATAAATAAAATCTCTTAATTTATGCATTTGGTGTTCTCATAAATCATTTTCCTGTCAAAATTATCAGACTTTATTATTGCTGAATGTTTTAAATATTATAATGGAATTTGGTTGCATAAATCATAATGCTTTCAAGTTAGAACATTTGTGCACATACCTCAGCATTTTTCTTATATCTTGATTTTAAAAAATAGCCCTCATTCTAGAAATAAATCCATGCAGACTGTAAATGTCAAACTGCACTCTTAAATTTCAGTAACTCAGCAATCCAGGCTGGGCACTGTGCTTGCAAGGTAGTTAGGAACTGTCACAGTGTGTTTGTAAGACTCACTGTTCTCAAAATTGCAACCGTACACCGGTGTTTTAATCTTGGTAATTATTTTTATCTACAAGCATTTTACCTACAAGTGACACCTATTCACTTGATTTTTTTCCATTTCCTGCAAAAAAAAAAAAAAAAATCAGATATAGCAAATCTGGGAATTGCTTGTCCCTGACATTAGAAAGTAATTTATTCTTAATAAAAGTCTTACTCAGTATATTTCATCTGTAATTTGTGAGGAAGACAGCACTATGATAGGTATAGTCCAGAATGCTTGACCTATGTGGGAAGTATTAGCATCAGGAGTAAAATTCACTTTGCCCTTGGAGGTGAAAATTCATTTGGCCCTTGGAGGTGAAACGGTGGAAATGATGAAAAAGACTATTCATTGTGATTTAGCTGAAGGAAAAATCACTCTACATTTTGTTAATGCTTTAAAAGCTGTTGTTTGTATAGTGACAAACACAAGCTCATTCACTGAGTCTAACTTGGAATTAAGGATAGAAACTTTGATAATGAGATCAACACTGACTTATCAGTAGATTTTATAACTTACATCATTTTTAAATGACTTTGCTTCATATTTAACTTTGCGCAACTTCCTCCATCATCTCACATCTAAGAATTTTACATGTAAATCACTTAAATGACTTAAAGATGTGTGTAATTATTATTTGAAAGTGCACATATATTATAGAGAACATAAGGCAACAATTGTCATAACTAGTCCCCACAGACAGAATCTTGCAAAAGTCTTCTCTATGAATCAGATTAATCCCATAAATCCTGAGAATGACCTAAAAATTTTAAAAAAATAAAAAATAAAACAGGAAAGGAAAGAGACTTAATGTTTATTGTCTACTATATGTTAGGCAATTGACCAGTCTTTTATATATGATTTTAATTCTCACAACAGTCCTATGAGGTGAGAGTTTACAGATGAGGAAACTAAGGCTCATGAAAATGAAGTAACTGACTTGAGTCACCCAGCTACTGAGTGGCAGAGCGAGGGTTAACCTCATGTTTGGCTGACTCATAGGTCTTTACTACCTTGGTGTGAACTCCCCAAAATAATGAAGAGACAAAATAAGGTTTCAGAATAGCAATTTGGCTAAATTATAACAACTTTTATATCATTGAATCTTAATGTCCTTTGTATGTTAGAATCCAATACATATTATTTGAATACATTTAGAAATGACATTCTACTTTTATATGATTATAAAAATTATCTTCCACTTAACACTGTATCATGAGTGTTTTCCTGTGTCATTAAGTCTTCTTTGATAGCATAACTTTTAATAGCAGTTTAACAGTCCTTTGTGTGACTGTTCTATGATTTACTTAACCACTACTTAACCATAATCTACTGTTGGACATTTAGATTGTTTGTAAGTTTTAGTTATTAAAGTAATAATCCAGTGAATAGCTTTGTCCACAAATCTTTGTGTACATATATGATTATTTCATTAGGATATATTTCTAGGCTGGGCATGGTGGCTTATGCCTGTAATCCCAGCACTTTGGGAGGCCAAGGTGGGAGGATCATTTGAGGCCAGGAGTTCAAGACCAGCCTGGGCAACATAGTGAAACCCTGTCTCTACAAAAAATAAAATCATTAGCTGGGCATGGTGGTGCATGTCTGTATTCCCAGCTACTTGGGAGGCTGAGGTGGGAGGATTGCTTGAGCCTAGGAGGTTAAGCCTGCAGTGAGTCACGATTGTTACATTGCACTCTAGTCTGGGTGACAGAGTAAGACCCCATCTCTAAAAACAAAAGAACGTATGTATATATTTGTTTTAAATCTTTTTTTTTTTTTTTTAGAGATGAGTCCTCACTATGTTGCCCAGGCTGGTCTCAAACTCCTAAGTTTAGCAGATTCTTCTGCCCCGGCCTCCCAAAGTGCTAGGATTACAGATGTGAGCCACCATGCTTGGCCTAAAAAATAGAATATATTTCTAAAAAAAAAGTTTGATAGTGCCCATTTGGAAATAATTACCAATAATAAGAAAAGAAGAAAATGTTGTTATTAAAGGATTTCTTTGATTAATGAGTTCAGATTTATTATCCATTTGTAGTCCAGTTGTGAATTGCCTTTCATGTTCTGTAACAGTTTTTCCATTGGTATGTATCCTTTTTTCATTGATTTATATTAACTCTCATTCTTGAGGACATTAAACCTTTTCCTCCTAGCTAAAAAAAAAAAAGTAAATGATAATTGCATTGGGAACTTTTAGTGGGCTTTAAGCAGGAGAGTGTCATTATTCAATTTATATTTTTAAAATCTGCCTCTTGGGGAAGGGTGGAAACAAAATAAAATAAAAGCTGCCCCTTGATGATCTGTGGAGACTTCATGACTGAGAGACCAGCTGTGATGCTGCTGCTAAAGTTCCAGCAAGAGATGATGGCGGCTGTGGCTAGGACAGCAACGGAGATGAAGAGATATTAGAGAAGTGTTTACACTACAGATATATTTTAAAGGCAATGTTAATAGGATTTGCTGGTGAATTACGTGACAGAAGAGGAAATTAGCAATCGAGGGTAATTCCTAGATGTTGGGTTTGAGTAACTGGATAGATGGTGGTGCCTTTTAATAGGACAGACACAACTGGGGAGGCAGTGGGCCATATTTTACTTGAGATGCTTATTAAACAGCTACATGCAGATCTCATGTGCGTGTAGATCCTGTCATCAGTGGCAGACAAATGGTTTTAAAGCCATGTGGCTGGATTAGATCATCAAGGAGAAAGTGGAAAGAAAGAAGAGAAAGGGGACAGGAAACAAAGTTGGGTGTGAATATGTGGAGACTTAATAAGGAAGAGCAACCAGCAAAGGTGACTGAAGGGGAGTTGATGAATTGGGAGAAAAACAAGGTTGTGTGGTGTCAGGAAGGTGAAGGAGTTAAGTGTTTCAAAACAGAGGGAGGGTCAATCTCGTGGCCTACCGCGGAGAATCAAGTAGGGTAAGAAATGGAATGTGATTTTTGGATTTGGCAACCTCGGAGTGCTTGGTACTTTTGAGAAGAGAATTTCAGTGAAATGATGGAGCCAGATCCCCCACAGGGGGATTGAGAAAACAGTAGAAGGTGAGCATGTGTGAGTCATGTAAGAAGAGGGTTTCTGTCTTTCAAGGAATATCCACTCAAATGTTTACAAGACATTCTTTACATTACTTTTATTTCATACGATGCACTGAAGCTACCAGCAGACAGCATAAAAACTGCCTTTTTCTGAGCAATGAAAAACCTAAAATATGCTATTGTGAGAATGAAAGGTTTCACTGCATCTGCACCTTCAGCCGTGAATGGAGTAATCTATGGGGGATCATCACTATCACTATCTTGCTTTTTATATTAGTTCAGGTAGAGCTGTATTATTTCTGTTTTCCTCCCCTAGGTTATAATGAGCATCAACTTCTTTTAGGGTTCTTGGGACCTACACCTTAGCTTTTTGGCCAGGAAAGAACAAAAGCTTTTTCTCCCCATGTTTCCAGGCTTTCCCACTCATTCCCAAACTAGGAATTACTCAGACAAGAAGACTCGTGACCTCCAAAAATGTTGAGTCATTGACTCTTCGGAACCACGAGTGACAAAGGGCTGTGACAGGGAGCAATTGCCCTTCTTCCTAACTGTTGGCATTAGTTTGAGATTTTGCCAGCCAATTCCCAGTTGCAATGATTCATAAAGTAACTTCCTAAATTCCATGCAGCAATTATAGGCTGGGGTCACAGATGCAGGAGGTGTGTGTGGCTGGGGTGGGGGTGGTAAAATCAACGGGAAGTGCTTGTATTGTCTAAATCCTTAGCAAATTGAGTGGGAGATGTATATGTATGCATGTATATAATTTTAATTTAAGTAGGGGAAAATATTTTGGAGACATTTGAGCAGATTAACAAATAGTATTTGTATACATGTAACTAAAACAGTAATTTATCAGGTAGAAGGCAGATGGGGGGAATAAAATGCCAACCTGTATATACAGTTGGGTTGTGCTGATGATGAAGTGCTGTTTATTCAGGGCCAGCCTAGTTTGTCAGCAACATAAGAGCCACTGCAGCACATGACTCCCTGCGTAGCTAGAAGACAATAATATATTATCCCCTATGCAAACAGCACCGGCATAAAAGCAGATCAAACACACTCTGCCTCCTGGAATCCTGAAGATTCTCACTCATTCCCTCGTTTAATTCTGTTTTAAACATGAAACTCTTGACATTATTCCAAAGCCAGTAAGATCGAATCTGGCTTGGAGAGCTGACGAGAATCTGTTTTAGGGTTATTGTAAAATGGATTTTGTTTCTCTAACTTGCCTAGGTGATTCACATCGTTTTTAGATTTATCAGCACTTCATTTGGTCCTATGGAATTTGGGGTCACCTAGAGGAAAACTGAGCTAGAGCACTTGAGGGACATGATGAAAATACAGTCTCTGCAGTCATAAAAAAGATGAGCTCATGTCCTTTGCATGGATGAAGCTGGAAACCACCATCCTCAGCAAACTAACACAGGAACAGAAAACCAAACACTGCGTATTCTCACTCATAAGTGGGAGTTGAACAATGAGAACACATGGACACAGGGAGGGGAACAGCACACACTGAGGCCTGTTGGGGGTTGCGGGGGCGAGGTGAAGGAACCTAGATGACGGGTCAATAGGTGCAGCAAACCACCATGGCACACATATACCTATGTAACGAACCTGCACATTCTGCACATGTATCCCAGAACTTAAAGTAAAATACAATTTTAAAAATAAAATAAAATAAAAAATAAGCAACCTATACCATCTGAATAAAAAAGAAAAAGAAAATATAGTCTTGATCCAGTGCCCAACCTGCTAAATGAGAACCTGTAGCAAATCGGCCCAGAAATGCACACCATAAGGGGACCTTTATGAGGAGGTTGCCTTAGGAACAAAGAACTGGCAGTGTGAGTCAGTACAAGTCCTGTGACAGTACTGAGAGAGTCCAAAGGACTGGTTTGTAGGAAAATATATCAACTAATAAATGCCTCCAAAAATGTTGAGTCATTGACTCTTCGGAACCACGAGTGACAAAGGGCTGTGACAGGGAGCAATTGCCCTTCTTCCTAACTGTTGGCATTAGTTTGAGATTTTGCCAGCCAATTCCCAGTTGCAATGATTCATAAAGTAACTTCCTAAATTCCATGCAGCAATTATAGGCTATAGTGCTTTTCAGATTGCAGCGTGCATTCCAATTCCTAGGATTGCTGGAAAATGCAGATCCTGCTTCAGTAGGTCTAAGGTTTTGCCTGAGACTCTGCATTTCCAGCAAGATACCTGGTGTTGCCAGTGCTGCTGGACTTGAGTCCAGCGAGGTCCTAGAGCCATCAGTTTAACACAGAAGAATTAAAACAGTTTGGAGATCAGCCGGCATTTTTGAAAAGGAAACTTTCCACAAGTGTGGCTTTGAACAGTGTTGATTCTACTGATTCCTAATCTTATGCTCAGATACAAATAAAACCTGCCCCCTCTTGTTTCAGTAACCCAGCCAGGAGTGTAGTGAGAATTTTGTTATATGTAAAAATTTCTTAGAAATGTTGTAAAAATTTCTTAGAAATGTGTCTCTTCTTTCAAGGGTTTATAAATGTATTTGGAGGCCTTTATATACATAATGAAAAACATTTGGAAAGGAAAACTGTAAAGCTTACTGTGCTGAAGCCTTCAGTTACTGGAAATAAGATGCAGTTAGTTGTAGTCTCTTTTTATTTTTTTCAGGGCTGTATCTTTTTTTACAATTCATGGTGGCAACAAGTTTAGCACTGAGGTTCTTGATTCATCCTCAATGTTGATTTGAAGTAATTTTATCTGTTGAACACACATTGCATATGAGTTTTGATTATTTTTAAAAATCTCCTTCTAAATATTTAAAGTCTATTTCTATTGTGGATGAATTAACTTTTTTAACATCTACTTAAAGATTGTTATTATGCCATTTGGAAAATAAATAAAAAGCATGAAAGCTGACAGTACACACTTTGGAACACATACTTCCAAAAGCATATGTTCCAAACGCATATGACGTATTTGATCATAAATGTCATTACAATAGATCCTTTGATGTTCATCAGCATGAGAATAGATCCCGAGACCTTCGCGGATTCACATGTACAATTCCTTGCCACCAAAAAAGGGAAAGCAGCCTGGTAAGATGCCAGATGAGAGCGGCTGCCTCGGAGTAGATGGCAAAGCCTCCTCGAAACATGGAAGCCAGTGATGGGCAGGGCCTGCCTGCCTGCCTACCTAGGGTCTTGTGTGCCCTCTTCAGAGCCTCACAGACCTTGAGATTCAACTCAGCAGAATTACAGTATGGGTATGATGGCTATTTGAAGTGGCTGGTAAATAGTCTAAGCCACAAATACCCAATCCACGAGTTTCAAAGAACGACCAGATAGACGTTAATGTGGGCGTGGGGAAATCTGCAACTCTCTGCACTGCACCGTTCACTTCTTCACAGCGGCTGTCCTAGGAGATGTGTGTGGCACTTCCACTTTCTGTGGTGCACACTTCTGTGTTGTTTTAGCATCTTACCTGTGGCAGGCATAATTCTGATTGCTGTTATAATCAGAAAAAAATCAACAGAATTCTTTAAATCCCTTGAGTGCACATTGTGGTGTTTTTGTTGAGTGACACAACAGACTGTCAGTTGATGAATTATGTAGTATGATCATATATGTGCTAGGATAGATACGTATGTGGACTACGATAGAAGATTATGGATGATGGAGCACAGGTTGATTTTGTGTACCTGTCTCTCCAGTCGTCCAACAAACATTTCTTGAACAGCTAGTATATGCCAGGCGTTATGTTAGGGGCTAGCATATGTTCTTCACTGTACTTCTTTAAGGAAGAGAGACACCCATGCAGACAAAGTGGCTCTCATTGTAGTTAATAAAACTGGAAGACAGACCAGCTGCAGTGGCTTACGCCTCTAAGCCCAGCACTTTGGGAGGACGAAGTGGGCGGATCAGTTGAGCCCAGGAGTTCGAGACCAGCCTGGGCAAAATGGCAAAAGCTCATGCCTACAAAAAATACAATAAATTAGCTGGGCATGGTGATGCACACCTGTAGTCCCAGCTACTCAGGAGGCTGAGGTGGGAGGATCGCTTGAGCCTGGGAGGCATAGGTGGCAGTGAGCCGAGATCACACCACAGCACTCCAGCCTGGGTGACAGTGTGAGACCCTGTCTCAAAAATAAACAAACATATACATACATACAGTAAATAAAACTTGAAGCAGCCAGAGCACTTTTTGCAAATGATGTAAGCCACACCTGGGGATTCTGAGGTATTGGGATCCCTGTCTGTAATTATTCATTCCTCCACAGCTGCCATATAGAACAAGCAAATCTGACATCACAGCTCTTTCAAAAATCTCTCAGAATTCTACACTGGAATAAAGATCACCCAGTAAACTCAGCTATGTTCATTCATAGGAGTTTCTCCTTGGAGTTAATAATAATCATTAGAAAAAAATTACAGGAAGAAATAATAATTTCCTCCTATTCTTGTGATAAATTGTAACAATAGCAGACATTCCTATATAGACCCTATCAGCGATAAGAGGGAAAATCGGATTTGCAAATTAAGTATATGAATAAATATATTAGAAAAAATGTTTAGGATATTTGTTCTTTGTCTAAACTATTCTTAATAATGGCAAAAACTCCTTTCTTACGTGGTTTGGGAAAACAAACAAGCAAAGTGTGTGTTAAGCCATAGCATGGAAGTTTCCATGCTTTCTCAAAGCAAACTGTATTTCACTTGCCTTAAATCACAAATGTCTGTCCTAAATACATCATAAGACTGGACAAATTTGTGGCACAACTCCTCACAGCTGGGAAGTTTGACATTAATATCAAATTTCCTGTTGTTGTTTCAGAATTGTCTGTTTCACAGCAATATTACCAGTGACTTGAAGGCATTTACAGACAAGTTTGGTTTTGATGTCCTCATCCTGTTCGCCAGCTATCTGTCAGAGGAGCAGCAGCCGAGACGACAGATTGCTGTGTACTCAGAAAACGTAGAGCTGTGCAGTCAGGTGAGCCCCTCCTCTGACCCCGGCATGTTTCCCTGTGTCCTAACCTGCTGGCTCTCAGAACACACAGTGCAAGACAGAACACATTGGTGGCTCATGAGCAATTAGCCCAAGAGATGGAGTCCTAGAGGTTTGAGTTTTAGGAAATGTTGGGGGTATTTTGTACATTTGGCCTTTTAAGAAAGCCCCAGAAGCATTTCTCGTCTTGACTGAATCCATGGTGCAAAACATTAGCTCTTTCTCACCCCCAAAAGAGCAAGTCCTCCTCTGGGGGCTGTTTTCTTCTAGGACTGCTCCCTAATCATAACTAACAAGGTTTAGCCCCTGTCCCAGGACCCATTTGATGCCCAGTGTTTAAGACCTGGTGATCTGATGCTTTAATCAAAGTTAGTCTGTCTCCAGGTACCAGAACTCTGACTAGGTAATCAATTATCCTCCAGGTTGATCGCTGAGTCTTTTAACCCAAGGCCTAGGAAATAAAAATAAAAATAAAAAAAGAATTAGATAAAATTAATCAATATAGGCCATTGGATATACCAAGCCAGGTGTACTTAATAACTAATATGAGAAATACATGATTCATTGTAACAGGAGCCACATGGCCCTGCATGCTTCATCACTCATTTTTCCTCACTAATGGATTCAATGCCTCATGAATCCACAGGTGGCTAGAGGCACAGTCTCTTCCCCTTTCTTTTCTACGTCCTCCTTTCTGTCCCCCAAGAGCTCCACTGTAGCTCTCTTGACACATGCCTGTGGGTACTCTCGGGCTCTCTCAAGTCCAAATGTGAGAGAGCATCTCCTCCTCTGACCTGCATCACCAGCCTATGGTTTTTTTCAACACTTTACTCTGCATTTGGTTTCAAAGGTAAATTTCATCTTTGGTCACTGGCTTCCCAGGGATGGGATTTAGGCTTGGAAGCCTACAATATGGCAGCTTTCAAATCACTTTTAGCAGTAGACCCCTTTTTCAAACCAATTTGAAAATTGGTTCATTGGAAACAGACAAAAGTAGAAGAGCAGATGAAGGAGTTAAAAGCCCTTGAGCTGACCCCAGTCCTCTTCTCTTCTCCCCACTCACCCTCCCCACCCTAGCAACAGCCAGAGGTGGATCCCTGGAATCTTAAGCAACAGAGTCCTGGCTCTGGCCTAGCGAGTCTCTCTTTGCCTGTGTGGTCACACCACTGGCTGAGTCAGCCTTTGCAGCAGACTGCCTGGGTGTAGAACTCAGGCTCCAGCACTTGTTAGCTGTGTGTGTTGCTGGACAAGTTATTTAATCTTCCTGTGTCTTCATTTCTTCATGGGTAAAATGGAAATAAAAAGAGTTCCTACCTTGTGGAATTACTGTGATGATTAAAAGAGATAATGATCATAAAACCCTTAGAACCATGCCTGGCACATGAAAGCACTCAATAAATGTTAATTAGTAGTAGTAGTATCTATGTGAGCTCCATGGTGGTAGTGGTGGTGGTGATTATTATTATTATTATTAATTTTACCTCTAGTAATCCTGTGGGGCCATTTCAAAGGCCCAGCACAACAAAATACTCCTGACATTCCCTAAAAATCAGAAAGCCGCCACCCACTTCTGGCCTCACACTGACTGTCAGTGTCCCCTTGCCTCCCAGGTTGGCTTTGTCTGTTTTGGGCTCCATGCTTCCGTTACCTGGGGTGAAAGGGTCCGAGGGGTCCTGAGTGCTGTTCAGAAAGGTCAGACCCTGGGAGCATCTGTCTTTCCTACTCTCTCTTTTGCATTCTGAAGCTATCAGACGTTCAAGCAGCCCTGGCTGCCCCTCCCAAACAAGAGCCTGTCTCCTGATATTTTCCCCTTATTCCAACACTTTTCCTATAGTTGTCAGCAACATGTGTTATCTCTGCTTTTTTTGCAACTCAAGTTACATTGCTGTTGGAAGATGGTATTATATTACAGTTAGGAACGAAGTTAGATGGTTTAAACTCCTTTACCCAAAACGTTCAGGAGCCATCAAAATCGAGCACCTGGATTTTGAATTAAACAGAGAGACAGTTGGATAGAATTGGAGAAAAGGTTGGTGGTATAGTAATCAGAACTTTCCAAGTTTGAGATCTTCTTTTTCAGACAGATGAACACAGACTAATTTTATATTTAAAAAATTAAGAGAGATAAATTGCAAAGCGCAGTTGCAAAGTGCAACAGTGCCTGAGTGCTGACACAAATTCCTGTGCCTTCCGACAGATTTGCTGTGAGCTAGAAGAGTGTCAGAACCCTTGCCTAGAACTGGAGCCCTTTGACTGTGGCTGTGATGAGATCCTGGTGTACCAACAAGAGGACCCTTCAGTGACTTGTGATCAGGTGGTTCTCGTTGTCAAGGAAGTCATCAACAGGAGGTGTCCAGAGATGGTCTCCAACAGCCGGACGTCCTCAACAGAAGCCGTGGCAGGCAGTGCCCCCCTCTCCCAGGGGTCTTCTGGGATTATGGAATTGTATGGTTCTGACGTAGAGCCACAGCCCAGCTCTGTGAATTTCATAGAGAACCCTCCAGATCTCAACGATTCTAACCAGGCTCAGGTGGATGCAAACGTAGACCTCGTTAGCCCAGACAGCGGACTGGCTACCATTAGGAGCAGCCGCTCATCCAAGGAGAGCTCTGTTTTCCTCAGTGATGATAGCCCCGTGGGAGAAGGTGCTGGGCCTCACCACACCCTCCTCCCAGGGCTTGACTCCTACAGCCCCATCCCTGAAGGGGCGGTTGCGGAGGAACACGCATGGTCTGGAGAACATGGTGAACACTTCGACCTCTTCAATTTTGACCCAGCACCCATGGCTTCTGGCCAGTCCCAGCAATCTTCTCATTCTGCAGACTACTCCCCAGCGGATGACTTCTTCCCCAACAGCGACCTGTCAGAAGGACAGCTCCCCGCTGGGCCTGAAGGACTTGATGGCATGGGAACCAACATGTCTAATTATTCATCCACTTCACTTTTGTCGGGGGCTGGCAAAGATAGCCTTGTGGAATATGATGAGGAGTTTGTCCAGAGACAAGAAAGTCCCAGAGATAACTCTGAAAGAAATTTGAGCCTGACAGATTTTGTGGGAGATGAATCCCCTTCCCCAGAAAGGCTAAAAGATATTGGAAAGAGGATCCCACCAACACCCATGAATAGTTTAATAGAAAGCTCGCCATCCACGGAAGAACCAGCCTCACTCTATACAGAAGATATGACCCAAAAAGCCACTGACACAGGTCACATGGGGCCACCTCAGACCCATGCACGGTGCAGCAGCTGGTGGGGTGGTTTGGAAATTGACTCCAAAAATATTGCAGATGCGTGGAGTTCTAGTGAACGGGAATCTGTTTTCCAGAGCCCTGAATCGTGGAAAGAGCATAAGCCAAGCTCCATTGATAGGAGAGCCTCAGATTCTGTATTTCAGCCAAAGAGTCTCGAATTCACAAAGTCAGGTCCCTGGGAGTCTGAATTTGGTCAGCCTGAACTGGGTAGTAATGATATTCAAGACCAAAAGGAAGAAAGCTTGTCATTCCAGAATGTGCCCATGGAGAAGCCGCCTTTGCCAAATACATCTCCCCAAGGAACAAACCACCTGATAGAAGACTTTGCTTCTTTGTGGCATTCTGGTCGCTCTCCCACAGCCATGCCCGAGCCCTGGGGAAATCCTACAGATGATGGTGAACCAGCAGCTGCGGCGCCATTCCCAGCCTGGAGTGCGTTTGGTAAGGAAGATCATGCTGAAGCGTTAAAAAATACCTGGAATTTGCACCCAACAAGTGGCGAGACACCTTCTGTTAGGGACCCGAATGAGTGGGCCATGGCAAAAGGTGGATTTGTCTTTTCTTCTTCAGAACTACTGGACAATTCACCCAGTGAGATAAATAATGAAGCAGCTCCAGAAATCTGGGGCAAGAGGAACAATGACTCCAGGGATCACATCTTTGCACCTGGAAATCCCAGTTCTGATCTGGATCATACATGGACTAATTCTAAGCCACCGAAAGAAGATCAGAATGGTTTAGTGGATCCTAAAACTAGGGGCAAAGTATATGAAAAGGTAGATTCCTGGAACCTTTTTGAGGAGAGTATGAAGAAAGGAGGGTCAGACATCCTAGCTCCTTGGGAAGATTCCTTCTTATCTTACAAATGCTCTGATTACAGTGCATCCAACCTAGGAGAAGATTCGGTGCCATCCCCCTTAGATACCAATTACTCCACCTCAGACTCTTACACATCACCAACATGTGCTGGAGACGAAAAGGAAACTGAACACAAGCCATTTGCTAAAGAGGAAGGTTTTGAGTCAAAAGATGGTAACTCCACGGCAGAGGAGACTGACATTCCACCTCAGTCACTGCAACAGCCATCTCGAAATCGAATCAGTTCAGGTCCTGGGAACCTAGACATGTGGGCTTCACCTCATACAGATAACAGTTCTGAAATAAATGCCACTCACGACCCGGATGAAAATGAACTCAAGACAGAGCACACAGATGGTAAGAATGTCTCCATGGAGGAGGACGTGGGGGAAAGCAGCCAGTCCAGTTACGATGACCCCAGCATGATGCAACTGTACAATGAAACAAACCGACAACTCACACTTTTGCACAGCAGCACCAACTCCCGGCAGACAGCGCCTGACAGTCTCGACTTGTGGAACAGAGTGATTTTGGAGGATACGCAGTCCACAGCAACGATCTCAGATATGGACAATGATTTGGACTGGGATGACTGCAGCGGGGGTGTGGCACTCCCCAGTGACGGTCAAACAGAAGGATACATGGCTGAAAGTACCGAGCCAGAAACCCGATTTACAGTGAGACAGCTGGAACCCTGGGGCTTGGAGTATCAGGAGGCAAATCAGGTAGATTGGGAGCTCCCTGCCTCTGATGAGCATACCAAGGACAGTGCTCCCAGTGGACATCACACACTGAATGAGAAAAGTGGGCAGCTAATTGCAAACAGTATTTGGGATTCTGTCATGAGAGATAAAGACATGTCATCGTTCATGTTACCAGGTTCCTCATATCTCACAGATTCAGAGCAAAGCGAATTGCCTTCTGAAATCCCCAGCCATTCAGCAAATGTTAAAGACACTCACTGCCCAGATGCGTCAGCAGCTTCTGGAACCAGTGAGTCAGGGGTACTTATATCTCATCTTGACAACCAGGAGACAGAGAGAGAAACCCTGCAAAGTGATGCAGCATCCTTGGCGACTAGGCTTGAGAATCCAGGGCATTTTGCACACCCAGATCCATGGAAAGGTCGTAGCAATGGACAAAGTGAAAGTGAGAAGGAAGCCCAGGGAGCCACTAACAGGGAGCACCTCGATGAAGAGGAGGTGATCACCTCTGGTGTGGAGAGTGCCTCAGGGATTTCTGAAAAAGGGCAGAGTGACCGGGAACTGTCTTCTCTGGTTGCATCTGAACATCAGGAAATCTGCGTTAAATCAGGCAAAATCAGCTCTCTTGCAGTCACTTTCAGTCCTCAAACTGAGGAACCAGAGGAAGTTTCCGAGTATGAGAAGGGGTCTCACAATCTAGACTCCCGTGATGTGCAAACAGGGATGTCTGCAGATAACCTGCGGCCAAAAGACACCTATGAACAGCACCTCATGAGTCAGAGAAATTCAGGTGAAACTACTGAGACTTCAGATGGGATGAATTTCCCAAAATATGTATCTGTACCAGAAAAGAATCTTGAGAAAACTGAAGAATGTAACATTCTAGAGCCAGAGAATGTGGGTGGAAGGGGACCTCACAAAGTTCCCCGAAGCCTTGACTTTGGGAATGCTCCTGTAGACAGTGTCGTGCATGTCAGCTGCACAAGTTCCGAGATAACCAAAAATCTTGACGTTAAGGGGACTGAAAATAGCCTTCCAGGAGCCAGTTCATCTGGAAATTTTGACAGAGATACTATTTCTAGTGAGTATACTCATTCAAGTGCATCAAGTCCTGAGTTAAATGATTCTTCAGTTGCGCTGTCTTCCTGGGGCCAGCAACCCAGTTCTGGGTATCAGGAAGAGAACCGAGGTAATTGGAGTGAACAGAATCACCAAGAATCTGAACTAATTACCACTGATGGCCAAGTAGAAATAGTTACCAAAATGAAGGATTTAGAGAAAAACAGAACAAATGAGTTTGAAAAGAGTTTGGATCGCAAAACTCCTACATTTTTAGAGATCTGGAATGACTCGATTGATGGTGATTCCTTGTCCTCTTTGTCTAGTCCTGAAACAGGCAGATATTCTGAGCATTCAGGGACACGTCAGGAAAGCAATCTCATCGCTAGCTACCAGGAGAAAAATGAACATGACATTTCTGCAACTGTGCAGCCAGAGGATGCCAGGGCCATTTCAACAAGCTCAGGTTCTGACGATGACAGTGTCGGTGGTGAAGAGTCAGTGGAGGAAGAGATCCAGGCGGCCAACTGCCACGTTGCTCAGGATGAATCCAGGGCTTGGGAGTCACTGAATGAATCGAATAAGTTCTTGGTCACAGCTGATCCTAAGTCTGAAAATATTTATGACTACCTAGGCAGCTCAGAGCCAGCAGAGAATGAGAGTAAGTCAAACCCATTCTGTGACAATCAGCAAAGCAGCCCTGATCACTGGAATTTCTCACCGTTAACGGAGACTGAAATACAGATTCCAGCAGTGGAGAAGGAGATGAGATCTTCTCCAGAAACAGGGAAGACAGGAGATGTTGCATGGCAAATATCTCCCAAAGCTGAACCAAAGAACGAAGATAATTCTCAACTGGAAATGCTGGGCTTCTCAGCTGATGGCACTGAGTGGTGGAATGCCTCACCCCAGGAAGGGAGACTAATTGAGAGTACATTTGAAAGAGAGCTGTCTGATCCCAGTGATGTGTTGGAGATAAACTCTTCCGTATATCAAAATGCCAGTCCCTGGGGAGTACCAGTTCAGAATGATATTGAGCCCGTGGAAACACACTATGCTAATCCTTTTAGTGACAACCATCAGTCACCCTTCCTGGAAGGTAATGGGAAGAACTCCCATGAGCAACTCTGGAACATTCAACCAAGGCAGCCAGACCCAGATGCTGACAAATTCAGCCAGCTTGTAATATTGGACCAAATCAAAGAAAAGGACTCAAGAGAGCAAACCTTTGTGTCTGCTGCTGGCGATGAGCTGACTCCTGAAACACCGACCCAGGAGCGGCATCGGGACGCCATGCTGTCAGTCTGCGATCAGCCAGATGCAGGCTTTACTCATGCAGAGGAAAATGGTTGTGTTACATCTAATGTTTCAACAAATGAAGGTCAAGAAACAAATCAGTGGGAACAAGAAAAATCATACCTGGGTGAGATGACACATTCAAGCATTGCCACAGAAAATTTTCCTGCTGTCAGTTCTCCCACCCAACTGATAATGAAGCCAGGCTCTGAATGGGATGGCTCTGCCCCAAATGAGGACTCCCAAGGTACATTTGTGCCAGATATTTTACATGGCAACTTTCAAGAGGGTGGGCAGCTGGCCTCTGCCGCGCCTGACTTGTGGGTGGATGCTAAGAAGCCCATCAGTTTGAAAGCAGATGGTGAGAATCCTGATATCCTGACACATTGCGACCACGACAGCAATTCTCAGGCTTCCAACAGCCCTGATATATGTCACGATTCTGAAGCGAAGCAAGACACTGAGAAGCACCTCGGTGCTTGCATGGGACCTGAAGTGGAATCCAGTGAGCTTTGTCTCACTGAGCCAGAGATGGATAAAGAACCCATTCATGAGCCTGGACAGGAGTTTGTCCCATCCAATGCAGAACTCGATTCTGAAAACGCAACTCCGCTGCCTCCAATTGGCAATCAGGCAGACATAAAGGGCTCCTCTCAGCCCGCCTCTCATAAAGGTTCACCTGAACCTTCTGAAATAAATAGTGATGACAATACAGATTTACAAGCATCAGAAAAAGGAGCCAGCCCAGATATGGCACCAATTTTGGAACCAGTTGACAGAAGAATCCCAAGGATTGAAAATGTGGCAACTAGCATTTTTGTAACTCACCAAGAGCCAACTCCGGAAGGCGACAGTTCTTGGTTATCAGACAGCTTTTCTCCTGAAAGTCAGTCTGGTGCAAGAGCTTTGTTTGATGGTGAGCCACGTTTATCCACAGAGAATCCTGCCATGGTTCCTGATGCTTTGCTAGCCTCAGACACTTGTCTGGATATAAGCGAAGCTGCCTTTGACCACAGTTTCAGTGATGCCTCAGGTCTCAACACATCCACGGGAACGATAGATGACATGAGTAAACTGACATTATCCGAAGGTCATCCTGAAACGCCAGTTGATGGGGACCTAGCGAAGCAAGATATCTGCTCATCCGAAGCCTCGTGGGGTGATTTTGAATACGATGTAATGGGCCAGAATATCGATGAAGATTTACTGAGAGAGCCTGAACACTTCCTGTATGGTGGTGACCCTCCTTTGGAGGAAGATTCTCTGAAGCAGTCGCTGGCACCGTACACACCTCCCTTTGATTTATCCTATCTCACAGAGCCTGCCCAGAGTGCTGAAACAATAGAGGAAGCTGGGTCTCCAGAGGATGAGTCTCTGGGATACAGAGCAGCAGAGATAGTGCTTTCTGCGCTTCCTGATCGAAGAAGTGAGGTAAACCAGGCTGAGACCAAAAACAGACTGCCTGGATCCCAGCTGGCTGTGCTGCATATTCATGAAGACCCTGAGTCCGTTTATTTGCCTGTAGGAGCAGGCGCCAACATTTTGTCTCCATCAAGCACTGACTGGGAAGTAGAAACAGATAATTCTGATTTACCAGCAGGTGGAGACATAGGACCACCAAATGGTAAGAAACATCCCATTCTTCCACCTCCAAGAAACCACTGCGTTAATTAAACTAGTGAATATTTATAAGACACACTCTTCCTACCAATGAGGGTAGAGAGGAACTAACTACATTTGCAAGGAATGCCTCACCAAGTCCTGTATTATAACAGCAGTAAAAACTAATGCATATATAGTACCTATCCCTGATAGTGCACAAGAAAATCAAATGACTCTACAAAATAAAAATATTTTCTAACTGGGCACAAGGGCTCACGCCTGTAATCCCAGCACTTTGGGAAGCCAAGGAGGGTGGATCACCTGATGTCAGGTGTTCGAGACCAGTCTGGCCAGCATGGTGACACCCCGTCTCTACTAAAAATACAAAAATTAACTGGGTGTGGTGGCAGCCGCCTGTAGTCCCAGCTACTCGGGAGGCTGAGGCAGGAGAATAGCTTGAAACCAGGAGGTGGAGGTTGCAGTGAGCTGAAATCACACCATTGCACTCCAGCCTGGGTGCTGGAGCGGGACTCTGTCTTAAATAAATAAATAAATAATATAAAAAATAAAAACATTAAGTTACCTCTTTTAGATGATCATTTGCAAGGATAACAAATCGCACAATGTGTTCATTAAACCTTGTTCTCCTCTTCTCATTTTCAACTTCCACTTCTAGGTGACAGCAAGGAAATATCAGAATTGGAAGAAGAAAAAGTAATTCCTACCAAAGAGCCTGAGCAGATAAAATCAGAATACAAGGAAGGCAGATGTACAGAGAAGAATGAAGATCGTCATGTACTACACATGGATTACATACTTGTAAACCATGAAGAAAATTTACATTCAAAGCCAGAGGCCCGTGAAGAAAGAGAAAGCATAGCTGAATTAGAATTGTATGTAGGTTCCAAAGAAACAGGGCCGCAGGGAACTCAGTTAGCAAGCTTCCCAGACACATGTCAGCCTGCCTCCTTAAATGAAACAAAAGGTATCTCTGCAGAGAAAATGTCTTCTAAAGGCGATACGAGATCATCTTTTGAAAGCCCTGCACAAGACCAGAGTTGGATGTTCTTGGGCCATAGTGAGGTTGGTGATCTATCATCAGGGCCTGGGTGGTCTGGCAAGACTGTGGAGCCATTCTCTGAACTCAGCTTGGGCGAGGGTCCCCAGCTACAGATTCTGCAAGAAATGAAGCCTCTAGAATCTTTAGCACTAGAGGAAGCCTCTGGTCCAGTCAGCCAATCACAGAAGAGTAAGAGCCGAGGCAGGGCTGACCCGGATGCAGTTATGTTGCAGGCTGTCACCCATGACAATGAATGGGAAATGCTTTCACCACAGCCTGCTCAGAAAACCATGATCCGTGACACGGAAATGGAGGAGGAGACAGAGTTCCTTGAGCTCGGAACCAGGAAACCAAGACCACATGGGTAAGCAGAAAGCTAGATTTATTTATTTTTGCCTGAAAAGCAATTATTTAGAAACCTGGGAAATGGTTAGAGGTTATGGAATATGAAGAATACTTGGATGATAGCAGCTTTGCTTATATTGAATGCAAGGCACACCATCAGTAAAAGCAGCTACTAGATAACTATTACTATAATGATGATTTATGTACATTTTCAGTCAAAAAGCCCCTTCAATTTTCATACCTACCCCCCAGCTGCCACCCCACCTACTTGAATACCTACATGACTCTTAAACAGGCAGTTGGGAATACAAGGGAATGACACTAACGTTTAATCAGCACCTACTATGTGCGAGGCAGTTTGCATATATTACCTCATTTAATCCTAACATGCCAGTGCGGGGAATGGAAGGGATGGGGTTGAGTAGGGGGATTCAAGGCTCAGAAAGTTTCTATAACTTGCCTAGAATTAAGTAACCAGAGTGAACACTCTGGGATTCAAAGCTTGCCACCTCCAAAGCCTTAGCATACAGAAAAGTCATTTTCTGGTTTTATGTAAGCACCTAATTTATCATTGGAGACAGAGAGACTCCATAGGCTTCTCCAAATCTCAGTGTAAAACATTCATTCCCTAATTGGCAGAGAAATTGGCAAACTGTCACCAAATCAGTGGTTCAGTCATTCATTCACTCATTCATTCATTCATTCATTCACCATGTGGTTTTTGAGAGCTTGCTCTGTGCCATGGTCCGGGTAGCCAATGGGCATATATCAGGGAATAGGATGTCATCGCTGCCCTCAAGCTGCCAGTCTCTGCTGAAACTGTTTAGCATTCTTCATTTCTCTTCATTTGTGTTTATGAAGCCCTCCTGCTTCCAGGGACAAAAGAACAAATTGTGAAAAATAACTTAAGTAAAGGGGAAAGTCATGTTTCCTCCTTGAAATGTAACAGAGAAAAGATATCGGCCAGGCACGGTGGCTCACACCTGTAATCCCAACACCTTGGAAGCCCAAGGTGAGTGGATCCCTTGAGGTCAGGAGTTTGAGACCATCCTGGCCATCATGGTGAAACCCCGTCTCTACTAAAAATTCAAAAATTAGCCAGGAGTGGTGGCAGCACCTGTAATCCCAGTTACTTGGGAGGCTGAGACAGGAGAATCACTTGGACCTGGGAGGTGGAGGTTGCAGTGAGCCAAGATCGTGCCACTGCCCTCCAGCCTGAGCGACAGAGCCAGACTCTGTCTCAAAAAAAAAAAAAAAAAAGGGAGAAAAGATATCTTTTTTTTTCCTGCTCAGCGTGGGAATATAAAGGACTATACATACCACTTACCCACAGTGAGTCAAAGAATCTGGATTCCAGCCTGGATCTACCATGACTGATTATACATTTTAGGATTAATCCCAGGCTTAGGTTTTCTCATCCGTAAAATTAGTGAGTTGGGCTGAAAAATCTCAAGCCTTTGTGCAGTATTAAATTCTGGGAACTTAATTTGTGTGGAAACAGAATGTGTCTAGGAGAGCTTTGGCATTCACAAATTACATTTCTTGATGAAAGGAACAAGGACAATGGAAAGAATAGCTGGGGTATGTTGAGGGTTAGCAAAGTGCAGAAGGGGTTAAAAGCTCTACCATATTCCAGGGCAGCTTCATAAATCCAGACGTTGTCAGCTGGCCTAATCCTTCTTTCTTCCTGTCAAGCTATTTTCTTCCAGAGAGACCTCAGATCCGTTATCAGAAAGCGAGTAGCAGATGGATCCCAGCAGCCCTGCTGGCATTGTTATAGATTGAGCTCAGAACTCAGGCAGCCATGAGTTGGCTAAGCTATTGTTTGGCTTCTTGTCTGCATTTTGCACACGCCCCTGAGATCCAATAGATGACAGTCGGTGTTCAATTGTGCCACCAGTACCTTTTCTTTCAACACGATTTCTTTGCTCATCCCTTTCCGCTCAGCTTTCGTAGTACTGAAACTTTCCTCACAATGGGGATGGGGCAGATTTTCACTCCGGCATGTGTATTATCTTTTGCATAAATAATTTACTCTGAATGTGTAAGTCTCCCTCTGTGCTAGATTTTCGGAGAAGAAAGAGTTGTCTAAAACAGTGGTTCTCTAAGTGGGGTCCTAAGAACGGCAGCATCAGTATCACCTGAGTGCTTGTTAGAAATGCAAATTATCGGCCCCAACTCAGACCCGCGGAATCAGAAACTCTGGGGGTGAGGCCCAGTCAGCTGAGCTTCAGCAGCTCCTGGTGCCCTCCAAAGCTTGAGAACCACTGGTTTAAAACATACTGTCAGTCGTCTAGCAGTTTACAATTTCATTAAAAAGTTAGACATAAGTAAAAAGGTAGATAGCAGTATAATATTTAAGTCAAGCTAGTCAAAGCCCAGTGTCAGTTTAAGTATAAAATAGGTACCAACTATGGATGGGCATTTAGCCATAGACCGGGTGCTAAACACTCTGTGTGCACTGTTTCACTTTATAACGGCAACCTTGCGAGACAAGAGTTACACAAGTGAGGAAATAAGAGGAGAGACGTCTGTTTCGGGCACCTTTATGGAGCAGGCAGCAGGAATCGCTTATTCTCTGTCAGACACAGGAGACAGAGTGCCCAGGGCCCATGATACTTTAAGGAGCCCATGAGAATATTTTCTTTTATAATCAGAAGAAAAAATTACTGTACTTTCACGTGGATTACATTTTGTCTTTATACCAACAACGTTATAAAATAAACTTTTAAAAAATGTTTTAATGACAGAAGGGGCTTATGAGGGCAGAAGTGCCTAGGGCCCATGAAGTCGTACTGCAGCTCTGAGAGGTACATTTAAAAGAGTCACTAAAGGAAAGGTCACACTTTGGGAAAGCGGGGAAGAGGGTAAGAAGCTAGCTGAGTGAACTGGGGTGAGTACTGTGAAGGAAGTCATGGAGACAGGAAGGTCATCACAGAAGCAAAACAACGAGATAGCTGTGGTTTCCCGAACAAAAACCTGGAAATATCTCTGATGCATAATCTGATCCTAGAACAGGAGATCCAAAATCAAGACCATTCTGCAAAAAAGAAAATTAAGAAAGGCTCTTCTTAAATAGAGATAGGTTCATAGTATGTGCAATATGACTCACCAGTTGTAAATCAGCTTCTCCCCTCCCCTCCTCAGCCTCAGCCTCTCTCAACTCCCAAACTGTTTTGAGAGCTGCAAGCCACATTTTCAAAGTCTGAGAAAGCATGAGAAAAATGCCTTTTCTCCTCCTATGCCACCTACTGACTCTTGTTAACAAAAGTTGTTACTAGGACTGAAAGATAGCCTCTCTCCCTTGAGATCTGCAGCACTGCTTCACGTTCCCTATGATCAGTCTTTTCAGAATCCTTTGCCAACACCTTGGTCATCCTCCAGCTGTAGACCTGTCCAGCAGGGGATCAAATACCAGTTCCCCAAGACAGTGATGGATGTGCCTGATCTTTCCTACGTAGTCACAAAGAATATTTGCAGGAGAATCTGTGGCACACAGACCTTTCTTAAAGGAAGAAACACTTAGCTGTTTATTTTAAAGAAAGCATGGTTGGAAGAATGATGTGTGAAGAAGGGGGTAAGCTGGTTACACGTTAGAGTTTTTCAGAAAAACAGAACAAATAGGAGATATCTGTATTTATATCTCCATCTTGCTATCTAGCTACTGAGAGAATTTTAAGGAATTGGCTCATGTGATTATGGGGGCTGGCAAGTCTGAAGTCTGTAGGGCAAGCTGGCAGCCTGGAAACTCAAGCAAGAGTCAGCACTGCAGTCGTGAATGTGAGTTCTGCAGGGCTGCAGGCTGGACACGCAGGCAGGTTTCTGGGCTGCAGTCTTCAGGAGAATTCCTTCTTCTTCAGAAAACGTCAGACTTTGCTATTAAGACCTTCATCTGATTGGATGAAGGCTCCTCACATTATGGAGGGTAATTTGCTTTACTCAAAGTCTGCTGACTTCAATGTTAATCACATCTAAAAAAATACTTTTACAACAACATCTAAACTGGTGTCTGACCAAATCACTAGGTATCATAGCCTAGCCAAGTCAAAACGTAAACATTAACTCTCACAGGTTATAGCAAAAAATCTGATCTATATGTTAAACAAGGATTAAGTCATTAAAATTTTAAAAGTCACTATCTGAATTATATGAAAATGTGACAATCAATATGCAAATATATTGGCTTTCCATAGATATAAGCAAAGAAATAATATGCAAGGGAATAAAAGAAAATCATTTCCAAGAGGACTGAGAAAACGGATGATACTCAACTGATGAATCTTCGGGAGATGCAGGCAGCTGTGGGGGATGGAGGATGGGGAGGAGGGGAGGAGAAGAGAGGAAATCGTTGTCTCGTGTACTTTTGAAACAGTGTTTAGACATAACCTGACCCTCGTATTTGTGGAGCTGTATCTTGTTTCCTAGCTCTGTGAGGTGAGGTATTCAGTATTCCCTGAAATAAAGACGACCTTCAGACACAGTGTGTTTGGTTCTCTGGTGATTTGTCTGCATCCTTTCTTTTTAAGTTTGTAATTTTTCACCTTTTTTTCCCATCTGATAACACTATAGAAAAGAATTTATCTTTCTGCTTGTGAGTGACACCGTGAGATCTTTTTGTTTTTCGTGAAATCAGGCTTTTTCTGTCTATGACTTACAGTTGGGGAGTTAGTACATTGGGTCTTTTATCCACGTGAATGTTGAAAATCAGAAATAGATTTAAAAATTGGTTGACTCTTTCTCTCACTGTTGGGTAACGGGAACTCTGAGAAGCATCAGGCCGACCAAGCGTACCCCACTTCTGAACATTTGCCGTTTCTCAGAGATGAGTTGATGCTCTCTGAACTCCAGTGCGCCCTTGCTTATTCACCGTTTTTGGGCTTTGCCCTGTACCAAACCTGGAAGAACAAACTTAGCACTGACTCTGTGCTCATTTATTTTTGTAATTATATTTGATCCGTTGGTGCTGTGTGTTGTTGAGTTGGTGGTGATAAGTATCATTAAAAGTCCTTTGCTGGGCGCAGTGGCTCATGCCTGTAATCTCAACACTTCGGGAGGCCAAGGCGGGTGGATCACCTGAGGTCACGAATTTGAGACCAGCCTAGCCAATACGGCAAAACCCCATCTCTACTAAAATACAAAAATTAGTTGGGCATGGTGGCACACCCCTGTAATCCCAGCTACTCGGGAGGCTGAGGCAGGAGAATCGCTTGAACCTGGGAGGCAGAGGTTGCAGTGAGCCGAGATCACGCCACTTCACTCCAGCCTCGCTGAAAGACCAAAACTTTGTCTTTAAAAAAAAAAAAAAAAGTCCTTTACATTTGCAATTTAATTCAGGACTTAGTCTCTTTCCTTCATTTCCTTCTTTTCTCTCTTGTTTTCTCTCTCTTTCATGCCCTCCACCCACTTCTACATTTCTGGCCAGCCCTACCCAGAGCAGACTTTCCATAGTAAGTGCTTGCAGACTGACAAATACATTATTTTCTTTGGTCCACCCATATGACACTTGACATAGACAGGGCAAGTGTTCCTATCCTCATTTCCCAGCCAGATGAGCAAACTCACTTAACACATGAACTGCTTAATGTCATCCAGAAATGAGAAAGTGGTGAGGTTAGACCTAAATTTAAGTCTTCTCTGTCTAGCCCAGTGCTTGTCAATGAAACACAGCTGCTCAAACAAGCATTTCTTTTGAGCCGCTTCTATAGGTTGATGTTTTCATTCCTATTCTCCCGTTGTCCCATTGAAAGGCACATAAAGTGCAATAGGAGATATTTTGAGATGGACTGAGCCAGAATCCATGCCTGACTCCTCAGACAGTCTTGTGACTTACTGGGCTTTTTTGATGCCTGAGTAAATATTTGCTCCCACAGTGGATCTGTGAGTGCTAGTGCTGTGTCAGTGGGCTGCTCCCCATCTGTGGTGTATGGGACCAACTGGAGTGGTTGGAGGCCAAAAGGAAGGGAGAGCATCAAAGCCCCTCAATGTTCATTTACGTTTTCCAAATATTTATACGTGTGGTATTTTGTGGTGAGGGATTTTACAGCCAGAGAGAGCCACGAGTGCCAAGATGAGGTGGTGCAACCCCGTTTCCCTGTGGGAGGAACGCCCACAAAGGAGTTCATTTGTGTTGTATTGGCTTCTAGTTTGAGGAAAAACCCAAGGTGCTTCTCTGGCTAGAACCTTGAAACATCACGACTAGTGGCATTGCTTACTTTAGGGGAAAAAGAAATCTCTCTGAAAATTGCTGGTATTTGAGGAAGACGAGAAGCCATGACTTTCGAAAGCAGGGTGTATTTGTGTGTCAGGGGCACAGCAGGAAAGTGATGACACATTCAAATTAGGAAGATTTGAGAGATTTAATAAAGAGAGTATTTACGAAGATGGAGGCAAAGCGTGAGGAACTCACAAGGAATGGTGCAGTAGCCCAGGAATAGGAGCAGCGTGGCTGTTATTCTTCCTAGACCCCAGGAGTGGGGAGACAGAGTGATGATCAGAACCCAGAAAGACAATTTTAGGTAGAAAGGGCCACCCTGAAAGGCATAGTGACCTAGTGTGAGGGACATGGCCAGCGGCAGACACTCCCACCTCTTCCCCGCTCCCCCCGCCCCGCCGTCATTTCTCACCAGGGGTCCTCATTGGTCAAAACCTAGTGGAGGCCCAGCGCCGTGCCTCCTGCCTGTAATCCCAGCACTTTGGGAGGCCGAGGCAGGCAGATTACTTGAGGTCAGGAGTTAGAGACCAGCCTGGCCAACATGGAGAAACCCCATCTCTACTAAAAATAGAAAAATTAGCTGGGCGTGGTGGCGGGCACCTGTAGTCCCAGCTACTCGGGTGACTGAGGCATGAGAATGACTTGAACCTGGGTGGTGGAGGGTGCAGTGAGCCAAGATCATGTCATTGCACTCCACCCTGGGTAACAAAACAAACAAAAAACTCAGTGGAAGTCGGAGGGTAAGTAAGGTAGGCTTGGGGCAGAAAGCAAGATGGAGAAAGTGGGAGAGTGGAGCTGACGAAGCAAACAGAAGCTGTTCAGCACAGCCAGCCTCGTTGGAGAGTGGTGGACCTCAGCTTCTGAAAACTGTCCTGAGATGTTCATGCGCATGATTAGTTAACTGTTTCTCCAGCACATTGGAGGATCGGTTTCCAAGATCTATGTGAGAGTTCTTTAGGAACAAAGGCTATCAAAAAGTCAGCGCAGGATTGGGTAACCCTTTGTAGAAGTCCAAGCTGCCGGTTCTGAACCAGCAGGGAATACTTGCCGACGTCGGAGACATTTTGGTTGTCACAACTGGGGTGGGTGCTCCAGTCATCTAATGGGCAGAGGCCAGGGATGCTGTTACATATCCTACAGTGCACAGGAGTGCCCCCCGCCACACAGGGTTATCCAGCCCCAAATGTCAATACTGCCAGTGGGAGAACTCTGCTCCCTCTCTCTGCCTTATTTTATTGCTACTATTTTTCCATCTGAAAAGATCTTATATTTACTTCTTTATTTAATTGATTCTGTTGCATCTGTCTCCACCTATGAGAATATAACCTCCAAGAAAGCGGAAGTTTGGTTTGTCTTGTTCATCATGGTACCCCTGTTGCTTAGAATAGCACCTGCCACATGTTAGACACCCCATAAATATACCTGATTGAATGAACAGAAAAGAAAGGGAAGTTTGCTCAACGTAATTTGCTTTTAATGACACTGTGATAATTTCTGGCGTTTGTTGCTTCTTTTCCCAAGGGAGATGTGCTAGTTTTAGTTTGGAAGGAATATGCATCTTTCTTTTCTCAAGTTACCAAATCCATCTTTTTCTGTCTTTTGTAATTTGAGGCAATAGTTACCCATTTTCAGTGTTCCCATGCTTTCCTTGTTCATTACAGTTCCTTCAAGATTCTTTCAGCCTTTCAGTTTTCTTAGCGTTTTGTTATTCACTTCACTCATCCTCATGGGGAGAAAATAGGTGTGTCTGTTCAATTTTTCTTCTTGGTCATCTGTTGCCTATACCATGGGTATTATAATCTCTTCACCTTGAAATAACTTTTCCTGGCTGGGCAAGGTGGCTCATGCCTGTAATCCCAGCACTTTGCAAGGCTGAGTTGGGCAGATCACCTGAGATCAGGAGTTCGAGACCAGCCTGACCAACATGGTGAAATCCCATCTCTACTAAAAATACAAAAAATAGCCAGCCGTGGTGGCATACACCTGTAATCCCAGCTACTCGGGAGGCTGAGGCAGGAGAATCACTTGAACCTGGGAGGCAGAGGTTGCAGTGAGCCGAGATTGTGCCACTGCACTTCAGCCTGGGTGAACAAGCGAGACCATCTCAAGTAATAATAATAATCATAATAATAATATTTTTATTAGAGAGGAACATTGTTTTATTTAATTAGTCATCTGTTATACCATCAACTCAAGCAGCTGTTGACAATATGTAATTTTCAAAGACTTTTTTTTTTATTTTTTAAACTTCCATTTATTAAATAATAATTTTAAAGTATTAATTAGGCTCTCAGAGAATAACTAAAACTCCACTGGAGAATTTGACATCTATTCGCCCTTTTCTTCAGCATAATAGAATGCTATTTACTGCAATTAAGCAGTAATTCTTATTTTAAAAAAATTTTAACTGCCTTTATATAATGAATAAAATAATACATTTCCTCAAATACCCAGCATACTCGGAGTTAGGACTGTTTTGCTCTGGCACAATCTGCGAGAACATCTTGCAAGACAAAAGGGAGTATTATTGGTGATAACCTATGTCTCACATTTCCATTTAATGAAGTATTACTTAAAATGTTTTTAAGGTATCTGTGATTGGCCTGATGACAATAACTTAATCACCATTCCTAGCCAACTGCTGACTTCCAAAACAGATATTATTATTTAAAACAGAATTAGGCTAGATGTGGTGACTAACACCTGTAATCCCAGCGTTTTGGGAGGCCAAGGTGAGAGGATCACCTGAGGCCAGGAGCTTGAAACCAGACTGGTCAATATGGTGAAACCCTGTCTCCACTAAAAATACAAAAAAATAGCTGGGCAAGGTGACACATGCCTGTAATCCCAGCTACTCAGAAAGCTGAGGCTGGAGAATCATTTGAATGTGGGAGGTGGAGGTTGCAGTGAGCCGAGATCACACCACTGCACTCCAGCCTGGGCGAGCCTGGGCGACAGAGCTAGGCTCCGTCTCAAAACAAAACAAAACAAAACAAATAAAACAGAATTGGTTACAGTGTTTGTTCTGTAGCCTTCAGCTGCTGCCTTTCCCAAATAGGGAAGGAAGCCCCTTCTAATGAGCCAGCACTTCATAAAGACAAGATCCCCATTTTCAGCCTTCGCCCTGGGCAGAAATTCCCAAGATATGCCCAGCTCCAAAGTTACTTTTTCTCCCCTAATGATTTGACAAATTCACCCATGATTTTGCTGAACTTCTGCCAGCCAGTGACCCTGCAAAGTGATACCTTCCTGTGGGCCCCACCTCCGTCTCCTCCATAGCTGAAAGATATATGGCACGTGAGATATTATTTCATAACTATTCATAATTATGAAGAATTTGGTTGACTTTTAGTTTAAAGATAAAAAATTTGCACCTTCCTCTTCTACTCCCTTCTTTACATAAAAATAGGAGCTAAGACTGGGTGCAGTGGCTCACCCCTGTAATCCAGCACTTTGGGAGGCCAAGGAAGGTGGATCACCTGAGGTCAGGAGTTCGAGACCATCCTGGCCAACATGGTGAAACTCCATCTCCACTAAAAATACAAAAATTAGCTGGGCATGGTGGTGGGTGCCTGTAGTTCCAGCTACTTGGGAGCCTGAAGCAGGAGAATTGATTAAACCTGGGAGGCGTAGGTTACAGTGAGCTGAGATCACGCCATTGTACTCCAGCTTGGGTGACAGAGCGAGACTCCGTTTCAAAAAAAAAAAAAAAAAGAGTAAGAATAGGAGCTAACATCTCTCCACCCCACCTCCCATCAAAAAGAAAAAGATTATATAACATTGGATTTCTAGTTATTTCCCAAATTAACATTTTGCTAGAAGTCTTTGGTTTATCTGATAATATATATTTTTTGAACATCATACAAATAAATACATGCCTTTCTATTTTGTAAACATTTCATTAATACTTTATTTGCCTTAACTGTGTCGATATATCTGCTGGCATTTTTAGAATTAATAATGGTAGTAGCTAACATGTACTGTGAGGTTATTTTAACCCAGACTCTCTACATAGGTTATTTTACCTTTCTTCGAGGGTCGGGGGAGACAGAGTATCACTCTGTCACTCAGGCTGGAGTGTGGAGTGCAGTGACACGATTTCCGTTCACTGCAACCTCCACTCCTGGGTTCAAGATTCTCCTGCCTCAGCCTTCTGAGTAGCTGAGATTACAGGCACATACCACTATGTTACCGTTTTTAACGGCTATCTTACCATTTTTAAGGAACGTTATGATTACTGTCCATTCTGTGAATGAGCAGTCTTAAGGCTCCATGAGGTTTAGTAACGTCCACACTTGCTAATAAGTGGCGGAAATCAGATTTGAACTCGGCCTTGTGACTACAGGGTCCACAGGTTAACCTACACACCCCTTTGTCTCGCAGTCGCTGAAGTTGTACTGATCTTAGACAAGCATCCTAACTTTCTCTAGGACCTTCAGCTGGACTTCGTTATGAATCCTGCTGTTTCCACAGTTCATTTTATTATGATTTTAGCCATCGTTCATTCAATGAAAATAATTACATTGCTGTCATATAGGGATGTGCTGTGAAACTACAGAATTTTTTTTTGAGAAGTTTCAGGAGAACTAAATTCCTTACAACTTGTGCTTTGAGCCCATTCACATCCAGTCTCACTCAGGAGCAGGAGTAGCAGCAGTTTTCCTCCACTGACATACAAATTAAAGGGCATTTTTGACTCCACAGCGTGGGAGAAAGGGTATCATATGTTTCCAAATGAAACCAGCACAGCCCCAGCTCTGTCCCCTAGCCAGAGCGGCTGCACGGGGAGATCTGGGAGGCAGGTGATCATCCTTATTTAGATGTGCCAGAGATCATGTGACCAGAAAATGGAGGCGAATCTGTATTTCCAGTTAACTGCTCGGAAGAGAGATGCTGAAGAGCTGTAGCCGTGCATGCTTCTCACCCTCCTGTTAGAAAGCCTTCTCTCATCCTCAGAAGGTAGGTGGGTCCTGGTGCAGCTTTTAGGATATCGGTACAGGAAGGACAGAATGAGATGGGGAGTGTTGTTCTCAAAGACTAATCTCTTGCTGCTGGGAAGTTGGCGGGGGGAGAGGGGAGGGGGATGAGAGGATGCCAAATTCTGCCCAGCCCCTTGCAACTGACAGCTGCCAGCTGCATTTTATTCCGTATCCACTCATCCTGGAAAGGCTGTGGTCTTTATGCTATCCCCGCCCCTTTCTTGGCAATCAGGTAATCAGGAAACAGACTTTGCACAGGTTTAATCATTTTGTTTTCTTTTATATCTATGATGAAAATGAAGAGAGAAAAATAAAAGGAAGTAACAGATTTGAAACTGTTTGAGACTATTGCCTAATGAGAAATAAAATGTCTATTTGGATTATTTGACAAGCAGGACAGCCCTAGTAGAGAGGCATTTTTTTTTTATGTTATTCCTAATTGCTATTGAAACTAGCGCATCTGTTTTTCTAAACAATCTTGTAACCTTTACGTCTTACCTGAGTTTTAAGATGCAGAAATAGGTCATCTTCAAACATGGGCTTATGTTGTTCCCTTTGTCTTTTCAAAATCAAGAAAGAATACTCTACTGAAAGGATATCAGTATTTCACTGAGAGACTAAGTTATGTGAGGAAGTAAAAAAATTACCACCTGGTCAATTTCAACCAGGAATACACAGGTTATTAAATTTCTGTGTGGTAACTAGAAAACAAAGCTAGACTCTCACCTAGCAGAAGTGATTTAAAGTGTGACTCTGCCTGAGATCAGGGTACTGGCCATGTGGATGAAAGGGAAAGGGGGCATAATCTCCATCCACTGTCCCCTCTTTGATGTGAACTGTTGACATGGTTTGATCTTATGTAAGCTGCTATGTGAGTGCAGCTTCCGGGACCACTTCCAGCCAGATGGCTGCCCTGCGCCCCTCCTGTAGAGAAAATGGGAGTGGCTCCTGCGTGAATCTATTCCAAAATCTTCATCTGATGAAAGTTTTCTTAGAATCATAACTGATAATATGCATGGAATGTAAAATCTGGAATAATTAGATTACGATGCCTGGCAATCAAAAAAATGACCCATGGAATTTCTCTTAATTGCTAAGAGAAACTTCTTATCTGGGAGGTAAAACAAAACAAAACAGCTTTTATGGAAATGTCTCTCTGGGCAAATTAGACATTTTTAGGGTACTGAAAGCTCAGCACTCTAAAGTGGTTTGGACCTTGTTCCCCAACTCAGAAGAACAAGATGAGGTTACTGTCATTGGAAATCAGCAGCACGTAAATATCCCTGTGAGATTTAGCTTTGTAAGCCAAGTTACCCTTTATGTCCTAAATAAGGTTTAATGCCTCATAGATGCTTGAGGATGGTGAGCCCATTCTCCTTCCTATTAACAAGAAGTCAAATTAACTTTTCTTCCAATGGTTAGTGCTCTGTTTGGTACATCCCAGTGAACTTCTATTTACATTCCGTTTGGTTTCTCAATCTTGAGTGGCTTTGTACTCCTGGGAAGATTTATCTCTTCAATAAGAGATCACAGTACTTTCTTGATTTTTTGACTTCACACTTTCCAGCTCTACAGAAGACAAGGTATAGGGTTTGCACATAGGTTCGGGTACTTGATATAGGTTACAGTGCAAAAGCTTAGGTTTATCTACGGCAAATAAAAGCTGATTTTTTTCCTACTTAACTAGTCTGGAATTGCTTGCCTTGTGTTTGCTGTATTAAGATTTTGCAGGCAGAGGCTTTACATGATCCAAGTTCCTGCCCGAGTAGTATTTGTATTTGGGATGGTTTCTCAATTCTTTACCAATCCAAGTTAAGGGTAATTGGTAGTTGAGGGAAGGAAGAAGGGGTGAGAAGGGGCAGAAGGAAAAGTAGAGGACAGATTCTGTCCCCTGGTATCTTGTCTGCCAGGTTGACAAAGAACATGGCTCCTTCTGGATTAATACTGGCAGGAATCGTGAGGGGCTTGTGGAGAGGTACATCACTATGTTGCTCAGGCTAGTCTGAAACTGCTGGCCCCATAGAAGGGGTATTGGAGAAGAAGCAGGAGTAGATGCCCTGCATCTGAACACTCTTTTCCTTAGAGAGCTGTTGCCAAAGTTGGCTCTGTCTTGTTCTGATACCTGCCTATTTGCCTGTTACTTTGATAGTTGTTTGATTCCTTATATTGTTCTTGAATCCTAAAGTTCAACTGCTAAAGTAATAGAAGCTGAACTAAATTTTAGAATTCATTTGGATTCACTTCTTGAATTTACAGGCAGAAAATGAGTTCTAGTTAGAGTGAGTGATTGTCTTAAGATCACCCAGTCAGTGTCTACGCTGGGATCAGAATTCAGGGGTCTTAGCTCTGGACCTTGTGCTACTTCCTGTCAGCTCAGGGCCTTTGAGGAAAAAAAAAATCTTGATGCGGTATCTCATGGCTGTAATCCCAGCACTTTGGGGGGTGAGGCAGGAAGATCACTTTGAGACCAGCCTGAGCAACATAGTGAGACCCTGTCTCTACAGAAAATTTAAATATTAGCTGAATGTGGTGGCATGCACCTGTAGTTCCAGCTGCTTGGGAGACTGAGGCAGGAGGATGCCTTGAGCCCAGGAGATTAAGGCTGCAGTGAGCTATGATCATGCCATTGCACTCCAGCCTGGGTGACAGAGCAAGAATCTGTCTCAAAAAAGAAAAGAAATCTAGTCCATGCATTAGCATTTTTTCATGGCTTAAAAAAAAAAACCCTACCACTCTTCTATTTTTAGGATAAGGTGGCATTTCCTAATTCATCTACAACCCTTAGACTCGTATGCATTTGGGGAAAATGAAACATCTCTACTGTCAGAACGTGAGTGTTTATTATTAACAGGATGCTATCCCTAAGAACTGCATATGATACAAACTAAGGTGCAGTATCCTCACTCTAGTGTGGGGAGGAGAAAGTAAAACAAATGGCCGTGAAGGACAGGATGAAATCAATTCCATAAGAAATTATACAACAGTGGGGCTCTGGATGCTTAAAGGTGAGAAAGTGTTGCTTCATTTTCTTTGTTGTAGAGTGCCTAGTACAGGATTCATGCCTGAGGAAGATTCAATAGGTTGGGAGAAGGAATATTTCAGTGGAGGGAATATAATAAAGCCAGCTATGGAGTCAGGAGAGGTATCAGTTGGAGTTGGGAGACTTAAGAGAATCTCATTTTGCCTGAAGGGTAGAGCAGTTGGAGAAGCTAAGAGTGGATTATTCTAAGTGGTTAAGAGCCCCCAAGGCTGCAACAAGGAAGTCTGTATTCAATGGTTTTTGTTGGCAATGGAAAGCTGATGTTTCTTGAGCTGGGTATGGTGATTGCAATAGACTGGCAATGATGCAAGAGACATGGGAGGGCAGATGGGAAGTGGCAATCCACCGGAGACATAATCAAGGCTGGAACTGTTCCTGGGATGGAAAGAAGGGAGGTAGTTTCAGAACTGCAGACACAGAAGAAAGCTAGAGGGCATGAAAATTGAGGAAGATGAGAACCTACTGGGGAGGTGCCCACAGAAGAATTGGCAAGCCCTGTGAAAGGTCATCATTTCATTCTTTGTGTCTGAGAACCTGCAGCCTTGGTGAGTTACTTGATATAAGTTCATATAAGCGAGGCAAAGAAAGCACAAAACTCTCTCCTCAGTGGAACAAGACAGAGCCTACTTGGGCAGCAACACTAGCTGCAAGTGAAAAACCACATCTGATTCATCAGCCTTAGGTCATGGTTCTGGTGCTGGACAGTGGTCTCTATGACTACACTTTCTTTGTTGCCAAGAAGGCAGGTCTGCAGATCTCTGTACCTACTGGGATGGGATGTGAAGAGGATTGGTGGTGTTTTCCTCTGGTCAGGCTCTTACCTCCTGGGCAGTGGCTATAGAAGGAGAACACCCAGTTTCAGGGCAGGGGTGAGGCCAAATGCTGTCTGTGACAAGCTGCAAGGAGATTCTGACTCATAGGTTGCAAGAACAGAATGAGTCTTGATTGTAGGCTTAGGAACTGAGGAGAAATTGGGAAGAAAAAGAACAGGAGAGCTCAGATATAATCTATCCTCATTGCCTCCCTGGCTTACCAACAGGCCAGATACCACCTTTTATTGGAGGCTTCTAGATTGCTGTACTCTACCCCCGCATCTGGAGGAGCTGCTGCTGCCTCTGAAATTCGTGTAGGACTCCCATGGCTTTTAGCCCCTCCTGTGCTGTTTTGTGTGAACCTGTATGTGTCTTTTCCTCTTTATCCTCCTAGATTTTAAATTCTCTGAGAGCAGAATGTGTCTCTGATCCATTCTTTTTGTAATACAGCCTCCCCGCACGCTAGCACTTTCCATATGACTCTAGGACTCAAATGTTTGTTGAACTCCTGCCGGGATGAATAGCCTGAGAAACAAACAGTATCAGAAAGAAGCCACAACTGTCAAAGCTTGTGGCAGTCTGCTTTGGAAACCCTAGGCAGATGACCAGAAGAATCTTGATATGGTTTTACCTGGAGAGAGAGAGCATTCAATATCCCTTCCAATCCAAAAACTGAACACCAAACACATGCTTTCAGTATTGCCTGGAAAAGCAGGATTTAGTGCTGCCCAAACCCAAGATGAAAGTCCCATTCATAAAGCCACCATTGCCCACCGATGTTGTCCCTTAACAGTTATATTCTTCTACATCCAGTTCCCAGAAATATCCAGGAAAGGTTGATGAAATTGGATGTTCTAAAAGTAGTTCTTCCTAAAATAAAATAGGAGTGAAACCAACATAGTGTGATCCCAAGAGAGCAGCTGAGCATGAGGTAGGTAAGGAGGACAGGTAAAATGGAGATGAAAGGAGTGCTAGAGACTATTCATCTATAGAAAGGTCAGTAGTGATCATTGAAGGAAAGCAAGTATGGGATGGAGTTGAGCCTCATTCCTGGGCTGGTCATGGGGAAGTTTTCCTTGTACGTTAGACTAAGTTCAGATGTAATCAAGGCTCATGGCTGGGCTGGATGCAGTGGCTCATGCCTGTAGTCCTGATACTTTGGGAGGCTGAGGTGGGAGGATGACTTGAGGCCAGGAGTTTGAGCCCAGGCTGGGCCATACAGTGAGACCCCATCTCTATGAAAAAATTGCAGAAAATGCCTTAGCCAGTTGTGGTGGCACACACCTGTGGTCCCAGTTACTCAGGAGGCCAAGATGGGAGAATCTCTTGAGGCCAGGAGTTTGAGACCAGCCTAGGCAACATAGTGAGATACCGTCTCCTACAAAAAAAAAAAAAATTATTTAAACTTAGCTGGGTGTGGTGGCACACACCTGTGGTCCCATCTTCTCTGGAGCCAAAGCGGGAGGATCTCTTGAGGCCAGAAGTTCAAGACCAGCCTGGGCAACACAGTGAGACCCTGACTCCACCAAAAATTTTTTTTAAACAGCCAGGCATGGTCGTGGATGCCTGTGGTTCCAACTACTTGGAGACTGTGGTGGGAGGATCACTTGAGCCTGGGAAGTCAAGGCTGCAGTGAGCCGTGTTCATGCCACTGCACTCCTGCCTGGGTGACAGAGCGAGACCCTGTCTCAAAAAAATAAAAATAAAAATAAAAAACCTCCTGTCTTTGCAATAAAGGCAGAGGTTGGATTTCCTATGATGAGTGTCTCACCAAGTTTTTTATGTACTTGCCACTAGCTGGATATAGCTGTTATTGAGCTGTTATGTTTATTTTCCAGTCCTTTCATCTATCAGCAGGGACCTGGTAACCCAAAAATGTGAGTGATGTAAAGAGAGAGTTACGGAATCTCATATAATGCTATAACTCTGTGAATAACAATTATTTAAAAGCATAAGCACATTTTCTTCCCTGAATATCTGTCTACATTTATGCAACGAAGACATAGAAATGAAAAAGAGATGGTTAAATGAATCAGTTCTCCCCAAGAGGTTGGCAGAGCCATATGATTACTGAACGTATCCCTCAGGAGGGTATGAAATTAATCAAGTCTTGTAATTAGCTTCATAGAATGTGATTATATTGTGCAGCAGGATACATGTAAGTAAGCGGGATGGCCTCTTTCTCCCAGTGTCGACGGGCCTAACTTAGGTTTCTCTCTCTCCCTGGAGATCTGTCAGGCAGCCATAGAAGGGCTTTCTTTTTCTTTTTTTTTTGAGACGGAGTCTCGCTCTGTCACCCAGGCTGGAGTGCAGTGGCCAGATCTCAGCTCACTGCAAGCTCTGCCTCCCGGGTTCCCGCCATTCTCCTGCCTCAGCCTCCCGAGTAGCTGGGACCACAGGCGCCGCCACCTCGCCCGGCTAATTTTTTGTGTTTTTAGTAGAGACGGGGTTTCGCCGTGTTAGCCAGGATGGTCTCGGTCTCCTGACCTAGTGATCCGCCCGTCTCGGCCTCCCAAAGTGCTGGGATTACAGGCTTGAGCCACCGCGCCCGGCCCATAGAAGGGCTTTCTAGCAGAGAAGATGAGTGAAAGGACTGATATACTCCTTCCAGAGTCAAGAGTCTCCTCCTTGATACTGGATATACCGGTGAAGATCTGATACTTTATTGGTTTGCTAGGGCTGCTATAACAAAGTACCAAAGACGAGGTGGCTTAAACAGTAGACATTTATTTTCTCACAGTTGTGGAAGTCTGAGATCAAGGTATAGCTAGGATTGGTTTCTTCCGAGGCCTCTATCTCCTTAGCTTGCATATGACTGTCTTCTCCCCATGTCTTCTGGTCTTCCCTATGTGTGTGTTTGTGTCCACATTTCCTCTTGCTATAAGGATGCCAGTCATATTGGACTATGGTCCACCCAAATGACTTCATTTTCACTTAATTACCTCTGCAAAAACCCCATTTCCAAACACACATCTTGAGGTACTAAGGGTTAAGACTTCAACATAAGATTCTTGGGGGATGCAATTCCTCCCATAATAGATACCTTAGGAATGTGACAGCATATGTGCCAGGAATTCCTGATGGTCCTGTGAATGGTGACAGACCTCCAACCCCATAAACCATTTATTGTACTTCAATGATGAGTCTCTGCATCCCTTCAGGGGATCCATGACCTCCTGGGAGACTCAGAGTGAATATAGAAGGCTAAGTGTAACCCAGCATCTTCTAATAATAATAATAATAGTAATATTAGAAGTAATCATATAATGGAACTGTTGCCGAGCACTTTACTCATTATCTCTTTGAAATCTCTCCTCTCATTCCCATTTTGCAGATGAGGAAACTAAGTCTTAAGAGAAGTCAGTAACTTTAGCACAGTTACATGGTTAATAAGAGACAGAACTGGCCGGGCGCAGTGGCTCACGCCTGTTATCCCAGCACTTTGGGAGGCCGAGGAGGGTGGATCACTTGAGGTCAGGAGTTCAGGATCAGCCTAACCAACATGGTGAAACCCTGTCTCTACAAAAAGCAGAAAAATTAGCCCGGCGTGGTGGTGCAGGCCTGTAATCCCAGCTACTCAGGAGGCTGACGCAGAAGAACTGCTCAAACCCAGGAGGTGGAAGTTGCGGTGAGCTGAGATTGTACCACTGTACTCCAGCCTGGGCGGCAGAGCAAGACTCCATCTCAAAAATAAATAAATAAATAATAACAGGCAGAAGTGGAGTGAGTCCCATTGACGCCACCAGGGTAGATCGCCTCCCTGTTTGTGAGCATTGTTTTTCTTAAACTGGTGTGAAAGGCTAAGGAGAAATTTCTTGCAGGTGGATGTGTATGAAGGGACCTGAAGAAGTCCAGCAGCTTTACGGTGGATATCTAAGGAAGTCCAGAATCCCCAAAGAGCATTGAAACCCTAAGTGTGATCTGGAATTTTCCCACTGCCAAGAGGTCGCTAACTTAGATCTGTTAGACCCCAACCATTGAAAGTGGAGGAAATGAGACTCAGGCAGGAAGGGAGCACCGGGGCTCTGGAGCTGCCCTGGGGTTGAATCTGCAGCCAACTCCTCCTCCTCTCCCCGCTCCCTTTGACTTGTCTCTGAGAAACCATCCTGGGAGACAAGCTAGCAGGCCAGACAAACTCAAGCAGTTTTTTTAAAAAGTAGCCTCTGACTCATAGATGTAGAGTAGAATGGTGGTTGCCAGAGGCTGGGGAGGGGGTGAGGGAAAGAAGAGTGGTTGATCAAAGGGTACAAAATTTCAGTTAGATCTGAAAAATAAACTTTAGTGATCTGTTGCAGAGTGGTGACTATAATAAATAATCATGCACTGTATATTTCAAAATTACTAAAAAAGTAGATCTTAAATGTTTTCACCACAAAAAATGCAAGTATGTGAGGTGATGCATTTGTCAATTTTCTTTAATGATTCTACAGTGTAAATATATGCCAAAAATCACATTGTACCCCATCAATATACATTTGTGTGTGTCTATGTGTGTATATATATTATATGTACATATGATGTATACTATATATATTTTATGTATAGACACACACAAAAATTCATGGTGTACACAAATACATATGTGTATATATGTATATATACGCATACACAAATATTTATGGATACAAATACAAATTTATGGAGCATATGTATACACACACACACACACACACACATATATGTTAGCATCAGATTTCAGGGCATGTCCCTCCCCACATGATATTCTATGATATTCTTTCATTTGCATTCAGGATTAGAGGAGTGATAAACAGAAATGCATTCATCCAACAAACATGTGAAGGTACGCCTAATTTCAGGGATCATGACCCTGGCACTTCCTTTATATGGGAGTTAACCCTGTCTCTGTAAACAAGAATATACCCACGTGTAAGCTTCCTGAGAGCGTATGTATTTTTCCCAGTCTGTTTTATCAGTCAGGTCATTTTGGGTGATGGGTGACAAAAACTCAACTTACCCTGCTTAGGTTAAAAAGAATATTAACTGGCTCATATTATGAAAACCAAAGAACTAATCTGGCTCTAGGCAGAGGTGAATAAGGAAGCTCCAAACACGCAGTCAATGTTTACCCATTTTTTTTCCTTCACTCATTGTCTCCGTTTCTTAATATAGAAAGGATTCTCCATAGGCCCTCAGGTTTACATTGCAGTCAGCTGCAATCCCCAGAGAAAGGCTTTCTTTTTCCCAGAGTTTTCAACAAAATCTGGGTTGAGTCTCTCCTTGGAAGAACTGGTGTCACATGCTTATTCGTGGAACCAATCACTGTGGCAGGGGTGGGGACTCTGCTGATTGGTCAGTCCTGGGTCAGGTGCCTGTCTCTGCAGGGAAAGGAGATTACCTTCAATCCTCAAACCCTGGGACTTAGTGTGATGGAGAAATTTTTCCACAAAGGGGAATGGAGGTACTGTTATCAAAAGAAGAAAGAGTCTGGGGAGGACACTGGGCTATTACATCTGAATACACTGAAAAAGTTAATGGTCAGGAGGAGATGAAGAGAGGTCAATTAAAGGGTACAAATGTACAGTTTGGTAGAAGAACTTAGCCCTAGTTTTTGCCAGATCATTAGAGTGACTATTGTTTACAGTAATCTATTATATATTTTTTAAATAGTTAAAAGAAAAATTTGAATATTTTTTAGCATAAAGAATACACAAATATTTCAAGTCATAGCTATCCCAAATGATGCTGGTTTGATCTCTACAAATTATATTAATGTATTAAATTATAATGTAATGTACTCCCCAAAATATATACATCTATTGTGTATCAATAAATAAAATAAAAATAGTGGGGCTGAGCACAGTGGCTCACACCCGTAATCCCAGCACTTTGGGAGGCCGAGGCAGGTGGATCACCTGAGATCGGGAGTTTGAGACCAGCCTGACCACCATGGAGAAACCCCATCTCTACTAAAAATACAAAAAATTAGTTGGGCATGGTGGTGCATGCCTGTAATCCCAGCTACTTGGGAGGCTGAGATAGGAGAATCGCTTGAACCCAGGAGGCGAAGGTTGTCATGGGCCGAGATAACACCATTGCACTTCAGCCTGGGCAACGACAGTGAAACTCCAACTCAAAAAAAAAAAAAAGTTAATAGTGATCATCCATAGTGGCAAAATTTAGGAATATTTTGCCTTTATATTTTCTTTTTTTTTTCTTTTTTTTTTGAGACGGAGTCTTGCTCTGTGCCCCAGGCTGGAGTGCAGTGGCGTGATCTCGGCTCACTGCAAGCTCTGCCTCCCGGGTTCACGCCATTCTCCTGCCTCAGCCTCCCAAGTAGCTGGGACTACAGGCGCCCGCCACCTCGCCCGGCTAATTTTTTGTATTTTTTAGTAGAGACGGGGTTTCACCGTGTTAGCCAGGATGGTCTCGATCTCCTGACCTCGTGATCCGCCCGTCTCGGCCTCCCAAAGTGCTGGGATTACAGGCTTGAGCCACCGCGCCCGGCTGCCTTTATATTTTCTATCATATATAATTCTATTTTTATATAAGAAATATATATTGTAAGTTTTCTATAAGTAAACTATATTTTTATAATGAATAAGACTTTTTAAAAGTTTTGTAAATTAATCTCTCTGAGAAAATAAAGCCTCTTTTAAAGTCTAAATCACTCCATCTACTAAGGGGCTTCTGGCTAAGATCAAGAGCCGAATCTCTTCTCTCTCCTAACATTTTTATCGCCTTCACTGTCTCCTGCTAATTCTGGCCTCCAGGGAGGTCTCATTTTGTCACCTCCTCTGCCTTTGCCACTTCCCATGACTCTCAGATTTCCTCCGTGTTTTTAATGTATTTAAAATATCAGTTTATCTTTAAAATAAACTATTTGGACTTTACTTAAAATTTCAAGGTGACAATATATCTTTTAAAAGATATGCCCTGACTAGATTTAATTGCCAGTGTTTTTTTATAACCTCTAGCTGATAAGAATTCCCTGAAAGGAGTTTTTAACATAAATCTGGGATCCTTTTACAAGTGTTTTATGTGACATTCTGAGATAATTTATTTCCACAGGCTGATAGGATATACCTCCTTGTGGGAGCAGTTGAAGAGCACCTTTCTGGTGGTTCAGGGGTAAAAATGATGCCTAAATTGAAGCAGTGGCGGAAGCATCAGTTGTCCTAGGACATCAAGCTCTAGTGCGCCTGGGTGGGCACCCACACAGTCGAGATCTTCACAGACAGATCCCACAGCTCTAAGTGTCCCTTTCAGGCTGTTCACCTCCAGATTTATGATGTGAAGGTGGTTTCGTGAGCTTAGAAAAACCTATCTTGTACCCTTTCCCAGGGCACCTGCTTTTTATTTTTTTATTTTTATTTTTTTGATTGTGGTAAGAAACACATAACGTAAAATTTACCATCTTAACCATTGTTAAGTGTACAGTTCAGTTACGGTAGGTACATTCACATTGCTGTGCCTAGATCTCCAGAACGTTTTCATTTCTTAAAATTAAAACTCAATACCCATTAAACAACATTTCCCCATCTCCCCAGCCCCTGGCAACCACCCGTTTCAACCATTTCTGTTTCTGTGAATGTCACTGCTTTAGCTACTTCAGATAGGTGGAATCATACAGTAATGGTTTTTTGTTTTTGTGTGTGTGACTGGCTTATGTGACTGGCTGATTTCATTTAGCATGACGTCCTCAAAGTTCATTCATACTATAGCCTGTGACTGGATTTTCTTCCTTTTTAAGGCTGAATAATATTTCATGTATGCATATATACCACATTTTCTTTATCCATTAATATGGTTTGGCTCTGTGTCCCTACCTAAATTTCATCTTGAATTATAATCTCCTTGTGTCCAGGACGGGGCCTGGTTGGAGGTGATTGGACCCTGAGGGCAGACTTCCCCCCTGCTGTTCTTATGATAATGAATGAGTTCTCATGAGATCTGGTTACAAGTATGGCACTTCCCCCTTTGCTCTCTCTCTCTCTCTCTCTCTTCTATTGCCATGTAAGACGTGCCTTGCTTTCCCTTTGCTTTCAGTCATGATTGTAAGTTTCCTGAGGCCTCCCCAGCCATGTGGAACTGTGAGTCAATTAAAACTCTCTTTTTAATAAATTACGCAGTCTCAGGTAGTTCTTTGTAGCAGTACAAAAATGGACTAATACATCCATTCATCCATCAGTGGGCGCTTGAGTTGCTCCCACCTATTGGTTATTATGCCTATAGCTGCTATGAATGTGGTTGTGCAAATATCTCTTTGAGATCCTACTTTCAATTCTTTTGGACTTATAATGAGAAGTGGGATTGCTAAATCATATGATAATTCTATTTTTAATTGATTCGAGGATCCATCATCCTGTTTTTAAAAGAGGCTGCATCATTTTGTATTCCCACTAACAGTGCACAAGAGTTCCAATCTCTCCATATCCTCACCAACACTTGTTATTTTCTGTTTTCTTTTTCTTTTTTTTAACGGTTGCCATCCTAATGAGTATGAAGTGATATATCATTGTAGTTTTGATTTGCATTTTTCTAATGATTAGTGATGTGGAGCATCTTTTCATATGCTTGTTGACCATTTGCATATCATCTTTGGAGAAATGTCTTTGCCCGTTTCAAGTCATTTGCCCATTTTTTAATCAGGTTATTTATATTTTTGTTGTTGGGTTTTAGGAGTTATTTATATATTCTATTATAACCCCTTATCAGATATATGATTTGCAAACGTTTTCTCTCATGTAAATGCAAATATATGTATATGCAAATCATATATGATTTGCAAACGTTTTCTCTCGTAAAAATATATAATAGATTACTGTAATCCCTTTCAAGGTTGCCTTTCACTCTTGATTGCATCCTTTGATGCACAGAAGGTTTGAAGTTTGATGTTGTCCCATCTATTTTTTCTTTTGTTGTCTATGCTTTTGATGTCATATCCAAGGAATTGTCAAATCCAATGTCATGAAGTTTTTCATCGATGTTTTATGCTAGAAGTTTCTGTTTTGGATCTTATGTTTTTATCTCTAATCCATTTTGAGCGATTTTGGTATATTGTATAAGGTGAGGGTCCAACTTCATTCTTTTACATGTGGATATCTTGTTTTTCTAGCATCATTTGTTGAACAATTTTCCCACTAAATGGTGTCAGCAACCTTATCAAACATCATTTGGCAATATAGGCATGGGTTTATTTCTTGACTCTCTATTCTATTCCACTAGTCTATATATCTGTCTTTTTATTTATTTATTTTTAGAGACTCATCCAGGCTGGGGTGCAGTGACATGATACAATCATAGCTCACTGCAGCTTCAAACTCCTGGGCTCAAGCAATCCCTCCTATCTCAGCCTTCCTAGTAGTTGGGATTATAGGAGTGAGCCATGGCGCTCAACTGTATCAGTGTTTATGCCAGTACTATACTGTTTTGATTACTGTAGCTTTGTAATTAGTTTTAAAATTAGGAGGCATAAGACTTCCAGCTTTATTCTTTTTCAAGATTGTTTTGGCTATTTGAGGTCCCTTGAAATTTCAAATAAATTGTAGAATATATTTTCCTATTTTTTCAAAAAATTCCATGGGAATCCAGGTCACTTGCTTTTGAAAACCAGTATTGTATTTAATTTTTAACAAAATTACTGAAATGATGATAACAGCAATATCTAATCCTTATGTGTCATCAGTCATGATTGGCAAGGCAGTGTTCCCTATCCCTACCTAAATCAACTCGTTTAATCCTTACAACAACTTTCTAAGTAGGTAGTGTTACTTTCCCCATTTTACAGATAAGGAAACAGGCATATAGAAATTCTGTAACTTCTGTAAATTTACACATTTTAAAAGGTCAGAGCCAAGGTTCAAGTGCAGGCAGTCTGACTCCAGAGTCTTGAGGCTTTCTGGAATAAAAATACCACATAGCAGTTCAGGCTGCATTTACTAGATTCTTGTTAGATGCAGTCCTAGCTGTCCAGAGAGGCCCATACATCTCTTGGGGTTATGTCTCAGACCTGTGCTTCTCGAAGGAAGGAAAGAAGGAAGGAAGGATGGACTTTATTTATTTATTTATTTATTTATTTTAATTTATTTTAATTTATTTATTTATTTATTTATTTTTTGAGACGGGGTCTCGCTCTGTTGCCCAGGCTGGAGTGCAGCGGCAGGATCTTGGCTCACTGCAAGCTCTGCCTCCTGGGTTCACAGCCATTCTCCTGCCTCAGCCTCCTGAGTAATTGGGACTACAGACGCCTGCCACCATGCCTGGCTAATTTTGGTTTTGTATTTTTAGTAGAGATGGGGTTTCACTGTGTTAGCCAGGATGGTCTCGATCTCCTGACCTCATGATCCACCTGCCTCAGCCTCCCAAAGTGCTAGGATTACAGGCGTGAGCCACCGCGCCCGGCCAAGGAAGGACTTTATAATGCCCAAGAACCTGTTATAGATTCTGAGATGTCCTCTAGAAAAGAAATCTGAAATCTGTTTGATTTTGTATGCCTCATTTTGACCAAGAAATCTTTTCTTCTTTTCATTTTTCTTTTTTCCTTTCTTTTCTTCCTCCCTTCCTCCCTCCTTTCTCTTTCTCCTTCCTTCTTCTTTTTTTTTGATGGAGTCTCGCTCTTGTCTCCCAGGCTGGAGTGCAGTGGCGCGATCTCAGCTCACTGCAACCTCCACTCCCGGGTTCAAGTGATTCTCCTGTCTCAGCCTCTCGAGTAGCTGGGATTAAAGGTGCCCGCCACCACGTCCAGCTAATTTTTGTACTTTTAGTAGAGACAGGGTTTTGCTCTGTTGGCCAGGCTGGTCTCAAACTCCTGACCTCAACTTCTCAAAGTGCTGGGATTACAGGCATGAGCCACCACACCCAGCCAATCCCCAGAGAATATAATATATGATGCTTCACAAACTTAACTGACACAGAGCCTTTTGGCATAGATCTGTGGAGCTGGTTCTCTGGGCACAGGCTCTGGCAAATGCTGGCGTAAAGATATGACCACTTGTCACTGTGTCCCATTTGCCCCAGGATGGTTTGGAACACTGGAGTGCAAATCCTTGTGGGATGTGGAGGGAGTGTTCGTTCTTATGTCGGCCCCGGGTCAGTCCCAGGTTTGAGCTCATAGGCTGATGTCGGGGAATGGATTCCAGGAGTTTGCCCGGATCTTGCAGCAGGCCTGCTTCCTGGACTTCTCCAGGACAGTCACTGGGGCCTGAGAGGTGGCTCAGTTTTCAACCACAGGCAGCGACTGTGTGGGAATGAAAAGATAAAGGAATTTAATGCTAGAGGAAAATGAGGAACAATGGACCCATCAGGAAGGAAATCCAGAAAATAAAAATGGGATGGTGTCACCCAAAGGACTGAACACTGGTGTACATATATTCTGTTTATTCAGCAAATAAACAAAATTTGCTGAATTTTTGTTCAGGAGGACCAGCTGCCAGCAGTGCTCTCAGCTTCCGCAGCCCTTTAGGAGCTGATGGTTTGGTCATCCAAATGGAAATGTTTCGTTCTCTGCCTCATTTTCCTCACCTGTGGAACAGGACCAGCAAACAATGCCTTAAAGAAATCCTATCAAAAACGATGCTAATTTTAAAAGTATAAAGGCTTTTGAAGTCAGAGAAATACTATGTGAAAATCAAAGAGTTTCTTTTTTCTTTAAGGACAAGAACATAAATAATAAAATTTTTTTAAGCAACTAGTTTTAAAAATCCAAAACTGAAAAAAAAAAAACCAAAAACAGTAAATCTAACAAAATAGACAAAGCAACAGTGAAAGAAATCAAAGTGAGAAGACCATTGCAAAAGAGAAACTATTGAATTGGAAAACAGACTGCAGATATTGGAAAACAGACTGCAACGCAAGGATAGAATTAGATACATTTAAAACAACCTATTGCGAAAGATGAATCAGCCAGGCTATATACAGCAACAGCCGTGAGAGGCAGGTGTGTCTTATTTATTTTAAAATACCCATTGTTTGCCCAGATCAGACCTTCAGAAAATATTTGTGAAGATGAACAAATATAATGGACGTGTGGACAGTGGAAACAGCAGGACCTCCATAATGAGGGATTAATCTGAGCCCGGGCTTTTCTGGCTTTCTTTTTCAGTGCTAACATTTCAGCTCATGTGCTTCGCTATTTCTGCTGCTTCCTACACTTTATTTTGGAAAATGTCAGGAGTCCCAATAATGTAGCAGTGGATGTGACATCGTAATGCTGCTACTGATAAACAACTGAAATTACTACTTACTAAGCACTTCTTTTTTTCTAACCTTAACTTGAATTTGCCCAAGATTCCTAGAAGTGCATAGAATCTTAATATTTTAAAATTACCTTTTTATTTGAAAATGTTGTCACATGTTCGTATTTTAAAAAATTGAATTTAAATTTTAATTTAAAAAATTGAAACACAGAAAAGTAAAATGAATCAAATGTAGAAATTCCTTTCACCCCTGTGCCTACTCCAAGTAGGTAACTGCTATTAACAATGTATTCTTCCTCGATATTATCCATATCTAAAAATACATATAAATGTATCTAATTTTATGGAAATAGTATCATTCTAAATGTACCATTTTGTAACTTGAGTTTTTATTAGATACGTCTTAAATACCATTCTATGTCAATACATTTAGACTTTTTTTATACATTGATATGCCATAATGAGTTTCATGCTTTATTTAATCACTCCCTTACTGATAGACTTTTAGATTAGCACTTGCATTTTTGTAAAAAAAAAAAAAAAAAAAAAAAAAAAATTTTGAGTGGAAAATTGTGTTAAGTCACAATGAACAGCTAGGGTCCAAGGCTGAATGACAGCTGAATGAACAGCTAGGGTCCAAGGCTGAGGGCAAAGTGGTGCAAAGTACTCTTTATCCCAAAGAGAGAGAAGGCAAGAAGCTCTTGGCAGTTGAGATATATGTTTCCCTGAAGGCCTCTTAAAAGGTGACTCAGATTTACCGAACTCAGCCCATTCCATGTGAGCAGAAGACTGGGGAGGAGTGAGGGAATTATGAAGTCATTGCCTTGTTAGAAGTACTGGGGTGCATCCCTTTCTGCTCCTCCAAAGCCAAGTGAGGGTTGCCCCAGAAGAGTCCTGAGTAAAGAGTTGGAATTCCTTCCACAAGGAAGACTGGCATCTCACGCCCAGCTGGAAGTCTGCTTAGACTGGACCGTGGGTCTGCCCTGATTCTGCCTGAGCCAATGAAAAGAACATTCAAGGCCAGGCATGGTGGCTCATGCCTGTAACCCCAGCACTTTGGGAGGCCAAGGTGGATGGATCACCTGAGGTCAGGAGTTCGAGACCTGCCTGGCCAACATGGTGAAAACCCCTCTCTACTAAAAATACAAAAAGCTGGGTGTGGTATCACGTGGCTGTGATCCCAGCTCCTCAGGAGGCTGAGGCAGGAGAATCGCTTGAACCCAGGAGGCGGAGATTGCAGTGAGCTGAGATTGTGCTACTGCACTCCAGCTTGAGTGGCAAGAGTGAAACTTCATCTCAAAAAAAAAAAAAAACCTTCATGAGAGGGTGGTGGTGGTGTGACCTTACGCTATCACTGTGTGGAGGGACAGGGTGGTACAGGTGTCCTGTGGGTGCAGTGACCCCATGGACAGTAGTAGATTTGACTCATTTTGTAATATCCCACCTGTTATGCTCTGAACTGTGTCTCTCCAAATCCATACACGTTGAAGTCCTGTCTTGTATTTGGAGATGATTTCTTTACAATGAATTCACTAGGGTAGGCCCTAATCCAGTAGGATTGGTGTCTTTTTGAGGAAAAGAGATTAGGACCTGCACACACACAGAAGGGATGACTGTGAAAAGAAAGAAGATGGCCATCTTCAAGTCCAGGAGAGAGGCCTCGGAAGAAACCAACCCTGATGACACCTTGTTCTCAGACTTCCAACCTCCAGAATTGTGAGCAAGTACATTTCTGTTGGTGAAGTCACCCAGTGTGCGATACTTTGCTATGGAAGCCCTCCAAAGTAAGATGCCACCCAAGGTGAGAAGGCCTCAGCCAGAGGCAGTGCCAGGAGCTGGGGACAAAAGGAAGATGTGGAGTGAAGCCAGTTCTCCTGTATCAGTGAAGTGGACAGTGGGGAGGCCCCATGGGCCCTCAAGGAACTCCTACAAGTTTCCAACAGAGGGAGGGGCTCCCAAAGTTTGGGCTGGGAAGAGGAGTGAGAGAATGGCAAGCCTCTCTCCAGTTTCCACCTCACCCTCCTACCCAGGCCCTTTTCACAGACCGGAATCCTGGGGTAAGAGGAGGAATGGGAGAACCCTTCCTATCCCAAATTCCCTGAAGCACAGCTTTGGTTGGCGCAGGTAGGAGAGTGAAGGAGATACAATTTTTAGCTGTTTTAGACTAGATTAGATTTTAGTAACTGAAAGTAACACGATAGCATGATGCAGGGAAGGAAGACTCAGCATAGCACAGTTGGGAAAATCAGAGATCCGAGAAATTTTTAATTATTTTATGTTTGCATGATTATCAAATTCAAACTGTTTTTAAAAACCCTCCAGTTTTGTTTTTGTATTTTTACAGTAAACATCTTTTTACATCTATCTTGGTATATACCTGTGAGTATTCCTATACATTCCTAGAACAGCTGATCAAAGGCTATGTGTATTTAAAATTCTGATGACTACAACTAAAATCTATACCTCAATTTATATTCCTCATAGAAATACATTTGGGTGTACCACTTGCACCAATATGAGAGCTTCACAGTTTTAAAAATACATTCAACTTTAAGAAAATGAAATGTTATTTAAGTTGTTAGACTCTAGGACAGCGGTTGTCAAACCTCCCCCTATACTACCCACCAAACCCAGTCCAGTCGGCCACCTATTTTTGTACATAAAGTTTTACTGGAACACAGCCATACCCATGCATTTACATATTGTTTATAGCTACTTTTGTGCTAGGACAACAGAGCTGAGTTGTTGCCACAGAAACTGTAGAGCATGCAAAGCCCTTCCAGAAACACTGTGCTGCCCCCAGCTCCAGAAAAGTCAAGCCTCCCATGCCCTGCGGATCAGCAAATATGACTGTGGAGCAGCAGCTGAAGGAGTATCTTGTCTACGTGTGTTCCTGTGGTTCATATTTCTGGTGCCAGATTGTCCAAGGCATTTGAATGACTTCACACTCTTGAACTACTTGGGGCAGGAAGTCAAACTGGAAGAGTGCAGCCATTGCATTGCACTGTGGGGAAGGGGACCCTTTGTGAGCTTATCTCACGGGCAGGAGGGTGGGGCAGGCAGGCGGTCTTCCCGAAGTGTAAATCCCAGGAGATGCTGAGCAGGTGAAGTGAAGGCTGCAGGAGCCTGTGCTGCGAGCCCAGCCAGTTCTGCTGCTCACTTGGGCGTCCTGCAGGTGCTGGTGCCCCCGGCATTGAAGATTGTCTCCAATTCTGAAGAAAAACAATGGTCTACTTTCCCCCTCTCCCTTTGGAAGAACCTCATTCTTTCAAATTCACTCCCAGTTGCTCCTGATATTATCTGAGAGCTTTTACTGTTGAAGGAGAGAGCACAATATGTGCCACACCAGAGGATGACCATTGCCTAATTGGATTCACAGCGATGACTTCTTTGTAAAACATTTCCATAAGCATCACCTATATTTCTAAATTATGTTTTGACAAAAGCTTAACTTCTTATCAAAATGAATTTGTTGGAAGACTTTTTTTTTTTTTTTCTTTTTTGAGACGGAGTTTCATTCTTGTTTCCCAGGCTGGAGTGCAATGGCATGATCTCAGCTCACTGCAACCTCTGCCTCCCAGGTTCCAGCGATTCTCCTTTCTCAGCCTCCTGAGTGCTGGGATTACAAGTGCCTGCCACCACGCCCGGCTAATTTTGTATTTTTAGTAGAGACAGGGTTTCTCCATGTTGGTCAGGCTGATCTCGAACTCCCGACCACAGGTGATCCACCCACCTTGGCCTCCCAAAGTGCAGGGACTACAGGTGTGAGCCACCATGCCTGGCCTGGAAGAGAATTTTTATGTTCAAGTTTCAATATGTGGCGAGACATTCTGAGGAGCACTTTACCCAAAGGGCAGGGCACCTTCACGTGTCTAAATCAGTGTGTTGTTCAATAGTGACTCATTCATCTCCACCATGTGCTGAGCCCTGTGCTAAGCACTGGGTGTGCTTGTGTGTGGAGAGGGTGGCAGTGGGGAGGAGTGGGGACAAACGCATTTCAAACAGGAAATCGTAGGAATATGGCAGCATCTTCGTGAGGTAAGCACGGGGTGCTGTGGGACGTGACCCAACTCTGTGGGGTGGAGGTGAGGTCCCAGGTCTCAACTTGTGGGGTGGAGGTGAGGTCCCAGGTCCCGACTTGTGGGGTGGAGGTGAGGTCCCAGGTCCCGACTTGTGGGGTGGAGGTGAGGTCCCAGGTCCCGACTCTTGTGGGATGAAGGCGGGGTCCCAGGTCCCAACTCTGTGAGGTGGAGGTGAGGTCCCAGTTCCTGACTCTGTGGGGTGGAGGTGAGGTCCTAGGATGCAGATGTCCACACTGAGTAGTAGAGGACAGCAAGATTGGCAAGGCTAAGTGGGGAGTGGGGAATGAGAAAGGAGGCTTGGGTCTAGGCTTGGGGGCTAGGTTAAGAGGGCCTTGTAAGCCCTTCTCTGAAACCAGATCCTTTCCCTGAAGCAGTGGGAACATTGAGAGGATTTAAACAAGAAGGTGTCGTCAAGGTTGAGATTGAGAAGGGTATTAGTTATGATTTGGAGGAGGTAGGGAAGAAGATCATAAACAGAAAGGTTGCAACGTTTCTGCATGAAAAAAATGAATTTGAACTAAGGCTTTTGTAGTGAGAATGGAGTGGAGAGGATGCGGTAAATTTATAGGATTGGACAGCCAACTGGATGGGGAAGAAATGGTGGGAAAGAAAAGAAAGTAAGAGTGAATGCCGGTTTGGGAGCTTGAGTGCCCAGGTGATACGTAGAGACATTCATTAGGATGAGAAATGTATTAGTTAGCTATTGCTGTATAATTAATAATCTTGGCCCTGTGCAGTGGCTCATGCCTGTAATCCCAGCACTTTGGGAGGCCAAGGCAGGAGGATCACTTGAGGCCAGGAGTTGGAAACCAGCCTGATCAACATGGTGAAACCCCATCTCTCCTAAAAATAAGCTGGGCATGGTGGTGCACATCTGTAATCCCAGCTACTCGGGAGGCTCAGGTAGGAGAATCACTTGAACCCAGGAGATAGAGACTTGAGTGAGCCAAGATCACTCCATTGCACTCCAGCCTGGGCAATAGAGCAAGACCCTGTCTCAAAAAATAAATGAATAAAATAAATAATCTCAAAGTTTAGCAGCTTAAAGCAACAAACATTGATTATTTCCCAGTGTTTGTATCAGGAATTCAAGAGTGGATTAGCTAGATGGTTCTGGCTTAAGGTCTCTTGTTAAGCTGCCATCAAGGCATTAGCCAGGGCCGCAGGTGTCTGAAGGCTTGACTTGAGCTGCAGGATCTGCTTCCAAGATGGCTTGTTCACAAGTCTGTTGGCAGAAGGCTTCAGTTCCTTCCTGGGTTTTCACAGGAAGCCTCAGTTCCTTGCCACACGGACTCTCCACAGGGCTGCTTGACTGTCCTTACAACAGGGTAGCTGGTTTCTCCCAGACTGAGGGACCCAAGAGAGAACAAAGCACACAGTGCTTTTCAGGACCTAGCCTTAGAAGTCACCCACCATCCATTCCACCTTATTCTGTTCAGTCCACACTTAAGGGAAGGGAAATTAGGCTCCACCTTTTGAAGCAAGTGTCAAACAATTTATGGACACTTTTCAAAGTCGTCACAGAGAAGGTAGGATGTAGCAGATTTGCATAGAGGAAGGTGTAGGATTCGGTTTTGAACATGTTCAGTTTGACATCCCTTTGAGCTATCCTGGTTGTGAACTGTAAACTCACTTCCTAAACAAGTATATGCCCCTCTCCAATGTGAGATTATGCCATCTAATTTAATCTTCTCCACAACAAACAAATCTATTGATAGATCTTAAGGTTATAGGAAAAATATTAATAGAAGCTGGCAGATAGTCTGCAGGCAAGAGGTAGAATTCTCCATGCATCCATCATTCACGGCCAAGGCGTTAATTATTCTCTGAAAAGCAAAGAAGTTGAAATGATAAAAATATAGGCTTTCCTTCTATTCCTGCTGAGCATTCCTCAAATTTTCATGTTTATAAGTCTCACTGTAAAAAGAAAAAAAAATTGACATACAAAACCATGTACACTGTATTCAGGGAACAATTCAAGAAAATGTTTGAGGATCATTGAGCTACAAGTGATTTCTTTTGCTCCCTGCAGAATTTTAGAATCTGACCCTGGGTAAGGAGGCTGCGTTGTGTCCCTCCCCTCTGAGAACCTGAGAATGTTTGGCTGTGGTTTGTGCAGTTTTGCACCTTCCCTAAAGAAGGTGGTGTCTGGGCGAGTGCTCGGCGCCTATCTTCCTACTGTGTGCAGTCAGTTTTCTTTTCCAGCTCTCACCTCCCTCCTTCATCTCTCTTCAGCTGGCTGGCTTCTAAGATGCTTCTCCCAGCCTGGCCACAGTGCTTACCTGTTCTAGGATGAGAGAGGCCCAGCTGGGTTAGCGAACTGTTGCTAAGAGCCTTCCTTATTTCATGGGCTTGACCCCAGCTTCGTATTGGGGTCAGCTTGATTAGGCAAAGTGTGAAACTCAGTGCTGCTTCCGTCTCACCTCCTACTTTGAGTAACTGGATAAGTACTCTGTGGTTCACGGGGTGTCATGTACTGCTGGCTTAATGAAGCAGCCTACTTTATCAGACAAGAACCCTCACGTGGCAGTCCTCCAGCCTGTGGGCTAATTGATATTCTTAACGAGGGAAGGCAAGCACCTCATGAAAGGTTTTATTTGTGTTTTCTTTTTTCTTTTTATCTCTGTTTCTAGAGACAGCAACCTTATCAGTCCAGCAGATCTTACTAGACTAGAAGGAAGCCAGGAGGGTTTTAAGGAACTCTGACACAAGGGTATTTCTCTTTATGTAACCATTTCCCCAAAATATATCAGCATAACCATCAGCATTTTTCTAAAGAACAATGAACCCCACGTCATGACCTGCTACTTTACTTTTTATGGAGGTATATGTTTTAGTGGCCAATCTTGTAAAAGTGGTTATTCCTGAAAAGGGGTGCCACCTGCTGCTGGATATCCGTGTCTGTCAGGAAACATTACCATCTAGAAATGCTATTGGTATGTGTGTGCCGGCTCACTGCTCATTTCCTGTTAAAAAGAACCTAATCTCAGGCAAAGCTAATCCTACAACAGTCAAATCCCTCCAGATTCAGATATGTTGAAAAAATACGAAATGCAGAATGGGCTTCATTTTGTACCTGTTCTAAAGGCAAGAAGGTGCATTTATGTCCAAAAGTTCTGCATTTGTTGTCCTTCATTCTCTGTCACATACTGCAATTAGCCTTCCATATGAAGAAGTGTGAGTATCAGAAACACACAACCTACGAATATGCGTGGGCTCCGTTCTCAAATTGGAGAATTCCATTTCTGTCACCGTTCTTTCTCCACTTGGCGGTATTCAGGATCATTAGAGAAGGTGCACAGACGTAGCGTAAATAGCATCAAATCACCTAAGAGCGTGTTTCTTTTTATAACTTTCTGGGCTGAGTTGAATGCTTAGCTAATTCACTTCATCTTATTTCCTAAAATCTGAACTTGAGGCTATTTATTTTCCTCTAGGAACAACTTTAGCTGCTATCACAAGTTTGGATGTGCAGGGCTTTATTGTTTGGTTACTTACACGTGTGTTTTTCATCTCCAAACTGTGATTGGAGACTTTTTGTGATTGATAACTGGAGGTATGGCCCTGAAGTCAGAGAATATAGTACATGTGATGTTGACTTTTGGTATTTTATGAGACATCATGTATGGTAAGTTTTGGTGAGTTCAAAAAAAGAAAAAACTGTGTTTTTATTGACTGCAGATCTCTCATTAGACCAAGCTATATTACTGCATTGTTCAGATCTGCCATAGTCTTATATATTTCTTTTCAAATTAATTTATAAATTCTTGAGGGGTATGTTCAGATTTTCCCCCCATGAAATTTATTTTGCCTAATCATTTATTTTCAATTTGTGTTTTACATATTTTGAGGCTATGTTGTTAAGAACACATTGGCTGTCAATTATTACATCTTCTGAAAAATTATTCCTTGTATCACTAAATAATAACTTTCTTTAGCCTTAATAATGCCTTTTCTGAAGTCTGTTTTGTTGGGCATTAATACTGTAATGCTGGCCAGGTGCCGTGGCTCATGCCTGTAATCCCAGCACTTTGGGAGGCTGAGGCAGGCAGATCACCTGAAGTCAGGAGTTTGAGACCAGGCTGGCCAACATGGCAAAACCCCATCTCTACTAAAAATACAAAACTTAGCTGTGCATGGTGGCAGGTACCTGTAATCCTAGCTACTTGGGAGGCTGAGGCAGGAGAATCACTTGAACCCAGGAGGTGGAGGTTACAGTGAGCCGAGATTGCACCACTGCACTCCAGCCTGGACGACTGTCCCACAAAATACTAATAATAATGATAAATAATAATAATATTGTAATGCTTTCTTGTGTTTAGTATTTTTCTGTTTTTTAAAAATATCACTTGCTTGTCAACACTTCTGCGTTATTATGTTTTAGATGTTTCTTTTTTAAGCAGAATGGCTACACAGGGCTTGGTGACATTACCTGCTGTGACAACCCCAAATCTCAGTGGTTTAACACAACAAAGGTTTAGACATCATTCTTTAATCATTATGGCCTCTTTCATGTTATTCTATTTTTTTAGTACTTTTATTGCTAATTTTTCTATTTATTGCGTCTCCTGGAAATCCCTCAAAGTATTTTTCCCAAGTGTAGTTTATAGGGTTTTTTGATGTGAGCTCATCTTTCAGAGAGTTTCTTTCTTGCTCCTAATTGGATTTCCAGTGAAACTTGCTTGTAGAAGTAAGCACTACCAAGTGGTTTCACATGTGATTCTTTTTTTTTTTTTTTTTTGAGACAGAGTCTTGCTCTGTTGCCCAGGCTGGAGTTCAGTGACGCAGTCTCAGCTCTCTGCAACCTCCGCCTTCCGGGTTCAAGCAATTCTTCTGCCTCAGCCTCCCGAGTAGCTGGGATTACAGGCATGCGCCACGACACCCGGCTAATTTTTGTATTTTTAGTAGAGATAGGGTTTCACCATCTTGGCCAGGCTGGCCTTGAACTCCTGACCTCATGATCCACCTGCCTTGGCTTCCCAAAGTGGTGGGATTACAGGCGTGAGCCACCGCGCCTGGCCCACATCTGATTCTTTTGGAATCCTAGGGTCCTAGGTGTTCAGTGATCCTAGATGAATTTTCATCTTAATTTCTTGATTCATTTCTACGTCATTCAGGTAATATAAATTGAGACATGAGCAGTCCACAACTAGTGTCTCCAGCTCCTACTGGTTGCTTTTTATTTTCTACCCAAGATTCAAGTAGACTATGCTTTCCAAGTCCAGAGGAGAGAGGTTTTTTTTCCATGCCCTTTTTGTTAAGGGGAAAGTTCCTGAAGGTCCAGAGCCCTGTATAGAAGTTCAGGTCTAGGCCTTTCTTCCATCACCAGGAGGTCCCTCATGCTGTGATACCCTAAGCCCTGTGTCCAGTGCAAGAACCCTGTGTGCTAGCTTTTTACCAGCCTTTTATAATAACTCTTTATTTCTGGCACCTGCGGACTTATTTTTTTTTTTTTAAGCTTGGAAATGTATTATTAGTTTTGGGGTATGCTATTTTATATAGCATTTCTTGTATTTTAAATGATACATGGCTTTACACCTTGTAAGACTTAGCCAACACTTCCTAACATCTCTTTTTTAGCAAAGAGGAAAAACCACTGAGTGAGATTCCAGGGGTTTCTAACTTAAATTTAACAGTATTATTTTATTATTATTATATTTATTTTTTTCTATATATGTTATTTATTTTATGTAACTTAAATCACTCACCGTTTATTTTACCTGAGTGATTTAAGTTTACATATAATGGTTGAGTATCCCTAGTCCGAAATCTAAAATGCTCCAAAATTGAAGTTCTTTAGTGCTGACACAACACTCAGAGGAAATGCTCACTGGAGCATTTCAGATTTCAGATCTTCAGAGCAGGGATTCTCAACTATAGTATATAATGCAAATATTCCAAAATCCAAAAAAGTCAGAAAGTGTAAATATTTCTGGTCCCAAGCATTTTGGATAAGGGATACTCAACCTGTACACTAGCGATACAAACATTCCTCTCAAAATAACCTTAATAAAATAAGTCAACTAAAGAAAATGTTAAGTAAATTGGCAAGTGATAAAAGGCTATGACAAAAACCCTAAAGGTGATATATTAATACTCCATCTTACAGAATACTTAAAAGCATTCCATGTCTTTTCAAGCTTTTTGTTCCTGTTTATTAAAGCATGCTTTGATGTTTTAGCAATCCAGACGTGAAGATATTTACTGTCAATATGAATCTGGCCTAAGAATGTGGAAAATTGGTTACCCAAATCAGGAAATAAAATTTTGAGCATAGCATAAGTCAAATATTTCCTTAAACCATAAAGGCCAGCTATATAGTAAGAATGGGCTAGATTGTAATGTGGTAACAAATAACTACAATATCGCAGGGCAAAACACAACAAAACTTCATTTCTTGTTTACATTTCCAACAAGCTTTCGTTGAGGCCTCTGCTCATCAGAGGCACTCGGGACACCGCCTGGCCGAGCCCGTCCACAGCTAATAAGGTGGGAAGAGGATGTGGCTCCTCACATGCTTGCTCCTAAGCCTTCTGCTCAGAAGGAACATCTCTCCCTTCGACTCTGTCTTCATTAGCCAAAGCAAGTCATGTGGCGCCTGTCATAACACGTTGATCTTCTAACACACATGGTGTTAATGTCACAGTACCATCCAGCAAAGAAACCATGAAGCAGTTTTGATACATCCTCTAGATGGAGACATGTAGCTATTTCAGCCGTAGTACAGTCAGACTTCTGCTAACCTCTTGGTTAGCTCCAGTCTGTATAAAGAAACTCAAAATGAAGTAGAGGCTACAGATAGATAAAGTAAAATACGGACCTTTACACTGGACTGGTTTGTTACCCAACAGATCCTGAGAGGCTTCAGTATTGATCATAAAACTGCTGTCCTGCTTAATCACCAACTGCTCAGTTTGGCCACTTCATTTCTGCAAATGTTTATGGGCTTAATGTATGAATGTGGTTGAAGTATTTACAAAGAGCGTGACTTGGGTTTCTCTTAGATTTGCTTTTAGGCTATTCTGGCTCAGCTTTCCCTCAGTCCCAGGGGTTTTCTAACATGTCCTTATAGCCTTCTTTTTTGGGGGTGGAGGGGACAGAGTTTCACTCTTGTTGCCCAGACTGGAGTGCAATGGCGCAATCTCAGCTCACCGCAACCTCCGCCTCCCGGGTTCAAGCAATTGTCCTGCCTCAGCCTCCCGAGTAGCTGAGATTACAGGCGTGCACCACCACGCCCGGCTGATTTTGTATTTTTAGTAGAGATGGAGTTTCTCCACCTTGGTCAGGCTGTTCTTGAACTTCCAATATCAGGTGACCCGCCCACCTCAGCCTCCCAAAGTGCTGGGATTACAGGCTTGAGCCACCACGCCCGGCCTAGCCTTCTTTAATATCCATGAGTTTGTGTGAATCTCTCTCCTTGGGTCATCGGTTGATCACAGCCTTCAGCATTTTTCTTCCCCTAGCGCATGCTAACATGGGGGGAAGAAATCTGTGCCTTCTTTACAGGGTCTCTGCTTTGTGTTGAAAAGGAGCACTTAGAGGCAAAGACTCTATTTTCTAACATCAATGAGTTGAGGAGCATTTCTAGGCTCTGTGGAGATTTGTGCAGTAATAAGATTATATTTTATCTAGGCCAATGCCCAAATTATAGTGACCTTTAATTTGATTTGTCCAACCATGACACGTACTTAAATTAAACCACTGCTCCTGGTACTATGTTTTAAGTGGAGGGTATGTAATACCTTAAACTCAGACAGTGCTTTATGACTTACAGAGTACTTTTATTTGTACTGTATTTATTCTCCACAGTCACTATGATGTTGGGTATTATCCCCTTTTAAAATCACAGAAATGGTCAACTAATCTTCTCAGAGTTAATCAGTTTGTCGATACTGGCAGCAGAACCACAGCTCAGAACTAAAACCTCATATCCAGGCAGGACTCCTGCAATTATTCCATGATGTTGCCCATAATTCACAATTTTTAAAAAATCTATTAAACTTAAGCTGATCCTATCTATTTTATAACCATCGTATTTAGTTTGAGGCCAAGGCCCACATCCTGTGTGCTCTGTCAGGCAGATAGAAATCTGATGTCTTAATTTGTGTTCAAGGTTGACTCTTAGGCAGATAACTAGAAAAATAATGCACATGTGCATTTAGAATATTTCAGGCTCAATAATTCAATCCAACACAGTCAGTGGTAGAACTAAGATTTAAATCCAGCAGCTCTTAATAGCAGCATTTTGCTACTTGACAGGTACGAGAGGTTTGATGTCAAGGAGAACACACAGAATGACAAAGATCATTGTAAGGAATTCCAAAAACTGCAGGATCATGGGATACCCAGATATCCATCCCTCTAGGTCCTAGAACTTTCAAAACTGGGGCCTGGTGCAGATCTTCTCTTTGCATACCTCCCCAACCTTTGTTGCTGAATAACATGGTTTGATTCCACCTATCATAGTGTATCTCTGTTTGGCACAGGTTATCTTGTTCCTGCTGATACATTATTGTCTGTCTTACATGCCAACCTCTTGCACGCTCTTTTGCTACCAGGGCACAGGTCTAGTTTTAGAGAACACACAGGGTCAAAGCCACAGAAAGAATGTAGACAAACTCCCTGATGCAGAGCTTTTGAAGGGGTCTCAGGAGTTGGTGGGCAAGTACACAGGCACTTACCTCTATCCAGGGGAGCAACACTGAGTTCTTGGAGGTAGTGGTCATTGTATCAACTCCATCATTCCAACTCCACCACTGGAATGAGACAGGTCTGGCTTGTTCCTCTGTATCCTCGGCACATAGTAGACACTCAATAGATATTTGTTGAATAAATGAAGCAAATGCAGTAATCACTAAGGGTGCAGATTCTTTTCTTTCATCATAGTGCTTTATTGACAGTAGGGGATTTGACTTGCATCCTGAAGAAGTAGATTGAACTCCAAAAGTTTGGTAGATCCAGCGTTACATAGAGCAAAGAGAGGGAGAAGGGAAATAAATTAAGAACTTTAACATAAAGGTTTATCATGTTTAAAATTAGGTTAGTGCCCACATCATAAGGATTCGCCCTAGGTGAATGAAATTATGTGAAATTCACCAAGAAGAAAAATATATTATGGTAAATGGGTACTTACTGAACGAAGGTCCAAGGATGAAAATAAATCAAGAGAAATGTATCATGAACAGTGGTCAGCTTCTTAGAAGAGCATATAGATTCATCACAATTGTCTTTGGTATTTCCTATTTCCCTACACTTTTCTTACCAAATGTGCTAATACACATGGTCGTGGGCTCAGCACTGATTAGAAAAAAGAGGTGGGAAGTCATGACCAGAGCCATCTTCACCAACATATATTCACAGTGACTCTTTAAATATTCAAAAAAGGAAGAAAAATAACATCAGTCTATGCCTGCTCAGGAGTGTCAGGCACTTTACTTTTGTAGCTTAATCTTTAAACAACCTGGTGAAGTAGGTGGTATATCCCTAGTTTACAAATGAAAACTGAGATCAACAGAATATGCTCTCTCTCCCTCTGTCCATGGGAATTTAATTAAAATACTCAAATTTACAGAGTGAGAGATGTATACAAAGCACATATAATGACCCTGTTGTTAAATATAAATAAATATATATATATATATTTTCCTATTTCTGAGTTTCCCACTTGGTGTGTGTTTACTTAAGTGAGCTAGTAGAAGTGACCTGATGTATGCAAGTGAAATTGGTGTCCATTGTTCTCATTTACCATAACTGCAGAAAGTCTTTAATTTAGGACCACTTACAGTGGATTCAGTTCCCATCTGTGGTTTATTTTAAGTGAGTTGAAAATGTTATCCTGGACTCTCTGAGTTTCCTCTTCAAAAGAAATGAAGTCCTACACAATTGTTGATGCGCTTTGCTTTGCTTTTTTTGCAGACTACTGTCAGAGGATGTAGGAATGGACATCCCGTTTGAAGAGGGGGTGCTGAGTCCCAGTGCTGCAGACATGAGGCCTGGTGAGAGCAGCATTTGTTCATTTCCTTTGTTGGTGTTCTGTATCCCAACGTTTTCATTATTCAGTGAAAGAATTATTTCCTGTGCATCTAACTTATGATTTCAGTGATAGCAGTGAGAGGAAAAAAAGAAATGTGTGATATGAAGGTGTTAGGTTGCATTTGGTTAATTTAAGAGGTGGCTTGAATATTGATGCTCGCTAGTGTGGGCTGCGTTTTATCTCCTAGACCACAGCCTTATCTGCCAATGTTTTCAGTTCCTGTAATAATTGGCTACTGTATATTGTACCAAATTCTGACTAATGTCTAAGTTCCCCACATTTACACGTAATTGTAAGAAAGTTTAAAATTGGAAATGTGGTATCAAGAATGCTCAATATCCTAACTATCAAAACCAAAACCAAGACAACAACAACAAAAAAAAACCATCCTACATTTTAGGAGTTTACAACCCAAGGCATACACAAAAAACAATTTAATTTTTCAGTTGCAACTTATATGACTCTCTCTGTGTTCCAGGGTCACTCTCTTACATTACACCAACTCCAGGATCATACCAAGATCCTGAATCATGTATTCTCAGCCAAGCCTACAGTGTGGTGGGAAGAGAGAAGGCAATTACATTTGTTTTCTGTTGTAGTATTTGAAATGCATTCTTCAAAATACTAGTCATGTAACAGATTTCTAAATGTTCTATGGCCAAATATGCTTGGTAACCACAGTATGCTTATTTGAATCTTCCAAGTTCACAATGTACTTTTGAATGATAAAGGCACTGAGGCTATGGTTATCTGATATGGTAAGCAGCTAGTCACATGTGGCTATTTAAATTAATTAAAATTAAAAATAGTTGTTTAAAATGCTCTTCTTCAGTTGCACTAGCCTCATTTCAAGTGCTCAATGGCCACATACAGAACCTTTTCATCATCACAAAGAATTCTTTGGGACATCACTGTTCTGCAAATTCCTGAAATATAGAAACTCAGTGTGGAAACTTACTTGTCAATAGAAACTTTTTTCAAGTAATACATAAAACCATTACCTGGAACAGAGTTTGGGTGATGTTCCATTCAGAAAAGAAAAAGCTTAATGACAAGGAAACAGTGCCAGTTTCTCTAGGACAAGGCCGGAGTCAGAATTCCGGAGTTGAAGGGTATACCAAATGGTCTTCAAAATACTTCGTGCTTGGGAATCCTGTCATTTCTGGTTTTAGGTGAAGGCAACAAACTGTATTGTCCTACTCTGCTCTCAAACTGAACACTTCTGTGACCGGATGTGTAGGGTTCTGTTTTGTTTTGTTTTGTTTGTTTTGTTTTTGCCACACACCAAGCAGTTTTCTAATGAACACCAACTGGGTATCCTATAATTCAGTTCTGACACTATCCACCTTAGGAAATGACAAGGGTTTTAAGACCTCTGTGCCTGGAACCAGGGCCAAAGACCAAAATATATTTCTTATTATACTACAGTAGGGTATCTCTCTACCTTTGTTTTGTTAGCTTAAGCTTGGTTAAAAATGACTTCTCCAGCTCTGCTTCTATTAAATGAAAGGCAGCTGAGCAGCAAGACACATACTACAATGAAAGGAGGGAGCCTACACATAAGATTATCACTTACATTATAGGAACCAATGTCAAGTGAGATTGGCATAAGAGCTGGTGACTGCTTGGGTGAGCTCCAAGAATGTTACCTGGGAGGATACTTCAGCCAAGTAAAGGGCAGTGACGATCATATACAGAGTTGTCAGGACCTAAAAGAAGTATTTTGGGAGTGTCTGTGAACATGACAAAGTTCTTAACCTACATTCCATAGGAGTAAAGTCAACACAAACCATTAGAAAATATAGTTGACCCTCTGTATCCATGGTTCCAAATCCATGGATTCAACCAACCACAGAAGAAAAATATTTAAAGAAAAAAATCGCATCTGTACTGAACATGTACAAACTTTTTTTCCTGGTCATTGTTTCTAGACAACAGAGTGCAACAGCTATTTACTTTGTATTAGGTGTTATTCTAGAGATGATTTAAAGTATACAGAAGGATGTGCATGGGTTATATGTCAACACTACACCATTTTATATCAGGGACTTGAGCATCTGTACATTTTGGTTTCCACCAGGGGTCCTGGAATCAATCCCTTATGGATATCAAGGGACAACTGTATATGTAAGCTTAACTGTTTTTCATATGCAATATACCCCGTGAAAATTTAATTCAATTATTATAGCAATTTCAAGTTTTCAAACTTGAACAGGGAAATTCTAAAAACTAGTTACCTACCCATTTAGCAATAGCTCCTACTTCCTGTTTCTACATGGCCAAGGCCGAGGGGGTTGGGAGGATCCAGTTACTGAGGGCTGCTTTCAAGAAGGGTTTCTAAATCTCATACCAAGATTTCTATCAGGTCTGCTTTTGCTGAAAGGACTTGAAAAATGTTTTCCACTGGGCCCAAACCCCCTCTTGGTAGCCACGTATAGGTTAAGTATCCCTTACTTAAATGCTTGGACCAGAGTGTTTCAGATTTTGGATTTTTTCAGATTTTGGAATATTTGGATTATACTTACTGGTTAAACATCCCAAATTCAAAATTCTGAAATCCAAAATGCTCCGGTGAGTATTTCCTTGACACGTCATGTTGGCACTCAAAAAGTTTCAGATTTTAGAGCATTTGGGATTTTAAAATTTTGGATTTAGATTGCTCCTCTGGTTTAATACTTGATGTTGCTGTTCTCTTTCTTCTTTAGAACCTCCTAATTCTCTGGATCTTAATGGCACTCATCCTCGGAGAATCAAGCTCACAGCCCCAAATATCAATCTTTCTCTGGACCAAAGTGAAGGATCTATTCTCTCTGATGATAACTTAGACAGTCCAGATGAAATTGACATCAATGTGGATGAACTTGATACCCCCGATGAAGCAGATTCTTTTGAGTACACTGGCCATGGTAAGTCACTAAGTTGGCAAGGCCAAAGTTAAATGCTAAATAAGTAAAAGATTTTCTAACAGACCTCTCATTTTTGTGCCAGTGGATCCTTTTTGTGATTTCTAGAAGCTTCTGTTTTTACTTCAGGTCATAGGTGACCACGATTGACAGTTTGGAGCTTGACAGAGAACGTGTGGTTCACAGAGGTCCTACATAACCATTGCTCTTTATTCACCCCTACTCTGTGCTAGCATTTATGCTAGGCACGGGGGCTGAGGGAAGACTGTTACATGCTGTGTTGTAAGAAACCCGGGGCTGGGTTTGCAGAGGAAGAGAATTTAATCCGGATGATAAAATTTGAAGAAGAGAAATCAGAGCTTGACAATTTCTTATATAAGTTCCCACTATCTGCAAAGTTCTGTTCCCCAGATCCTTACATGACTGACTCCTTCTCTTTATTCAGATGTTAATCAGATGTCACCTCTTCAGAGAGGTCTTCCTTGACCTCTGGAATCAAAGGTGCATCCCACTTCCCTGCTCCCACTACCTAGTCACTCTCTGTCCCCATATTCATTGTATTTTCCATGTATCACTAATTCAAATTGTATTATTTAACTATTTGTTTGCATCTTTCTGTCTTTCTCTTACCCCTCGAATCTATGCTCCATGAGAGCAAGGACTTTATGTCTGATCCTGCATCTCCAATAAAGTAGGAAGGAAGAAGGGATGGTTTAGGGGGAGTGGGAGAAATGATAAAAAGGAAGACAATTAAAAGTTGTCAGATCATCCAAGACTCACACTCCTGATATGAACATCAGTCTTTAGTTCTTTCTCTTGCTCTATGAAATTTGGTTTAAGAAATATGTACAAATACAAAACATTTGCTTTTTTTTTTTTTTTTAATGGCATTATGTAGTTTCTGTTTCAGTACTAGCCAGGGTGGAATTCTCCAAAGTTACAGTGTTTGAAAGTGAAACCGAGTGAGTCTGGGACACAGATATTGCTTTTATTCATTTTAAGAATTCATGCAATCTCAAAAGTAATACGGTGCCACAATTAAGTGATGGCCTGACTTTTAGAGATATGCTAATTCTAGCAGTTCCACTCCTGAAGAGAGTAATTAGAAAAGTCACCAAATTAGCTCATTATTTCAACCAATGGTCATTGAGCTGAAGTGAGCAGTGCAGTTCAGAGTCTACCTTGACAGAGCTTAAGGCTTTATTTCCTCAAAAAGGAAATGGCTAAATGACTTGTTTTATAGTCTATTATGCTTAAGTAGAGGTTTTTTTTTCCATAAGTTTTTGGGGTCCAGGTGATACTTGGTTACATGCTTAAGTTCTTTAGTGTAAGTAGAGATTTTTATCATGTGTGAATTTCTGTAGTTATCTGGGTAGTTGATTCTGTAGGTTGAAATACACAAATAGGAGGTGAAAGAAGGTCTGGAATTTGTATTATTTCCTGTCATCCCAGAGAGTCTTCAGCAGCTCCTCTGTCCATCCCAGTTGCCCCTACCAGCTCCCACTCTTTTCCTGCTAATATAGTGACAAAATCCCACAAAAGACTGTGGCATGATCCTACCGGCCCCTCCCTCGCCTCCGTATTTGCTTCTCTGTTGCCAGGAGAACTTTGTCACACCACATCTGAACCTTTTATTTTTATACATAGTAAAACTGTCAAGCAAAGCACTGGTGGCTGAGCAAGCTGGTAATTAACACTGCCACTTGCTGACATGGCTTTTAATGTAGTTGACATAGCTGTGTTGAAAGAACCAGTTTAATGGCCACAACCCTGCTTTTAGGTCTTAAATGCAAAGGACAGAATTGTAAAGTAAGTTGAATTTTTAAATCTACCCTAATTTTCAAATGAAAAGTATATGGTCAGAGGTTTTAAACAAAAACATGAAACTTTGAAAACACAAAGTGCGCCTGAATAGCTATATTTTGTAAACATGAGGACACGGATAAGTGACTGTATAAGAGGGTTAGATTATAAATATGTTTTAGTTCTGAAGTATGAAATAAATGCTTGAAGGCAGCCTGTTTCTTAGGTTTCTCGTGGCATCATTTTGAACCAGGCATATACATTCTAAACAAAATAGGGGTTTTTAAGGTATAGTTTTTCAAAAACATTTGGGCCGTAATTTATTTTCTTTTAATGAATACTTTTTCATTTATGTTATATTTTTCATGTACATATTTTCATTATATATTTTTCATTATATATTATATATTTTTACTATATATTTTTCATTTATATATTTTTCTTTCTATATTATATACCTCATTATATTATATATTTCATTATCTAGTTTTCATTTATTTCATTTTATAGATGAGAACACTGAAGCACAGAGAAGTTAAGTAATTTGCCTAAGGTCACACAGCTCATTGTTGCCCTTAGCTCCTGGCCCATGCTGCTTCCCAGTGAATATGCTAACAATGAATGGAAAAAGGTCTGTTACTAGATTGGGCTTACATACGTGAAGTCAAAGGTGATAGCTCTTGCTCACCTTTAGGCCTCTTTTTATCCAGTTTTCCTGACTTGGGGACTCTAAAAACAAAACAAAACAAAACAAAACAAAAAAACAGTAAGAGTTACTGTACCAAATGCCTGAAGGTTTTTCAGGCCTTTACCTGTTTTATTCAGTAGCTGATGACCAAATGCATCTGCCAGGGTTTTTGCTCAGAGTGTAATTTTGCTTGTGGAAAATTTGTGAAGCTCACTGTCAAATATATTCAACTGGTCCTCCCTTTCAAGCAGTTTTCTTTAATAGTTGTGTCCAAAGTGTTGGGACATGTAAGTTAAGGTACTGTGAAATAATTAAAGTTTGATGTCCTTTCGTATTTACAAAGTACCAAAAATATCAAAAACACGTAGATAATGATGGACTTGGGAGGTCATTCTTTCATATTAAGAAAGATCTGAGTTTTTTCTTTTTTAATACTTTAGTTTACTAATCCTAGAAACTTATATCCAAAGGTCAGGAAAAATAATAACTCATTTCTGTTTCCCAAACCAACAACAAAGTTATTTTTACCACCATTCAGATCTTCAGAAAGATATTTTGTAAGGGAAGTGGAAAAATGAAAAATTTTAGACTGAATATTTCTGATAAGAATGTTATAAGAAATCCTCATGTGCTCTTATATTTTTCCTTCTTAGGCTCCCAAGTGATGGTTAGTGACCTCTTCTGAAAGATCTTTTTAAATATTAGCCCCTAAAGGCAGTTTTCTTTTTTCATAAGGCACCCCAACATCATTTCCAGATAATCAGGGTGTCACTTCATTGAACTTCCCCATCCATGATTTTCCATTATTTTCAGTCTACAAGCAACCAGCTTATAAAATCAATTTTCCATTTTAACTGTCTATATAAATTAATCAAGTGCTAAGTTTATTTTGTTTTATCTGTAAGCAGCCTTATGCCATAATGGTGTTGTCTGAAAGGAGGATTTTTCATTGTATTTTGTATGCTAATATTTTTCTCTCAAATTAACTGCCTGCTTGCTGTTTGTCACCAAAATATTCTAAAGACTTTTTAACAGTATATAGGATATCTTTCCTATAACCAGAAAAGCCTCTAGGAGTACTCACATTAACAAGTGCAAGATTGTGATACAGAAAGCTGTCACAAATGCATGTGCCTCCTGGAAGGCCACAGCTGACATCATCATTAGTTAGTCCATAATGAACACCAACAATGCACCCCCCACTGTAGTCTGTGTAGCACAAACCATTCAGGAGCTTGTGTGCTATATCATCTCAAAAAGACACGAGCAAATGTTCAAGTTGACTTCTCCCCTATGTACAAGGTTTTGATAGACTCCAACAGTCACTGGGAAGAAAAGCTCATTGTTGAGAAAAGGAGACAAAAAAACAAGTATTTCTTAGTGAAGAAGCATGAGACCAAAAATTAAATTTGGGGAACATCAGGATAGAGAGTTAAATGAGACCTGAATATTTTTGCAAACAGTGGGAAAATGAAGGCTGTGGAGAGGATGGTAATTTATAGTTAGAACAAAAGAATTATGAAGGTCAGGAGGGTTTTGCTAACTCCAGAAAGTCGGTAAAGCTATCTTTCCTTCTTACTAACTTGTATTGTTGACTTCTAGAAATGAACAACTTAAGAAAACTTAATGTAGCCCTAGCTCTTAGATAACTTTTTTCCCTATTTACATCAGCCAGAAGAGGAAGGGAAGGAGGAATACTAGCAACTTGCCGGCTTCCACTCTCTGAAACGTTAGGCATTACACCCCATAAAAACGTTCAGCCCTGGACTTTTACACCAAAACGAGTAATAATGCTATCTTTATAGGAAAATGCTGATAGGTGTGTGTGTACACATACATACTTTTAACATAGAGATGCCCTTTCTTACTATGATACCATAATCAAAAACCATGAAAAAAAAGTTAACAGACTCAACTACATAAAAATATTAAATTTATATTTGGCAGAAAAAGATAGATATTAGTTTAAAAGCTAAGCATGGGGTAAGCACAAGGCAAAAAAAAAAAAAAAAATTGCAACATATAACAAAGTTCTGTACAAAAATTCCAACTAGGTTACAGTGAGCTGAATCACACCACTGCACTCCAGCCTGGGCGACTGAGCAAGACTCCATCTCCAGAAACAAAACAAAACAAACAAACAAAAACCTCCAACTAGTTCATAAGGACCACAATAGGAAAGGGGCTTAAAAGGTACCTCCTTGTCCGTAAGAGAGATATAAATAGCCAATAAACAGTGAAAAGTGTTTACCTTCTTTAATAATTAAAGAAATTCAAATTAAAACAATGTGATAATTTCCCCTTAAATTGTCAAGGGTTGAAAACTTTGATAGCCTATCATGTTCTTGGCAATGGGGGACATCCAGACCTCTCATATATTGTGGTATAGCATATTCAAGAGCAAAAACGTCCCCAAGACTTGACGTGGTTATACCCGCTGACCCAGCACTTCATTGCTAGAAAGTTCCGCTATAGCAATACGTATACAAATAAGGTAAGACTCCTTCATGCAGATGCTTACTGAAGCAAATTCTTTATAAAGAAACAACAAAAAGAAATAAAACCATATTCATCACCATGGGATTAGTAAACTACAAGACATCAGCAAAATGGAATACTTGAGGGCTACTCTTAAAAATTTTCTAACCGTTGAGTTTGTGTGTGTGTGTGTGTTTTGAGACAGAGTCTTGTGCTGCTGCCAGGCTGGAGTGCAGTGACGTAATCTTGGCTCACTGTAACCTCTGCCTCCTGGGTTCAAGCGATTCCCCTGCCTCAGCCTCCCAAGTAGCTGGGATTACAGATGTGCACCACCATGCCCAGCTAATGTTTTGTATTTTAGTAGAAATGGGGTTTCACCATGTTGGCCAGGATGGTCTTGATCTCCTGACCTCGTGATCCACCCATCTCAGCCTCCCAAAGTGCTGGGATTACAGGCGTGAGCCACCATGCCCGGCCTTATTGTTGAGTATTAAGCATTCTTTGTATATTTTGGATAACAGTCCTCATCAGATATGTGTTTTGCAAATATTTTCTCCCAGTCTGCAGCTTATCTTCTTATTCTCATTCTCTTGATTTTTCTTTTATATAGAAGTTTTAATTTTAATGAAGTCCACCTTATCAATTATTTCTTTCATGGATCATGCCTTTGGTGTTGTATCTAAAAAGTCATCTTTGCACCCAAGGCCAATTACATTTTCTCTTCTAAAAGTTTTATAGTTTTGAATTTTACATTTAGGCCTATGATCCATTTTGAATTAACTTTTGTGAAGGACCAAAGGCCTGGGTCCAGATTCATTATTTTACAGGTGGATGCCCAGTTATTCTAGCACTATTTGTTGACAAGACTATCTTTGCTTTGCTGTATTGCCTTTGCTCCTTGTCAAAGATTAGTTGACTATATTTATGTGGTATGTGTTTTACTAAAACCATAGTAAAGAATGTAGTATACAATATTTTTTTTTTTTTTTTTGAGAGGGAGTTTCACTCTGTCTCCCAGGCTGGAATGCAGTGGTGCTCGGCTCACTGCAAGCTCCGCCTCCCAGGTTCACGCCATTCTCCTGCCTCAGCCTCCCAAGTAGCTGGGACTACAGACGCCCACCACGCCTGGCTACTTTTTTGTATTTTCAGTAGAGACGGGGTTTCACTGTGTTAGCCAGGATGGTCTCGATCTCCTGACCTCATGATCTGCCCGCCCCGGTCTCCCAAAAAGTGCTGGGATTACAGGCGCGAGCCATGGTGCCCGGCCTACATTTATTTTTATTTTTATTTTTATTATTTTTTTTGAGACAAGGTCTCACTGTGTCACCCAGACTGGAGTGCAGTGGTGCCATCATAGCTCACTGCAGCCTTGACCTCCTGGACTCATGTGATCTTCCCACCTCAACCTCCCAAGTAGCTGGGACTACAGGCACATGCCAACATATCCAGCTAATTTTTGTATTTTTTGTAGAGACTGGGTTTCTCCGTGTTGCCCAGGACTGGTCTCGAACCCCTGAGCTCAAGTGATCCACCAGCCCTGGCCTTCAGAGTGCTGGGATTTCAGGCTTAAGCCACCACACCCAATCAAAAATGTTTTACATAAGGGGATTTTAATAAAATTTGCGGAAAGTATAACAAAACAACCCTATCTTAACCCCACAGAGATGACCAGGGTAAAGCTGGAGCAGGTCAGAGGGTACCAAACAGGATGAAGAGTATCTGGTGGATGGAAAGTTCACTGGAGGGAAGGGGGATGTGTAGAAGAGCATCAGAATACAAACCTGCTTCAGAATCCAGAGTTCTGAGGGAGTAGAGACCAGACGGGAAATTGAGTTTCAGGAAGGGAGCTAAGATTAGCATCCCAGGCATCTACCCCATGTAGGAAGGAAGAAGCAGGAAGGGATTCCAAAGAGATGGGTGGAGTTGCACAAGGGACACGACACTTGGCCTGAAGCCAGTGGTTTATGATCTCTGTCCTTGATAAACTGCCGCATGCTGGTGGGAACACAGTGGAAGCCAGAGTGACCCAAGGCTCTGTAGGTGGTGGTAGCTGTTGGTGTTGGCAAAAAAGGCTAGGATTGCTTCCCAACCAAACTTCATTTTGCTATCCAAGTCGTTGGTAATTAGACAATTTTGAAGGTACAATTGCAAATTCTTCCAGAACATAATGGTGGTGCGGTGGCTCCCTTACAGATTACCTCCATTTCCAGGAAATTATCCGAGTTTTTCTTCATTTACTCACTCACCTTCCCAATTTTTTTTGAGTGTTCTGAGTAAGTTTGTAAGCTAAGTAGGGAGCGGGTTGGTGGAAGTGAATATTAAAGGGGATTCAAGGCACAGTTTCTTTGCCCAAGGGACTCACAGTCTCTTTGTAAAATAAATAAGGAGAGTCACACATTCAAGGTACAATGTGATAGATTAGAAGGGCTGAAAAAAGGGAAAGGTTTTGGCTATATTTATTTAGTAACCAAGATCTGAGGCAAACCACTTCAGAGTCAGTTTTTGCATTGGTATAATGACCATTTTAATATCAACTAGTACCTGGTACAAGGTCGATACTTAATACAATAGTGCTGTTGTTGTCATCAAAGTGCCATAGAAAGAAGTGAAATGCAGTGTAAATTCAATGGTGCTTTTCCAGGAATGGAAAAATAACAATGATAATGTCTTGAAATTATTTTGAAGGTTATAAATAATCTTTTCTTTCAGATTAAACATACAAAGAATAACCATCATTAAGCTCTACTAATACTTCTAGTAAAAATGGAAACAATTGCTGCTTAGACTTTTTTTTAAAAAATGTATTTTTTTTTAATGCACAAGAGTAAATTTCTTCCCAGAGAATGCTCAGTAGGCTTTTTTTTGTCTTATGCACCCATCAATTTGGGAGTCTTGCGCATTTGGGGTCTTTGAGCATTTCTGGTCTACACAGTTGTTTATTTCTCGCTTACTATAAAGTCTTTGTGTGGCGTATTTTGAAATAGTACATAGAAAGCAATATCAAATTTATGTCTAGATGTGCTCCCAATAGGGGGCTCAGCCCAGTTGTGAGAGTCTTAGAGTAGGAGTCTTGGCTTGTAATATCATCAGGATTCCAAGTTGACCCCAAAAGACTCTAAGCACTGAAGAGATGCGACCCCAAAACCACAAGATTTTCTGAGTCTAGTAACAAAGCTTTTCACCCCATTAGAAAGACCTGCAATCTTTACCCCGATCAAGGGTGAGTTGGTCCTGGCTTGTGCACACCTTGGACCACTACCCATGCAAGACAGCTCAAGCTTTGCACCTAGTCTCACCCTCAGCATGACCTTAGCAATGGATGTGGTTGTTCAGTTAATAAAAAAGACTTTATTGAGTGTACTTTATATGGTCAGGATATTGCTAAGCTCTGTAAAGGCTGTAGAAAACAAGGACTTTGATCAGGTTGATTCTGCAGGATGAAACAAAACAAAAGCTGCCCATAGAAGTACTCTGTGTTCATTTAAAAAAGTATTTTAAAGCTTAGCATTTGGCTGTTTAGCTGCCTGCACTATGGAGGTCTTGCTCCTTCAGCCCTGCTCTGTGCTTTGTTTCCAGAAGATCCCACAGCCAACAAAGATTCTGGCCAAGAGTCAGAGTCTATTCCAGAATATACGGCCGAAGAGGAACGGGAGGACAACCGGCTGTGGAGGACAGTGGTGATTGGAGAACAAGAGCAGCGCATTGACATGAAGGTCATCGAGCCCTACAGGAGAGTCATTTCTCACGGAGGTAGTCGAGCTCTGCGTGAATCTGGGAAATGGGGAAGGGGCAGCCATTTTATTTAAAATCAGAAAGTGAGTCTAGAGTTCGGTGGAACACGACATCTCAAAGACCCTATTCTAGAGCCCATATTCAGGGAACTATAAAGCTAAGTATATTTCCTCATATTAAATTCAATAAACATTTAAAGTCCTACTAGGCAAAGACAACTTTCCCATATAAAACGGGCTTTTCATGCTACATGTCTGATAGCGATCATGTTCTGTGCCAATGTATTGAAAGTCATAGTGGTCTAAGTTAAACGTCTGTTTGTCATTCTTATCAGTCCATTGTACGGTTGAACTGAACAGAAGATGTGACACTGTGGCCTGTGTCCTAAACTACCCCCGAGGTGCTTCTTATTACAAGATGGTCTTTTGAATCCTCTTCAGAAGCTTTGGGGATTTTTTGTAGACTTAGCCTAGTAATTGTTTCCCCTAACTGAAGTTTGCCTTTCTAGACACTACATTAAATCTAGGCCTGACAACAGCCAAGCCCAGTCAAAGCCTCCACCTGTTTGGTGAGAGACAAGGGAGAGAGAAAAGTGTGTTTGTATTTCCAGCACTTTCTTGAGGGCTCCTGGAGCATATGTGGCCTTGATTAATTTGGGATTCACAAAATGTCAGATGAGCGGAAGCAACACATTTAACACTGTCAACTTCAGAAAACATCGACAGCATTTTGATTCTTCTGCTGCATGCCTTCCTTTCCCAAGTCCTGAGGCGCCACTGTAACCACCCAGCTGTTCCAGAAAGAGTGTGAGCTGACGAGGCAGTTGTTGCTGTCTCAGTTCTCTCTTCCTTAATGAGGGCAGGGAAATAAGAGTCTTAGCACTGCTCAAAACACTGCTTTTGTTTTCTATTATAATAAGCAGAAGGCTGATTTGTTATTTCAGTCAAACCTTCCATCCCATACATTGCTACCCCCACATAAGTATCAGGACCACCCAGGGAACCTGACCACTGTAGCAAAGGTGAATGCCAGTCCCTGCCCCTGGTCCTGGCCTTTCTTTTTCTTGCCTTACTGTTTGACCTGAAATGGAAATACGACCCCCTGAGAGCTGCTGTGGGGTCAGGAGCAGTTTCCTCTACGGGAAATCATGCCCGTAGCCCTTCAGAATGAGAGTTGGCCCAGTCTTGCTGAAAGTGACACACAGCTGGCTGTAGAGTCAACCCTTCTGGTTTTATGTGAAAACCATAGGAGGAACACTCAGTCTTCCCCATCTTCCCAGGTCACATCTCCTTTGCACCACCCATCAGATATTTTTGGTTTGTTTTCTTTTTGAAAATAAAAACAAAACAAAGCCTGCCTGTAAGAGTACTCTACTCTATGTTCATTTTTAAAACTATTAAAAAATAAAAATGTCTGTCAAATCAAAGCCACCCAGTGATAAGCCCCTATAAACATCAGCTCCTAAAGGCAGCTCGTGGTCCCGCTGCTCCTCTAGGGCTAGTTATCTGCTAATACTCCAGTAGACTCGCCTGCTTGTTCTTTAGGTGGGCTGGGTGGCGTGGTCAAGCCCATCAGCCTGTTGTCAGAATCAGGAGAGAATGGTTATCATCAGTGCACTGATGGTTGGAAAAAGCCACCGCTTCTGCCTGCCACAGTCTTGTAACAATTCACCGGAGCCCTCAGGGCTAACCTGGTTTGCTGTGCTCTCCGTCCCTACCACCTCCTCCCTTTGCCATTTGCTCTTCTCCATTCTGTGTTGCAAGCTCAGTTTTTGTCTGTGTGACTGTCCGGTTTGTTCTGAAGAGAAGGCCACCTCCCCTCTCCCCAGCCCTGCCTCAGCCCTCTCCAGGCACTGGCCTGCATGAAGTGTGCCTCTGGCTGCACCCATCCGGAGCTTTAGAGAGAGATGCCACCTTTTCCTGCACCCTGAACAGCTTTTGTGCTCTGTAGGTAAAGATGCTCCAGATGTTACTTCTGAATTTGCCAAAGCTTTGTCTTCCACATTAGGAGTTTACACCACTCTCTTAGACCATAAGAGAAAGCTCCTTACTTACCAACCTACTGAGTTTGTCCTTCTGGCTTCTGATGAGTGTTTAAAAAGCAGCAATCACTTCCCAGTAAACATGAATCTTATTTGGTGCTTGGTATTTTGCTGTGAGGAAGTTTTGTCATTTGGGCCAATAGAGAAGTGCCAGCTGCACAGTGCTCTGTGCCAAAAACTGTAAGGTGGGGGCAATCAAAAGAGCTGCAGAAGTTAGCCTCAAAGCCAGGCCCTGCCAAATGTCCCACCTGTTGAAAATACTGGTGCATGATGGCAGTATTTGAATAAATAATTCAGTCTTCAGCTTTGGTGACCTTGATATGAGCTATTGCCAGAGGCCCTGCACACAATGTAGAAGAATGAGGCTCAGTACCCATCTCTGCCACTTGCTAGTCTGTAACCTTGGTATATTACTTACCATCTCTGGGCTTCAATGACATCATCAGTCAAATGAGGGTGATCTCAACACCACTGTTCACATCCTATGAGCCAATAGTAATATCCTTGCCATCTGCATAAATCAAAGCAAAGAGGGGTTTGGATAGTTTTGCTCAGCCAACAGTATGGGGTCCCTCTGAGGCTAGAACTGGCTTTTTTTTGAACTTGGAGCAGAGAAACCCATTTAAATAATGGAGAAAAATAACACCAAGTAATTTTAACAAGGATTCTTTTTTTTTTTTTACTTCTCTTATTTCATTATAGGAGATTCAGGTAACCTTCTCTGCAGTCTTGCTGGACAAATGACCCTGAAAAGAATGAGGAGAAGAGTTGCTGGCTGGTGTGTGTGTGTGTATGTTTTGGTTGCGACTGTGACATCTTTCCTTCTGTCTCCATTCCATTTGCTGGCCAGCAAACTTGTGTTACATCCCTTTCATGCCTGTCTGTGTCACTCAGGTAAGGTTTGCGCCCTTGCTTCAGAGGGTCTCAGGAGACTCCTGGGGGGTTGCTCATGCACCCCACCCAGCACATACACCCTGAATTCACCTCACCTTTCTTGAGAAGAGAGTCTAATGAAAGAAATGTTTTAAAAAACAGACTTCAAATGAATTATGCTGTTGCCAACAGGAAATTTTACTTGAGTAAGTTGCATATCTGAGAATAGAAATTGAGGGGTTAGCTGACCCCTTCAAGGTATCTGGGAGGGGCAAAAAGTGAATGATCCTATGCATTCTAGTTATTGTACTTTGCCTGCAATGATAGTATTATCTGATTATTTAAATTTTTTTAGCAGGAAGCAGCTATAGAAAAATTACAGTATTATCTGAAATATCTCCCAAGCCTGCCAATGGCACTGGCTCTTGATTTTGGAGGAAAACTTTCATGTGGAAATCTTTTTCTTTTATTTCCCTCCTTCAGTTATCCCCTCTCCTTCTACTTTCTTCCTTCTCTTTTTGCCTCTTCTTCCCTTCTTAAAGATCCTCTACCCAAAAGAACAAATTTTCATTTATAAATTTTCATTTTCCTTTATAAATTTCTGTACTTTTTATATTGAGACATTTCTTACTTAGACAGTGATCATGAAGTAGTAAGTTGATCCCACAGTATTCCTTTAGTTAAATAAACTTGGATGAACATGATGCTGCAGCATTCCAAGGGCAGACAGCATTTACACAGTGAGCTGAACTGCCATTTAAAATGACGTCTGAAGTACTGTTTATAAACCTCAGTCTTTCCCTTTCAAAAAAAAATTTCTTAGAAGTTCATGGAAATAAAGAAAGAAATCCAAGTAACTGAGCAGTCATGATCTTGAAATTACTGTAACACTCTGGAGCCAAATTGCTACATTTAGAAAGATGCTTTTGAAAGGATGCTTTCTTACTTGCTTTTAAGTTGGATTCATTATGTCTATTGTCTCTTTTAATGAACTTCTGTCTTTTCATCATGCTGAGGATGAATTGCTTGTCTGTGCAGTGTGAGGATTAGTATAGCTAAGCCACCATATCCTTTGTGAATTTCTATTTAGTTATGCATTTTCAGAAATGAAATTGTGGTAACAAGCAATTTTTGTATTAAGATATGTCTCCTCCTGCCATTTTCCTTCATATTGCATTCTAAAAAGTAGTTGATAAATACCTGCATATTGGAAAGATGGAACTAAAGCAAAAAAATCCAGAGAGAAGCTACTACATTACTCTCTCACAAATGTGTGTTGTATCAGTTGAATACTTACATAGGTAGCATCTTCTAAGATCTGTAGTGTAAATACTGTGTTCAACAATACCATATCATCACTTGTAGTATAAATACTGTATACAACTACCTCAAATTAGTAATACTCACAAACCCATAATTGGGTATATTTTTAGTTAGTATTGGTCTCTTCCCCCATCTTTTTTTGCAGTAGAGTCACACTCTCTTTGTAGAAAACATCTTATTAAACTGCTTTTTCAAGAGTTAATTAACTCCATCCAAATCTATATACAGCCATTACTTTACTGCCATGTAATCACCAGCGAGTATTTAGAGTTCTGAAAAAACTAACACATTGCGTTCTGGGAGGACTGGACCAGGCTTAAGCGTATGTCCTGTCCTCCTACTCAAAGCTTGAAGAAAATCCCTTTAATGATTCTATAGTCCAGAACTATATGACATCAATTGCAATCATTTAGACAGGGATACTAAAAAATAAAAATTCACACATTGCTTCCCTTTTTAAGTGTGAAAGACGCATGACATTCCGTATAGTTACCTGTGGGGTTCTGGCTGACACCTGCTGTGAGTTTCAAAGAAACTGTGGGAATGTAAAGCTTGCTTAAAAGACAGGGCAATTCCAAAATTATGCCAGAGCTTTCAAAAGATGGGGAATGGTGTCCTGAGATGTATCTACATGTTCCTTGACCCCTGGAGTTTCAATGGCCACACGTTCCACATTTCCCACCTGCTGTTTTCTCAGTACCTCCTGCAAGTAGCACTTATACTCCTCAGTCCCATGTTACCAGGAAGCAGTTCTCAAGATTTCTCAAAAGTACAGAATTTTGTACGACTCAAATATAATTTAGCCAGACCCATCTGTGGTTTTCCTCCTCTTATGAGAGGAAGTTTTCTTCGTCTTAGTAGAATTCAGAACCTAGCCCCTTAACAGAACTCAACGTGTAAGTTTCTCAGAACTCTAAATACTCACTGAGTGATTACGTGGCAGTAAAATATTGGCTGTATATAGATTTTTTTGTTGTTTGTTTTTTTGAGACAGAATCTCACTCTGTCACCCAGGCTGGAGGGCAGTGGCGCAGTCTTGGCTCACTGCAACCTCCACCTGCCGGGCTTAAGCAATTCTCCTGCCTCAGCCTCCCAAATAGCTAGGATTACAGGTGTGCACCACCACATCTGGCTAATTTTTGTATTTTTAGTGGGGACGAGGTTTCACCATGCTGTCCAGGCTGGTCTTGAACTCCTGGCCTCAAGTGATCTGCCTACCTCAGCCTCCCAAAATGCTGGGATTACAGGCGTGAGCCACAGTACCCAGCCTGGCTGTATATAGATGTGGATGGAGTTAGTTACTCTTGAAAAGCAGTTTAGTAAGATGTTCTCTACAAAGAGAGTGTGACTAGTGCAAAAAAGATGGGGGAAGATATGCCCAAAAATATACCCAGTTATGGGTTTGTTGTGTCATGTAGCTCTGGACTGTAGAATCATTAAATAGAGATTTCCTCCAAGCTTTGACTAGGAGGACAGGACATACCCTTAAGCCTGGTCTCGTCCTCCCAGAGCCCAATGTGTCAGTTTTTTCAGAACTCTATATACCCACTGGTGATGACATGGCAGTAAAATATTGCACAGAACAAGGCCTGGCTAGAACTTCTCATGGGTTCTTGCACTGTCTGTTGATCCCAGGGGCACTGCAGGCCTTGAAATCAAAATAAAGGTGTTTTAATTGTCTACTCGCTAGTATTTGGTCACTGGAGTGTGTGAATGAGAGATTATATTGCACTTCAGTGGCTAAATTCTCCCTTTAAATTAAGCAGTGTCTAAAACTAAAAAGAACTAAAGAGGATCAAACAGAATCTCTTTCTTAGCCATCAGAAGAAAGAAGTACTGTATAAGTACTTACATATTAGTATTATATAAATCAGACATTCATGTCAGTCTTGCCCCCTCTCATTTTTTGTTATGTTGAATATTTACACACCCTCTTCACAACTATGTACAACACATATGATCATCCGTAATATATGAATAGCCTACATATGCAAATCTAATTGCGCTATATATTTAACACTCTATAAAACATAGATGTTAACCACTGAAAGATAACTGTATGTGTATATACCTACAGACCTATAGTCAACATAAGCCCCATTTCATGCTGCTAATATACCCACAAAGACACACTTGCCAAGGCTTCAGATTTATCCATTAGGTCAGATATTACCTTGTTAAGAGCTTTCAATTGGTTACAAATGTCTTTTTGTTTGTCCCCCAGGATACTATGGGGACGGTCTAAATGCCATCATTGTGTTTGCCGCCTGTTTTCTGCCAGACAGCGGTCGGGCGGATTACCACTATGTCATGGAAAATCTTTTCCTGTGAGTGATACTTGTGACAAAGTGCTTTGAGTTAATGTCTGTGGCATGTAATGGCAGATCGATCATCTTTAATTAAAGAAAATAGATGATGTAGAATATTCTAAGCCTTCAATGAAATATCAGTAAGGTTTCTGTCAAGGAATGTTGCTCAAGGGGCTAAAACCTTTAAAGGAGTTCTTTTGTGGGTAGACTAGACTGAAAACAAAATGAACAGAATTTTGCTTGCATTTTAAAATTCTGTAATATTTCCTTTGGGCAAAGTATTATTTTTGTTCCTTCATAACATGTTCTTAGTCAGCTAAGACTGACTATAACCTGACTTCATTAATATCTGCCCTTATTTAACCTGAGTTACCCTTAGTATTTGATACCATTGTTGACAGTTTTGAAAGTCAGGATTCTTTCTAACCCATACATTTTTCTAGTGTACCTACATTTAAAAGATAGCATACCGATAAATGAGTAATACTCTCAAAGGAATACTCTTAGGTGACTGTATTCTCCCCAAGGTAAAGAGGTAATATGCACAACCATTCTTAAATTTCATAAACCCTGTACTTTTAATGTTATGTAATTATGGTGTCAATAGGATGAAATATTTTATGTGGGAACTGAAAACATTCCTTTTCCTTCCTGTGATCAGATATGTAATAAGTACTTTAGAGTTGATGGTAGCTGAAGACTATATGATTGTGTACTTGAATGGTGCAACCCCAAGACGGAAGATGCCAGGGCTAGGCTGGATGAAGAAATGCTACCAGATGATTGACAGACGGTATGTGCGCTCTGTTATTTAATCACTATTTTGATTTTGGTAAACTGAAAGCTAAACAACCACATGGTATACTGTTATTATCTTCATTATACACAAGAAGAAACCAAGTCTCAATAAGATCAAATAAATTGTCTAAGTTGCTATTAAGCATGTATTCCTTTCAAAATAGTAAAGGTAATGCTGGTGAGAATAAACAAAAACACACCATGTGGGTTATAGATTCATGCACTCTAAGAACATAACCATTCTATTTTACATTTATTTCTATGAGAAAATGAGGTTTGAATCATACAAGTTTCAAATTACATCTCAAAAAGCATTCTCATAATTAATCATGGCCATTCTATATCTTCCTACCAGGTAATAGTAACTTGCATAGAACTCCCTAAAATTATATATATACACACACATTTTTGTTGTTGTTGTTGGAGTCTCACTAGTGTAACCTAGGCTGGAGTGCAGTGGCATGATCTTGGATCATGGCAACCTCCTACTTCCGGGTTCAAGCGATTCTCCTGTCTAAGCCCGCTGAGTAGCAAGAACTTACAGGCGGGCACCATCACGCCCAGCTAATTTTTTTATTTTTATTTTTAGTAGAGACAGGGTTTCAACATGTTGGCCAGACTGATTTTGAACTCCTGACCTCAGGTGATCCGCCTGCCTTGGCTTCCCAAAGTGCTGGAATTACAGGCATGAGCCACCACGCCAGACTTAAATTATATATATTCTTATTTAGGAATATGTTTTATGCTTTAATTCCCACTGAAAATGGGTTAAGAGTAATGTATTTTTTCTTTTTTCAAAATAGGTTGAGGAAGAATTTGAAATCATTCATCATTGTTCATCCATCTTGGTTCATCAGAACAATCCTTGCTGTGACACGACCTTTTATAAGGTATAGTTAATATTGTCATAAAATAAAAGTACTACTAGTAGTTTTTTAAAAATATGTGCTTATTGTCCTAAAAACAAGAATTCATAAACTAAGAGTACCCAGGGAAATATATTTGTCTCTGTCTTTCCTAGAAAGGTGCTTTGGATTATTCATCAAGCATCCCTAATTAAGAGAGAAAATGCTTTCATTATGAATATTTCCCCCAGATCGTTATAAAACATGACCTCTAAATTGCTTGCTATAAACATGGAAGATGAAGTGGTGGGATTTTCATACCACATTAGAAAGGGGAATAGATAATACATTTAAAGTGATATGTTATTATGTAAAGAATAGAAAGGTAGAGTAATATGACGATGGAAAATAAAGATGAGTCAAGGCAGAAACAGAAGCCATATCATGTCTCAACTGTGCCATTTCTTCTGAACAAACCTATGCAATGTTTGTATAACTACCAAAGTTACATAGCGTCTGGGCAGCCATTTTGAGAGCTGTGTTTTGATCACCCATGAGGAGTCTTGGTTTCAATTCAGTGAATATTTATTTGTCACTTATTTTATGTTAGGTTCTGTATAACCTTACATCTTGGTGATGCAAAATAAAGTAAGATATGGTTCTTTTTTTTTTTGGCTGGAGTGCGGTGGCCGGATCTCAGCTCACTGCAAGCTCCGCCTCCTGGGTTTACACCATTCTCCTGCCTCAGCCTCCCGAGTAGCTGGGACTACAGGCGCCCGCCACCTCGCCCGGCTAGTTTTTTGTATTTTTTTTAGTAGAGACGGGGTTTCACCGTGTTAGCCAGGATGGTCTCGATCTCCTGACCTCGTGATCCGCCCGTCTCGGCCTCCCAAAGTGCTGGGATTACAGGCTTGAGCCACCGCGCCCGGCCAGATATGGTTCTTAATATAGTAAGACTTCAAATAGTTAAATGAAAGGAATAGTATTATTTTCTAGACAGCTTTAAAAACAGAATAAAATCTTGCCCACCATCAGGATACAGATTAGATTAATTGAAATTTTCCCATCTTAAAGTTATTAATGAATTTCTTTTAAAACTTCTGATAACTTTGCTTCTGGGGAAAAAAAAAAAAACTTTAAAATCTTTTTTGTGTGTGCATAGATTTTACTTTAGCTTCCAGACTCAACCTTTCTTGTTCAGTATTTACTTATATTTATTTATTATTCTTATTCCCCACTTCCAATTGCTAATGCTGAAAAATGTACCTGAAAATCAAGAATTGTTAAAATGGTAAACTGAATCTAAACAATCACATGATATACTGTTACTATCTTCATTATACACAAGAAGAAACCACTGAAGACACAAAGTTATCAGAATTTTTAGAAGAAATTCATTAATAACTTTAAGATAGAAAAATTTCAATTAATCTTCAACTGAGTAGCAAGATTCACCCTAGTTTCCCTCTGTTTACCATACTATGTTAAATTGCTTTTAAAAATATTATGACCAGCTGAGCAGGGTAGCCCACACCTGTAATCCCAGCACTTTGGGAGGCCTCGGTGGGCAGATCACTTGAGGTCAGGAGTTTGAGACCAGCCTGGCCAACATGTGAAACCCCATCTCTACTAAAAACACAAAAACTTAGCCAGGCATGGTGGTGGCGCGCCTGTAGTCCCAGCTACTAGGAAGGCTGAGGCAGGAGAATCGCTTGAATCTGGGAGGTGGAGGTTGCAGTGAGGCAAGATCACACCACTGCACTCTAGCGTGGACAACAGAGTGAGACTGTGCCTCCAAAAAACAAACAAACAAACAAAAAAATTTAGACCTATTTAAGGTATACAAAGAGCCGCTTATTTTAATTAATTTCAGGAAATGCTTTAACTAGGGAGTAGGAATCAATGTATGCTGGTAAGCTTTCAAAAAGTGTAATGGGTAGAAAGTTTAATGGGTATAATCAGTAATTATGATTCATCAAAGTTTGCTTAATAATTCAGCACTTATAAAACAAAGGTTTTTTCTTAAGTAATGTTAAAAGATAAACCTTAGACAAATCAATCAGTTTATTACAGCAAAAAATGATTTATGAACCCAGCATCACTTAGAACCAGGAGAGGTTCAGAGAGCTCCACCCAGCAAAGTGGGCAGACAGTATTTGTCCAGAGAAAAGCAAGGTGACGTATAGAAATAGCTTGATTGGGTACAGCTCAGCAGTTATCATACTTGGATACAGTATGATGAAGCATTTGCCTTATATGGTCATGGTCTGATCATTTGGCAACCTGTGATTGCTGAAGCTCAGCTGCTTTGATTGGCTGAGACTCAGCTAGTTTTTGCAAAAATATACTCGTAAGTTAGGTTGGAATTTTATATACATACTATGTTAGGTTGCAGTTAGCTACCTAGGAACTCAAACTACAGAGAAAGCCTTAAGCCAAATGTGGTTTAACAATAAGAAAACATTTGTTACTGTAAGGATATTAAAAATTATTGTAATTCAAGACTACTTATGGAAGGGAGTTTCAAGATAATAACAACAACAGTAATAATGAAATTATAGCAATAGTGTTGTGGTAAATTATGACTAATAATGGCTTAATTTATTGAGTGCTTATTTGCATTACCTCATTTAACCTAATGACAGTCCTCCGAAGTAGATACTTTTTTGTTTGTTTTTTGTTTTGAGACACGGTCTCCTTCAGTCACCCAGGCTGGAGTGCAGTGGCACGATCATGGCTCATTGCAGCCTCAGACTCCTGGGATTAAGCAATCCTCCCACCTCAGCCTCCCGAGTAGCTGGGACTATAGGTGTATGCCACCACACTCAGCTAAATTTTTTTATTTTTTTGTAGAGACGGGGTCTCATTGTGTTGTCCAAGCTGATCTCAAACTCCTAGGCTCAAGCAATATGCCTGCCTTGGCCCAAAGTGCTGAAATTACAGGCATGAGCCACCACGCCCAGCCTGAAGCACATCCTGTTTACTGTTTCCATTGTATAGGAAAAACTGCTGAGGTTCAGGGAGGTCACATAAATTGTCTAAAGCAGGAACCAGCAAACATTGTTTATAAAGATTCAACTAGTAAATAGTTTAGGTTTCACTGGCCCTATGGTTTCAGTCACAACTACTCAACTCTGCCATTATAGAGTAAAAGCAGCCATAGGAAACATGCAAACAAGTAAGTGGCCGTGTTCTGATGAAACTTTTTTTTTGAGGCAGTCTCAGTCTGTTGCCCAGGCTGGAGTGCTGCGGTGCGATCTTGGCTCACTGCAACCTCTGCCTCCCCGTGCTCAAGCGATTCTCCCACCTAAGCCTCCCAAGTAGCTGGGACCACAGATATGTACCACCACACTTGGCTAAGTTTTTGTGTTTTTGGCAGAGACAGGGTTTGCCGTGTTTCCCAGGCTGGTCTTGAACTCCTGAGATCAGGTGATCTGCCCACCTTGGCCTCCCAAAGTGCTGGGGTTACAGGCATGAGCCACCATGCCTGGCCTCTGATGAAACTTCATTTATGAAAACCGAAATTGAATTTCCTATGATTTTTATGTCGTAAAATATTCTCTTTTTGTTGAGAGGGAGTCTCACTCTGTTGCCCAGGCTAGAGTGCACTGGCATGATCTTGGCTTACTGCAGCCTCCACCTCCTGGGTCAAGTAATTCTCCTGCCTCCGCCTCCCAAGTAGCTGGGAATACAGGCATGCACCACCACACCTGGCTAATTTTTGTATTTTTAGTAGAGACGGGGTTTTACCACGTTGGCCAGGCTGGTCTTGAACTCCTGACCTCAAGTGATCTGCCTGCCTCGGCATCCCAAAGTGCTGGGATTACAGGTGTGAGCCACTGCACCCAGCCAACATCATAAAATATTTTTATTTTTACATTTTTTAACTACTTAAAAAAACACAGAAATCATTCTTCACTCAGGGGCTATAAAAACCAGACAGGCTTATGCCTGTAATTCCAGCTACTCAGGAAGCTGAAGCAAGAGGATTGCTTGAGGCAAGGAGTTCAAGATCAGCCTGGGCAACATAGGGAGACCCTGTCTCTGGAAATTTTTTTTTTTTTTTTAATTTAGCTAGGCACGGTAGCATGTGCCTATAGTCCTAGCTACTCCAGGGGCGGAGACAAGAGGATCACCTGAGCCCAGGAGTTCAAGGCTGTAGTGAGCTATGATCATGCCACTGCACTCCAGCCTGGATGACAGAGTGAGTCCTAGCCTCTAAAAAAATAATAAAAAACTAACAGCAAGCTGACTTCAGCCACGAGCTATCATTTACCAACCTCAGGTCTAGGGTGACACAGCCTATAAATGATAGGCTCAGTCTTTGAAACAAATTGTCTGCCCAATTCTAAAGAAAACCTACATCAAGTACTGAATAATTGTATTCTACAGTTTCATCATGTAGGAACCCGCTAAAGATCCTCCTTTGAATCCATTTACTTCAGTGTTAGCAACTCGTAGATCTGAAAAAAGAGACCACTAAGATGTATGATAGGTCTTTTCTCTACTAAAGGGTAGCATTTATGATAGAGGTATATGGCAAGTTCATTTTAAACAATGAGTTATTGGCAGTTTGGAGATTTCTCAAAGAACTTGAAACAGAACTACCGTTCGACCTGCCAGTCCCATTACTGGGTAAATACCCAAAGGAATATAAATCATTCTACCATAAAGACACATGCACACGTGTGTTCATCACAGCACTATTCACAATAGCAAAGACATGGAATCAACCTCGATGCCCATTAACAATGGATTGGATAAAACAAATGCAGAACATATACACTATATAGCAGCCATGAAAAAGAACTAAATCACTTCCTATGCAAAAACATGGATGGAGCTGGAGGTCATTATCATGAGTTATCCTAAGAAAACCAAATACCGCATGTTCTCACTTATAAGTGGGAACTGTCCATTGAGTACACTCCAGACACCAGGGACTACTAGAGGGTGGAGGGTGCAGGAGAGTGAGGATCAAAAAACTACCTGTCAGCTACTATGCTCATTAACTAAGTGACAAAATAATCTGTACATCAAACCACTGTGACATGCAGTTTACCCATGTAAAAACCTGCACATGTACCCCTGAAACTAAAATAAAAGTTGGGGGAAAAAAATGAGTAATTTGTCTGTGCCAAGCACTGGATTGGGAAATAACAAGGCTCAATTGCTGTCCTTAAGGAGCACAAAGCCTTAAGCAGACATGATGCAGACAAGTGAACAGTTACAATACAGCATACAATTGCACTTTGAGGAGGTGATGACTCAAGGTGAGGGTGAGTTTGGGGGTATACCTGGTAGAGAGCGAAAGCTGATAATCTGCTTCAAGAGAGGCTTTGCAGAAGGAAGCCTTCCCTGGAGGTGAGTTTTGAAGGACTAGTAGGACTGGCCAGCTGAAATTAGGGAGAAGAGCAATTCAGGTTGAGGAAACAGGTAGACAAAACGCCAGCTACAAATACATCAATAAAGAGAGAACATGGCATGTTCAGAGAACTGTAAAATTCCAGTGAATATTAACACTGGAGCTGGAGGTTTTTCCATTTGCATGACTTCTTCTCCCTCTCAGTCACCCACTCAGTCTTTTATCAAAACCTTATTTTGCTCAACAACTCCACAGGAAGAAAAAGGCTTACTATAGCATATCACCGGTAATGTGTGTTGACCCAAGACCTATCAGGAGGAACAGAAGCTACTGTATGGAGAGGACGGTTGTTCAGAGGTCTCTTGGACCCAGGGCCAAAATTGGAAGTAAAGTGTTAAAGATAGATGGATAGAGGAAACACCTCAAAAAAGCTTCTTACTAGAATGCACAGTAGTTGAACACAAGGCAGTACGGATGGTGCACAGCTCAGCAAGATCCCAGTAGACTACACAGACCTTTTCATTTGAAACCATTCAAGAACATTAGACCCTTGATCAAGTTCTCTTTCAAGTGGAATGATACACTTTTTAAATTAGTTTGCCATTGCACAAGTAATAAGAAAATGCACTCTTGAGAAATGCATCCTATCATTACAGATAAGACCAAGTTCTTCCTTTAACAATTACCAATTCCTCTTCCTAATCCCCTTCCCCAGAGGCAAACTCCTTTATCAGTTTCATTGGTATCCTTCCAAGTTGTTCTCTGTGCATTTACACATATCTAAAACGAACACATTTAGATGAAAGCTGTTAGTAATTTAAATCCAATTATTGGAACATATATTTGAATGTTGGTTCATCTAGAATAAATGTTCAACCTAAAACTTTAAAAACAACAACATTTTTAAAAATAAAACAAAGTTTTAAAACGTGAGTTTACATACTTTTTTTAGTATCATCAAACTTGGTAGATTCTGAAAGAACTAATGATAAGATTTTTGTTTGTTACAAACAAACAAGTAAACAGAGACAAACGAGTCATACAGCAGTGATTATTCAGAGTAGCAGGAAACACTGGGAGGCCGCACAATGTATGGCCAAGAGTGTGAATGCCAAAGTCAGACTGCCCAGATTAGTACAGGCTCTGCCATTTACTAATGGTGAGACCTTGGGCAAACACTTAACTGCTCCGTGTCTGTTTCCTTATCTTTGAAAAGCGGATGATAATAGTGTCTACCTCACTAGGCTGTAATAAGAAATACATGCATTCATATGTGTAAACCACTTAAAACAGCATTTGGCCAAATACTGCACGATCTCACTTATATGTAGCATCTAAAAAAGTTGAGCTTACAGAAGTAGAGAGTGGAATGGTCGTTACCAGAAGCTAGGGGTTGGGAGTGAGGAGATGTTGGTCAAAGACCACAAAATTTTGGTTAGGAGGCATACGTTCCAGAGCCCTATTGAACAATATGGTGACCATAGCTAATAACAATGTGTTGCATCCTAGAAAATTGCTAAGTGAGGAGATTTTCAGTATCAAAAAAAAGCATGTGAAGTAATACATATGTTAATTAGTTCAGTTTAGCCATTCCACAATGTATACATATTTCAAAACATCGTGTTAAACATTTTTACATGGCAATTTAAAAAATAAATTTAAAAAACAAAACAAAACACCACCACCACCAACAACAAAACAGTGTCTGGTACATTGTAACTCATCAAATAATGTTAGCCTCTTTTCTTAGTGAGAGTGCTGGGGCAAGATGTTAAGTGTATCAGGATTTTCAAGAAAAGGCAATAGTCTTGGGATGGATAAGGTAGTGACTAATGATACATATTTTTTCTTTTTCTTTTTTTAGTTCAAAATTCAGCAGTAAAATTAAATATGTGAATAGCTTATCAGAACTCAGTGGGCTGATCCCAATGGATTGCATCCACATTCCAGAGAGCATCATCAAGTAAGTCCTGACGGTTTCAGAGATTTAAGAAATAGTACTAGTTTGAGGCTGGGTGTGGTGGCTCATACCTGTAATCCTAGCACTCTGGGAGGCCAAGTGGAAGAATCAGTTGAGCCCAGGAGTTTGCCATCAAACCCCGTTCCTACTAAAAATACAAAAATTAGCCAGGCATGGTGGCATTTGCCTGCAGTCCAGCTATTCAGGAGGCTGAGATAGGATGATAACCGGAGCCTGGGAAGTCAAGGCTGCAGTGAGCCGTGATAGTGCCACTGTACTCCAGCCTGGGCAATGGGAGTGAGACCTTGTATCCAAAAAAAAAAAGTGTATGTTTGGAGAAGTGGGTTGGTAAAGAGGTCAGTTCTGGAACAGAGGGGAAATGGCATTATCTTATTTTTAAAACAATATTAAATATCCTCCAATAAATATAATTTTTTCCTATAATCTGTAGATAATTGTTGTGTTCTTTCAGATCCTCTTTCACAAAATATTTTCCTGGGGTTATTTGATTATTGTTCATTTTTACCTTGAACTTTACTACCACTTTGGAAAAAGTAACAGCTACACTGGTTAACTGGTATACTGTCTCTACTGGTTAAGAGTATATCAGTTTCTTGTGTCTCCCATTCTGCACAGACACAAGATGGTCTTAGTATAGCTTGGATTTCTTTATTGTCTTATACAAAGTAATTTATCTGCATAACCCTAGGAAAATAGAAAGGAATAGCTCTCTGTTTCTTCTAAACCTTTTTTGTTTGTCCTGATTAAGTAGAGGGCATTTGCCCAGTGGTGGGTGAGGCGGTGAGGAATGGTTTTCTTGCTCAGTAGAGGGTAACGCAGTATCAGCGTTGGCATCCTGCATGGGTACTGAAGCTCTCAGGATGATGCTACAAAAATTAGGATAAAATTTAACAAAATAAATACTTGGAGCTGGGATTGTAAAACAGGGATATGGGAGAATGAACACTTGTATCTGGTACATTGTTGCAAAGAACGGTTGTTTTCTGTGTGTCATGTTTTTGTTTGTTTGTTTGTTTGTTTTTGTCCACTGTATCTGAATCGTTAGCTCTTTTCATTTCATTTGAGTGGAGAGGGATTTAACCATTAGCTCAAAGAAAACAGACAAGTGTCATTCATCTTCCTCCATAAAATGGATGGCAAAATGTACCTCTCATTTGGGATTCCAAAAGAGTCCTCTCACTTTAAAAAAGAAGTTAATTAATTAAAAAGACCCAGCCTAGAAATTGGAAGGAAAGAATTCTCATGTAATGTGTGTCTATGATATGCCAAGCATAGCAGTACTCTATTTATATCATTTATTTGACTCCCATAGTAAACCCCTGTGTTACAGATGCAGGGGAGATAACTTAGTAAGAAGTTACTTAGGCACAGCGTAAGTAGGAACCAGGAAGAGATGGAACTGGAATTCAAATTCAAGTCAGCCTGGCACCAAAATTCCCATGTTCTTTTCTAGGAGATTCCTTTACCTCCCTTAGAGTATCCTTCAAAATTCAAAGCTCAGAAGTAAATGCATTTGGTTTTCCTACATAAGCAGTATCGGGCATGAACACAGGATACTGACTGGGCTTCCAGTGGTCAGTTGGCTCACTGAATCAAACGGAGTGTTCATAAGATCCTAATGATGGCTTCAACCCTCATTAGCTTCATAGCGTTTCCACAACCAGCACACCTCATAGCTCTGGGCTGCTGCCTCTAAAAGGTGTACCCCATTTTCAAAACCCACTTCTACTCTTTAAATTTAAAAAGTATGGAGGCAGGGAGGGATGCCTCACACCTGTAATCTTAGTACTTTGGGAGTCTGAGGAGGGTGGATAGCTTGAGTTCAGGAGTTCAAGACCAGCCTGGGCAACATGGTGAGACCCTGTCTCTATGAAAAAAAAACACAGAAATTAGCCGGGTGTGGTAGCATGCACCTGTAGTCCTAGCTACTCAGGAGATTAAAGTAGGAGGATTGCTTGAGCCTGGGAGGCGGAAATTGCAGTGAGCCGAGATCGCACGACTGCCCTCAAGCCTGGGTGACAGAGTGAGACCCTGTCTCCAAAAAGAAAAAAAAAAAAAAAAAAAGGAAGAAGTAGTAGTATGGGAGTACTCACATTCGATAAGATGACAAGGACATTCTCCCTTCTAGTGGAATTGAGCATTGACCACTTTCCATGTAAACACAGTAACCCTTCCATGGTGTGGCAGAGGCAATAGAATGAAAAGTGAATGAGCTTTAGAGACTTAGATTTGAACCTTCCCTCCAACCTCTCAATGTCTCTGAGACTTCAAGTCATCTATTAAAATGATTAATTAATTAAAATATTCTGAGTCTCAGCTTCAGCATCTGTAAAGTAAGGAAGTAAGTTGCACTTCCTGGAATGGTCCTGAGGGTTGAATGCAAACGGTACACAAAGCACTTTCAAAGCCTCCCAGCACAGAGTTTGCAATCCAGAATCTTATTTATCGTTACGCTTGTTGCTTTTAGAGACTGTCTGTCATAGGGCAAAGTTCAAGTGAGAAGTTAAGTATAGCCAGGACATTTTTTATTCATCTGCACACATCAGTTTTCAAGGGCTCCATTTGGGAGAAGTTGCTTCAGGAAGGGTTCTATTTGGAAAAACTTTTTTCTGGAGGAAGAAATGTACCACCATTCACATGCTGCCCACATGTCCGCGTGTTCTGTTTTCTGTAATTATCTCCTTGGGATGTCCTTTCTGCCATTTCTGTTACTGACCTTCATTGCCCCAATTTAATGTTATGCAAATTTCAAATGGATACAAGCCATGGCTCCTTTTTATCACTGAATAACATTCAAAGGATCTAATCTCAGCCACTCCCAAGACCAGTCCTCAGCTGAGATGGCGCCTGTCATCAAAGGGCTTAAATGAAAGAAAAACTTGCTCAACCTAGAACCAAATTTATAATGATTGATCACAGTTGATTCTCATTATTTGTGGCAGTTATGTTCTATAAAGTCACTGCAAACACTTACTTAGGGAAAACTGAAATCGTGTTCCAAGGGAAAATACAGGGTGTTTGGTTCCTGCAAGCCCCTGGTCACAATGTTTTCATCAATCAGTCAATCATTCAATCAATATATAAACTTGTTTTATGTGTGTTTCTGTTTAAATGAACCTTACTTAGTATACATTGTTGATTTAGAACATTGAACTCATGGCCAACAGTATTGTAACTTGTGCATAAACGAAGCTTATCTAACACACATATTTTCTTCATAAGGCACATCACAGCCTTCCTGCACTTGGGAATACTAGACAGTATTTCAGCACTATGCTTGGAAGCCAATTTGAACAGCAAAATCACCAAGAAAAAATACACCAACAGTATTGTAACTTGTGCATAAACGAAGCTTATCTAACACACATATTTTCTTCATAAGGCACATCACAGCCTTCCTGCACTTGGGAATACTAGACAGTATTTCAGCACTATGCTTGGAAGCCAATTTGAACAGCAAAATCACCAAGGAAAAATACAAAAATGAGAAAAAAAAAAAAGCACTAAATAGGTTGTGAAAAGGACAGTTGTTTACAGTATGAAACAAGAAGACAGAGGATCACACATTGCCAGGTGGCAACATGAACATTGGGCAACTCAAATTTTTCAGCACTCTGCACATGTCCACAAGTGACCCAAAAAGTACCTTGTATTGATTTCATGGTTATAAATACATGTTAGTAAATAGGCAAATTTACAAATATAGAATCTGCAAATAATGAGGATTGACTGCATATATTTATCAATTATAAACATTGATTGTTATCTAATGAAAATAAGATGTCTCCCAGATGCCAATTTTATTATTACCGTCAGACATCACCTAATGACAGAGACATGTTCCGAGATGTGCGTCTTTAGATGCTTTCATCATTGTGCAGATATCATAGAGTGAACTTATACAAACCTAGATGGCAGAGCCCCCTACGCCACCCAGGCTATCTGCTATAACCTGTTGCTCCTAGGCTCCACACCTGCACAGCGTGTTACTGTACTGAATACTGCAGGCAGCTGTAACACAGTGGTAAGTATTCGTGTACCTAAACATAGATAAGATACTGTCAAATTATGGTATTCTAATTTATGGAACCACTACCATATAGGTGGTCCATCGCTGACCCAAATGACGTTACCTAGTGCATGACTGTATCTGGATAGGCGTTTTCTCTCATGATTTGACTGTCGTTTAAATCATTTACTTGTCGTTTTTTCCATCTGCTCATTTTCCTTATGGCACTCGTTTTTTATTTCGTAAGGTACGATGAAGAGAGATCTTATAAGAGAAGTGTGAGGTAAAATCTCCTGATCTCCCATTCACGCTGGATCCTGTGTGTGTACATCAGTGTCTTACTTGTGGGTGACCTCAACAAGCTACCAGAGCGAGAGGTCACTGTATCAGTCTTTTGTATGCCATTTCCAGTCTTTGTCCTGTGTGTAAAGCTGTTGAGGTCAACCTGATTTGCAACTGAAACCTACTAAACCAGATACATCCCTGACTTGGCCCAGGCTGCAAGCTCATTTGAACTGTACCCACCAGACTGACGTGAATGTTTTCAGCTCTATTCAGCCAGCATGTTTCTGATCCCTTTGCAACTTACACCTACCGTGTATGAAGGAATTTGCAAAGTAAATGTACATAAACACTGAATGGGAGGAAATGACAGTATATTTAATGGAAGGAGTGCGTCTCAGGACTCCAGAAGACAGTTTTGAAAAGCACATATGCACCACTTTTGTTTGGCTCTGCTTTGCTGAGTGTCTCATGCTCTGCTTGCTTCTTTTTTGTTTCTTTTCCGCACCAATAATTTTTGCTCCTGCAGACTGGATGAAGAACTGAGGGAAGCTTCAGAAGCAGCTAAGTAAGACTTGGTTTTCATTTAGTGGCTGGCGTGATGTTGGCTTGCATTTCAGAACTGAATTGGGAAAATCTGCATGCCTGGTGTTTTATTCCTGCTTCCTGATAATAATGCACTTTAGAAATTCTATTTCTCTGATGATAGATGTAATCTCTATTATTCTTACTACTGTCTATTTTTCCCCATGATCTTGGTTATACTGAGGAATGCATTTGTCACTATAGTTGTTGTTTTTTAATATACACGCAATTCTAGGCACCACAACAGAAGAGCACATCACAGGCACCGCGACGTATAGTGTGACATCAAGATGATCATTAGGTTTTCAGGCAACAGAACCTCACTAATTCATACCAATGGGGAGGAATAATAGCACATCGAAATTTGGAAGATTTTTGTAGAATCAATTTCATGGCCTTCTATGAGTTAAAACAACAACACCTTACTTAATGACTTTGGAAATCATTGCTTAACTAACATCCTCTGAGCTATTTTGATGAATAGAAAAACAAAAGTCATTGCCCACTATTGTTGAAGTATGATTCTCAAAAAGGCAAAATTATAACTCTCATGCAAATATAAAATGAACACATGCCAATGATTTTATTCAACTAATTATTTAATGCAGGAACCACTAAGGTGTTAAAGCCAGTTCAAAGAACATTTGAGCAGCTAGATATCTATAGATAATTTACAGAAGAGTATTTGGATAAGATTGTTGGGTTAGATACAAAACTGGTTAATAAACAACAGGGCAATAAACTGTAATATTGAGGTTGTCTTTTCCACTGGACAAAAATTATTTGCATCTCTGCTGGACAAAAACTACAAGTTAACCTCTGCCCCTATTGAGTTGTAAAATAGCCCAACCAATAGAAAGTCAGCCCCCTGTAATCCCAGCACTTTGGGAGGCTGAGGTGGGCGGATCACGAGGTCAGCAGATCGAGACCATCCTGGCCAACATGGTGAAACCCTGTCTCTACTAAAAATACAAAAATTAGCTGGGCGTGGTGGCACGCACCTGTAGTCCCAGCTACTCAGGAGGCTGAGGCAGGAGAATCGCTTGAACCCGGGAGGTGGAGGTTGCAGTGAGCCGAGATCATGCCACTGCACTCTAGCCTGGGGACAGAGTGAGACTCCATCTCAAAAAAAAAAAAAAAAAAAAAAAAATCCAGTTATTCTCTTTTCTCATTTCCAAGTTACAAAGACATTTTCTGATAATACATGTTAGATATAACCAAATACTATTTGAAAAGTTTGCTGTATTAAGTACATTTTCTTCCCCATTTTAAATGTTGCTTACACTGTTCATTTTTATAACCAGCTCCCATTTTAATAGACATTGCAAAAGCAGAAGGCCTGGACAATGTCCCAACAGCTATAAATTCTGAATAAATAATATCTAATAGACATTTTCTTCATAGTTGTAAATGCCAATTCCTCATTAAAACAATCAATTTAGACATTTTTCCCCTATGGTACATTTTTATTGTAAGTAACCTATATGATTATTTGCTTGTAGTGTGCCAATCTTTTGTGTTAAAAAATTAAAGGATAGGTTTTTGCTTTAGAAAGTTTAGCATTAGTGGAGTTTACTCTTATAATATTCTGATCTTCTCATTTTCTTTCAAGATAACTGACACCCAGTTAGACTAAAGAAACTCAAAACTGTGTAATTTTTTTATTCTAAAAAAAACTTCTTAGTCTTGATCCCAACTGTTACAAATAAGAAGTTGTTAAGTAAGGAAAATATTAGTTATCAAGGAACTGAGTGTTGGTGTAACATTCCTTTAGCATTTATCTGCACTCAAACTGCTTTGTGTCATGAGATTTCCTAGAGTGAGAACTCTCTGTGAGTTTTTCTTTCAGATTTATTTTTTCAGGATGATAACATATTTATGAAATTAAAGTGCTATTTTCAAGACAAAAGATGGGGGGAGAGAACATCAATGATTTTTCAGACAAACCTATCATAAAGTCATATTGTCATGTTTCTTTCATTATTACCATGAAATCTTGCTTCTTTTAATAGATGTTTTTTCCCTCTATATTTCCCTCTATTTCTGCTTAGCTGCCACAGTCAAATGATTATTGTTTTTGGATAGTTTTGTAGCTTTCTCTTTTTTCTCTCACATCCACTATTTTGTTCTCTTCCTTACCCCTACCAACCCTCTCCCGACGTGTTTAAATAGCTCAGATGGTCCTGAGACATTTTGATCTCCCTCCTAACGGAAGCACTATGCTCATGCCTAGTACATAGTAGATGCTCAGTAAATTTATGCTGCATAAATTAATGAATTTGCATCAGAGTCAGTTCATTGCTGTTGAGCAGTGGGTTCTCAAACTTTATTGTGCATTACAATGACCTGGAGCACATGGTAAAACAGAAAATTCCGTGTCTCACTCCCAAAGTTTCTGATTCATCAGCTCTAGAGTGGAGCCTAAAAAGCTGCACTTCTGGCCAGGTGAGGTTGCTCGTCCCTGTAACCCCAGGACTTTGGGAGGCTGAGAGGGGAGGATTGCTTGAGGCCAGGAGTTAGAGACCAGCCTGGGCAACATAGCAGGACCCCATCTCTACAAACAAAATTTTTTTAATTAGCCAGGTATAGTGATATGTGCCTGCAGTCGCAGCTACATGGGAGGCTGAGGTGGGAGGATCCACTGAGCCCTGGAATTCAAGGTTGCAGTGAGTTAATTGATCTTACCAGTACACTCCAGCCTGGGCAACAGAGTGAGACCCTGTCTCAAGGAAAAAAAGTCTGCATTTCTAACAAGTTCCCAGTGATGCTGCTGCTGCTGCTGGTCTCAGGACCCAGCGTTGAGAACCACTGCTTAAAAGTCAAGGGCCAAATAAAAATAATCAAATTTGTTTTAGAAGTGTATGCTCTTGCTTTGGATTCAGCAGGTAAGCCATCTGCCTGAAGAATCCTCCCTCTAGGATCTTTTGATCCTACCTTTTTGATGGTAACATCACATGTATGAGAAATTGAAATCTATTTGCACATTTGAAAATGTGCACAGAGAAAGAATTCTCCTCTGTTGACCCCGGTGATTGGAATGCCTTACAATCCCACCATCTCGGCTACCAGCAACATTTTTTCAACTACCTTTTAGCCTCTGAAGTAGCCCCTGAATTCTAGGAGAGACTCTATGATAAACGTGATCACTGCAGATCTAGTGCTAGAAGCCAGATATACCCAGGTTCTTCCTGTTGACTGATGTGCCCGACTTTCCACATGACTTGTTCAGAAAGCTGCTGGCTGGGTCTAACCAAAGGCAAACGTACACTTGGTCAGGCAACAAAACCTATCTGTCCACTGTTTTGCTTTACGCCCGCTAGTGTTTCCCAACATTCTCCCTCTCCCCTCACACACACACACACACACACACACCCCACTCAAACTGCACCCCAACTCTAATTGATTTCAGAAGGTGATTTGCTCAGCCTGCCTTATCTTTTCTTTAAAACCTTACCTCTATACAGGAAAGAAAATATTATACTTCTGAAGGATAAATAGTATACATAGAACCATTCTTATTACGAAAATTGGGAAGCATCCTTGTGTTGCCTTTGGAGTGACAATATTAAAGGGTTTGCAAATTGCTGTTTTCCTTGGGAGGATTACTTGAAATTAAAAAGCAGAAAAGCTGAGTTTGGAAGATTGCCCTTTCTTGATTCCATTCCAGCTTTGCTTTTTTTTTTTTTTTTTTTTTTAGCACACTGTCAACACTTACTTGACTGTCCTTGCTCACTGGAATTGCCAAATATTCCCTATGAAAATATCAGACCACCAGCAAGAAGGGTAGGGAGTGAGGAAGGAAGGTTGCTATCTCACCTGGGGAGATAGCCTCCTGTCGTTTTCAACCAAACACCTGACCTTCATCATGGATCCTCTTATGTGCAAACAGATAAATTAGCTTGTGAAATTATATTACAAAAAGGACAGCTGCACTTAAAAAGGATCATAGAAGCTCTTTAAATAGTGTTTGTTTGTCAATAATAAAATATTTATTGGAGGCCGGGCACAGTGGCTCACGCCTGTAATCCCAGCACTTTGGGAGGCCAAGGCAGGGGGATCGCTTGAGTTCAGGAGTTTGAGACCAGCCTGGGGCAACATGGCAAAACCCTACCCCTACCAAAAATATGAAAATTAGCTGGGCATGGAGGCCTGCAGCTGTAGTCCCAGCTACTTGGGTGGCTGAGGCAGGAGAATCGCTTGAACCTGGGAGGCAGAGGTTACAGTGAGCTGAGATAGCACCACTGCACTTCAGCCTAGGTGACAGAGCAAGACTCTGTCTTGAAAAAATAAAATATATGGGAGGGGTATAAAAGTTAAGGTGTAATGAGTATTCATCAAGAGTTAATAGAAAGCAAATTTGAAATTTGCTAACAGAGAAATCACACCAGTATGAAATATCAAAAACAGCTAATATTACACCAAAAACCATAAATTCCATAAAAACACTTTTATTTATTATTTTATAAGGTTACATTTGTTTTCTGAGCATACTCAGTTGAGGTAAATGGTAGGATCCATTTGTATCACCTGGACACAGCTCAGCTGTCTGGAGTGGTAAGTGTCCTGTTATTTCTGTAACAACAACGAGGAGAGCTGACGTTGACATTTTTTCTTTCAGTGTATTGGGAACTCCTCATTCTCGTGAAAACTGAAAATTAACTGTGTTCATGGGTGAATAAAATGAGGCCGCTTGAGAGGGATTTTCCTCTGTGTGTAAAGTATTTTATTATTTGGGGTACCAACACAATTTTGTAATATGTCCCCTGAATAAGACGAATTGAAAAGGCAGGGAAAAATGAGGACAGAAGAGACCACTGGAGGTATTTGGAGTTTTTAATCTTTGCTTTGTGTTTTTATATCATGGGCAATCACTTGTATTTCAAAACCGATGGTAAGGGTTACAGCTTAATCTCCTCATCTGTTCAGGTATGGATCGGTTCAGTATTAGTAATGGGACCACATTAAACAGTTTCAAATGCCTCAGATCTGTTGTGCTTTCACAGTGGTGACAGTGGGGAAATACTGACTGCTTCCTATTTTTTCCTTGCGCTCAGAACTAGCTGCCTTTACAATGATCCAGAAATGTCTTCTATGGAGAAGGAGTAAGAATTCACCATCAATAGCAGCTATGTGGTTACTTGTAGTGTTGTATGGCTGGGCTCTGAAAGAAAACACACTGAGGACTGGGTAAACCCTCTTTAGATGTTCAGCTTTCCTGTGCTCCGTTCCTGACATCAGAAACTTGAAGCAAATTTGCCAGCTTCACACCATTTCATTCACAATCACCCCTTAAATTTCTAAAGGACAACCTATGGACATGGCATTCTATTTTTCCAATCCAAAAATGAGAAGAAAATGATTATGACCAGATGTAAGAACATTTGGGCAAGAGGAATGCAGTTCTGCTTTCTGAATGACATCATCTCTATTTTAATTAGTGGAAGTTGGAACTTCCATTTAATACTTTGGTGGATGGAGAGAAAATGTGCTTGTTTTGCAACGTCCAGGAGGAATTTGAGCCTGGATGAGACTGTAGGAATGATCTATTTGAAGGATTACCATCCTGTGAGAAGTAGAAATTGGACGTGTAGTGAGTTCTTACCACGTTCCAGACTGTAAAAAGCTTCACACGCAGTGTCTGATTTTAATCCTCAGAATAAGTTTATGAGGTGCATTTCACAGATGAGGAAAGAGAGGCATAGAGAGACAATCTGGCCAGTCCACTGTTTTACAGCTGTAAAAATGGCCCGGAGCTGGAATTTGGACCTTGGCAGTATAGCTCCAGGACAATGGTTTTTAAATCAGAAAGAGGTGATCTTAATGCTAGATGGGTGTACCACCTCCGATTTAATGAAAGACAAAACTACTCACCTAAGAGAACAGAGTGAATTAGTGGCCAAGTCAGTTTCAGGGAATAAACTGTGGTCACCAACAAACTTTCAGAGAGAACTTGGTCATCCAACAGGGAGCTTCTAATTTGGTTTGAGTTGTGGAGAATTTAACCTTGTCCTTGTTCCTAGGAATCAGGAAGCAGAGGGAAAAATCAATTTTAAATGTGTCTCGTCTCTATTGCCACTTTTTGCTGTCTTTGGACCTCCTTTCCGTTGAAGTCCAAAAGGAAGCTGGAAAATTAGAGTGAAATAGCTCCACATTTGCCATGTTGACCTTGCAGCTTAGAGGAAGTTTAGGCACAAAAACTCCAGAGACAGTCCCAACTGAAAAAGTGCACAAAGAACAAAGACTGGGCCAATTCTGGATGCATGCCTATGAGTTAGCCCTGCTCTGCAAGGAACATTTATTTTTTCTAAATAAAAATTTTAAAAAAGAACAAAGACTATAGAGAGACTTTTGAAATCACACAGCTATTTTTCCAAAGGTCACTGTCGTGATGAAGTTGTTGATGAAGACAACAACTGCTTCAAGGAAATTGGCACACGAAATTCTGCAAAGCAGTAATACCTCAATTCCCCAGCCCACGATAATTCTTTTTGCAACTATTTCTTCCCTCAGCAAAACAGCACCCCCTTGAGCAGTTAACAGAGCCCACAGTTAACAAGCAGCGTAGAGGGCACATGTGGAAGCCCAGCCAATGGCTGGCCCATTGCTGCTACATCTTAGGGCTTACCCACTTCTTTGCTTGCCTTGTCTGTCTTGCTCCTTATTCCTATGTAGGGCTGTTTTGGTTGGGAAGAGGGCAAGCGTTGCTTCCTGTCTGGGTTCATTCCAGGGCCGGGCATGGAGGAGGGAGGGATACTACAAATTGTTATTGTTACTTCCCACTTTTTAGAAGAACACATTCTTCTCAAGGCTTCCCTTTCTTCAGCCCTCTCTTTCCTGAGCCCTTAAGAGGCACATGATCACAGTGTGGATGATGAGATTGGGATAAGGGTCAAGAGTAGCCAAGAATTTTGTTTTGTTTTTTTTTTTTTTTCTGACTTCCAGTCCTGGATTTCTGGCTTTCTTTGGTATTAGAATGAGGGCTTCATTTACTTCTGGCTCCTTTACACTGTAGGCCATCAAGGACAGAGGAGCGTTCTGTGTGGAAGCATTTTACACCTTCCAGAGCTAGTGTTGAACGAATACACTGCAGAATGGGCAAGGGTTCTTCCAGTGGGCTCGATCAGTCCAAGAATAAGATGGAGTGTGTGCTGTTACCATAGTGGTCTCTCATTTTTCTCAGAGACAGAAGAGAAGGTTATGCCGATTTTCTTCTTCTTACATAAAATGCAAATGTTTTTATTCATCATTAAACAATATTGTCAGACAGTTTGTAAGGAACCTCATTTAATACATGTTAGACACAAAAATGGCCTATTGTAAAATTATCAGAAGGTTGCTCTGTCTCAGGAAAAAAGTTGCCTATAGAAAACTAAGCCCATTTGCCCAAAGATTAAGAATATTCAATTCTGATTAAAAGTATTTTTTTCCCAAAAAGGATACTTTTTATTTCTTTATTTATTTTTAAATAGCCCTGGGTGCTTGTCTCCTTCCCTTTTAGGTTTGGATTTTATGAATTCCTTCATGTTCCAAAACTTGCAACATGCCTTTTTATATTTTTATATATTTGTTTAAAGTACCATGATCAAGGGTGGCTCTATTTGAGGAAGCTTAAATTAGCATCATTGTTAACAGCTTTGTTAACTCCACAACATTGCTGTTCTCTCAAATATTAACCTTCCAAGTGGTTTCCTGTATTTACTTATAAGAAAATCGTTCACTTTTGACTATTTCATTTCATAAACTGGGTAAACAGGTTCCAGTCTTTTAGCTTTTGGGTTAACAAAAGCTGAAGGGATGAATTAAATCCTAGAAGATTTACAAAAAAGTCAGTACGAGAAATAATCGAGATGGGCATCCTGGTGTAAGTGTTAGCTCAGGGGCCTGATGGTGAAACAAGGTGACCATGTTCTTTTAAGCTTCCAAGACTGTTTCAAATATTCTGACTCACTCTCGCAGTTTTTAGACAATGTGCCTCAAATTCTGGTTGAGTAAATATTCTCTTGGTCTATGGGAGAAAGTCAACCAACACCGTGAGAGAAAGAATCAAATTTCCGGTCACCAAATCAAACTTACTACAGATTTCTGGGAACAGGAAGGACATTTTAAAAGCAAAAACAAGACTTTTTTTAAATGACCTGTTTAGTAAAGGTGTGTAAGAAAAAGATCTCAGGGTCACAGTGGATAAAAAGAGGATACCTCTAAAGTAAACTCTGCAGGTAAGAAAACAAGTCAGAGGGCCTAAAAACTAGAAATATTCATAATGATTTGGCTTCCTAAAGGAAACACGATTGTTGCAAGTAGGCTAATAAAGCAATGAGCTATTTTCCCATTTAAAAAAAACACTGAGGGCCAGGCGCATTGGCTCACGCCTGTAATCCCAGCACTCTGGGAGGCCGAGGCAGGCGAATCATGAGGTCAAGAGATCGAGATCATCCTGGCCAACATGGTGAAACCCTGTGTCACTAAAAATACAAAAAATTAGCTGGGTTTGGTGGCGTCCACCTGTAGTCCCAGCACTCAGGAGGCTGAGGCAGGAGAATTGCTTGAACCCAGGAGGCGGAGGTTGTAGTAAGCCAAGATCATACCACTGAACTCCAGCCTGGTGACAGAGCAAGACTCCGTCTCAAAAAAAACAAAAAATACAAAACAACAACAAAAAAAACCACTGAGGTACTATTGCTGCTAGTAATAACAGACATTATGATATGTTCACTATGTACAATTGAAAATGCCTTAGACTTATTCTTTAGCAAGCTATGAGGTATGACTGTTCCATTTTACAGATACAGAAATGGGAACTTAGAGAAGGTAGGTGACTTGGCCAAGTCGCCACTGCTAATAAGTGATGGAATTGCTGACTATATTTCAAAGGAAAGATACTTTACTACTGTAAACTGGATGGGCAGGCAGTGTGAATTACCAGTGGCTTTATCTGCAAAACTTCTAGAATGAACACTGCTCAGCTGCTGCAAATTCCACAAGTAAAGCACAGTAACCTTTGCAACATGCAAGCTTATGGCTCAGGGGCAGAGATAAGCAAAATCCACAGATAAGTGCCAAATCACCCATTTCAAACTAATAATTTCTCTTTTATCACAACTGAAATTCTTCCTCTATCTACTGGCTTTTGGTTTTCTTCCTCTTGCGTGGATGCAGTAGGAAGTTGTGCTATGTTCACTAAGAGGCAGAAGAAAAACATGTGATTCAAGTAAGTTTTAGGCTTACTCCTCAGATATTTGGGAACCCATTTGACCTTCTGAAAAACAAGCTTTTCTTTAGTTATAAACATCCATCTCAGTAAGGTAGGCTAACCTCTTTCAGTCAAATCCTTTGGCTCCTAGAAAATGTTTGGTGTTATTTTATTGTTTACCATTTCTTACTATTTAGTGCTTGTCAGACATTACTTACTTGAGGCAGAACATTTGTTTGCTTCACAAGGAAAGGTGATTTATTAAAAATAAATAAAATGGCATGATTTCCAGAATACACTAATGCTCCTTATCTTAATTGACTTTGGGAATGAGCCTTTACATGAGTTTTTTTTACCTCCCTAGATCATTCTGAAAAGGTGTAAAATGCTTCCAGAAACAATTTTGTAAAACTAAACAGATTTCACAAGTTAGAGAAAAGCCTGACAAGAGGAGGATTGGGTTTTACCAGATTTTTCTATTATAAGAAACTTGCATGATTTAAAATATTTTCAGTATGTCCTTTGAGGAAAAAAGCAAACACAGTGCTACCCAAATCATTACTAAATGTTTCTCATTTGGGTTCCATGTTTCTCTCTCTTTTTCTTGTCTTCACAGTATTGACTTGAAGCTGAAAGAAAAGCCCTAGTTGGCCACGCTGGAAGAAGAGGATGCTTTTCCGGTTCATGGTTCTGTTGAAACTTATCTACCTGAAAGAGGCAGGGCCGATGTGACCTTTCTCCACGTTGCACTACCTGGTGCCGTTCTAAATTTCTAAGGGGAAAAACAGGAAGAAAGTTTGTTTACTCTTAACGTATTTTGTGAAATTGTGTGTACTTTCCTATTTTGCCAATTATGTGCCTCAAAGATTTTAGTTGAGCCTTAGCAAGAAAGTACGACCTTCCATTTCAATACTTCGTTGACACGGTGCGGTGATATTTTGTCCCTCACACAGGTGTTTACCAGTAAGATACCTTTAATCCACTGTAAATATTAGTGGATTTGTTTCCATAGATTAGCTGGATTACCCTTTGGTGATTGCATTAGGTTTAAAGGACACAGGGCTCAACTCCTCCCAGGAAAGTTACCCCTGTGCGACTCCACCTTTAAAATCCTAAGCCTGACTAGGACAGCCATAAACCACACAAGGTATAAAACCATCATCAGCTAAGTGCCCACTTTGTTCTTGTTTACCAGAATCTCCTTTAACTTCTCAAAGGGAAGCCGGGCTTTCTAATCCACATCAACTTTATTTTAGTTGTCAGATTGGTCATTACATTTTATGTAAATTGGTCTTTTAACAGATCATTTTTCTGATGAATGTTGGTGACCTCCACATTGCGAAATTTAAGAATGAGCGTTGCAAGTTTGGTAGCTCTCTGAGCTTCAAGCCATAAACTCAGCTCAAGATGTTACCTTATAAGTGCCAAGAGCTCAAGTGCAAGGTGGCCTACTCAAAAATCATTTGGTAGCATTCAGTTATCCATGAATTCTTCTCTCGCATGCATTATAAAAAGTGATCTGCTTTAAAACACTATAATCTGATCACAGGCTTAAAATTAAATATGAGTATATTAAATTAAATATGTACTTTCATGTACAAAATATTTCCTTTATAGTCTTCATATGCCCTGTAAAATGCCGACAAGATTTCAAGTCTGTAGGCCTCTAGCGGGGTGGGGTGGCAAACCACAGCTAACTCTAGCTCACCACTGCAAGCTCAGAATGGCTTTTATATTTTGGGTTGGAAAAAAAATTTTTTGAATACTTCATGACACATGAAAATTATTCAAATGTTAGTACCCATAAATAAAGTGTTACTGAAACACAGCCACACAAACTTGTTTTTGTGCTGTCTACAGCTACTTTCACACTACAACTGCAGAGCTGAGCAGTTCAACAGACCGTTATGTCCCACAATGCCTAAAACGTTGAGTATGTTTACAGAAAAAGTTTGCTGACCCCTGCTCTAGCAAACGCATCCTTTCCTAGTCCACCCCAATTTGTATTTAGTTTCCCTAACAGAACGGACAAATGAGGCTGCAAACTAATTTATTTTTGTCAAAAATAAATGTTTTGACATCCACAGACAGTAAAATAGAAGAAATAGCCTGCTGAAAAAGATGAGGAGCCCTAGCCACAAAATCACTGCTTAGGTTGCAATTGTCAAAAATGAAGCCTTCTTAGAAGCACCTCTTTAGTATTTACAGGTGTTGGCTGAAGTCCGCACCTCACTCTGGGAACCATTCTTAGTCTCCAGTGTCTCCTATTACAAAGAAGCCGGCAGAAATGAAAATGAAGGGGAGAGAGGGGCTCCCCCCTAGTCTCTTGGTGGAAAATTCACTAGGGAGAGCTGTCCAGGATACTTGGAGCTCTTGGTAGAAGGAGCCTGTAACTGCTTGGAAGTAGACGTCATTGCACAGGTGACTGAGTTTCTCTGACCTCACTGCTTCATGTCTGTCTCCTCCTGCCCTCCTGCATGTGCTCCCACACACACAGGTCGGCCCTCTTTCCTCCGTAAGCCTCCCTCATTTTCTCTTTTCTCCTCTTGATTGAGATACAAAAGCGAGTATCTTGTTGAATTGTATGTTCTATTGGATCTCCTCCCTCATAACACCTGGCTTGTTGGACAGAGAAACCCTACAGCCCACCCTCTCCCATAGCCCCTTCTCCACTTTTGATAGCCCAAATTACGCCTCTCCCAGAACACAGTGTTGACATAAACACAGTTACCCAATATTCCTGTTTGTTCACCTATCTGCTACTTTCACTCAGTAGCATCCCATTTTGTAAAATGAATTGCATGGTCACCCTGTCACAGGAAGTAATGAAGAATCCAGTGTTCAGTGTAGTGGTGCAAACCTGAGGGCGTAGAGCTGTTCATAGAGGGCTCCTGTTATAGCCAAACAGACACAGCGACAATCTCACCATATATATATATATATATTTAACTTGTCCAGCTCATCTATGGAAAACTACTCAGGTGGTATGCTGTTTGAAGCCTCATCTTCCTATATGAAAATTGTGGGCATTTATCCCAATGATCTTGTTGCAGCTGTTCTGTGGTCTGCAAAACCACTCTGATATTTAGGTATCTGCTATTTTATTATCTTAAAAAGACAATTTAATTGCATGTGCTAGAGAAAAGCTACCATGTAAATTCACCCCAAGTAAATAGAATCCTAGATGAATCCTAGAAAAATGATCCCTAAGCAGATAGGTAGACAGAGGTAAACATTCACAGGATTCAGCTCTCTAGCTCTTGCATTCTGAGCATTCTTGCTTTGGTTCTGACTTCTGGGAACTGCTTTGCATTTCCCCTATAGATCTGTAGTTTAAGGGAACCAAGGGGTCACTGGGGCAAAAGCATTGTTTCTCAAAGCTCCTTGATTAAGAGAACAGAAATCTGCACAGAAGATACTGTCAAGGAGTGAGAAAATTTGTTTGAGGGCAGTAGCTCAGTGTGGAAGAAAATCCTGAAGCTTCTGTTGAAACCGTACAATGTTCTGTGGGGTTACTCTCTAAGGCATTCTCTGAGGTGTGTGAGGAAGTCACTACTCCTAGCCTTTGTTCAGATATAATTTTAAATATTCAGTTATGGTACTATGTTTGCAACTCTCATCTTGTCACAATGCCTCAGTAGTTTGTTCCCTTAGAAACATTTAGATGTGCACAAATTAATCTTTTATATATCTAAAGGTTTTTCTATCATGTATTGGGTTGCTCAGAATAAAGTATCTATTAGACTTTGTTTTGGTAAATAAATTCTCCCTGTTGTAGATTAATATAAAATCTGTAATGACATAATATATCTATATAGCCTTGCTGTATAATTCAGAAATAAAAATTGATTCTGCATGTTATGGTTTTCTTTCTTTCAATCAGCAAGAATCTTTCTCTGGTTTCACTTTGCAGCAATTTTATCTGGACATCAGTCTAGCTTGGCACTTGGTACTGGAGAACGGTGTACATTTTGGCTTTTCTGGACACCCAAACTTTATTCTTTCTTCATTTTTGCCTTTCCTATCTCAGAGTTCAATACGCCAAGCTTTCAAACTGTGTTGTTTACTCTTTGGATAAGTGATTTCTTACTTTGGAAACATCTCCATGTTTCATGGTTACTTGATTTTTGTCTTTTCCTCTCTCTGCTCCTTGCCTTTTTATGGCATATATTTATTTTTAAATTAAAATGTATTAAATATCATTTTATTTTTAGTTGGGGTTTTCCCCCCCATTTTCACAACCTTTAGGCAAAACCAGAGTTAAGAATCACCACTGTGCTTTTTTTTTTTTTTTTTTTAGACAGAGTTTCGCTCTTTTTGCCCGGGCTGGAGTGCAATGGCGTAATCTCGGCTCACTGCAAACTCCGCCTCCCGGGTTCAAGCGATTCTCCTGCCTCAGCCTCCCGAGTAGCTGGGATTACAGGCGTGTGCCACCACCCCGGCTAATTTTGTGTTTTTAGTAGAGACAGGGTTTCTCCATGTTGATCAGGCTGGTCTTGAACTCCCGACCTCAGGTGATCCACCTGCCTCGGCCTCCCAAAGTGCTGGGACTACAAGCATGAGCCACCGCACCCGGCCACCACTGTGCTATTTTTTTAACTTAATAAACACATGTGTACCCCTGAGAAAATTGTTGGACTAGTCAAAGGAGAAATTGCTCTACAAAAAGTGAGATGTTGCATGTTCTCATGATCTAAAAATGAGTGATGGTAGATATTGTCCTCTACCCAAGAAAGGGATGAAGCAGAAGAACAGGCTGACAAGTAATTGCAGGCAAAGGAAGGATATTCAACTACAAGAGGTACTGCTACATTCATTCTGCTCTCGTACCTAACTATGGTGGTGGAAACTGGAGGCGGGCTAGGTGTCCAGCGCTAGGGACAGGGCTGGGTAAATCGTGCTGAATACACCCTATGGTATACCACAGCTGTGAGAAGCAACAAACTATGTGTTCATAAAGCAACACTTAAATCATAGGGTAGAGTGGAAAAAGAACAAACTCCATGTTTATAGCATAGTGCCACTTACATAACTTAAACATACACACACAAAACTACATATTATCCAAAATCCATGTGTATTTAAGGACTTAACACACTCATTTGAGTAAGGGTAGGGCATGGAGTTCAGGGATAAAGTTGGGGGCCTAATTAAAAATCAAAATCATAAGGGGTCTTTTATAAGCTGAAGTTAAAAATAAAGTGATGACAACGTAAGCCTTCAGTCATTGAAGCCAAGACTTTCAGTCATAGATTACAGAAAAGCTGTGTTTGGGCACTGTGGGTCCCCAAGGAGCCATTCCCTTCTACGGGCTTCCCCTGTGTGTGCCGTGTCCCCGTGCTGGCTGTGTCCGTGTGCTGCAGAGTGCCCAAAGCCCGCCCCGGGTTGCATCATCCTATGCAGTCATGGAGCTTTTAATTCAGAGCTGGTGCCTTTTGACACATCCATCCTCAAACAGCTGTGGGCTTTATGGAGCAAGCAGATTGCCTCACGAGACTGATTTTCCTAGATAGTTTCATTCACATCCATTCAAAAGAACTCTCTTAGGCAAAATTATTTCTTCTCGATATATAACCATTCCAATGATACTTAGATGTTAGACACCAGTAACTGCTACCCATGATCTCTCTAGCCTTACCTATAGTGAGGGACCTGTAGCCCTTAACACTGGATCATGCTTCCCTAGTGAAACTTCCTCCTTAGACCAGTGAGCTGAATTACATTGCTTTCCCACTGTATTCAATATCTATTGCTGTATTAACAAATTACAGTTGATTCTCATTTTCCACAGTAGTTATGTCCTATAAAGTCACCAAGAACACTGAGTTAGTGAATACTGATCCGTCACTCCTGGGGTAACCGGTCAATACATAAGTTTGTTCTATGTGTTTTTCAGTTTAAAGATTTCTTATTTAATGTATATTTTTCACTTGATAACACTGAATTCACAGCCAACAACCTGAATATAACTCACGCCTGAATGAAGCTTCTGCAACAGGTGTTTTCTCCATAAGGCACCTCACAGCCTTCTTGCATTTAGGAATACCAAATAGCCCCTCATCACTAGCTTGGGGGCCATTTTAAACAGTGAAATCAACAAAAAGCCCAACAATGCAAAAAACAAAAACACAAATACAGGAAACTACATAGACTGTGAAAAGGATACTTGTTGCTGAGAGCTGAAACAAGAAGACAGAGCCTCACCTTGTGCGACCTCAGCAGGGAACGTGTATCTCAGGCCAAATTTTTCACTGCTCTGCACATACCTGTAAATGAATGTGGAAGTTTTGAGTATTGATTTTAGGGATACAAATAAATTTTAGCAAGTAGGCAAATTTGCAAGTGCAAAATCTGTGAATAATGAAGATCGACTGTATTCCAAAACTTAGTGGCTTAAAACAACACACATTTATAATCTCAGTTTCTGTGAGTGAGAAATCCAGACATACCTTAGCTGGGTCCTCCGCTTCAGGGCCTCTCACAGGTGCAATCAAGGAGTCTCTAACAAGACACAATCAAAGTCCATCTGGGACAGAATCTGCTTCCACGCTTAACCTCATGATCATCAGCAGGATTCAGTTTCTCTGTGGTTGCTGGACTGAGCACCTCATTCCTTGCTGGCTGTTATCTAAAGGCTGCTCTCAGTTCTTTGCCTCATGGGTCCCTCCAGCACAGAAGCTTTTTTATATTGAAACCAATGAGAAAGACTGCTAGGAACTTACAAGTTTTTGCAACCTACCACAGAATTGACATCCTCTCACTGTTGCCCTATTCTGTTGGTTAGAGGTAAGTCACCGGCACAGTGGCTCATGCCTATAATCTCAGCACTTTGGGAGGCTGAGGCAGGTGGATAGTTTGAGCTCAGGAACTTGAAACCAGCCTGGGCAACATGGAAAGACCCTGTCTCCACAAAAAATATAAAAATTAGCCAGGCGAGATGGCACTTGCCTGCGGTCTCAGCTACTCAGGAGGCTGAGGTAGGAGGATCTCTTGAGCCTGGGAGGTCAAGGCTGCAGTGAGCCATGATTGCCCCACTGCACTCCAACCTGGGTGACAGAGCAAGACGCTATCTCCAAAAAGTAAAAATTTAAAAGAAGTCAGTCACTAGCTCTAGCCACACTGAAAAGGAGACTAGGACACAGGGTGTAACTATCAAGAGATAGGGATGATTGGAGTCTACCTGGAAACTGTGCCCACCACACACCTGGTGCCTTCTACAAGTTCCTCTTTGAGCTCCTCTGTTTTACCTGTTAGGGAAGGTGTTTCTCGATGTTCAGATGGAGCCTTTTCTGCTGTTTCTCCATGACTTCAACTAGCACAATTCTTCAGATTATTCAAAGCCTGGTTTCAATCTCAGACTACAAACTCCCACTATCATTTCTCTGTGCCCCCTCCAATCTCTGAGGAGGGGTGTGGTAAATGCTCACTTCCCCAAGCTGATGAGACCATTTCTGTACTATCTCATTGTCTTTGAAATCACACATACTGGGATTCAACCTATTGGAAAGGGTCATCTCCTTCCCATTAATCCCAGCAGAAGACCCGGGGCTGCATTTCACTGGACCAAGTTAGTTGCTTGTCTATAAGCCAACCACTGCAACGAAAGGGGTGGATTATGCAGGCTTAGTTGGGCCTGGGTCATATCTTTACCCTTGGAGAGAGAGAAGGGAATCAGCCCCAACCAAGCCATAGTGACTGAAGTAGGGGAGTTGTGTTTCTGCAAAGGAAAATTAGTTTTCAAAAAGAAGTGGAATTAAATACCAGGCAAGATCAACAGATTCCCAGTTAGGGCATCTGAGTTGGCCTTGAAGCCTAAGCAGGCTCTCAGCGGGGAACACAGGTGAGGTGTGGAGGGCATGGTAGGGCCCGAGAAAGACCAGCTCCAGAAGCAGCCAGCCGTCACTGCAGAGTGGAGCCGCTCCTGAGGGACCATGGAATGGCCAATGAGTTCTGAAGCAAAAATAGCCTCACTCCGATCCCCCACCTTCAATAGGTGGAGATATCTCATAAATGAAAAATGTAACACAGGAAAACACTTTCTCCAAACTGAGAATAGGGAAAGGGTCGATCCATTCACCTGAAGTTTGGAGAATATGATACCAGGAAAGGAGCATTGATCAAGCAGGAAAGAAAATGACCACTAAATTCAGCCCTGGATAATATTTACTTTCCTTATAGTCCAGGTACAGCTTCCATCCTCCCTTACCTTTCCTGTTCTCTTCAGTGGAAAATGATCTAAGAAATCAAGAATACCTGTCATAGCAGTATTTGCTGAAGAAATATCTGTTGACAACTAGAATGACTTTGAAATTGAATATCACTTAGGATATAAGTAAAGGAAGTACATATAGAAACTCTTGCTATGTTTCTAATTTTAATTTTTCCTCAAAATATGTATTCAAAAATTGTAGGCCAGGCATGGTGGTTCACACCTGTAATTCCAACATTTTGGGTGGCTGATGCAGGAGGATCACTTGAGCTCAGGAGTTCAAGACCAGCCTAGGCAAGATGGTGAGACCTTGCCTCTACAAAAAAAAAAATTAAAAATTAGCTAGGCATGGTGGCACACACCTGTAGGCCCAGCTACTTGAGAGGCTGAGGCAGGAGGATAGCTTGGGCCCGGGAGGTCAGGATTGTAGTGAACCATGATTGCACCACTGCACCCCAGCCTAGGCAACAATAGAGCAAGACTGTCTCAGAAAAAATAACAACAGCAACAACAAAATTTTAAATGTAACAGGGGTTTGTTATAAAAATTTCAGACAAAAATGTGTGTAAAGGAAAGTCTCCTTGTATCATTCATTTGTTGTTGTGTTGCAAATAACCCCAAAACTGAGCGGCTTAAAACAGTACCATTCATTCATTTTGCTCACTAATCTACAATTTGGGCAGGAATCAGAAGGAATAGCTCATCTCAATTCCAGATAGCATCTGCCAGGGCAGCTTGGCTGGGGGTTGGAGGAACCACTTTCAAGAAGTCTGGCTAACCTGGATGGCAAGTTGTTTAAAATGTTAGCTACATTTAAAGCTACAATATCCCTGAAGGTAAATATTGTCCAGGTGATCTTAAAGAAAAATGAGAGTTGTAAGTAAAAGAAGTACAGCTTCCTCTCAATTGTTGAAATACAATTTTCAAAAAGTTAAAAACTTAGCCAGGCATGGTGGAGCCCCCCTGTAATTCTAGCTACTTGGAAGGCTGAGGCAGGAGGATTACTTGAGGCCTGGGAGGTCAGGATTGCTGTGATCATGCCACTTCACTGTAGCCTGAGCAACAAAGTGAGACCTTGTCTCAAAAAAGAAAAAAGAAAGTTAAAAACATGACTTTCATGCAAAGTGAACACATGTTAAAGATTTGCTTAACTCATTAATTAATTATGTTAAGTAAGATGTTAAGACTGGTCAAAAGAACAAAAATAGATGTAACGTCGGGAATGTTCAAATGAATTACTTAATAGATGAATTTGGGTACTATCCAATCGAGCAGCAAAATGTCATCTTTGGAGTTATCACTTCTACCAGTGGAAATCAACTCTACCTCTACTCAACAATACTCATTCCTGGGGAGATTACCTCCATTCTTCAGTCTCTATCCATATACAGATGAAGTTGTCCCCAGAGCAAGTCCTATTGTCCCAGATGGGTATGTAAGTCAGGCCTAGTCCAAAAAAGCGTCCCATTCTCCCAGTGACAGACTCAGAGATGGATATGTGACCCAACTGGAACCTGAAAGACACAATACGATTTGGCAGGGACTTTTGCGAGAGCCACCACATCTTTAGGGGCACTTGAATCTGGAAAGTTTTAGGTCTGAACTTGCTGGGAGGCATCCTGCTACCACAAGAAGCCTGAAAATGAGGAAGCAGAGAAGAAGAGAGATGAACAACGGAGGGAAGCAGCATCCTGATGGCTTTAACTGAGTCCCTGAATCAACTGTGCAGCCTGATTGCAGTCTTAACTCCAGACTTTTCTATTATATTAGTCAATATATTTCCTTCTTTCTTGTTTGCTGGTTTAAGCCAGGTAAAGTGACTCCAAATGACCCCTCACGATACAGGGGGTTCTCCAGCCCTGGTTTCTTCTTCCGTGTTAGCTCATTAAACATATATTCACTTCTCTGGGTTGCAGTTCCTCCTTCTGTAAAAAGAATAAGCGATACCTACTACGAAGAGTGATAAAGATTAAGTAAGTAATAAATATACCTTCATAATACCATGATAAAAGAGATGTCTATGCAATGCTGAATTTTTCTAAATTAGATTCTATATGCTTCTAACCTCCTGCTATGGTCTGAATGTTGGCGTCCCCCTAGAATTCGTGTTTAGAACCTAAGACCCAGTGTAATGGTATTAAGAGTGGGTCTTTTAGGGGGTGATTAAATCATTAGGACTCCATCCTTGCGGCTGGGGTTAAACTCTTATACAAATACTAAAGGGGGCCAGGTGCAATGACTCATGCCTGTAATCCCAGCACAGCACTTTGGGAGGCCAAGGCAGGAGGATCACTTGAGCCCAGGAGTCCAAGACCAGCCTGGGCAACACAGAGGGACCCTGTCTCTTTTTATTTTTTTTTTTAAGTGCTGGAGGGACCAAACACAGTGGCTTATGCCTGTAATCCCAGCACTTTGGGAGGCCAAGGCAGGAAGAGTGCTTGAGGCCAACGGTTTGAGACCAGCCGGGACACAATAGGGAGATGCTGTCTCTATAAAAAAAATTTTATAAACTAGCCAGAGGTAGTGGCTCATGCCTGCAGTCCCAGCTACTCAGGAGGCTAGGGTAGGGGGATCACTTGAGCCTGGGAGGTTGAGGCTGCAGTGAGTTGTGACTGTACCACTGCAGTCCAGCCTGGGGAACAGAGTGAGACCCTGTCTCAATAAAGTGCTGGAGAAAGCTAGCTGGGCTCTCCTGCTCTTCTGCCTTGTGCCATGTGAGGACATGGCAAGAAGGCCCTCGCCGGACACTGAATGTCAGTACCTTAATCTTGGACTTTCCAGACTCCCAAACTATGAGAAATAAATTTCTATTGTTTGTAAATTATCCACTGTAGTAATTTTGTTCTAGCAGCACAAACAGGCGAAGATATCCCCATTTACTAGAATTAGAAGACTCCCAATATCAGTCACTGTGGGGGCTCTTTTAAGTGGTGAAATCTGTCACAAATTGCCTAGAAAATGTTGTCTGATCTTCGGCACATCATGTTTGCTATGCGGTTGTTCATTGTGCAAGACCCTGTGGTCCATTCAAAGGCAGGTGGCTCCGCAGGCTCTTTGACCTTTAGGGTATCTGGCAACTTTTACATAGCTCCTGAGACCATGGTGTTGGATGTTCATTGCCCCCAGCAAACGTGTTTACTTCATCAAAAGTTCCTGCTGCCACACAGGATACTTCCTGTTAGGAAACTGATGCTTGTGGAATTTCCTTCCACAGCTCCTCAAGTCCTTGCAGCATTGCTAACCTTGGGCAACTCATTGTCTTTCAACTCAATCCCCAGACACCATACCTTCCAAGAAACACCCTGCCGAATTCACCTTCCACACGGGGGCCTAGATAGATCTTTCTAACAGATGCCTTGCAACTTTGTTTTGGGCTGGGAACCACACATTTAAAAAAAAAAACATTAATAACCCAGAATAGCAACCGTCAAGAGGACCCTCAGTGAGCTCCACCTCCTGGTATTCATGCCTTAGTGTAATCCCCTCCTTTGAGTGTGGGTTGGACCTAGTGACTCACTTCTAACCAACAGAACACAGCGAAAGTGATGAAATGTCACTCCCAGAATTAGCTTATAAAACCACAGTGACTTCAACCTTGTTTCCCCTGTCTCTTTTCCTCCCTCACTGCTCTGAGGGAAGCCAGCTACCATAATTGTGAGCTGCCCAACAAAGCGTCCCACGTGGCAAGGAACTGGTATTTAGGACAACAGCCAGAGAGTACCTGAGGCTTGCCAAAAGCCACGTGAGTGAGTTTGGAAGCAGATGGATGCTCCTCAAGATATTCCTTGTGATGACTGGCACCCTAGCCAAACTTGAGTCCAGGTTTACAAGAGAACCTGAGCCAACTAAGCAGCTGATGCCTGACTCACGGAAACTGAGATAATAAGTATTTCTTGGTTTATTTGGAATAATTTGTTATGCAGCAACAGATAACCAATACATGGCCTCTAAGATTGGCAGCCCAGAATTTCCTGAAAACGAGGATACAATTACCTTTTCCTCCTTTTGAAAATCTTTTTTGGCAGGGAGTAGAAAACAGCACTAAATAGCTTGGTAAATTATCCTGCAACAAATGAACATTACTTGAAGCCGTGTAAGCAGATAGAACAGAAATCCCTGCAGAAGGAAATTACCACCCCCTGTCACAGTTCAAACTCTGCTATGGTGAAGCATGGCCATGCCCCTGAGCTGCCTGATAATCAGCACCAGCCCAAACCCTCCTACAGAAGAAAGGAGCAGAGCCCGATGCTCAGAGGCGACGTGGGGATGCAGCTGCCATAAGTCCTCAAACTGCCCCTTGGCCTCCCGAAAGAAACTCAAACCTGTAACTGCGGCCCCAAGAAAATAACAAGTTAATTTCAGCTTAGGTTTCCAGGGATACTTGAATTTCCAGATGAAAGTCTTCAAAAGGTTAGAACTCTCTCCTGGCCAGGCGCAGTGGCTCAAGGCTGTAATCCCGGCACTTTGGGAGGCTAAGGCAGATGGATCGCTTCAGCTCAGGAGTTCAAGACCAGCCCGGGCAACATGGTGAAACCTCATCTCTACATAAAATACAAAAATTAGCCAGTTGTGGTGGTGTGTGCCTGTAGTCCCAGCCACTCAGGAGGCTGAGGTAGAAGGATCACCTGAACGCTGGAGGTGGAGGTTGCAGTGAGCCAAGATCATGCCACTGCACTCCAGCCTGGGCAACAGAGTGAGACCCTATCTCAATAATAATAATATAATGAAAAACAAAAGGCTAGAGCTCCTGCTATCATGGGACCCTGCCCTAAACCTGGAGATTCTGATGCAGTTCTCAGAATTAAGCCTGTCGTTAAGGCTCCCCCAGGAATATGAGCCCCTTATACAGCACCTGATGCCAGAAAATAATCTGTGGTTGTTGAACCTGGGCTCCGGAGAGACCCTGGGCCAGTCACCATCCCCAAATTGTCAGCTTATTCATACACAGTGTTTCCCCGACATTAAGTAAAGGGTGTCAGGCTTTGTGTTGCACAGTCCCAGGGAACGCTGTTGCTGTTGCATTCAATGTCAATGACACCCGCTGAGATACAACTTTGTACAAGATGAATGGCAGGGTCTGGGGTCATACCACACTGTCGCCCTGAGTGTGGGCCCCACGCATTTGACGATGTTTTCTAGACAAAAATATCCTCATCTTCCCACCATCAATCAGCCAATGAGGTTTTCAACTTTTATGAGTCCTCCTGTTTGGCCAATGGACAAGTGATGGGGAAGGGGAGGGAAGCGCAGTGCTAAAGCACCTCTCTGGGACACTTCCACATCTCCATCTGGGACAGGCCTTGTATTTGCTCCAGTGAGCATGGGAATCTGGTCCCATTATGACCATGGAGGTAAGCAAAGGTATGGTACCCAGCAATAACTTCCTAAAGGTTCCAGGCCAGTCTCTGAGGTGTTTGCCTCACCTTCATGAAAAAGATCAACAGCACAGGCATCGCATCACCCAACGTCTCCAGTTCGGGCTTTTTGCCTCGTGTGGGTGACCGAATATCTCTTTCTTACCTTGTTTTTTGAGATAGAGTCTCGCTATGTTTCCCAGGTTGATCTCAAACTCCTGGCCTCAAGTCATCTTCCTATCTCGGCCTCCCAAAGTGCTGGGATTACAAATGTGAGCCACAACACCCAGGTGAGACTGAATATCTCTAAACTTCAACTTGGAAAAGTCAAATTAAATGATGGGGGAGACTTCTGGTTTCCAGTCAGGTGTGTAGGAAGCTTGGAAGTCGTGTCTTCGGTCCACCCAACAAGCTGAAAACTAACAATTCTTCTTGTATCCATCAGAGAACTGAAGCCGTAGAGCAAACAGCTGCCCCCAAAACTGAAGAGACAGACATGCAGATAGAGAGAATCACAACTTGCCAGAGCAGAAGCCCAGGAGCAGTAACTTCCAAAGGAACTAGTGTGTCGGGAAAACCTGAACTGCCACTAATGAATTGCTGGAGGCTCGGCGTGGACAAGGCTGAGAGAGTTAAAAATTCAGGGAGAAGGCAGGTGTAGAGCAAACCCCACACTTTCTTGAGTTTTAACTCCAGGAGTGCCACTACATTCTAAGATCAGAGAAAAATGCCCTAAACATTCCCCCAGGGGGTGGGGGAAAGTAGCCATTTAAAAAGTTGCCCAGAACATTCTGTTTTTTAATAACAATGCCTGTCCTCAAGAGAAACTGGAGCCTAGGGTGACCTGGGTGAAGGAAAATACCCAACTCCAGTGGGCTCCAGCCTTCCTGTCTCACCTGAGAGGGAAAAACAAAACAAAACAAAACTGAGAGGCACTGGCAAAGGTGCCAGCCAAGGGGCACAGGCTCGCTACGAGTCTGAGACCTATTGACAGGACTGTAGAACACTTCCTTTCCCCACACGCTTCTGCCACAATAATAGGGCTGGCGTTTAATGACAGGGAAAACAATTAGAACTATTTAATAGGTCTCTGCAGAATATTTAAGGCCAGGCGCAGTGGCTCACGGCTGTAATGCCAGCACTTTGGAAGGCCTAGGTGGGTGGATTGTCTGAGGTCACGGGTTCGAGACCAGCCTGGCCAACATGGCGAAACCCCGTCTCTACTTAAAATACAATTAAAAACAAAATTAGCTGGGCATGATGGTGCACACCTGTAGTCCCAGCTACTCGGGAGGCTGAGACAGGAGAACCGCTTGAACTTGGGAGGTGGAGGTTGCAGTGCACCGAGATCGCACCACTGCACTTCAGCCTGGGAGACAGAGCAAAATTCTGTCTCAAGAAAAAAAAAAAAGTGACAATTTAAGAGCCCTTTAGAGAAACTCAAAGACAACAGGGAGACAAAAACAAGCACATCAGATGAAAGTTTAGCTTTGAACACCTACAGCTACAGCAAACACAGCCAAAGTCCTTGCCAGAAAAACATAAAACCTCATACCAAAGGCCTGTTTACAGTAGTTTCTTTTACCAAGGACATCACATCTAGCTTTCAACAAAAAAATCACAAGGCATATGAAAAGACAAATAAAGTGACAGATCTGTGGTATTATTGAATAGACTATTAAAAGCATAAATTAATCTTCCCAGACACTAGCCTTTGTTTGCTCTCTGAGCCTGCCCCACTCAATAGCAGCTAAAGGCTGCTTTTACAGGACCATCAACCAGGAGCTAGGGCAGGTGGACAGCTTGAGGGGGGCCAGGAGGAGCTACACTGCCCTAACTCCTCCACTCCTCTGAGTGAAAAACAGTGTTAATAAATCAAGTGACTCCAGTGGCTTGTTCATTACACCTTCATTACATACAGGTATTTTCTTAAGAACAACAGAGATGGGGCCGGGCACGGTGGCTCAAGCCTGTAATCCCAACACTTTGGGAGACCGAACGGGCGGATCACGAGGTCAGGAGATCGAGACCATCCTGGCTAACACAGTGAAACCCCGTCTCTACTAAAAAAAAAAAAAAAATACAAAAAACTAGCCGGGCGAGGGGGCAGGCGCCTGTAGTCCCAGCTACTCGGGAGGCTGAGTCAGGAGAATGGCCTGAACCCAGGAGGCGGAGCTTGCAGTGAGCTGAGATCCGGCCACTGCACTCCAGCCTGGGCGACAGAGCGAGACTCCGTCTCAAAAAAAAAAAAAACAATAACAGAGATGGATAGATAGGTAAAGGGATAGATAGATATAGAGATATAGAAATATAGACATATAGGTATATAGGTATACATATACATTTAACTAAGGTTATGATTGGTATAAAGATTTTCTGATATATAGAAACTATTCATAAGTCTGAGACTTTTAGGTTAAATTCCTGTATCATTTTTACTTAAAAGAGAGGCAAAACATTATCTCTCTGGCCACATCACAGTAATAACTACTCAAAAATAATTGTTTGGGTCAGGCACGGTGACTCACGCCTGTAATCCCAGCACTTTGGGAGGCCAAGGTGGGTGGGTCACCTGAGGTTGGGAGTTCGAGACCAGCCTGACAAACATGGAGAAACCCCATCTCTACTAAGAATACAAAAGTAGCCATGCTTGGTGGCGCATGCCTGTAATCCCAGCTACTTGGGAGGCTGAGGCAGGAGAATTGCTTGAACCCGGGAGGTGGAGGTTGCGGTGAGCCGAGATCGTGCCATTGCACTCCAGCTTAGGCAACAAGAGTGAAACTCCGTCTCAAAAATAATAATAATAATACAAATAATAATAATAATAATAATTGTTTAACTTGTGTGACTTTTGCTTGGCACTTTGGTGATAAACAGTTTTTATTCATTCCACTAATATTATTGAGCCTGCTTAATACGTTTATAATCCTAAACTAAGCTTTCACTATTGTTCTAAGCAAAATACCACGGTGCAGACAGAATACATTGTTTTTGGCCCCTGGAAACTTAGTATTTAGAAGGAGAGAAAATATGTAAGTACAACATCCCTCAGTGGCAGGACAGTGTATGGTTAAGGGCTAGACCGAGTTGTCTAGTCAAGTCCTAGTTCTGCCACTAACAAGATACGTGATCTTGAGCAAGCTTCTTCCTTGTTCCCCATGCGGCCTCATTTCCTTATATTTATATAAAATGAAAGCTAAGCTATTATCTCAAAGGGCCTGGCTAATCCTAAAAGAAGAAATGTCTATTAACAGAGACAACAGATCTATCAGAGCAGTCATAAGAAGTCAAGAAAATATCTAGCTTGTCTACTGATTGCTGTTCTACCACCACCTTGCCCATTGTGGTTTGTTAGGTTGGGATTAACCCACTTTCAGCAAGAAGATGTTCCAAATGGATCAACAGAATCGCTTTCTTCTCATCAGAGTACTTAGTTTAGGTAATCTCAAATCTAGACTAATCAACCTCTAACATGACTTTAGCGACTAGGATTGGTTCAGGGGTCAGCCAATCAGACCAAAGATGCAGCTTATTGGGGATTCGGACATGCAGATGTTCTCCTTCACTGTTGATAGCGTGAAAGACTGAAAATGCTGCAGGCATTTATAAGTAGATTCTGGTAACACACTGATGGGGAAACAGAGCCAGAGCTAGAATCAGACCCCCTGGAAGCCCCACAAAATTTATGTAGCTAATTCTTGAAGGATTTGTTTGATTTGGATAGACTAGAGGAGAAGGAAAAACAATATTAATAGTAGACAATAACAGGAATCTGCAGGGAATGTACACTATCTTAACAATGGCACTTTTAAATTATTATTATTATCATTATTATTTTGAGAACGAGTCTCATTCTGTCACCCAGGCTGTACTGTCTCAACTCACTGCAACCTCTACCTCCTGGGTTCAAGCTTTTCTCCTGCCTCAGCCTCCTGAGCAGCTGGGATTGCAGGAGTCCGCCACCACACCTGGCTAATCCTCATACTTTTAGTAGAGACAGGGTCTCACCATGTTGGCCAGGCTGGTCTCAAACTCCTGACTTCAGGTGATCCACGCACCTTGGCCTCCCAAAGTGCTGGGATTACAGGCATGAGCCACCGTGCCCAGTCTGAATCTTTCCTTTGCTTGGCTGAAGCAGAGAATTTGTATTCATCCAATATAAAACATCAGCATAATAATAATATCGATTATGTGGTGGAGTTGGGTATGCAGGGGTGGGTTTGGGATAGAGGTATGACATATTCCATTTCTCAAAGACCTTATATCTGGGCAGAGGGACCAAAAGGTAAACTACCAACAATAGAGGAGAGATGTAGCCCTCATTCACCTCAGATCTGCAGAGGGGAAGAAAAATTTAAACAATAGAGTGTCTTGTGAATTTCTGCCTGGGAGGAATTATCATCCACATTGGATAGATAAAGAGATTAAAGTATGTGAGCAAAAATGTCACATACCAAGCTAGACAATTATTATTACTGATAAGCCAGAAAGATAATACTTTGCCTTTCTTGTACATATTCCTTTATTGAATGGACTATTAAAAGCACCAGTTAATCTTCCCAGGCTCTAGTCTCTGTTTGCTCTCTAAGCCTGCCCCACTCAATAGGAACTAAAGGCTGCTTTTCTAGGACCATCAACCAGGAGCTAGGGCAGGTGAACAGCTTGAGTGGGGCCAGGAGGAGCTACACTGCCCTGACTCCTCCACTCCTCTGAGTGAAAAACAGTGTTGATACATCAAATTACATAAGATTACAAAAAAAATAGCAGGCAGTACAATCTGCAGTTGAATCCAGGTCCATTTGGCTTGAAACCCTGGCTAAAGACTCCCACTTTTTTTTAATGTGGTTTGTGCAGCCTATAGAATGGGAGAAAATATTTGCAAACTACTCATCTGACAGGGGATTAATAGCCAGAATATATAAGGAACTTAAAAATCTCAACAGAAAAAAAAAGCAACCAAGTAATCCAATTAAAAAATGGACGAATGATCTGAACAGACACTTCTCAAAAGAAGACATACAAATGATCAACAAATATATTTTTAAATGCTCAACATCATTAATCCTCAGGGAAATGCAAATCAAAACCATAGTGAGGTATGATCCCACTCTAGTTAGGATGGCTACTACCAAAAAGACAAAAAAAAAAAAAAATGCTGGCAAGCATACAGAGAAAAGGAAACTCTTACACACTGTTGGTGGGAATGCAAACTAGTATAGCTACTATGGAGAAGAGTATGGCGGTCCCTCAAAAAACACCACATAGGACTATCATGTGATCCAGCAATCCCACGACTGGGAATTTATCCAAAGGAAAGGAAATCATTATATCAGATAGATATCTGCACTCTCATATTTATTGTAGCACTCTTCACAACAGCCAAGATATGGAATCAACCTAGGTATCCAAGAACTGATGGATGGATAAAGAAAATGTAGTATATACACCATGGAATACTGTTTAGCCATACAAAATAAAACCCTGGCCAGGCGTGGTGGCTCACACCTACACCTGTAATCCCGGCACTTGGGTGGGCGGATCACCTGAGGTCAGGAGTTAGAGACCAGCCTGGCCAACATGGCAAAAACCCGTCTCTACTAAAAATACAAAAAATTAGCTGGGCATGGTAGCCTGGGCTACAGAGCAAGACTCCATCTCAAAAAAAAAAAAAAAAAAAAAAAAAATTAGCCAAGTGTGGTGGCAGATGCCTGTAATCCCAGCTACTTGAGAAACTGAGGCAGGAGACTCGCTTGAACCTGGGAGGTGGAGGTTGCAGTGAGCTGAGATCGCACCACTGCACTCCAGCCTGGGCAACAAGAGCAAGACTTCATCTCAAAAAATAATAAAATAATAATAATAAAAAAGAAATCCTGTCATTCAACACAACATGGATGGAATTGGAGAATATGATGTTAACTGAAATAAGTCAGGATCAGAAAGTTAAACACCCATGTTCTCACTGATATGTGGAAACTAGAAAAAGACTTCATTCCACAAAAGTAAAAAGTAGAATAGAGGATTCTAGAGACTGCAAAGGGTAGGGGGAGGGGATGGATAGGGAGAGGTTTGTTAAAGCAGCAGACCCTAACCTTTTTGGCACCAGGGACCGTTTTGTGGAAGACAGTTTCTCCACGGCCAGGATGGGGTGGGGTTGGGGGATTGGATGAGGGGGATGAAATTGTTCCACCTCAGATCATCAGGCATTAGATTCTCATAAGGAGCCTGCAACCTAGATCCCTCACATGTGCAGTTCACAGCAGGGTTTCAGTTCCTATGGGAATCGAATGCAGTCACTGATCTGACAGGAGGCGGAGCTCAGGCGGTAATGCCTGATCACCCACCGCTCATCTCCTGCTGTGTGGCCAGTTCCTAACAGGCCATGGAACAGTATTGATCTGCCGCCCAGGAGTTGGGGACCCCTGGGTTAAAGGATAAAAACTTACAGCTAGACAGAAGGAATACATTCTAGTGTTCTCTACCACTATAGGGTGGTATAGTTAACAGTAATATATTTTATAGGTTCAAATGGCTAGGAGGAGGATATTCAATGTTCCCAAAACAAAGAAATGATAAATCTTTGAGATGATGGATATGCTAATTACCCTGATCAGATCACCATACATTATATGTACCAAAACATTACTATGTATCCCATGAATATGTACAATTATTATTTGACAATTTAAAAAATACAATAAAAGCTGAGTGCGGTGGCTCACACCTGTAATCCCTGCACTTTGGGAGGCCAAGGCGGGCAGACCACGAGGTCAAGAAGTCAAGACTAGCCTGGCCAGCATGGTCTCTACTAAAAATACAAAAAAATTAGCTGGGCGTGATAGCACATGCCTGTAGTCCCAGCTACTCATGAGACTGAGGCAGGATAATTGCTTGAACTCAGCAGGCAGAAGTTGCAGTGAGCTGAGATTGCGCCACTGCACTCCAGTCTGGGCAAGGAAGCTAGACTCCATCTCAAACAACAACAACAACAACAATAAAAAAATAATTTTTTTAAAAAAAAGTGTGGTCTGGGAATTGGCAGCATCAGCATCAACCGGGAGCATGGCTGGTGACATAATCTGTGTGGCCCAGTGCAAAATAAAAATATGGGCACCTGTTCAAAAAGCAGGGAAAAAGTGCCACTACATTTGCAAAAATGTTAAGCTTTTTTCTTTCTTCCACAGTCTCTCAACTTGTTATGGTGTTTTATATTTGCTATTTAATGTTATTCTTTTTTTTGAGACTGGGTTTCACTTTTGTTGCCCAGGCTGGAGTGCAGGGGTGCGATCTTGGCTCACTGCAGCCTCTGCCTCTTGGTTTCAAACAATTTTCCTACCTCCGCCTCCCGAGTAGCTGGGATTACAGGGGTGCGCCACCAACTCCTGCAAAAATTTGCATGTTTAGTAGAGACAGGGTTTCACCACGGTGGCCAGGCTGCTCGCAAACTTCTGACCTCCAGTGACCCATCCACCTTGGCCTCACAAAGGTTGAGATTACAGGCGTGAGTCACTGTGCCTAGCCCATTTAATGTCATTCTAAGTAAAAAAAAAAAACATTTTTAATGATGAACATGGATTTACCATTCTTCTTTTTTATCAAGCAATGCCAGTTTTAAATACAAATATCTAAGCATTTAATTCCTAAGGTGGAATTGTTGAAATAACAACTTGTATTTTGTAACTTGTACACACAGCTGTATTTTGTTCTTACCAGAACAGTGGAAACACTAAATAAAGTCACTTAACTGTTTTTGTTTTACTTCTTAATAAGCACACATTCTACTCACAGTACCTTCCACTTCCTGAAGGATAGGGAAGGACTGAAAGGAAAAAGAACTTTCCCTTCTCTTCTGTGTCATCATTTTAGCATCCGTGGTTGGCTAATAGAGGGAAGGAACCCAGGAGGGATGTGACAGGGTTTCTAGGTCATTCATGTTTTCCAGAACATCACTGCCTTCTTTCTGTGTTCATAGCAAGTTCTGGTACCAATGGCAAGCACGGCCTCTGCAGGCTGTCAGGGACCCAGCCATAACATGGCTGTCAAGTCACAGCCATAACACACCACTTGGGACTTGCTGACCTCCCACCAAAATTTTGTACTCATGGGGGGCATCTCAAGTACCATATGCAAATGGAGCGCAAAAGACAGTGGCCCCACATATTCATACTGCACTGCGTGCATCTCTTCTAGTCTCCGGCTGGCTGGATTGCCCCATCAGACTCACAAAACACAAGTTCAAATTTTAAAATCATTAAAAATTTTAAGGTGAAAATAGTGTGTTAAACCAAGTTCAGAGCATGTATAGATTGCAGCTTAGGAGCTGGCTTTGCTTAGGAGCTTGATTAAAATGCAGGTTCTCGCCGGGCGCGGTGGCTCAAGCCTGTAATCCCAGCACTTTGGGAGGCCGAGACGGGCGGATCACGAGGTCAGGAGATCGAGACCACCCTGGCTAACACGGTGAAATCCCGTCTCTACTAAAAAATACAAAAAAACTAGCCGGGCGAGGTGGCGGGCGCCTGTAGTCCCAGCTGCTAGGGAAGCCGAGGCATGAGAATGGCGTAAACCCGGGAGGCGGAGCTTGCAGCGAGCTGAGATCCGGCCACCGCACTCCAGCCTGGGCGACAGAGGGCGACTCCGTCTCAAAAAAAAAAAAAAAAAAAAAAAAAGCAGGTTCTCAGTGCTGCCCACCCTCAGCCCCACCCCTACCCCTAGACCTGTTGAATCAAAATTTGCCTCTTAAGATTCCCAGGTCAGTGTTTTTGGGCCTGTCGAAGTTCAGGAAGCTCTGGGCTGGTCTAGACCACTGAAGATTCTATCTCCCAGGCTAGACGCTGGCTTTACCCCCTGGGAGGCAACGGACAACTTCCTCTGATCTGCCCCACACTCTCTTCCCTCCTCTGGGCCCTACCTGCAGCTCCCCGGGATGTTATCAGCTGCATCGCCGGCTGGCTTTTCTAAAAACAGATGTATGAGGCTGTGTTCGAATCTCAGGTTTCACCTGCCTTCCACCATCCAAGTACTTTGAATATTCGTGAATCCCTGTGGCAAGGAAGAAACCACAAAGAGAATCTAATAGGAGCCTTCCTTTTAAAAAGACCCAGTTTAAGGATATGGGCCAGAGGCGGAGCCCCCCAAAAGATGAAAGTCTTGTTCATTTATATGTCAATATGTAGCTGAGATGCCTTTATTACTGAGAATTCTAAAGTGAGAATCTTGTTCCGCACCCCCCCGCCCCCCCGGCTCCAGGCGCCATTTGTTATTTAATTTCATTTCTTTCCCTGCTTTTCCTAGCTTTAAAATTACCCAGAGTGGATGAGGATGCAGTATAAAAAAAAAAAAAAAAAAAAACCTTTTTTCTACTTCTGTTTGAGACTTTTTATGATGAAATGTTAGAAACATATTAATAACATGTCCCCAAAATCTTTAAAAGAAGATCAAGGAAGAGAAAAGGGAGTTGAAATTTTAATTCACTTTGGCATTCAAGAGGTGTCTAAGAGCCCGGGTGCGGTGGCTCACGCCTGTAATCCCAGCACAGAGACCGAGGCGGGTGGATCACAAGGTCAGGAGATCAAGACCATCCTGTGAATGGTGAAACCTCTTATCTACTAAAAAAAAAAAAAAAAAAAAAAATACAAAAAGTTAGCTGGGCATGGTGGCGGGCGCCTACAGTCTCAGCTACTCGGGAGGCTGAGGCAGGAGAATGGCGTGAACCCGGGAGGCAGAGCTTGCAGTGAGCCAAGATAGCGCCACTGCACTCCAGCCTGGGCCAGGTGTGTCTAAGAATAGGCCCGGCACGGTAGCTTACGCCTGGCCTTTGGGAGCTAGATCGCTTGTGGCCAGGAGTTCGAGACTAGCAGACCAGCTTGGGCAACATAGTGAGACCCCGTCTCTACAAAAAATACAAAAATTAGCTGGATGTGGTGGCACACACCTGTAGTCGCAGCTACTCAGGAGGCTGAGGTGGGAGGATCACTTGAGCCTGGGAGGTTAAGGCTGCAGTGAGCCATGATGGTGTCACTCTGTCCGAAGTGTGTGAACCAGAGCAACTCCATCTTGAATAGGAGCTAGGTAAAAAGAGAATGAGACCTAATGAGCTGCATTCCCAGAGAGTTAAAGCATTCTAAGTCACAGGATGAGATAGAAGGTCGGCACAAGATACAGGTCATAAAGACCTTACTGATAAAATAGGTTGCAGCAAAGAAGCTGGCTAAATCCCACCAAAACCAAGACGGTCACTAGAGTGACTTCTGATTGTCCTCACCGCTACACTCCCACCAGCATCCTGACAGTTTACAAATGCCATGGCAACGTCAGAAAGTTACCCTATATGGTCTAAAAAGGGAGGCATAGATAATCCACCCCTTGTTTAGCATATCGTCAGGAAACAACCATAAAAATAGGTAAGCAGCAGTCTTCGGGGCTGCTCTATGGAATAGCCATTCTTTTTTTCTTTCTCTTTTTTTTTTTTTGAAATGGAGTCTCACTCTGTCACCCAGGCTGGAGTGCAGTGGCGCTATCTCGGCTCACTGCAACCTCCACCTCCCGGGTTCAAGGAACTCTCCTGCCTCAGCCTCCCAAGTAGCTGGGATTACAGGCGTGATCCACTGCACCTGGCTGGAGTAGCCATTCTTTTATTCCTTTACTTTCCTCATAAACTTGCTTTCACTTTACGGACTCACCGTGAATTCTTTCTTGCACAAGATCCAAAAACCCTCTCTTGGGGTCTGGCTCGGGACTCCTTTCCTGTGATAACCACACTCCAGCCTGGGTGACAGAGTGAAACCCTCTCTTAAAAAAAAAAAAAAAAGGAAGAGGTTTTTAAGAAGAATAACTTAGGAAAGAAATTCAGTCAAAATTAGCATTAAATAAAATGTACAGGAGGCCATTGGTTTGAAATGAGCTCCTGCACTAGGCCTAAACAGCCCAAACCAAAATAGAGTCACCCATGCTAATGTTCCATACCACCAAGCGGAAGCGAAGTTGCTTACCTGTACTTCCAAGAAATCAGGAGAGAGAAAGAGCTAATAGCCAAATCCCCACACAGGCCAGTCTCAATGAGCATGATGAGGAAATCCCTCTGCCTTGATCTTTATAACGAAGGTAACTTTGAAACGACTAATCCACCTGTTCTCTGTTTCTGCTTTCCTCAGCTCCTTTCTGTCTTAAAACCAACCTCCTCTGCCCAGCTCACCACAACATTCTACTTTATAGAATGAGGCAGATTCTGAATTGCCTGATTCTAGAATCACAAATAAAAGCCAATTAAGATCTTTAAACTAAACTTGTTGTAATTTTGTTTGATGACAATAGGAACTTTCTCCTTCTTGTTTCTCTCTCAGCCTGAGGCCAGAAATAGATTCACCCCTCAGCTAAAATAGAATTGCCCCTCAGCATGTGAGCAAACCTTTACTGCACCGCTAAGTTGCAAGTCAATAGAGAATTTTCTTGCACAATAGTGGCTCCCCTCCTTCTGTGAGGGAGAGCATTTTAAAAAGCAAGAGAAAAGAAAGGAAAAAGAGAAGGAAAAAGAAGCAAAGAAAAGAGAACATTTTCAAAAGATGCATGCTGCCCTTTTGATGGGGGACGGCCTCCTTTTCCTCTTCACTGCCAACCCCACCAGATAACATTCTCCCAAATGATCAGGACTGTCGGAAGCCAATATCGACTGTAGCTGCTTATAATTTGTTAGTAACTTTCTGGCATAGAGAGTTTTAAGACCAAGCTTTTATGTTCCCTGACCAGGATTGGGAAATGGCATACAGAAAAGAAAATGAGGGGGTAGGGATGAGGGAGTAGCACAGAGGCTGTGGGGGGCATGAACTGAACCACAAAGAGGGTGGGGGGCAGGACTTGAACCTCCTGAAGGTCTTGGGATTTTCAGGAGTGCTACTCCCCCCTCATTTCTCCTCCACCCCCAACCAAGGCAGGAGCAACAAAGAAACAGCCTAGCAATGAGCTCCTTGGGGTTGAGGTTTTACTGCATAGCTGTGTGCTGTGAAGAATTTTCTTATAAATTGCCCTGTTTGCACAATGATGGCATTCTTTTTTGGATCACCAACTCAGGACATTTGGTAGCGTGAGTGACAGAAACATTTTAAATTCATGGGAAATACAAAACCCTCTTTGTGGGCATTGGTTTCAGCTGCCGCTTCAGGTAACAAGAGTTTAGCTAAGTTTTCCTTCTTTTCCCTTCCTTAGCCATTGATTCTCTGGCCAAGGTGCTATCAAGTAGCCCAGTGACCCACAGGCCAAGGGAGGGAGGAGGAGATGAAAAGCAAGTTAATTCACCAGATGGAGAGTGGGACCATTTCAGCAGGAGGCAGTTGCATTTCCAAAACCAGATCAAAATTAAGTTCAAAAAGCTAAGTCCTGCTTAAAGAGCTGAAGGCACAGAGATAGGACTAGTTCTGAGCTGGAACAGGAGATGAGGAACTCTCCTGCCCTCACCTCCATTTCTCCAGGGCCTGAATCTAGCATGATCTAAGCTGTAAGTCCCCCACTGTCTGTGGTCAGTGGTCTCAAACTGTGTTGGCTTAAACTTTGTTTCTGCCCTTGGACAAGTTACTTAACTTCTCTGATGCTCACTATCTTCATCTATAAAATGGGGACAATACTATCATCTATCTCATTGGCTTTCTGAGAGGAATCAGTGAGGAAATATATGCAATGGCCTGATAGCCCAGGACACATAGAGCTTAATAAGAAGTAGCAGTAATGGGAGTAATTGTTCCAAAGAGGAAGCTATTGCCAAGTCCAGCCTCACATATTTTCAAAGAATACATGGAAGGGTGGTCCCTGAGCTGACAAAGCCCAGATTGTCTCAATTCCCTCAGAGCCCAAAGGTCTGGCAGGCAAGCCACAGCCCTGGGTCACGAGTGAGTGGATCCACACCACCGCCCTTCATGAGAAACACCTTCCCTTCCTTCTTGCCTGGTTTCCCTCTCCTTCTTCTGTCCATCTCCATCTTTTTTTTCTCTCCCCTTCCCCAAAGACCCCATCAGCTCCACTTTTTCGCTACAGAGCAACCTAGGAAAGTCATCTCCTAGTGCTGAGCCCCACCTGCCTCTCAAGGCAGTGAGGACAATGGAGCAGATGCTCTGTAAGTCCCTTTGGAATGGACAAGGGGCCTTTCATCCCAATAATCCTGATATGTTTTGTTGAGTCTGAGAACTCTCTTGTCATAAGTGCTGACTATGGGGACCACAATCTAGTTTCACTCAACCAGTCTGTAAATCCAGGTGCCAGCTCTTGCACTAAGGAAGTCCCCTAGAAGATCCTTGCCCAAGATCCTTCATCTTTCTCCTCCAAAACAGTGAAGGGGCAGACTTGTCACCATGTTCATCCAATCTGAATTCTCCATGGGTCTTGCATGTTGGGCTAACTGTTTCCATATAGAAGATTTAGTTTCCTAGCAGCCAGGTCAAGACTGATATGAGCCGGGCGCGGTGGATCAAGCCTGTAATCCCAGCACTTTGGGAGGCCGAGGCAGGCGGATCACGAGGTCAGGAGATCGAGACCATCCTGGCTAACACGGTGAAACCCCGTCTCTACTAAAAATACAAAAAAAAAATTAGCCAGGCGTGGCGGCGCCTGTAGTCCCAGCTTCTCGGGAGGCTGAGGCAGGAGAATGGCGTGAACCCAGGGGGGCGGAGCTTGCAGTGAGCCGAGATCGCGCCACTGCACTCCAGCCTGGGGCACAGAGCGAGACTCCGTCTCAAAAAAAAAAAAAAAGACTGATATGAAATTCTTCTTCTGAGATCTCTTTCAGCTGCCTCATTAGCTGTAAATACAATTATCTGGCTTCTCTTGGTTCTTATGAGCTGCACCATATTCTTCCAGTACATTTACTTTTGCTTCAATTAGTCAATTTATTTTGCTTGCAACCAAGATGTCCTGATACAGAGAATCTTCAATTCCCTTTAGTAACATCCAAACTTCATGCAACATCTCAAGTGCATCCCATCCTATCACTCTAAGAAACATGGGATCCCAGAAACATCCTGGTTCATACTCTACTTCTCTAGGATCTGCCATTTGATTACTAGTTAATCAAATGACCAACAACAATTTATTCACACCCACATGCATTGAACAAAGTCAGTTCAAGGAAAAGTCAAAGTAGAGATGAGGGACTAATATTGGTTGGGTGTCTACATGTGTCAGGCACAACATTAAGGGCTTTATATTTAGGATCTTCTCTCAGCTTTATTGCTATACTGGAGATTGGTATTGCTATCCCACTTTACATTTGAGATAAATGAGGATTAGTGAGATCAACTAATTTTTGTAAGACCATATATCCAGTAGTTATTAGAGATGGGATTTGGATTCAAGTCTATTTGTCTCCAAGGCCCATGTTTTTTTTTGTTTGTTTGTTTTTTGTTCGTTGTTTGTTTTTCCCTCTCTACAAGAGATGGCAGACTGTGGCCCTTGGGTCGTATTTTGCCTGCCACCACTCACTTTTGTAAATTAAGTTTTATTCTAACAGCTGTGCTCATTCTTTTGCTCTATAATGATATAGTTGAGTATTTGCGATGGAAACAATAAGCATTGCAAAGCATACAATGTTGCCTACGTTCCCTTTATAGCAAAAGTTTGGGCTGGGCATGGTGGCTCACACCTGTAATCCCAGCACTTTGGGAGGCTGAGGTAGGTGGATCACCTGAGGTCAGGAGTTCAAGACCAGCCTGGCCAACATGGCAAAACCCTGTCTCTACTAACAGTACAAAAAAATTAGCCAGATGTGGTGGTAGGCACCTATAAACCAGCTAGTCAGGAGGCTGAGGCAGGAGAATCACTTGGACCTGGGAGTTGGACCTGGGAGGTAGAGGTTGCAGTGAGCCAATATCATGCCACTGCACTTCAACCTGCGTGACAGAGTGAGACTGTCTCAAAAAGAAAGAAAGAAAAAGTTCGCTAACCACTGCTCTACATCCTATTCTGGTCGTCATCTGTAGATTCCCCATTTCTGGTTCAGTTTTCTTTAGGGGATTTCTTTACACGAACTCAAGCATCTGATTCTGCATTCTTCCTTTATCAAACCTAGTCAGAAAAGCACTGTCTCATTCATACAAAAGTGTAAGTGACCAATAAAGCTTAATGTTTATCCCTCCCATAGATATTTGCTTTTTAAGAACGAACCAAAATTTAGGCCAAAAAGGCAAGTCTGGTGGGAATTTTTGGTGGGAATTCTGAAATAATGGCTTTCACAGATTCGTGATTGAATCACCTAGATTTTAGATGGGCCCATTCCTTGTGTCTCCCAAAATCATGCTACATATGATTAAAGGACTACAGAAAGGCTTTTTTTTCAGGCATGGCCTGTTCAGAAAGGTCTTGGTTGGGTCCTAATCTTAAGGTCAGTGGGGTGACTGCTACTTACGGTCAGGACCAGGACACTGGCTACTGATTTCAGATGTCACATCTTCATATACTTTCTAACTCTCAATTTGTAAAGATGACCAAAAAATTAAAGGAGTTAATACACTATTTTACCAACCAGTAACATCAGCATAACTACCTGTGTACAGCAATTGCTGAAGATGATCAGTTGCAATGATTTACAGCTGGGTTTGGTGTTGACTATCAAACTCTCCTCACTAGTGTAAGCTTTGCCAAGAGAAGCTGAAGCTCTTTTCTAGATGGAGCCAAGGGCCTCTTCTTTTCCCACTTGGTTCTATGCCATCTTCCAATATCTCTTTGGCCCACACTTGTGTGCACCAGCCTGACTGTGTCCTTGAATTAGAACCGATGCAGAAATTGCAAAGCATGGCCCACTGTGACAAGTGGGAAGGAAACCATTTCCCACCTCCTCACCTCCAGAGACTCACTCTCTGCTAGTGATTTTATCTCTTAAATGGTTTCCAAGTATGGCCTTTCCTCTCTTGTATTACTATTGCTCAGATAGCAACCACATCTTGCCATTTTTATAACCTCTCAAATGATCGTCCTGCCTCAGTCTCACTCTCTCAAGTCCATCTCTGAAACTGTTTCTAGAGAACTTTATGATTCATCCAGGCACAGTGGCATGTGCCTGAAATCACAATAACTCAGGAGGCTGAGGTGGGAGGATCACTTGCCTGGGCAACATAATGAAACCCCGTCTCTAAAACAAATTTAAAAAAAAAAAAATCAAGAGTGGCCAATGTCCCTTCCCTGTCTAAACCTTACAGTGGCACCCAGTCTCCTTCCTAGATGGCACACATCCAGGTCATATACCTGAACATATCCGGTCAGCATTAAACAATAGGGAGCAGTGCGGCCTGGGGTGAGCCAGAGGCTTAAAGGCATGTAGACTTTATTCAAACACTGTGAGGGCCGAAATAAAAGCATCATCTGCAGACTGAAAGCAGTCCACAAGCAATGCATGTGCTACCTCAGGAGAAATGCATGGTCCTCTTTTTACCATGACGTAAAAGTCTTCTCTGGCCTGACTTCCACCGTTGATCCTTATCCCCAGCTAAAACCTAGCTCTTACTTCATGCTCCTGCCGTCCCCATCTGCTTGATTTCTCCTGAGTTTCATGCCTCCCTGCCCCTGCTCATCTTTCTTCTTCTTTTTTTTTTCTACCTCCTGCTTATTCTGTCTTTAAAGCTTAAGATCCTTTCCTGGACCATCCCCCGCCTCCAGGTGAGCCAATATTGATCTTCTGTGCCTTTCTGGAACTTGTTGCTGGCCTCCGTCATTACAATGACTGCATTATTTTAGAATTATGTCCTCCTGTGTTCCTCCAAAGAATATTAAGTTCCTGGAGAGCAGGGAAATATGGCATTTGTACATGATTCTTTATGCCTGTGTCTATAATAACCTCTCATCAAATATTTGCTAAACCAAACACTAACCAGGGGGCCCAAGAGAGCTCTGCCTGGTTCCAGGAGCCGTTTGTTAGCTAGAGATTTGCTAGTTTTAGGCAAACACTCTATGTCACAATTATTCTTTCTAGATAGAAATCGCATACTTTCCTCAAATGGTGTTTATGGAACAAAATAAAATGAAATGTACATGAATAAATGGCACAAGGCCTGACATTTAGTTGGAACTCAAAAAGCGTAATGTTTTAATGAAACTCTCTTAGAAAAGGCTCAAAGTCCAGCCATTAAAGTGTAGGTTATCTTTGACGATATGGCTGCTCTAATTACTTATCTTATTTTCTGTTGCTTCAGCATAAATCTGCTCTGTAGATAGCGAAGTAGGCCGAGGTGTTCAGAATAAAGGCTACCTTTAGGAAGTGTTGACTGAAGGGGAGCGTGATGGAGCTTGATAAATGTTGGAAAGGCTCCATTTCTTTATCTTGGTGGTGTTTACACAGGTGTATTTGTCCAGGGTTACAGATGGAATTGCGTACCCCAGGAAGATATGCTGAAGTCCTCATTTCCGGAACCCACAAATGTGATCTTATTTGGAAATAGAGTCTTTGCAATATAATCAAGTTATAATGAGGTCATTGGGATGGGCCCTAATCCTATATGATTGGTGTCCTAATAAAAAGGGGAAATTTGGACGCAGACACACAAATAAGAGAATGCCATGGGAACGCATGGGAGAACACATGACAACAGAAGCCAATATTGGAGGAATGCCAAAGATTGTGGTCATTCCCAGAATTCAGGAAGAGGCGAGGAAGAATTAGATCTAGACTTTCACAGCATGTCTCTGCTTATACCTTGATTTTCAACTTCTGTCCTCCACAACCGTGACAGAATACATTTCTGTTGTTTTAAACCGTCTAGCTTGAGGTACTTTGTATGGCAGCCCTAGCAAATGAATGCAGATTTTGGTACTGGGAAGTGAAATGTAACAAATACCTAAAATGTGGAAGTGGCTTTGGAATTGAGTAATGGTGAAACCTCCTTTATGACAGTGGGAGAAGTCTAGCATGGCTGACTCCATTTTGCTTCAAGCCTCACAGGCTGGCTGTCTTCATTCATTCCTGGGCATATGCCAAGCTAACTGTGGGAGGAATACAGATTATAGTTTAACTTGGAAGCAAGGATGATTATAGTCCCTTCCTAAAACTAGTCCCATCCTTGCTCAGAGACTGAAAACTAATGAAAGGCGGTGAGATTAGGATTATGGGAGGGGTCTGAATTCTGCTAAAATGTAGGGATAGTTTCTCTAACCCTTTACTGCTCAGAAGTCATGTAGCCAGAGGTCACAAGACTTGTGATTTCCCCAATTGTTCTTACAGATAACATCACTATTGCAGAACCTAAAACCGGTTTTTTGAGATTTTTCTGTTTTTTTTCTTTTCTTTTTTTTTTTTTTTTTTAATTTTTTGAGATGGAATCTCACCCTGTCACCCAGGCTACAGTGCCGTGAACTTGGCTCACTGCAAGCTCTGCTGCCCAGGTTCATGCCATTCTCCTGCCTCAGCCTCCCAAGTAGTTGGGACTACAGGTGCCTGTCACCACACAGAGCTAACTTCTTTTTGTATTTTTAGTAGAGACAGGGTTTCACTGTGTTAGCCAGAATGCTCTCAATCTCCTGACTTCATGATCCGCCCGCCTTGTCCCAAAGTGCTGGGATTACAGGTGTAAGCCACCGTGCCCAGCCTGTTTTTTGAGATTTTTGTGTACTGTCCACTTCCAGACTCATGACTCAACCGATCCTGTGGCCCTCAACCCAGAAGCAGACTCAGAGCATGAGGATGGATTTCCACACCCCTATAATTGCAGCCCCAACCAAACAGCAGCACCCATTCCCTAGTCCTCTGCCCACAAAACTATCCTTGAAAAAATGTAACCTCTGAGCCTTTGGAGGGACTGATTTGAGCAATAACTCTATCTTCCATATGGCTAGCCTAGCATCAATTAAATTCTTTCTTTACTGCAATACCACGATATCGGTGAATTGATTTTGCCTGTGCAGCAGCAGGAAGAACCTGATAGGCAATTACAATGGGTAGACGTAGAGGAATTTTCAGGAGCTTCATAGTAAAAGTCTAGAGTGCTTTGAAGAGATTGGTGGTAGAAATATGGATGTTAGCTGGGTGCAGTGGCTTATACCTATAATCCCAGCATTTTGGGAGGCTGAGGCAGGAGGATCACTTGAGCCCAGAATTTGGAGACCAGCTTGGGCAAGATGGTGAGAACTCGCCTCTATAAAAATTAAAAGAAAGAAGAAAGAAAGAAGTATGGATGGTAAAGGCCATTTTGGTGAACTTTTAGAAAGAAGCAAGGGAAGCTGTAGAGAAAGCTTTTATCATGTTAGAAAATACATATATCATTATGAACAGAATGTTGCTAGAAATATGAATATTAAAAGTGCTCCTGGCCAGGTGCAGTGGCTCAGCCTGTAATCCCAGCACTTTGGGAGGCCGAGACAGGCGGATCACGAGGTCAGGAGATCAAGACCATCCTAGCTAACACAGTGAAACCCCATCTCTACTAAAAAAATACAAAACACTAGCCAGGCGTGGTGGCAGGCGCCTGTAGTCCCAGCTAATCGGGAAGCTGAGGCAGGAGAATGGCATAAACCCGGGAGGCGGAGCTTGCAGTGAGCTGAAATCCCACCACTGCACTCCAGCCTGGGCGACAGAGCGAGACTCCATCTCAAAAAAAAAAAAAAAAAGTGCTCCTGGTAAGGCCGCAGATGGAAGTGAGGGACATTGGTATTGGACACTAGAGGAAAGGCAAACCTGGTTATAAAGTGGCAGAAAACTTGGCTGAATTATCTTCTACTACTTTGTGGAAAGTAGAACTTGTAAGTGATTAATTTGGATATTGAGCTGAAGTGATTTCCAAGCCAAGTGTGGAAGGTACAGTCTGGTTTCTCTATGCTGTTCAGAGTAAAATGCAAGAGAAAGAGACACATCAAGGAATGAACTGCTAAGCATAAAGGAACCAGCATTTGATTTGGAAAATTCTCAGTCTATCCAAATGACCTGCTCTGGAATTAGAGCCAAGGGTATGTCTGGACAGTATTTGCTAAAGGGATGAGATTATGATTTATGAATCCAATCAACCAACTCAGCAGAATCCAGGAATAGAGATACAATTATCCAACAAATATCTAGGAGGGACTCTCTTGTCTTGTGGCTTAGACCCCTGGATTACCTGGGAGACTGACAACGTTTTTAACAATTTTATACCAGTGAAAATGCTGCCAATCCAGACTGAAAGGGACCGAGGCAAGATGAAATGAAGGAAGAATGAGCCTGAGACCAGAGCCACAGATGCAGGGTGGATGGGACCCCTGGTGGGCCAAGAAGGTGAGGCCATCCACCCAATGGGCCAAGAGAACAGAGCCTCAAGCCACAGAAGATTCTTTTCAGGCCTTGAAATCTAAATGAGTTTTTTCTCTTGGGTTGTGGACTTGCTTTAAGCCAATGACTTCATTATTCCTTCCGATTGTTCCCTCCTGTTAGCGCCCTGTTTCAGAGCAAAGGCTTATGCAGTGTTTCTGCCCTGGCTCTCTATTCAGGTGACTCAGTTTGGAGTGCATGATCAAAACCAGAGAGCACGGCACGCCTCTGCACCTTGCCATCAGCTCACTGTGAGGTCTGGGTGCTCTGGCACATAGATCTCCTCTTTAAGCAGCACAACCCCTAAACAACGATCCTCTTGGCAAAGCAGAAGCCAGGAACCCCAAATAGGCTCTTTGCGGATCATTTTAAGGGCTGCCTTGCAGACCCCTCCCACCTACGTAAAACGGCTCATTTCCTTTGCCTTTAGGTGCCCTTCCAGATCTCCTGTGTCGCTGTGATGTTTTATGGGACCAGATCTCTTCCCTGACACTTGGCGAGGAATCTGCCATTTTCCCTTTAGAATTAGTGCTTCTTCCTAGAAATCTTCCCCATGTAACGGGTTTAAAATATTATGCTACTTGGAAACAGTTCAGCACTAGCCAGTATCAAAAGTCCTGTAGCTCAGCTCCTTGTTGAGGGACGCAAAACGCTGGGTAAGAAGCGCAAGGGGGAAAAAAAAAGTCCTAGCTTGTGTGGGAGAAGGGCTGACTTAAAGAGCACAGTTCAATTTTGCTAGACACCTGCTCCATCTCCTTCCTATACCTGGTTCCACATTCCCAGGCGTTTTCTCTTTGAAAAGATACAGAAGCAGGGGTCATTTCCATTTCCTCTGCAGATTGCACAAAGGGAGACATCTCGCCATTAAGAAAAGACCGTGGAGTGGTGGCCGGGGCCTGTAGTCCCAGCTACTCTGGAGGCTGAGGCAGGAGATTGGCGTGAACTCGGGAGGCGGAGCTTGCAGTGGGCCGAGATCTCATCACTGCACTCTAGCCTGGGTGACAGGGCGAGACTCCATCTCAAAAAATTAAAAAAAAATAAATAAATAAAGGCCGTGGAAGCCATTGAAGGGGCTCTCTTCAGTTGATGTCACCCTGAGTCTTTTGGGGATGCCCTTGTTTCTTTAGAAAATCATTCTACCTCTTTGGTATGGTGTCCTGGACTTCCCTCTAGCCGCATTCCTGGACACTTTCTCCATCACGCCCTTCACTGCAGCCATCTCAGGATATTTTCTTTTCTTTTCTTTTCTTTTTGAGTCGGGGTTTCACTCTTGCTGTCTGGGCTGGAGTGCAATGGCACAAGATCTCCACTCACTGCAACCTACGCTTCCCGGGTTCAAGCGATTATCCTGCCTACGCTTCCCAAGTAGCTGGGATTACATGTATGTGCCCCCACGCCCAGCCAACTTTTGTATTTTTAGTGGAGACAGGGTTTCACCATGTTGACCAGGCTGGTCTCGAACTCCTGACCTCAGGTGATCCACTCGCTTTGGCCTCCAAAAGTGTTGGGATTATAGGCGTGAGCCACCGCCCCCAGCAGGATATTTTCAGTTTGCTAAATGCGTCCCTTTCTCTTCTCCCTCTGCAGGGAACGTCCTTCCTTCTGGTGTACCCAGCTGGCCCTCTGGAAATGTTTCCCCTTGCCTCTCCCCACAACTGTTTGTTTCAGGATCACTCTGGGCTCCCTGCCTGCTGTGCAAACTCTATCCCACTGCACAATAAGCATTTCTCCTCTTATCTGACTTCTCCTTGAGACCATACCTCCTGACATCAGGGACTGACTTTACTGGCTGCATTCTAGCACCTGACAAGGTGAGGAGTACCTTCTGAGTACTCAGAGGATGGCCGACTATTAACTTTGAGGTAGACAGTCCAGTGTTTTAGCTTTCTGTTCAGCGAAACAAACACAGACATACATGCATCCTTTCGCACATTTAGTATTGTTAGGGCACAATATCACTCCCATGCACAAGCAGGTCATAAAAAATCAGCCATAAACAGATGATTACTTTTAGAAGAACCCAAAATTTTGCTTTACTGTCTGAATTATTAGAGGATTTCCTCAATGGTTGTTTGGGCTTTCTGCTCATATTTACAAGTAGACTCTAAAAGGCTCTGAGTGAGGAGCAAGAAAATAAATAAATAATAAATAACCTGATTAAAAAATGAGCAAAAGATCTAAATAGACATTTCTCCAAGACATACGAATGACAAACAGGTATATGAAAAGATGCTCAACATTGTTAATCATCTGGGAAATGCAAATCAAGACCACAATGCAGTAACACCTCACACGTGTGAGGCCATTGTATATATATATATAAAATATAGTATGTATTTTTCTCTACATCATCTCAGATACTTTATATATATATACATAATATATTATATATATTTTAAAATATTTTAAATATATGTTATATGTAATATACTTTTTTATATATAAAAATGCATTTTATATATAAATATAAAAAAGTGTCTGAAAGGATGTAGAGAAAATGGGAACCATTATGCACCGTTGCTGGAAATGTAACATGGTACAGGTGCTATAGGAAACAGTACAGAGTTTCCTCAAAAAATTAGAAACAGGACGACCATGTGACTCAGCAATCTTGCTTCTGGTATACATCTGAAAAAACCGAAATCAGGATCTGGAAGAGATATGTGCAATCCTATGTTCACTGCAGCATTATTCACAATAGCCTAAATATGGAAGCAATCCAAATATACATCAGCGGACAAACGGAGAAAGAAAATGTAGTGCATATATACAATGGAACATTATTTAGCTTTAACAAAGAAGAAAATCCCACTATTGTAATAACACGGATGGACCAGGAAGACAGTCTATTAAATGAAATTAGTCAGTTATAGGAGGACAAATATTGTGTGATCCCTATTATCTGAGGCACCTAAAATAGTCAAACGTATGGAGGTAAACAATAGAATGGTGGTTGCTAGGGTGTAGGGAAGGGCAATGTGGGGAGTTGTTCAATGGGTATATACTTACAGTGATACAAAAGTGAGTAAGTTCCAGAGATCTGCTCTACAATACAGTGCCTGTAATTAACAGTAAGTACTGCTAAATTAAGTTTAGCTTAAAGCTGCCTCCTTACATCTTCTAAGTCAGGCTAAAGGCTTCTCCATACTTAGTCAACTGCAACCTAAGCAGATGTGAAAACAGACTGTACCCTACTCTTGTAACAATAGCTATACTTCAGCCACTCATAGGAAGTCGACTGTGCAAACTGTCTTCAAACAAGGCCAACGCTGAGCTATAACGATCCAGCCGTTTCTGTACTTCACTTGTTTTTTGTCTGTCATTTTCCTTTTTCAGTCCATAAATTCTCTCTAACCACGCAGCAGCCCTGGAGTTGCTCTGAAGGTATTCTGTTTGATGAGTGGGGTGGGGTACCCGAGTTTCAAATTGTTCTTTGCTCAGTTAAATTCTGTTAAATTTAATTTGTTTACAGTGTTTCTTTTAACAGTACTTATGTGCAAAGTCACTAAATTGTGTACATTAATCTGTGCAGCTTTTTGGATACCAATTATTATACAATACAGCTAAAAAAATAAAGATTAATCGCTTCTCAGCGTTTTGGCTAGGATCAAGTGTAAAAAAATAAAGATTAAAAAATAAAAAGCTCTGGCCAGGCACAGTGGCTCAGCACTTTAGGAGGCTGAGGCAGGTGGATCACCTGAAGTCAGAAGTTCGAGACCAGCCTGGCCAACCTGGTTAAAGCCCATCTCTACCAAAAATACAAAAATTCGTGATGCATACCTGTAATTCCAGCTACTCGGGAGGCTGAGGCACGATAATCAATTGAATCCAGCAAGTGGAGGTTGCAATGAGCTGAGATCGCGCCACTGCCCTCCCACCTGGGTCACAGAGTGAGACTCTGTCTCAAAAATAATATAAAATAATAAAAAATAGGCCAGGCACTGTAATTCACGCCTATAATCCCAGCACTTTGGGAGGCCGAGGGGGGCCAATCACGAGGTCAGGAAATTGAGACCATCCTGGCTAACACAGTGAAATCCCATCTCTACTAAAAATACAAAAACTTAGCCGAGCATGGTGGCACCTTCCTGTAGTCCCAGCTACTTGGGAGGCTGAGGCAGAAGAATCGCTTGAACCTGGGAGGCAGAGGTTTCAGTAAGCCAAGATTGTGCCACTACACTCCAGCCTGGGTGACAGAGTGAGACTCAGTCTCAAAAAGTAAATAAATAAATAAATGTAAAAAGCTCTGTGTATAGATGAGGCTTATCCACTGGTGGCCTCCCTGTAGGATGACATGGCTGGGCTATTTTCCTGGAGAAACCCCAACTATCAGAATTTGTCTTAACTGAGGTTCTCTCAAAGCAGACCTAGAAAGAGGGAGCCCGTTTAGGTAATTTATTTCAGAGGTCATCTGAGAAAACCCTGGTAGGGAGGTGGAGAAGTAGCAGGAAAGGGAAGGAAGTCAATGTGGGTGGACAATTGGAGCTCAGTGCTGTGGGGATTTCTGGGGGTCAGTGTAGGTCACGCCCCTCATGATTCTCTCCCTGATGGAAAAGCAAGAGAGCCATGCCCTTCTCGACCACCTTGAAGCCCATGAATTCTCGGCCTGTTCTAGCTGGGTCTGTTTGCAGGTTGAGAGAAGTGTTCACCTGAAGAAAGCTGCAGGAATTGCCAGGAAACCATCTTTAGGTGCAGAAGTGGATGCTGAGGAGGACACGGGCAAAAGGCCGATGGTGTCTGCGTCTGCATCGTCAGAACTTTCCTCAGGCTGGTCAGCTACCCCTGAAGTGAATATTGCCATCTCCTACTCGTGGGTTAGGTGACTAGCCGCCCGCACTCTGGGATTTGGGTGAGAGAGAGGACTGGGCTCTCTCTTTAAGCTTAGCTTTCGCTTGGCCAACCCATTCTCAGTGTGGAAACTCCTCTGCTGTCCCCTTGTCCCCTAGTCACCATTGGTTCATACTGTCTGGAGCAGTGCTGCCCAATAGAAATAACATGGGAGCCACAGAAGCCATTTTAGATTTTCTATCAGTCACGTGAAAAAATATTAAAAATACACAGAAGAAATTAATTTTAATGTGTTTTATTTAATCCAATTGACCAAAAATATTATTGTTTCCACATATAACCAATGTTTTTATTATTTATTTATTGAGATAGAGTCTGGCCCTGTTGCCCAGGTTGGAGCGCAGTGATGTTACCACGGCATACTGCAATCTGGACCTTCCCAGGCTCAGGTGATCCTCCTGCCTCAGCTTCCCAAGTTGCTGGGACTACAGGCATGTGCATCCACACCTGGCTAATTTTTATATTCTTTGTAGAGATGGGATTTTGCTATGTTGCCCAGACTGATCTTGAACTTCTGGGCTCAAGTGATCCACCCTCCTCAGCCTCCCAAAGTGCTGCAATTACAGGCGTGAGCCACTGAGCCCAGCCTACAACATATAATCCATGTTTTTAAAAATCTTTTTTAATTGTACCGAGTCTTCAGAATCGGGTGTGTATTTCACACTTAACCCACATTTCAATTTAGAATAGCCAGACTTCAAGAACTCGGAAACCACATGTACTTAGTGGCTGCCGTATTGAGCAGTACAGCTCTAGAAACTAAATTTCCAGTCTTGTGCAAAAGTAAGGGGAAGGGCAGGTCTTCTGCTGTAAGGCATTGAGGAGGAAGCTGGGAGTCTAACTTCTTTTTTTTTTTTTTTTTTTTTTTTTTGAGACGGAGTTTTGCTCTGTCGCCCAGGCTGGAGTGCAATGGCGTGATCTTGGCTCACTGCAAGCTTTACCTCCCTGGTTCACCCCATTCTCCTGCCTCAGCCTCCCGAGTAGCTGGGACTACAGGTGCCCGCCACCACGCCCAGCTAATTTTTTTGTATTTTTGGTAGAGACGGGGTTTCACCATGTTAGCCAGGATGGTCTCGGTCTCCTGACCTCGTGATCCATCCGCCTCGGCCTCCCAAAGTGCTGGGATTACAGGCGTGAGCCACGACGCCCGGCCCTAACTGCTTCTTAAAAAGCCTTTTGACTAACTTTGTTTTCCCATTTACCCCCATTTTAGAAATTCCTGGTGGCCCCAATATCTGAGCATTTTTGTGGTTCTGTGGTGCAAATAGGATGGATGACTCACTTTCCCTTGCTAGCAGCTGAGGTGTTTGCCTCGCTGATCTGCTGGGCCAGCTCACTCTCATCCGTCAGCTTTCCATCTTTCCATTTTTCCTTGGTGTTTCCTCCACTCCAAGTCTCTTTGTCCTTATGGGTTTGTGGCTTTAAAAAAAATCATCCATTTTCATTGTATTGGAATGTTTGGAGAGAACAGAGATAAACATAGAGGTTGAAACCACCATCTTTAACTGATCATCAATAAGTTTTCCATATCACTGGAATTTGATTATTTTTGTCTATAAATTTTTATTGTGAGTCTGGTGTTTTGGTTTAAATCATCTGAAAACCCTATGTATGCAATAACTATTTCTAAAAGGAACAAATGCATGAATAATGAGATATCCAGGAGACTGACTTAATCCTCAAATGTCATCCAATCCAGTTAAAACCAGTGCCCAGAAAGTGACACCCTTTGGGTCACCCTTCAGGGAGCCTGTTTCCCCTTGCACTCCTTAGCTCAGCTCATTTCTCTCAGTGACTACTGAGCTAAGAAAGCCCCCAGAAATAGTTAAGAATTTTAAAGGCTCTTAGCAGCAAACCAAATGCAAGACAGAGCCATGAGTCAACTGTTCCACCTCCCTCAACCTCATCGCCCAACTGTCTGCTAGAACAGACCACTTCCTTGTAATACACACGCTCTTTCTCTAGCATGGAGATTTAGCTTAACTCTGCCTTCCCCCACCTTCAGCCTCATTTCTTCTTTTGAAAGGGCTGGGCTCCTTTTTGTGCTTTTTTTTCGTGAATCTTAAAAATGAAGCCCAGGCTCCTTGGAACACAGAGCAACGTTAGAGTTCAGTATTTGTGTGTAATCAGTGTAGGGCTAGTGGCTTTGGGGTTCTTTGTTGGTTTGGTTTTGTACTTACCAACATATTATTCTAGAATCCAAGAATAAATGAAAAGCAATTTAAATATGTATTAGAGTGTCTCATAAAAATTACAAAAATGAGATTTTATTCATAATATACAGAAAAAAAAATCAAGTTTACTCCTTTTGCAGAAATGAAAGCCATAGGAATCAATAATTCTTCAGACCCAGAGATCCCATTTAGTTAGCTTCTTTTACTGACACAGGGGATAGTTCAATCAGATTCCATATATATCTGAACAGTAGACAGTAAAGATAAGGGAAGCCCTAGAAGCTCCTAAATGGTATCAGAACACAGAGGAAATTTCTATAGGTGAGATAAAGAGAATTAAATTTGGGGGTGGGGATACGATCACAGGAGGAATCTTGCTGTTTCAAAGTTTACAGTAGTGAAGTCAGCTAAACAGGCAAATTGAGTTAAATTGGAGGCTCTTCAACGCACTCCCCATCAGCTTACTGGGTGCTAGTCTCACAGGATCCAGCATGTTATGGATGTGTACTCTCCCTACCTCCATCCAGGCATCCCATATATTATTTTCCAGCACATATTTTCAGCTCTATGTATTGGGATATATTTTATTCACATCAATTTATTTTTTTAAATTTTTACTTATTTATTTATTTATTTTGAGATGGAGTCTCACTCTGTCACCCAGGCTGGAGTGCAGTGGCGTGATCTCGGCTCACTGCAAACTCCAACACCCAGGTTCACGCCATTCTCCTGCCTCAGCCTCCTGAGTAGCTGGGACTACAGGCGCCCACCACCATGCCTGGCTAATTTTTTGTGTTTTTAGTAGAGATGGGATTTCACCATGTTAGCCAGGATGGTCTGGATCTCCAGACCTTGTGATCCGCCTGCCTTGGCCTCCCAAAGCGCTGGGATTACAGGCGTCAGCCACCACGCCTGGCCTATTTTTTTTATTTATTTATTTTTGAGACAAAGTCTCACTCTGTTGCCCAGGCTGGAGTGCAGTGGCATGATCTCAACTCATTGAAACCTCTACCTCCCATGTTCAAGTGATTCTCCTGCCTTAGCCTCCCCAGTAACTGGGATTACAAGTGCCTGCCACCATGCACGGTTAATTTTTTGTATTTTCAGTAGACTGGGATTTCACCATGTTGGCCAGGCTGGTCTTGAACTCCTGAGCTCAAGCGATCCACCCGCCTCGGCCTCCCAAAGTGCTGGGATTACGGCCATGAGCCACAGCACTGGCCTATTCACATCAATTTTTTAAGTCATAAAGATAATAGGATTGCCCTAATAAAAATTCCCATTATATTAATATTTCCTGACAAAATATTTTTCTTTTTTTTTTTTTTTTTTTTGAGACGGAGTCTCTCTCTGTCACCCAGGCTGGAGTGCAGTGGCCGGATCTCAGCTCACTGCAAGCTCCGCCTCCCGGGTTTACACCATTCTCCTGCCTCAGCCTCCGAAGTAGCTGGGACTACAGGCGCCCGCCACCTCGCCCGGCTAATTTTTTGTATTTTTTAGTAGAGACGGGGTTTCACCGTGTTAGCCAGGATGGTCTCGATCTCCTGACCTCGTGATCCGCCCGTCTCGGCCTCCCAAAGTGCTGGGATTACAGGCGTGAGCCACCGCGCCCGGCCCGACAAAATATTTTTCTTATAAAAATGTCACATTTGCCTAGATATTTATGGTTTTCAAGACATTTCGAAACACCTTATCTTGCTTCCTCTTCACAACAACGTTATGTATTTGAAGAAAGGTAGTCTTATCAGGCATCTTATTTGTTGATTAGTGTATTTCCTTATCACCCCATACTACAAAAGACTAGAGGTAGAACAAAAATACTGCTGGAAAAGGTAGGGTCGGGACTGGACTCCGGGCTTCCTCACTTCCAGCTGGAGGCCCTGTCCCCTGAGGATCTTTATCACGTAGGCCTTTAGCTCCTTGCCCGGAGGTGGCTGCCAAAATATACTTGATCAGAAGCCAACTCTCCTGTCAATTTGAGTGCTGACTCAGGGTTGGTCATGGTGATGATTCGGGGCCCAAACGAAACATCATGTTTCTTTTCCCCTTTCTCCTTGTCTTCTTCCCTTTTCTACTGGAACAATTCAGTCCTAGTGCCATTCAGCAGGGCAGAGAAAGTTGGTCACTCTGGAGTAGGGGTAGTGGCCCAGCATAGGTGTCTCCCCTGAACAGGGTGAGGAGGGGTATTCATGATTGAGGACAGCCTGGTGTATCAGACAGCCTAAGTAGATAAGAAGGGCTTCCAGGTAAGAGGGGTGCCTGTAGTGGGGGTGGGAACCCCAGCATCATGAGGAGGGAAGCCCCATGGAGAGACAGCCTAGCATAGGTGTAGAGTCCAAGGAAGATGCCCGCAAACTGGTATGGGGACCTGGAGACCCTGCTGGGTAAAGATGACACCACCACAGCAGAGAGTGCCTTGTGTAGGGAGTCACAGCCCAAGGGGGCAAAGAGGGGAACTGTATGGAACATAGCCCTGGGTAGGGAACCAGAACCCCGATGGGGTGAGGATGATGTCCACGTGGGAGTCAGCAGCATGTCACGGACTGAGTCAAAGCGGGGTAAGGACAGTTTCTGAGGAGTGGTGGTGGCAGGTCAGAGCAAGGACAGGGTAAGGAGGGTGTGTGAGGGGTAAGGGGGACAGTGGCTCTGATGGGAGACTGGCTTCCTACAGGGGAATTGAGCAAATAAGGAGACTTAGGATAATGGGAGCCGGATTTCTTAACTGTTGGAGTTCAGAGTCACAGATGTGGAAAAAAGAAACCTATTGGGGTGAAGTTATGGTTTTCAATAGAGATAAATCAAAAATATAGATGACAATGTATGTGTGTGTGTATATATATGTATATACCTTCATATATGTTTATGTAGCTATATACTTACATATATCCTCCAGCTTTGTCTACTAGGAGAATCTCTCACAGTAATAAACAGCCCAGATTTCCCCTTCTAGATACCATTCTCCACTAAAAGAAACCAGGACTTCTTGGAGAGTTTCCAAGGATTCCAGGATTCAAGTCCTGATTCCAGGACTGAGGTAGGAAACTTGAGTATGAACCTTGTGTCAGAAAGCAAGGAAATGATAGAGATACATCAAAAGGACACAGAAACCAGCTTCAACATCAAAATGAATCACTGTTGTAATGGATTATAACTCCTTAAATAAAGTAGAAAACTATGAGTCCTAATAATGTTAGTATATGGAAAGTTTGAGGAAGAAGATGGAATATTTACATAGAACCTCCCACATAAAGTATGTATTAATGATAGCAGGAAAAAGAATAACTTCCTAATGGAGAAGAGAGGCAGACAGCACCTTAACCAATGATCAAAGTGAATAATCAGTCGTCATGGGAAAACTGAATTTGTGCACCCCTGATAGGATCCAATAAAAAGTATTAAGGGTCCATCCTGGCTAACACAGTGAAACCCCATCTCTACTAAAAAATATAAAAAACCAGCCAGGCGTGGTGGCGGGTGCCTGTAGTCCCAGCTACTCGAGAGGCTGACGCAGGAGAATGGCGTGAACCCAGGAGGTGGCGATTGTAGTGAGCTGAGATGGCGCCACTGCACTCCAGCCTGGGGGTCAGAGCGAGACTCCGTCTCAAAAAAACAAAAAAAGTATTAAGGGTCACTTGAGAAATTCCTGCCAAAGATGCATGAATTAAATGAATTGAGTCCCACATCAGACAAAGCCAAATTGAGTGACTTCTACAAAATAACTGGCCTGTAATCTTCAAAAGCACCCAAGTCAGAAAAGTCAAGGAAAGACAGAGAAACTAACCATTGCAGACAGAAGACTAAAATCATCGACAACTAAATGCAGCAAAGGATTCTCAAGTGGATCCTTTGTGATGGATTCGCTGGACTACTGATGAAACTTGAATGCGGTCTGAGGATTAAATTGCTGTAATACAACAGTGTTAACTTGCATATTTTAAAAATAGTATTGCTGTAAAAGAATGTCCTGTTTTTAGGAAATACACACAAACGTATCCAGGAGAGATACTTACTATCCAAGGTAGTCAACTTACTATTAACTGTTTCCAGGGAAAAATGTTCTTTGTGCTGTTCTTGCAAAGTGTCTGTAACTTTGAGATTGTTCAACATAAATTTTTTTAACGAAGTTAGTTGTCATTTTTAAGAAGAACAACAACAAAAATAGAAAAGAACAAAAAAAAAGAATAAGCCACATTAAAAGATGCGACACAATGCTGGCAGGGAAATGTTAAGTGGTATGATTCATACATGAATTCTTTTCCAAGCAAACAAAATGTCCTGTGCAGTAAACTACTGTCTCAGGTGGAAAGTGAAGTAAAGCCTCACCCATTCCAAACAAGGCAACCAAAAGCCTTTTCTTATTCCATGACCACAGACAAGTCTTAGAGAGAATGTGCAAAAGCGCAGGAAAAACACATGGCCACATTTCCTATCTCATTATTATTGAAAAGGAATTTCTCTTATTTTTTAAAAATAAATAGCGCTTTTTAAATGGTAAAATTAGTCTCCTTCCATTTAAAGAAAAATACCATCACAATGAAAAGCTTTGCACTAGGAAAACGTTTCCTCAAGCATAGTTTTGGAAAACAGGAAAACGAAACAAAATTGCACCACCCTGACAGAGTGACTATTGTGAGTCTTTACTTGTCTCCATATTAAATGGCTGTAATCATGGCATGCCATTGAATTTCCTCTGTGTGCTGTGTTGAAAGTAGCCTAATGGTTAAGCACAGGTTTTGAAACTGACCAACTTCCTCATCTGGCTTCTGCCACTGTATGTGACTTTAAGTTACTTTCCAAACTGCTGTAAGCCTCAGTTTCCTCCTGTATCAAATAGGGACAATTTACTCCCTTATCTTGGGGTTTATGAGAGATTTAAATAAGATCATGGATGTAAAGTACTTAGCACAGTATGTGGCATGTTTTATGTATTCAGTAAATACTTATTTCCTCATGACTACTTTTCCATATTTTAAATAATCATCTGCTGTGGTCTGAACGTTGTGTCCCCCTAACATTTCTATGTTGAAATACTAACTCCTATGCTGATGGCATTAGAAGGTAGGGCATTTAGCGAGGTAGTTGGGTCATGTGAGCAGGGCCCTCACAAATGGGATTAGTGCCCTTATAAAATAGGTCCAAGGGAGTTCATTTGCCCCTCCCAGCATGTGAGGACATAGTTAGAAGTTGCTGCTCTAAGAACTAGGGAGTAAGCCTCATCAGACACCAGATCTGCTGGCATCTTGATCTTGGAACCATAGCTCCCACTCAGCCACTCGATCACGAGGGTAAACAACTGATACTGTACTCTAGTGTGTTGTGTTCAATACATGACATGAGATGTTCAGCACTGTATTATAGATGGTTTTGTCCAACTGCAGGCTAACAAGAGTTCTGAGTATGGAAACATACTCAGGTAGGCTAAGCTAAACTATGACGTTTCATATGTTAGGTGTATTAAATGCATTTTTGACTTATAATAGGCTTATCATTATAAGTCAAGGAGGTGGAGGAGTAACTGCTCTCTGCCTACTGACCCTCCTTAGTAACATGGCTACTGGACCTTATCAGGTACTGGAAGCAGGCAAGGGCCTGGCAGCTTATAGGGTCCCATGGGTTGGACAACTGTCAGTATCACCGTGCAAGAGCACCCAGTAAGGACCAAGTAAAAAGGGGATCCTCATGAGAGCCTGGCCAGGTATTTGAACCAATACAAATGTGTCAGTTCTTCCTGAAGCCCAAGATGTGGAAAGGCTAGGCAATGGGTGGGTTGAGGTTTCCCTACCCCCCATCCTTTAAGAAGATAAGAGTGAGGGCACAGCATGCGTGGTGGTGCACACCTGTAATCCCAGCACTTTGGAAGGGTGGCAGATCACTTGAAGTCAGGAGTTTGAGACCAGCCTGGGCAACATGGCAAGACCCTGTTTGTACTAAAAAAACAAAAATTAGCCGGGCATCGGGGCACGTCCCTGTAATTCCAGCTCCTCTGGTGACTGAGGCTCAAGAATCGCTTGAGCCTGGGAGGCAGAGGTTACAATGAGCCGAGATCGCACCACTGCACTCCAGCCTGGGTGACAGAGTGGAAATCTGTCTCAATCAATCAATCAATCAATCAATCAATAAAGAGTGAGAGGAGAGAATCTTCCTCTGGGTTCCTCAGCAGGAAGTGACACCCGACTGCCTTTGTACCACAGGTGAACAGAAGTAACGTTTTCTGCATGCCCTGCCGTTTAGAGTACCCAGACCACAAGCTCTTATCCCAAAGTGCCAACAAAGAAAACTACAACTCATCTGAGAGGCTGCAGTTTTCTGAAGGAGCCAACATTCATACGCCCAGAGAAATGGCTGCTGCAGGAGGAAGACAGTATCTTGACTCTGGAAGTAATAGGAGCACCAAGGATAGATTCCAGGGTAGCACACAAACTGCTCTGAAGAGGAAAAGACCATGATTTCTGAACAAAACAATTCGAGAGATGAATGGAAGGACACAGTGGAGCTCAAACTGGAAGATCAAGTGCAAGAACACACGCCTACCCTGAGGCAAACAATCTCCCTGCTTCTTGACACTTACTTATGGGCTTTCCTTCTTTCTGCCACTCTGGCGGAAACATCTGTTCCTGTCTTAGGTCAACCCTGCCACTTGTGCGTTAGATACTCGTTAGACACCTTCTCATCTAATAGAGGCATTGCTCCAACAGTTGTCTCCATCTGGCTGTTGTACAATCTTTTTATTTATTTATTTATTTACTTATTTTGAGACAGAGTTTCGCTCTTGTTGCCCAAGCTGGAGTACACTGGCATGATCTCGGCTCACTGCAACCTCCGCCTCCTGGATTCAAGCAATTCTCCTGCCTCCACCTCTTGAGTAGCTGGAATTACAGTCATGCGCCACCATGCCCAGCTACATTTTGGATTTTTAGTAGAAACAGGGTTTCACCATGTTTCTGGTCTCCAGACTCCAGGCTGGTCTCCAACTCCTGACCTCAGGTGATTCCCTCGCCTCGGCCTCCCAAATTGCTGGCATTACAGGCGTGAGCCACTGCACCTGGCCTGTACCATCAATTTTTATCTCTCTACTGCATATGCTCTAATATTTCCCATCTTAAAAAACATTCTCCACTCATTGCTACCAATTATTACCCCATTTCTTTGCTGTCCTTCAGAGTAGAACTACTCACTTTTCTATACAAATATTTCAAGGCAAACTCCAGAAGATCACAGTCTGTTTTACACTTGGTTCAGTGAAGTATGTTTGTAGTTTCTTCAAATAACAGATTTATTTAAGTGTTTTGAATATTCAGCACTCATTTAACTTCTTAACCTACCAGAATATCATTGTATTTTGGTATTAAGATAATGGTTTTAAAATTATTTGAAATCCAAATATTAATAATAAAAATAAAAGGAAATGTTCTTAAAAGAAGAAAAAAAGTCCTTACTTCTCTCTTGATCCCAGTCCAATTAGATTTTCATTGTCACCATGGCAGCCAAACAGTCCTTAACTCTACTCATGACTTCCAGATCAACTGACTCTACCTCTTAGCTACCCTAAACCTAATTGACACTTCTTTCTTTTTCTTTACTTTCTCCTTCCTTTCTCTTTCCCTCCCTCCCTCCCTTCTTCCTTCCTTCTTTCTTTCCTTCCTTCCTTCCTTCTTTCTTTCCTTCTTTCTTTCTTCTTTTCTCTCTCTCTCTTTCCTCTATCTCTCTCCCTCCCTCTCTCTCTCTCTCTTTCTTTCTTTCTTGCTTTCTTGCTTTTTTTTTTTTTTTTGACAGAATCTTGCTCTGTCACCCAGACTGGAGTGCAGTGATACGATCTCAGCTCACTCACTGCAACTTCTGCCTCCCGGGTTCAAGTGATTCTCCTGCCTCAGCCTCCCAAGTAGTTGAGATTACAGGCATGTGTCACCACGTCCAGCTAATTTTTGTATTTTTATTAGAGATGGGGTTTCACCATGTCGGCCAGGTTGGTCTCAGACTCCTGACCTCAAGTGATCTGTCTGCTTCAGCTTCCCAAAGTGCTGGGATTACAGGCGTGAGCCCCAGTGCCTGGCCAATTGCCTTGTATATTAAGACTCATTCCTCAGGTTATCTCACACAGGATCATGACTTTAAATGCCATTTACCTGATGACTATTTCTAAATTTTTATCTCTAATCTATACTTTTGTATTGAATTCTAGCTGAGAGATCCAGCTGCTTACTCAATATCCCCATTAGGTTATCTAATAGAAATCTCATATTTTACATGTTTAAAATAGAACTCTTGATTCTTCCCCCAAACTATTTTTCCTGAAGTTGTCTTAAACAAAAAATAAATTTCATTTTTCCAGTTTCTCAAGACAATAACTTTCAAGTTTTCCTTGACTCCTCTTTCTGTTTTACCACATTCAATCTAATGGCAAGTCCTCTTCATTCTAGCAAATCACCATTGCTCTATTCTCCACGATTGCTACCATCCAAATACCTTCATCTTTCAGCTAGATTATTAGAATAGATCTTTAACTGTACTACTAACTGTACTACCCACTTCTACCCTGACTCCCTTAGAGTCCAAGAACTTTCCAGAGCAATCTTTTCAAAGTGTAATTCAGAGCTCTGAGAATTAATTTTGTCCTCTCACTCAGCCTCAAATATCAGATTGCCATTCTACCTTGAGGTTATAAAGTACTTTTTTTCAACTCTTGATAAAATATAAACATGAAAGGTAAAATCACTCCTTTGGTGACCATCATGAACTATGACATATACAGAACCTCATCATTTGCTGTACATTCTCTTCAAAAATCTGAAGTGATGACTTATGACAAAAAAAATCCTGGCCAGGAGTGGTGGCTCATGCCTGTAATCTCGGCACTTTGGGAGGCCGAGGGAGGCAGATGACTTGAGGTCAGGAGTTCAAGACCAGCCTTGCCAAAATGACAAAATCTTACCTCTACTAAAATACAAGAATGAGCTGGGCGTGGTGGTGCACATGTGTAATTCCAGCTTCTCGGGAGGCTGAAGTGGGAGGATTACTTCAGCCAGGGAGACGGAGGTTACAGTAAGCCGAGATTGTACCCCTGCAGTCCAACCTGGGCTATAGAGCATGACCCTGTCTGAAAAAAAAAAAAAAGAAAGAAACCCAGAAAACGTTTTGAAGCCATGGATTCAAATGAGCAACAAAAGCATAATCAACAGTAAAAAGGCAAATAAACTAATTAAAATGAGGTATTACATTTGAACAGACATCACTTCAAAGAAGACACACAAATGGCCAATACACACATGAAGAGATGCTCAACATCATTAGTAATTAGGAGAATTCAGTGTAGCTGAGAAAATACACATGTTTACCCAAATCCCAATAAAAACCTTGACCTCTAAGGTTGAGGAGAATCTTACAGGCTTCCAGAAAGAATGAACACGTTACCTGCAATGGGAAAAAAAATATTAGAAGGCAGTATCAAACCTCACACCTAAAACATTGGAAACTAGAAAACAGTGACATATCCTCACACAATACTGAAAGAAAAGGACTGCCACCCAAAGATCCATGCCCAGCAAGTATTTCCTTAGTTGATGAGAGTGAAAGAAAATAAATACAAGGAGATGTAAAAGAGAGTAAATCATTATATTGGCAATGTACTCTATTTGAGGAAAATACTCAGGAAGAGACTAATGAAACATCAAATTAATTAGAATATATTGTAAATCTCAATATAAGAAAAGATACAGAAGAGTGATTGGTAAGCAATGAACCTTTATACATGTATATACACATATTGCAGAGATGGAGAGATTCTGACTGAAGATAAGGTAAGTGTAAACAAGGGCTCTTGAAATGGAAGATTTATAAGAATAATTCAAATGACACTCTAGAATGAAAATACTCACATGATATCAGAAAACCCCAGGTGTTGAATATTGGGTCAGGGAAGAGAAGGAAAATACAAATTTTGAAAATTCACCAAGCCCATGAATTTCTAGCTGAATTTTATCTAACCTTTAGAGGACTGACAGTACTACTTTTACTTAAATTACTATAAGCCATAGAAAAGGATGAAAAGCTCCCAATCCACTTTATAAAGGCAAAATAAACTGAATCAAAACTGATAAAAATAAGACAAAACTGAAAATTATAGACAGGCTCATGAATATAGATTCAAGAAATCTAAATAAAACATTTCTAATTAGAATCCAGTAACGTATCAAAAAAAAGATAGACCATGACTTCTTCCACGAAAATACGGGTGGTTCAGTACCAGGAAGTTTATCAGTATAATGTATTACACCATATTTTGAAGGAGGATGTATGATCATATCTTTAGGTACTTACAATTTATTTAGTAAAGCTGGGTATGGTGGCATGCACCTGTAATCCCAGCTATAAGGGAGACTGAGATGGGTGGATCATTTGAGGCAGGAGTTTGAGACAAGCCTGGGCAACATAATGGGACCTTGTCTAAAAAATAAAATAAAATAAAAAGTTAGTAAAATGGCAGCTATACCTAATGAATAAAATAAGAGTTAAAGAAATTGTTTAGTATAAAAAGCTATTTACCAAACCAATAGCCAATAGTATCCGAAAGCACAAAATGTATATATATATGTATATATACATACAAATGGCTAAAGCCATTTGAATTGAACAGAAACTACACAGGAATGCTCACCATTGTCATGACTAAACATTGGCTTAGAAGAGATTTCAATCACATTAACACAACAGTATTAAATAATTGACCTAACATTTGAAAACAAGAATAAAACACTTTGCTTTTCTCATGGTGTGATTGTTAAAACAAAAACAAAAACAAACAAACAAAAAAACCACTCAAGTGACTCTGGTAAAAAGCTACTACAGGAAATAAAATACTAAGATAACACAGTTATCTTAAGTGTTTTTAAATTAATAGTTTTTCCATATCTTTTATTTATTTATTTATTTATTTTATGAGACAGGGTTGCCCAGGCTGGAGTACAGTGACACAATCTCTGCTCACTACTATCTCCACCTCCTGGGTTCAAGCAAGTCTCCCACCTCAACCTCCCAGTTGGCTGAGACTACAGGCACATGCCACCATGCGCAGCTAATTTTTGTATTTTTTGGTAGAGATGGGGTTTCACCATGTTGGCCAGGCTGGTCTCTAACTGACCTTGCCTTGGCCTCCCAAAGTGCTGGGATTACAGGCATGAGCCACTGTGCCCGGTCAGTTTTTTCCATATCTTAACAAGAAGTACATAGAAGTAGAAACATGGAAAAATATTTCCTTCACAACAATGGTAAAACATAAAATATTTCAGAATAAATTTAGCAAGAAAAAGCAAATCCCATATGGTCACACACACACACAGTTTTATTGAAGAAAGTAAAACACCTTCTGAACAAAGGAACGGAAACTATGTTCTTAAATGGAAAAACAAATACTATAAAAGTGTCAGTTTTCAGAAAACTAATATATAAATGCAACATAAATTCTATTTCAACACTATTAATTTCCTATTGCTGCTATAACAAATTGCCACTAACTTAGTAACTTTGAAATAACACAAAATTATTCTCTTACAGTTCTGGAAGTCAAAAGTTCAAAATCAGTTTCACTGGGCTAAAGTCAAGGTATCAGCAAGACTGATTTTTTTCCGGAAGCTCTGAGGGAATAATCAATTTCCTTCTGTTTTCAGCTTCTCCTGGTATCTGTATCCCTTGGCCTGTGACCCCTTCCTCCACCTTCAAAGTGAGTCACTCAGATCTCTGCTTCTGTCATCACGGCACCTTCTTTTCTGCCTCTGACTCCCCTTGTCCCTGTTACAAGGATTTTTTGTGATTACTTAGAATCCATGGAATAATTTGGGATCATATCCCTATCTCAAAATAATTAGTTTTAATCATATCTACAGAGTCCTTTTTGCCATATAATGTAACATTCACAGGTTCAATGGACTAGTGGGGAGGGAACCTTAAAAAAGGCATTATGATAAAATACACATAGTACTTTGGAGGCATAAATAGGTTAGTAGAATAGAATAGAGAATCCAGAATGATATCTCAATATATGTGTAAATATTTATTTATTTATTTATTTATTTATTTATTTATTTATTTGAGACGGAGTCTTGCTCTGTCGCCCAGGCTGGAGTGCAGTGGCGCGATCTCGGCTCACCGCAACCTCCGCCTCCCGGGTTCACGCCATTCTCCCGCCTCAGCCTCCCCAGTAGCTGGTACTACAGGTGCCCGCCACCACGCCCGGCTAATTTTTTGTAATTTTAGTATAGACGGGGTTTCACCATGTTAGCCAGGATGGTCTCCGTCTCCTGACCTCCTGATCCACCTGCCTTCGCCTCCCAAAGTGCTGGGATTACAGGCGTGAGCCACTGCGCCCAGCCTCAGCTGATCTTCTGAGAGGCATCAAAGCCACTAGGGGTGAGGGTCCCAGAGAGGAAGGACATTTTCAAGCCCCTTCCCCACCATGCAGGTGTGAATTTAACACTTGACAAAAGTGCGATTTCAACTCAAGGAAAAAAGAATGGGTTATTTAATAAATGATACTAACACAACTACGAAGTCACAAAAAGAGAATAAAAGTAGACCTCTGTCTCACACAATACAAAATGGTATAAATTACATAAGGAATGAAGGCTCAGAGGTGGACACAGTGGCTCATGCCTGCAATCCCAGCACTTTGGAAGGCTGAGGTGGGAGAATTACTTGAGGCCAGGAGTTCAAGACCAGTCCAAGCTGCATAGTGAGACCCCATCTCTACAAAAAAAAATTTTAATTTAGCCAAGCATGGTGACATGTGCCTGTAGTACCAGCTACTTTCTGAGATAGGAGGATTGCTTGAGTCCAGGAGTTTGAGGCTGCAGTGAGCTATATTTGGGCCACTGCACTCTAGCCTGGGCAACAGAGCTAGATCCTATCTCTATTTTTAAAAAGAAAAGAAAAGAATGAAGGCTCAAATGCAAACTGAAACAAAAAATCATGTAAGAAAACCCAGAGTATGTACAATCTAGAGATGAGGCATACCTTCTTAACAGAGACTGGAATCCCAGAAACTTAAGAGAGAGAGAGAAAAAAAAAGCTGAAATATTTGAACATAAACAGATAAAAATCCCTTATCTGGAAAATGTGCCAGGTACAAAATCAACTGACCAAAAAAAAAATTCAAAAAAATGTGTAATGCCAAAGCCAAGGGTCAGCATCTGTAACATACAACAAGCTCTTGCAAATAGACAAGAATGAGACAAATAACTCAAAAACCAGCATGAGCTACCTGCCTGTCAGTTGTTGCATTTTTTTTCATCTTTCTATCTCTAAGAGAGGCTGGCTCATCTTGGAGCAGAATGTTCAGAGTCTTGAAATACTACTATTTCATAATTCTGAAACTGTTAAAACCAAGTGAATGATGACTTTGCTGATGACTAATACAAAAATGGTTATCTGTTCCTGCCAGTGAGAGAATCAAATATTTTTCACTTCCCTCTGGCGCCATTTAAACTGAAAGAAGAAGAATGCCCTTATTCATTGGATTTCTTTCCTTCTCTTTCTCTCTTTTAGAGATCACTTAAAAGTTTCCATGATGAGCTTAGTTTCAGGTTTATTTTCTTTTTTTCTAGTAACAGCACTTAATGTTGTTTTGCTTTGCAGAGTAATTCTTCCATCGGAATATCAGATTTTATTTTATTTTATTTTATTTTTGAGACAGATTCTCACTCTGTCCCCTAGGCTGGAGTACGGTGGCACGATCTCGGCTCACTGCAACCTTCACCTCCCAGGTTCAAGCGATTGATTCTCCTGCCTCAGGCTCCTGGGTAACTGGAATTACAGGCACGTGCCACCAGGTCAAGCTATGAATTTCAGATTTTAAAGTGGGGTATTTTGTTAGTTGCACTACGTCAACTTTCCCCCACTTCATTTATTCAGTAAGCTTATGCTAAGTTTGAAAAGAAAATAATAATGACCCAGAGTTGGCAACACAGGGGGAAAATAGAACCTCATTGTGTGTCTAAGCCTGTATGCTCACTCACTTGTTACACCCACAAAAGAACTTTCTATTTTAATTCAAACTCTTCCTTCCTCTTTTAAAATATCAATCCAGGCTAAAAACAATGTGTGTTCTTACTGAAATCTAAATATAAGTTCTAAAGAAATTCTAGCTCACATCTGTGGTGCCAAGGGGCAGAGAGGGACAAATAAGTTTTTTTCCAAAACAATATGGCAGAAGGGAGTAACTGGCTTCAGTCTGACTTTCTTACCCTCTCTAAGCCTCAGTTTCCTCATCTGTAAAATGGGAAGGCAACTAGTACCTACCTCATAAGGTTGTTTTGGAGGTTAAATCAGATAATGCATATGATTTACCCAAAGAGCCTTGGATTAGTAAGATCTCAATAAATGTTCATTATTATTACTTTGTTCTTACGGAGGGCCACCAGCAGTTGGTTAGAAGAGTGGCTGTTTCCATCTCTCTTCCTGGAGGCCAGTTTCCCTCTGCTGTGCAATGTGGAGGCTAAGCCAGCAGTGGTTTTCAAACTGGTTCTCCGAGCCCTGGGATTCCAGGGAGGCCTGTGGGCTGTAGAGGGATCAGCGTGAGGTTGAGATGGTGGGTGAGACTCTGAGACTCCCACAGCAGCTTTGATTTTTTTCTATTTTATATAAAAGGAACCTGCCTACATTTCACTTCAAAAACCATTAATCCTTTAAATCTGCAAGGCTAAGGCAATTCTTGTTATTCTGTGGGCATTCTTCCTTTTTAAAAAGACTTTTCCTAACTTTTTAGTAATCTTTTTTTTTTTCATTATCCATCCTTAACCACCCGATCCCTCCTGAGAGAAGCAAAGCATTTGAGAAGCCACATCTGTGTTAGGATGAATTACTTTGATGTATTATGCCTTTGGGGAGGTGCTTGCATTTTGAAAGAGTCCAAACAAGAAGAGGATAAATAGGATAAAGAAAGATTGCTTTTCTGTTGACAGAAACCCTGGCGCTACGGGGAAGACTTTTGAGGGTGGGGTGAGAGGGAAGTCTTTTGTAAAACTGCTAAAATGGCAACTCTAACCACTGTCTTAATGAAATAATAACAGCCACTAGCACTGGTAAAGAGATTCTAACTTATTCAACAATTTAATCTCCATCTTCTTAGCTGACGAACACGAGCCTCCTGTAAGTGAGATGCTACTGTTTTCCCATGTCCATTTCCAAGGCAAGGACATGGAGGCCCTGCATGGCTCAGTGACTTGCCCTGGTTGGCAGAGTTAGGCCCTGACTCAAGTCTCGGGCACTCTCCCCAGGACCACACTGCTACCTCCACCCATATGGGAAGCCAAGCCTGCTGATATCCAAGGCGCCGACTTTTGAACACTCCCTTTGCAGAAATGGCACAAGCTGGGCCACTCGTTTTTCTGATGCTTCCTCCTTGGAAAGAAAGGAATGGCTGTAGCAGACCTGTCAGCTCTCAATAAGCTCTTTGTGCAAGTAAATTCCAGAGTTTTTATGAACGATGATTATAGCAAGGGCTGCTTTTCCCCCCAGTAGTTATGGTCAAAAGATTGCTGTTTTAGCCATGCCTGGCATTCCTCCAGAAAACTCTTGGATATATGCACTATGAGTTACAGACTTGTGGATTATTGAACCTAGGAGACTGGAGAAATCAAGAAGCTCTCGATTTTAATGAGTAAATATTTCTTACCCTGTCAAAATCCCTGGTGACACAATTTTTTACTGTTCAAGAAAGTAAACACAAATGTCATTAATCACTGGAAGAAAGGTTATCTTTTTCTATCATATTTCCACAGAGCAAAGTTGTCTGGTTTTTACTTATACATGTCTATCAACATTAACTGGTATGAGGGCACATGTGTAATAAGCTCTCAACATATATGTATTTGTTAATGAATGAATGAGTTAGTATGTCCTTTAATTTGGAGGCCAAGCAGTCATGTTAGCAAAAGCAACAGAAACAACATGATAACTTCCTCTGGGATAACCCTTCGCTATGGTGGACTCCTTAAAAATTCTAGCACACATAACTGAAGTGAATTGTTTACTGCACTCAGGGAGATCACTACCTTGACCATCTTAGCCACTGAGTGGGGAAAAATAAGTTGGAATATTGATGATATTTTAAGGCTTGGTTGAAAGCAAGTTTTTCATTGCAGGAGTTTGAGATATAGTAGTTTAGGACTGGTAGACACAGCAAGGCAAGAATTTTGAGACAGGAATTTTGAAGAGTCTTGGAGAGAAAATTCATGTGTTACAATTCAATGAAAGGTTCCACAGTATGATGTTCATTCAAATAAATTTTTCCAAAGATATTTGCAACTTTTGTTATTCTGAGCAAGAGGTTCCTGGAGTGGAAGAGTCATGGTGATGAAGACAGAGGAGTAATAAGGTCATATTCATGAAGCCAAATAGTTCAATCAGTTTCACCGACAGCAGGATTTGCAAACCATAGCCCAAAGGCCCAATCTGGTCCATGCCTGTTTTTATAGTTTTATTGGAGCAGTACTATGTTCGTTCCTTCAAGTGTTGTCTGTGACTGCTTCTATGCTACAAACACAGAGTTAAATGGTTATGACAGAGACTATATGGCTACGGAGCCTAAAATAGTTACTATCAGGCCCTTTGCAGGAAAAGTTTGCCAGCCCCTGATATGGATGGTAAGCTGTGTGGGAATAGACTGTTTCACTTCTCATTTCTTTTTTACTTTTTCATCAAATTATGTATTAAGCACCTACTGTGTGCAAGGTACCTTTATAGGTGTATGGAATCTAGCACTTAACATGATGAATGCCTGCTCCCATGGAAAAAAATCAGCAAATGATATAAGCCACATAGAAACAAGTGCTATGAAGAAAACTTAAGCATGGAAAGAAGATAGAGAGGTATTAGGTTGGTAGAGGCGGGCAACAGGGACTCTTTGGGATGTGACAGTCAAGGAAATCCTCACTTAAGAGGTAATATTTGAGTAAAAAATCTGAATGGGGCGAATGATGTGAAGATATGAAATAGAGAATGTCTCCGTCTATTTTTTGCTGCTATAACAGAATGTCACAGACTGGGTAATTTATAAACAAGATAAGTTTGTTTGGCTTATGGTTCTTAAGTTTGTTTGGCTTGTGGTTCTTGAGGCTGGGAAGTCCAAGGGCATGGCCCCAGCATCTGCCAGGCCACCTGGTGAGGGTCGTTTCATGGTGGTAGGGCAAAAGGCAGAAATAAGTGCATTAGGCAAGAAAGGGAAGTGGTCTGAACTCAGTCTTTGTATCTCCCATGATAACAATGTGAATCCTGAGCCCTCCTGAGCTAATCACCTCTTAAAGTCCCCACCTCTCAATTTCATTCCAATGGCCATTAAATTTCAACATGAGTTTTGGCAAGGACATTCAAACCATAGCAGAGGCAGAGGGTAAAGAAATGCAAATATCTGGAGCCCAGAACAAACTTGGTGTGTTGATAATGGTAAGCAGGTCAGTGCGGCTAAAGCAGGGTAAGCAAAAGGCAGAGTGGAAAGAGCTGACACTGGAGAGCTAGCAAAACCAATGAACTAGTAAAGGCTTAGGGGAGGTGGCAGGGTTTGAATTTTATTCTGAATATGATCAAAAGCTAATTGGGGGGTGTTAAGCAAAGGAGGGATGGGATATGATTTACATTTCAAAGGCTCACTGAGGCTGCTTTAAATCATTGACTATAGAGGAACAGAATGGAGGCAGGGATGCAATCACAGGAGAGAAATTGTGCTTAGATTACATGGCAGAGATTGGAGGTGGTGATTGGGCATCAGTGTGAGTTAAGACAAATTTTAAAGGCACAGCTAATAAAACCTGCTAATGAGTGGGACATGGAGTATGAGAGAAAGACAAGAGTCAAAGGTAATTCTGAAGGTTTAGAATTGAATGATCGGGTGAATGATACTGCCATTTACTGAGATATGCTGAAGACTTAAAGGCAAGGAAGGATGAAATTAAGAGATCTGTTTTGTTCTTGCTAAATTTCACTTGCCTGTTAGACATTCAAATGAAGATGTCAAGTTGACAGTTGGATATGAATATGTGCAAATGGAATAGATTGGGCATAAGATCTAATTTGGGATTCATCAGCATATGGATGGTATTCAAAGCCATGGAATTTGCTGAAATCACCCAGGGAATGACTACAAATTAAAAAAAAAAAAAGGCAGGGATGATTACTAAACCCTAAGGCTAGTGGTGAGTTGGAGCTGGCTCACCACTGACCCTAGGGTTTAGTAATCAGCCCTTGTAATTGAGCACGTCTCTTCTCAACTCCCCATTCAGTGACATCATGCTAATAGCTTGGAATCAGCCATAGTGGACATGTTTAAACCATGAAAATTGGCAAACACTACACATCATGGTCCCCCTCCTTCCAAAACAAACAGTTATCAAATATTTACCAACCCACCACTGCGTGGGGCTCTCATATTTTGAAGTCATGAAAGGCAGGAAGAAACAGTATGAGAGACTGAGAAGAACTGGAATGCGAAGAGGTAAGAGGAATACCAGAGTGTGGTGTCTTGACCCAAGGTCAAGACACAACCATGTGTTCTTTCTATTTTCTCCCTTCTCCAAGGTTTTCAGCTCTTGGAGTTGATGGAACATATCACATTATAGAGAGTGTTTAACTCTCTAGCCTATCCTTCACCTAAAGACTTTAACTCATTCGTGTAAACCCTGATACTCTGGAGAACCATTATATGAAAAATATTTCCGTGAATTTTAATTGGAAAATTATGATGTGTTCTACCTCAACCAAAGCAAGATACCTAAGCAATTTCCAGAGATAGAAAATACATCAATTGACCATTGAAAGCAAGTTTAAATAAGTAATAGAGCATAAATGGAAAGTAAATAAATACAGACTATACATCAAATGCAAATTAATAAAGAAAAATCTTGGGAACAGGTGGTGAGTGGTAGAGGAGGGTGGGTGAAAGTCACTGGTATGTGCATTTTTTCAAGCAATTTTGTTCACATGTTTTTCAACCTCTTGTGGCTCATGGTTATCTAAATATGCATATAATCTTTAAAAAAGGTAATAGCACAGAATAACACATTTAGAACTAAAGAAAGGCTAAACACAAGATTACTCTGAAACATACAGTAATAATATACATGAATAACAACTCTGAAGAATCCTAGAAGATACCACCCATTCGTTCCTCTTGCTTGGCTCACTTATGCAAAGCAAAATATGTAGGCTTGTTCAAACATGGTGCACAGTGATGTTATCTGACTAGAAATTGTTGTGTCAAGTGAATTAATGAGTGTGTCTGTCTAAAACCATAATGGCAAATGAGCAGTTCTCATTGAGTATGTAGTTATTGTGTTTGGGGTGAAAACGTATTATATTCAGAAAAAGAAATTGTTCATAAACTGCTAAAACCATTGTGCTGAGAAGTCATTAACAGCACAGTTTTTATGGAAGACTAGTCAGCTTTCAATTTTTCTGTCCAAAAGGAAAAATTTCTCTGTTCTGCAGAAAGCAGCAGCACCTGTCAATTCTGTATGTCCTGCTTTTGAAAGGCTTCAGCCCCACAAAACCCATATTGTCATTGTCATTATTATTGTTATAGCTACTGATTATTAGAAGGTAATATGTATCAAGCAAGTTAACAATTATTTTATTCCCCATTATATAGAGGAAGAAATTTAGTTTCATGGGAAAAGAAGTAATTCAAGAGGGGAGACTAAAGCAGTGTCCTCTGAGCAACTAAAATTAAAAGGAGAAATATTTTAAATAATGATTTCCTTAATTGTGCAATTAAAAAACATACTCATGTGCTTCTTGACTTCACACACACACACTGCTTCAGCAGCAGGGAAACACCAGAGCAGAGCACATATTTAGTAAGACTAGCTCTATACAATAGAAATAAATAGATGAGCATGCATCATCCGTAAAAGCCACATGGATGACAATGTCAGTTCAGGGCACATCTTATACTGTTTTTCTGGAGCACAGTCTTAGTTTGTTTTCTACTGCTATAACAGAATACCCAGTTTATTAACAATAGAAATTTATTTGGCTTGTGGTTCTGAAGGCTGGGAAGTCCAAGAGCCTGGCACTGGCATCTGGTGAGAGCCTTTGTTCTGTTATCTAATGGCCAAAGGTAAAAGTAAGTATTCAAGACAGAGATAGGGACCAGGTGCAGTGGCCCATGCCTGTAATCCTAGCACTTTGGGAGGCCGAGGTGGGCATATTGCCTGAGCTCAGGAGTTCAGGACCTGCCTAAAACAGTACAATCAACATGGCAAAACCCCATCTCTACTAAAAATACAAAAAATTAGGCAAGTATGGTAGCATGCGCCTGTAGTCCCAGCTACTTGGGAGGCTGAGGCACAAGAATTGCTTGAACCCAGGAGGTGGAGATTGCAGTGAGCTGAGATTGCACCACTGCACTCCAACCTAGGCAACAGGGAGAGACTTTAAAAAAAAAAAAAAAAAAAAGACAGAGATAGGAAATTGGGCTAAACGTATCCTTTTATCAAAATCCCACTCCAATAATAACTAACTTTCTCCTGCAATAATGGCATTCTTTCATTCATGAGGGCTATATATTCATGACCTACTCACCTCCTGAATGTTCTACCTCTTAATACCATCACAATGACAATTAAATTTCAGCATGAGTTTTGGAGGGAACATTCAAACCATAGCAAGTACAAAATTAGCAATGAGGGTTTAGAGATGCTAAGGGACTTACTCTAACCACAAAACAAGTATACAATGTTTCAGTCAATGACGGACAACATTTACAACATAAGATTTTAATGGAGCTAAAAAGGTCCTGTCACCTAGTGATGTAGCCTTTGTAATATTGTAGTGCAATGCATTATTCACATGTTTGTGATGATGCTGGTGTAAACAAACCTACTGTGCTGCTAGTTTTATAAAATATAGTACATCGCACCACTGCACTCCAGCCTGGGCAACACAGTGAGACTCCATTTCAAAGAAAAAAAATAAGTATAGCACATGCAATGATATACAGTACATGATACTTGATGATAGTAAATGTCTATGTTACTGGTTTATGTATTTACTATACTATACTTTTAATGATTATTTTAGAGTGTACTACTTCTACTTACATATTTTTTAAAAAGTTAACTCTAAAATAACCTCAGACAGGCCCTTCAGGAGGTATTCCAGAAGAAGGTATTCTTTTCATAGCAGACGATAGCTCCATGAGTGTTATTACCCCTGAAGTCCTTCCAGCGGAATAAGATGTGGAGGTGGAAAACAATGATATGGATGATCCTGACCTTGTGTAGGCCTAGGCTAGTGTGTGTGTGTCTTCATTTTTAACAAATAAGTTTAAAAATTTTTTAAAATTCTTAAATAGAAAAAAGTGTACAGAATAAAGATATAAAACATTTTTTGTATAGCTGTAAAATGTGTTTGTATTTTAAGTTAAGTCCTGTTACAAAAGAGTCACAAAGTTAAAAATAACTAAAAAGTTAATAAAATGAAAATGTTACAGTAAGCTAAGGTTAATTTATTACTGAAGAAAATAAATTTTTAATAAATTTAATGTAGCCTAAGTGTACATTGCTTATAAAGTCCACAGCAGTGTACAGTACTCACATTTACTCACCACTTACTCACTGACTCACCCAGAGCAACTTCCAGACCTGCAAACTCCATTCATGATAAGGATCCGATACAGGTGTATTTTTGTTTTAGACAGGATCTCATTCTGTCACCCAGGCTGTGGTGCAGTAGTACGATCACGGCTCACTGCAACCTCAAACTCCTGGGCTCAAGCAATCCTCCCACCTCAGTCTCCCCAGTAGCCCAGTCTCCACACTTGGCTAATTTTTAAATTTTTCTTTTGTAGAGACAGGGTCTCTCTATGTTGACCAAGCTGGGTTTGAATTCCTGGCCTCAAATGATCCTCCTGCTTCAGCTTCCCAAAGTGTTGGGATTACAGGCATGAGCCACGGTGCCTGGCCAGGTGTACCATATTTTATCTTTTATATATTTTTCTGTACCTTTTCTATCTTTAGATACACAAACACCACTGTGTTACAACCGCCTATAGTATTAAGTTTAGTAACATGCTATACAACTTTGCAGCCTAGGATACCATATAACCTAAGTGTGTAGTAGGCCATACCATACCATCTTGGTTTGTGTAAGTTATGCTCTATGATGTTCACACCACAGAGAAATCCCCAAATGAAGCATTTCTCAGAACATATCCCCAACGTTAAAACACGTGACTGTATTTAGTAGAGATGTAAACACAGCGTTCGCTGGCACTGAGGCTTGTTGGCTTTCCTCCCCAGCAGCCAGCCTCTTGCTTCCTGTACACAAGCCACACTCAGGGATTTGTTTCTCCCTCCATGATAGGGATGGCGTTTTCCAGGCAGAATCTCAAGCCGTCTCGTGCTCTGTGTAAGCCCTGGTGCTTTGTCCTCGCTGCAACACTTTCACTTCTACTTCACTTTCATGCTTTGCCTTAGAAACAAATCTCAACCAATTGCTAGAAATCTCCACATTCTGTTTCATGGAATTCCGAACAGAAGACTAGAAAGTTACCTGTTTGTGACTTGGACAGAAGTAAAGACATCATGTATCTTTCCCTCCCACCAACCCCTGTCATCAATAACACAAATAATATTGCTTCCTTCGATTGCAAGGATTATTATTATTTCTACTCACATGGGACCTGATCTTCTGCTTTGAAAAAAGAATGATTCACCTCATCTGCATCTTAATGTATTCATTTGCACTGTGTGATTTGCTCCTCTTTTCTCACCCCCAATTCACTGCAAATTGAGAGGATTGCTAACAAACAGCAGTTGCACAAGAAAAAGGAAACCCACGTGTTCATGTTATTTCAAAAGTTTGTGTCATGTCCTTGCGCGTTCCTTAGGTTTGGAGCCGTCTTCATTTTCTTTTATCCGCTCCCACCACCGGCTTGTTTCCCTCTGCTGTAATGCCCAATTTAGTATTTTCCCTACAACAGAAAACCCAGACACGGCAAAAATTCAAGACGTTCTGAAGAAACACCTGGAAGATACCCTAAACAAAATCAAAACTGAGAGTCCGTAGATGCAAGCGGCTGCCCATTGGCCTCTCCAGCCACGCCCACAGGGGGAAGAGCCAATAGGAGTCCTCAGCACTGAAATTAACAGGCAGGAAAGACAGCCGTTCCTACTCTGTGAGGATGCTATGGAATGTAGTGGAAGGAGTATAAGAGAATAGATTGCAAGACCTGAAAGACCCACATTTTAATCCCAGCTCTTTCACTTTGATCATTGGATTCTTTCATGTGTTTATTTAATAAATATGTATTGAGAACCTACTATGTGCTAAGGTTCTAAATTTCAAAGATACAGGGAGGAACAACAAGATATCTCTACTTTCAAGAAGATTAAGAGTATATTTGAGGTAATTGTTGGTCAATATACTTAACCTCCAAAATACTTACAGAATAAATAATACCTCATAGGTAACAATTAAAATGGAACAATATATATAATATGTTATTTGGTGCCATGGATATGATAAGCAGCCATTATTACTCCTTATACCTCCTCCCCCATTCCTCTGGTTTCCAAGTTTCTCCTTCAGTTATCTAAACACCTCTAAAAATGTCATTAACCCTGATAATGAATGGTATTCCAGATTGGTGTTTGTGATCCTGTGATTTCAAAAGAATGGGTACTTCCTGAAACTGGGCTGGAAAGAGTCTCTCTAAGATCTGACCTCACAGTACACTGAGGTCACACTTCCAACCTCCTACCAAGATAGAAAAATAACAGTGGAGTAGAGGGGGTTTGGAGAGTGTTTAAATAATTGGGGGAGAAGATGTTATAAAATGTAACTGAGGCAATGCAGTTATTCAGATGTCTCAGCATATAGCACAATCTAGAAGAGAGGCATGTTATACTCTTATTATGTTTTTATTTAGTGTTTAAAAACATTTGAAATGATAAGTGTTGTAGATTGACTATGAAATCCAGCAAATGTTTAGTATCTGTGTCCACTAAATTACGGCATGGCCTTAAAATTAAGTAAATGTTTATGTGTAAGTTTCCAAAAGTTAGCTAGCACAGAAATTAATATGGAAGAAAAAAAAGGGAAAGAAAGGGAATTTTGATTCCGAGTTAAAAAATAGATCCTAGAGTTGTTTTCTTTTGCTTCGGGTTTTTACGCCTGCCCACTAACTCTTTAAACACTTTTTAGTATGGATGTGAAACAAACATGCCTTTATATTTACCAAATAAGTAATCTGACCTTCTGCCAAAAAAAAAAAAAAAAAAAAAAAGTAATTGGCTCCTAATAGCCAGGCATAATGCAAAGAAGTACCCAAGGGGTGGTTTGTGTAAGTCCCCTGAATTTTCCAGGAAAGAAAACAACCAAGGAAGAAAGAGACTTTTGTTGCAGAAACCTTTGGCCAAATTAGAAACAGATTTAATATTGTGTTCAGGGGGGAATTGTCTAGTCAAATCCAGTCTACTATGCCAGGGGAAGCTTTGAGGTAGGTCACTCAGGACATCCTTGTACTAAAGGGAACACAAAGCAGGGCATCACACAGCACCACACACTAAGGACTTTGAACTGAGCATATGAAAACATTTACCTCTAGATTTAGTTGTAAGTTTTTTACAATGCAATTTTTGTTTCTCAAGTTTGTGAAATTTCATTGCGTCCTGATATTTAGAAGTGAATCTTGTACCAAAAATTGTGTATTGTAAGTTGATAGAAACTCAGTCTGTAAATTTCTTGGGAGATTTAAGGACTTGGTTTAACAAGGCAAGTGCCAAGAAACTTATTTGATAACAAAATTGCACTCTTATCTTCAAGTGTTTTGTTTTATAATCCACAAAGCTACATTCATTACCTTTGGCTTATGGCGTCAAGTGAATTAGTAGGAACCTAGTATAATATGCTTTGATTTTTCAATAGTGTCAGTGTGGTGATATTGCACTGATGATTAGAAACATCCTCTGTTTTGTCAAATTAATTGTCTATTAACATCCATCTGAAATATAGAACTGATTTATTTTTGGGGGGCCCAGCAGTGATTGTCATAGATTGCTGTCCTTATTTTCATTATATATTTCCAAATGAATTGATATTTTTTATTTTAGTTCCACCTAATTTGACAGCAATAGAAGATTTATGTTTGCATGAATGTCTGTGATCCTTTAAGTTGGGCACAATGGCACATTTTTGTCCACTGGAGTTTGAAAGTACAGAAAGAAAGAATTCACCATGGAGGAAAGAAAACAGAAAGGAGGTGTAGCAAGCTCTGTTGCTTGAGTATTCAACATCTATTACTCCTCTCTTCCTAACAAGCTCATGTTTTGTTTAAGTCTCTACCTACCAGAGAGGGTGTTATGTTTTCCTCTAATTTGGTCTTGAGGCCTCTCTGAGGAGAGTGGCTATAAACTTTATCCCTGCTTTGACAGGACAGGGCAGGGCAGGGCAGGGCAGGGCAGGGCAGGGCAGGGCTGGGCTAGAGCAAGGTGCCAGGTGGAGTTCCAGGGGAGGTGGTCGTGGATGTTTACACTGTGCCTTTCACAGGACCCTTTCAAATCCTGGTGCTTAAGTGTCTGACCCACGTCCAGGGGTCCCTCCCACAGGAAACTTGCTTATACTGGCAGATGCCCTTGTGACTCTTGTATAAACTGTGTCCAATTTCTGTCTACAAAGACAGCCAGACTCTAGGAGGGCCCTGACCAGGACAAAAGTTACGTTCGGCTGTGTTGGTCAGACGAAACACAGAGGAGCAGTGTATTACTAACAGATTCCAGAGGGAAGAGGGCAGCACGTCTTGCGGGGCCAAAAGAACGGGGAAAGCTGTCTGGAACATGCACACTTAACCAGCAGGGCGATAGCAAGAGAGAGAGGAGGAGACCTTTGGGCCAAAGCCTTTATTCTGGTCCAGCATGCTACCCAAGCAGGTTTCCCACAATGAGTTCTAATTGGCGGGTTTATAGCAAGCAGGTACGAGGTCCATGAAATCACACTGTGACCGAGAGGAGATCACTGTAGCATATCTGGGCAGTCCACCCACAGTGTGGGGGGTCAGTGGGGTAAGTCAAGTAGGTTGCATCTAGCCATGCCATAAAAAGCTGATCTCCAGGAGGCAGTTGTACAAAGCACATATCTGGATTGGCCCACCTTGAGGAACTGGGAAGAAGTAGAGTTTCGGAGGAATTGCAATCTGTGTCAAAGATGTCTAAGCCCTGCTTCTAGTATGAGAGACTCCAACTTATATTCCAAATGAATGCTGAGACAACATAAAATTAATACAAATTTGGCTTTGCAGACACCGATGCCTCCCAGAGCCCTCTGCCACCAGCCATAGTCAACCCCATCCTGTTCTTCAACATCGCCATCATCGGCGAGCCCTTAAGCACAATCTCCTTGGAGCTGTTTGCAGACAAAGTTCCAAAGACAGCAGAAACTTTCATGCTGTGAGCACTAGAGAGAAAGGATTTGGTTATAACGGTTCCTGCTTTCACAGAATTCTTCCCGGGTTTATGTGTCAGGCTGGTGAGTTCACAAACCATAATGACACTGGGCAGCAGGTCACTCTATGGGGAGAAATTTGATCATGAGAACTTCATCCTGAAGCATACAGGTCATAGCATCTTGTCCATGGCAAATGTTGGACTCAACGCAAATAGTTCTCAGTTTTTCATCTGCACTGCCAAGACTGAGTGGTTGGATGGCAAGCATGTGGTCTTTGGCAAGGTGAAAGAAGGCACAAGTATCATGGAGGCCATGGAGTGCTTTGGGTCCAGGAACAGCAAGACCAGCAAGAAGGTCACCATTGCTGACTGTGGACAACTGTAATAAAATTGACTTGTGTTTTATCTTAACCGCCAGACCATTCCTTCTGTAGCTCAAGAGAGCACCTTTCCACCCCATTTGCTCATAGTATCCTATAATCTTTGTGTTCTCACTTCAATTCCTTTGGGTTCCATATTTTCCTTATTTCCTTCCATGCCTAGCTAGATTGCAGACCTAAGTTTATGACTATGAAATAAGAAGTAAATAACAACAACAACAACAACAACAAATTATAAGAACTTACAGATGAACACTGTGGCTCATGTCTGTAATCCCAGAACTAGGGGACGCCGAGGGGGGAGGATCACTAGAGGCCAGGAGTTCAAGATCAGCCTGGGCAACATAGCAAGACCTCATCTTTACAAAAAATAACAAAACTAGCTGGGCATGGTGGCTCATGCCTGTGGTTCTAGCTAATCAGTAGGCTGAGTTGGGAGGATCACTGAGCCCAAGAGAGGTGGAGGCTGCAGTGAACCGAGATCATGCCACTGCACTCCAACCTGGGTAACAAAATGAGACAGTGTCTCAAAAAGGAAAAAAAGAAATTCACTACAGAAGGTGACTCTATCTTCAGAATTACATCTAAGATCAAAAACGTTTTAGGCTATGACTTCGAGTAAGAAACAGACTTTGCATGGCAACCTAGCACACACATGCATTCTACATAACTTTAGAGAAAATGGAAAAGAAAACTTAATGAAATAATATTCACCTTTGTAATGTACATTATGCTCTGGTATGGTTCTTCTATTTCATTTTCTAATGATGACTCTGATTCACTGAATTTCATTTCCCAGTCAACTAATGGATCATAAGACAAAAACACTGGTTTAAACCTGTCATGTCAGCACCACTCCTCTTAGCAATTTTTCAGTCTTAAAAAAAACTTAAAAAGTGAATTTATGAATTGGAAAAACTCAATATTAACATGTCAGAAATTTTTTGTATATATGGATAAGCTGATTCTACAAGTTATATGATGGACGAAGGAAAGAGATTAGAGAAAACAATTTTGTAAAAGAAAAACAGATGATAAATTTATACTTATGACTTCAAGACTTACTGTGATAAGCTGCAATAATCAAGATAGTTTGATATTGGTGAGACATGAAATCACAAACTCAGATCAATGCAACAGAGTAGAGTCCAGAAGCAGGTCCACACAAATCAACTCTACCCATTTTGACTGAGGGACAAAGGAAATTCAAAGAAAGGATGATCTTTTCAATTGATGATGCTGAAAAATCAGACATCCATAAGCAAAAACATTGCATTTCAACCTATGCCTCCTACATTATGAAAAAGCTAACTTAAAATGGAGCCCAGATCTAAATGGAAAACTTAGAACTTTTAGAAGAAAACATAGAAGGAAACTTTGTTAGCTTGGATTAGAAAAGGACTTCTTCAGTATGGCAACCAAAGCACAATCAATGAAAGAAAAAGTGATAAATTTGACTTCACCAAAATTAAAATCTTGGGCCAGGCATGCCTGGCTCATGCCTGTAATCTCAGCACTTTGGGAGGCCAAGGCGGGAGGATCACTTGAGCCCAGGAGTTTGAGATTAGCCTGGGCAACATAGTGAGACCCTGTCTCTATGTGTTTTTCTTTTTTTTAAATTAAAATCTTTTGCTTCATAAAATGCAGCTTTATAAAAATGAAAAGACAATCCACAGGCTATGAAGGATACATGTGCAAAACACATATACAACAAAGAACTCACATCCAGAATATATAAAGAACTTTCAAAACTCAACAGTAAGAAAAGATAAAAGTAAAAACATGGGCAAAAGATTTGAATGAGATCTTTATTAAAGAAGGTATATAGATGGCAAATAAGCACATGAAAGGATGCTAAACTCAGTTTGCATCAGGGAAATGCAAATTAAAACTACAGTAATATACCACTGCACATCTATTAGAATGGCTGACATTTAAAAATGGTAATGTTGAGTGCTGCTGAAGATGCAGAACAATTGTCACTTGTATATAATGCTAGTTCTGTTACAGTGGGTAGCTAGTCAGACATGAGCTGGGCAGGAGAGGGCTCCCCCATTCCCACCAGGAATGTTAGGCGATCATCAAGTGATGGTCAGGTGACCGTTACATTGTTTCTCTAAAATAATAATTGGTGCCAGCTAGCGCCAGGGAAAGGCAGTCTCCCAATAGATAGAAAAAAACTTGAAACATGATCAGCAGCTTCCGGATAAGATCTCAGGAGTTGGGCAAGTGGCCTCAAGCATGCGCACTAAGAGGCAAAATGGTGGCGTTTTACTGGCATATGACCTTCTAGAAGCATTCAACTGGTAAGGGAAGACTACCTCAAGTGAGCACGCATACAACTCCAGTAAACACACTGCACGTGCTGTAGCAGGCCACTGTACATGCAGACAGCCCCCTCCAAGAAAGAATTATGCCAACGGATAAAACCCCAAGTCAGGCTGGGTGTAGTGGTTCACGCCTGTAATCCCTGCACTTTGGGAAGCCAAGGCGGGCAGATCACCTGAAATCAGGAGTTCGAGACCAGCCTGACCAACATGGTGAAACCCCATCTCTACTAAAAAAAATACAACAATTAGCCGGGCGTGGTGGCGGGTGCCTGTAACCCCAGCTACTTGGGAGACTGAGGCAGGAGAATCACTTGAACCTGGGAGGCGGAGGTTGCAGTGAGCTGAGATGGATGGCACCACTGCACTCCAGCCTGAGCGGCAGAGTGAAACTCCGTCTCAAAAAAAAAAAAAAAAAAAAAAAGTCAAAGGTCAAAGGTCAAACAGTGCCTTTGCTCTCTCAAGTTGCCGGGTTGGCCCTCTTCCAGATGTACTTTACTTCCTTTCATTTCTAATGTAAAGCTTTTTAACAAACTTTCACTCCTGCCCTAAAACTTGTCTTGGTCTTCTCTCCTTCTTTATGCCTTTTGCGTTGAATTCTTTCTTCTTAGGGGGCAAGAATTGAGATTGCTGCCGATCCCTAAATATTTGCTGCCAGTAACAGTAGGAATGCAAAACGGTGCAGCCCCTTTTTGCAGTTTCTGATAAAGCTAAACACACTCTTACGATATGACTTGGTACCATGTCCTATGGTAAGAGTATGTACCACATTTCTATGTATTTACCCCCCAAAAACCCCCATAAATTTATGTTCACATAAACCCATAAATTGATGTTCACTGCCAGGCACGGTGGCTCATGCCTGTAATCCCAGCACTTTGGGAGGCCGAGGTGGGCGGATTACCTGAGGTCAGGAGTTTGAGACCAGCGTGACAAACATGGAGAAACCCTGTGTCTACTAAAAATGCAAAATTAGCCTGGCATGGTGGCTCATGTCTGTAATCCCAGCTACTCAGGAGGCTGAGGCAGGAGAATCACTTAAAACGGGAGGCAGAGGTTGCAGTGAGATCGTGCCATTGCACTCCAGCCTGGGCAACAAGAGCAAAACTCCGTCTCAGAAAAATAAAAAATAAAAAAATACTATAAGCACATACTTATAGCAGTTTTATTCATAACTGCCCCAAACTGGAAATGATCCAAATATCATTGAACTAGAGAATAGAAAAAGTAATTGATCTATCCATATGTGTGAGAATAAACATATGCCACACCAAAATATGACTGTAGGAGACCACAATATGCTACCCCAAAATATGTCTTTTTGGTACATTAAAAGAAAAACCTTAGACAAATTAAATTTAACAGAGTTTAATTGATCAAGCAGCAATTCACAAATTGGGCAGCCACCAAGCTAGGATAGCGCAGACTCGGGGCTGCCTTGTGGTCAAAGATTTATGGACAGAAAAGGAAAATGACGCACAGAAAACGGAAGTGAGGTACAGAAACAGTTGGATTAGTCACAGCTTAGCGTTTGCTTTGTTTGAAGAGTTGGCCACCTTTGGTCAAATCTTGGTGATTGGCACAAGAATAGTTTACAGTCTACTTACACAACCAGTTATATTAAAGTTCACTCTCTATAGAGAAAGCATTAGGCCAAACAAAATATGTCAGGAGCAGCTTTAGGTTAAACTTGATTTAACAGGCATAAGGATTATTCTAATGATTATTTTGAGAAACTGCACTCACAAGAGAATCTCTAAAGCAGAAGTTACCTTTTTGTAAGGGAAATTTACATCTATAAAGGAAATTTTCATTTGCAAGGGTGTCTCACTCTCCGCAACAGAAAGAGAAGGATGACGAAAAATCACTGGAGGCTCTAATCAATGGAGAAGGCACTGACTTAGACTTGTATCTGCGTTAACACCTTGCTCTTGTTTCCACTTTTCCTGATCACCTCCCCGCCAATAACTGGACTTCCTTCCACACTCTGCTTTCCTTCCTTTAGGGGATGATGGTATGTCAGCCTGAACCCAAAGCCATCTCTTTGAGATTTACCCGTTTTTCCCTTGGTAGATGGGGAAATCATGTATATATACAAGGTATGCATGTTGATAAACTTCTATTTCTTTTTTCTCTTGTTAATCTACTTTTTGTTACAGGAGTACCTTTCAACTAAGAACAATGAAGGGTGGAGAGAAAACTAGGTTTCCTCACTGGTATGGTTTGCCTGTGTCCCCACCCAAATCCTGTCTTGAATTGTAGCTCCCATAATTCCCATGTGTTGTCGGAGGGACCCAGTGGGAGATAACTGAATCATGGGGATGGTTTCCCTGTTGTGAATAAGATCTGACGGTTTTATAAGGGGAAACCCCTTTTGCTTCGTTCTCATTCTCTCTTGTCTGCTGCCACGTAAGACTTGCCTTTCGCCTTCCACCATGATTGTGAGGCCTCCCCAGCCACTTGGAACTGTGAGTCCATTAAACCTCTTTTTCTTTATAAATTACCCAGTCTTGGGTATGTCTTTATCAGCAGCGTGAAAACAGACTAATACCCTTCCCATTTACTTATGACGGAATATTGCACACCAATAAAAAGAAAAAACTATTAATAAACATAAGCAAAAATGTGGTTTAAATTCAAATGCATTGTGCTGAATGAAATAAGCCAGACCCCAAAGGCTATATGCTATATGAATTCAGTGTGGAAAAGGCAAAGCTATAGGGTCAAAAAAGTAGTCAGTAGTTTCCAGGGTAAGGGCTGGAGGGATGGTTAACTACAAAGGGACAGCCTCAAAATTTTTGAGGATAATAAAACCGTTCTTTATCTTGAACAGTGGTGATTACTACACATTTATCAAAACTCAAAGGCCTACACAATATAAAGTGAACTTTACTAAAAGTAAATTTAAAAGTAAATTTTTTAAATTTAAAATGAAACACAGAGGAAGAGACGGTTCCTTTGTCTGCTTGATGATGTACTGGATGCAATGTCTGGAATAAGGGCAGCCATTTTGTCACTGGGAGGCAGTCAGATTGAGAACAAAGCTAATACCGGCAAGTGGCTAGGCAGAAAAGATGAAAGATCCCGGATATTTAAAGATGTTACTGAGCCCCTTGTTTTCCAATCCTGAGGCCCACTCATCTTTGAACTTATTATGTGAAATAATGATCATTTCCTTTCTGTTTAAGTCATCTTGAATTGGGCTTTCTGTTATTTGCCGTCCAAAGTATCCTGTTCCAGAAATTCTCAATGACTTTGTTTCAAAAATTGTTTTATCCCCATCATTAAAAAAATAGGGTTTAGGGATCTGTTGAAAGTTTTGAATCATTTACAACTTGTGTTTAGATCCAGCTTATACAGTACCATTTCTTTCTTTCTTCTTCTTCTTTTTTTTTTTTTTTTTGAGGCAGGATCTTGCTATGTTGTCCAGGCTGGACTAAAATTCCTGGGCTCAAGTGTCCTTCCACTTCAGCCTTCTGTGTAGCCGGGACTACTGGCATGAACCACTGTGCCTGGCTACAGCATCATTTCTACAAAATGAAACCCATGATTTTTCATAGACTTATTCCCTCAATTTACATAAAGAATTTTCAAACAGTGTGTTTATTTTGCTTTATATAAAGGATTGGCCTATGACTTGTTGAAATGCAATTTACTGAAATATGTGTTGGGGTTGGCACGTGCCACAGACTGGAAAAAGGTGGCCAAACTTGACCCACAGTTAATCTATTTTCTTTCTTTTGTTTGTTTTTCTTGTTTTTGAGATGGAGTCTTGCTCTGTTGCCCAGGAGCTAGAGTGCAATGGCACAATCTTGGCTCCCTGCAACCTCCGCCTCTCGGGTTCAAGCAATTCTCCGGCCTCAGTCTTCTGAATAGCTGGGATTACAGGTGTGCACCACCATGCCCGGCTAATTTTTTTGTATTTTTAGTAGAGACGGGATTTCACTATGCTGGCCAGGCTGGTCTCAAACTCCTGACCTTGTGATCTGCCCACTTCAGCCTCCCAAAGTGCTGGGATTACAGGCATGAGCCACCACACCTGCCCAGTTAATTGATTTTCTTCACAAGTACTTTATGTGTCTTATCTTTTTTTCACAAGAGTCAAAGTGCATTTAATTATAATTAATTTAATTATAATTAAAAAGAATAATGGCATACATGACACTAAATTTGAATAATTTTGAAACCAAAGAGACAATTAATTTCAAATATTTCTTTGACATATACTCAATGTCAGACCCTATGAAGCAGCATCGTTTTGTATGGGTAGTACTGGAGGTTCATTGTCTCATACCAAGGAATCAAGGACATGGACGCACGTGGAGTGAGATTAAGAGCAGAGGTTTAATAGGCAAAAGAAAAAGAAAGGAGATAGCTCTCTCCTTTGAGAAAGAGTAGCTCCCACGTGGAACTTCCAGACTAAAACAGAGTGCACTGGATTTTATAGACAGGCTTGAGGAGGTGGAGTCTGATTTATATAGGGCCCAAAGATTGGTTGGACCAGGTTTGTGGTTTACAAAGCATGCTGGGAAGCTGGACACCCCACCCTAGTCTTACTATGCAAATGGGCTTTCCACTTGGCCAGGCCATGTTTTCTGCCCCCTACTGCACACATGGTTGGGAAGGAAAAGGGAAGATGGAGCTGCCATTTTGAATGTGCCTAGTCCCAGGTGACCTTTTCCTATTGGCACAACTGCCAGCATTCACCCGTGCAAGCTTCTAACCTGCCTTTCTATGTCTGTAGCTCGGTTTTTTAGGCTGCCCTTTGTTAGAAAAGAAAATGATTTGGGGGCTGCTTTTCATTAAAAGGAAAACCTTATGGAGGGCTTCCTTACGCTCACTCTCTGCCTAAATAATTTCTTCCTAACTCCTATATCACCTATGAGATGTAGTAATAAATCTAGCAGTGCCCCAATTCTTATTGAGCATACAGTCAAGTAGGATAGATAGACATTGACCAGGTAATTCCAAATGTGACAAGTATTATAAACAAAAGAAGGACAGGCTGTGTTGGATACATATATCTGGAGTATGAAAATCAGCTCAGATGTCCCAAGAAGAATTCCCCTGGAAGTGACATTTAGGCCGAGACCCAAGGCAGAAGCCAGCAAGACAGGGGATGGGAGAGGGAGGCAAAAAGATGAAAGGATATTTTGGTGCGAGTGATAAGAGGGATCAGGCTGAAGCAAAGACAATTTAAGGCAGCCTCCTTGTTGCAGCTCTTTTCCTTTAGGGAATATTTTCAAAATGCAGTTTTGACAAAGATGTGTTGATTTTAAAATTATTCTTTTTGGGCCGGGCGCGGTAGTTCATGACTGTAATCCCAGCACTTTGGGAGGCTGAGGCTGGTGGATAACCTGAGGTCAGGAGTTCAAGACCAGCCTGGCCAACATGGTGAAACCTTATCTCTACCAAAAATACAAAAATTAGCCAGGTGTGGTGGTGCACGCCTGTAGTCCCAGCTACTTAGGAGGCTGAGGCAGAAGAATTGCTTGAATTGAGGAGACAGAGGTTGCAGTGAGCCAAGATTGCACCACTGCACTCAAGCCTAGGCAACAGAGCAAGACTCCATTTCAAAAAAGTTCTCAATAAATAAACAAATAAATAAATAAATTTCTTCTTTTTATTACCAATGATGCCTGCAATAGAGCTTCTTTACTCTTAACCCTGTGGTTCTCAACTAAAGGTACTTTTGCTCCTCGGGACACACTTGGCAAAGTCTGGAGATATTTTTGGTTGTCACAGCTGAAAGGGGGATCTACTAGTATCTAATGGGTGTGGGCCAGGGATGCTGCTCAGCATCCTGCAATGCAGTAAAGCATCAGCCAGTCCAAAACATCAGCAGTGCTGAGGCTGAGAAACCTTGTCCTAATCCCATCTCAAAGTGCCTGCCCCTATATTGCTTTCTACATAGGAGTTCAAATTGTTGGAGACTTTCACTTTTAACTTTATTATATTTTGCGTTTGAATTATTTGTAGATGAATATATATACACATATGATTCATATACATATATATACTATATGAACTTTAAGCAACAGTAAGAATTTTTATTTTATTTGAGACAGTCTTGCTGTCTCACCCAGGCTGGAGTGCAGTGGCACAGTCATGGCTCACCGCAGCCTTATCTCCTGGGTTCAAGCCGTCCTCTCTCCTCAGCCTCTCAAGTAGCTCAGATTACAAGTACACAACACCCTACCCAGCTAATTTTTTTTCAACTTTTTTGTAGGGACGGGGTATCATCAGGTTGCCCAGGATGGTCTTGAGCTCAAGTGATCCTCCCATCTCAGCCTCCAAAAGTGCTGGAATTACCAGCGTGAGCCACCACACACAGCCAAAACAACAATAAGAATTTTTAAAAAGTCTATTGGAACGAATTCAGTTTCTAAAAGTCTGTCACCTGTCTTTCCAAAAAAAAAAAAAAAAATCCATTATAAAAGTGTAAAAACATCCATTTAATGTATATGTAGTACTGAGTTAAAAGGAAATGATTAGAACTTCACTGAGTTTACTGAAAATTCTTGGCAATATAAACAATCTTTTTTTTTTAAATTTTTTGAGACACCCAGTCTTGCTGTCACCCAGTCTGGAGTGCAATGGCGTGATCTCCAATCACTGCAACTTCCACCTCCCGGGTTCAAGCGATTCTCCTGCCTCAGACTCCCAAGTAGCAGGAATTACAGGCATGGACCACCATGCCTGGCTAATTTTGTATTTTTAGAAGAGACAGGGTTTCTCCATGTTGGTTAGGCTGGTCTTGAACTCCCGATCTCAGGTGATCCACCCGCCTCAGCCTCCCAAAGTGCTGGGATTACAGGCGTGAACCACCGTGCCCGGCCTTCTCAAAAATCTTAAAATCTTTGAGTGAGGCTGGGTGCGGTGGCCCATGCTGGGAATCCCAGTCCTTTTGAGGCTGGGGCAGGAGGATCTCTTGAGGTCAGGAGTTTGAAACAAGTCTGGGCAACACAGCTAGATCCTGTCTCCACAAAAAAATGAAACAGATTAGCCAGGCGTGGCGAGTGTGTGCCTATGGTCCTAGCTAACTTGGGAGGCTCAGGCAAGAGAATCTCTTGAGCCTAGGAGTTCAAGGATGCAGTGAGCTATGCTGGTACCACTGCACTCCAGCCTGGGTGACAGAGCAAGATCCTGTCTCAAAAAAAAAAAAAAAAAAAAAAAAAAATTCTTTGAGTGAAAAGATCTTGATTTTGGGAAATCAGATATTCAAAATATCACACGAAATATCTTTGCAATGAAGAAACATGACAAACATCAGCAACTTTGACCTCAGCAATGATGGAACAAACACATCGTGGACTTGCTGATATAATAAACTAAAGACACAAAATGGTCATCATAGCTGTTGTAAAATAAAGAATTTGTCTGGTGTTTATCCATGATTTTTGCTATGGAGCTTTTAAAACCCTTGGAATTTATTAAATGTATCACCTCTGAGTTTACGCAAAAGAAGTAACTCAAGGTGGGCCCCCAGATGGCTTCAGGATGCGGACTAGTTATCTGCCAGACCAACCGCATGATTAGAGGATTAGGACTCTCAGCCAACACATCCTCTGGGAAGGGGGAGGGCGCTGGAGACTGAGTTCATTCTGGTGGACAATTGAAGGCAGTCTTCTTCGGAACTATGTCCTTTGCTTGTGGGACTACGCTAACTCCAGGTGGTTAGTACCAGAATTGAACTGCTGTCCACCAGTGAATGTCAAGATAATAGCCTTTTTACTAATAATACTTAACTTGAATCCAAACACAAAACAATCAGACAAAACAAATTAAGGGCTATTCTGCAAAATAACTGGCTTAGGCTCTTCAGAAGAGGCAATGTCAAGAAAGACACACATACGCACACACACACGCACAAACACACATACACATACATGTGAACACACACACACACAAATACAAAGACTGGGGAAATGTTCTAGATTCAAGGATACTAAGGAAACATAACAACTAAGTGAGATGTGATCTTTAGATCCTGAACTGTAACACCAAACAAAAAACAAGAGCTTGAGGGCTTTGAAGAAGAATGTCCTTGTTTTTCGGAGATACACAAGAAGGAATTAACAGTAACTTGTCATCATGATGCAACTTAATCTCAAATGCTTCAGCCAAAACAAACTAGGACGCAGTGAGAGAGGGAGAGATGGAGAGAGAGGGAGACGGAGAGATGGAGGAGAATGCTAACAAATGGCAAATCTAGGTGAATGGTTGGTCACTGCCTGTTCTTTTGAAATTTTTAAAAATAAAAAGTTGGCCGGGTGCAGTGACTCATGCCTGTAATCTCAGCACTTTGGGAGGCCAAGGTGGGTGGATCATTTGTGGTCAGGAGTTCAAGACCAGCCTGGCCAACATGGTGAAACCCCGTCCCTACTAAAAATACAAAAATTAGCCAGGTAGTAGTTGTGGGCACCTGTAATCCCAGCTACTTGGGAGGCCGAGTCAAGAGAATCGCTTGAGCCTGGGAGGCAGAGGTTGCTGTGAGCTGAGATAGCACCACTGCACTACAGTCTGGGTGACAGAGTAAGACCCTGTCTCAAAAAAAACAAAAAATAAAATAAAATAAATAAAATAAAAAGTTGGGGGGAAATTACTTCATTGAGTGGCCTGCCTCAAAACGTCCTCTGCATCAAAATGCTACCTTGAGCGCAATGTTGGGAATGTACTTAACACCACTCAAATGTACACTTAGAAATGGCTAAAATGGTAATTTTTATGCTATTATTATTATTATTTGAGACAGGCTCTCGCTCTGTTGCCCAGAATGGAGTGCAGTAGCCCAATCAGAGCTCACTGCAGCCTCGACCTCCCAGGCTCAAGCAATCCTCCCACTTCAGCCTCCAGGTTAATTGGGACTACAGGTGCATGCCACTATAGCCAGCTAATTTTTTTTGTAGAAACAAAAGGTCACCATATGGCCCAGGCTGCTCTCATGGGCTCAAGAGATTCTCCTGCCTCGGTCTCCTAAAGTGCTGGGTTTACGGGCATGAGTCTCCATGCCCTATCAAATTTTATGTTTATTTGATCACAGGTTTTTTTAAGGCTGTGTCAAAATGTCTGCATTCAATCTTATTCTCTCCCCACAGGAGAAGCAGTGATGCAAGGCCCAAACAGTGAAGTTCTGTTGGACAGGCACAGAGAAGGCCAAAAGCCGAGGCCTGAAAGGGACACGAGCCACATCAGGCACAGCTGTGAAGCCACAAAGGTTTACGGCAGCCGACTGACTGGATCAGGACCCTGCTTTTCTAGATCATTCCAGCCGGCCGCAGTGCAAGCTGCTTTGGCATGGCGTCCATCTCCTCAATGGCCTAGTGTGTGGACCTTCCTCTCCGCTCTGGTGGGCACCTGGCCAGGAAAAGTTTTCTGGTGCCAGTTCTAACACAGGGGACCCAGGTGTCTGGGACATTTTTATTTTGTCTCGGTTTTGAATGGAAAAGCGAGTGAAAGAACAATGTGGGCACAAGTCCAGATAGATCATGCTGCTGGCCTGGCAGCTCCTGGAGGAGGCTCCTGAGGCTCCAGTCCAGAGATGAGTTCTCCAGGGAACAGGCCTGGCAGGGGCTTCTGTTAGCCCAGCCCCATGGTCAACTTGAAAGTGGGAGGTGGCAAGAAATACCGTCACCAAACGTTGCTCTTTTTGCCTTTCCTTGCCTGCTGGGGTTCTTTGCAATTGTCCAAGTTGCACATTTTCTTTTTAGCATACTCCACATCAATAATGGACCCATTTCAGGAAAGGTAGAATTTTTACACATTTGTTTTCAGTCCCATATTTGTCAATCTAAAGCTTGTGTTCCCTTCCCTGTCCTCTCCTTTTCTCTACTCTCTTCTCTCTCTCTCCCCCACTTCTCCTCTCACCTCCTGCCTCTCTCGTTCTCTTCTTTCTATTGCAGTAAAATATACATAATTTACCATTTTAACTATTTTTAAGTATAAAATTCAGTGGTAATAAGTACCCCTTTCTTTTTAATTTAAACTAGTTTATTTTCTTATTTGTTTTTTGTTTGTTTGTTTTCCAAGACAGAGTCATGCTCTGTCACCCAGGCTGGAGTGCAGTGGCGCAATCTTGGCTCACTGCAACCTCCACTTCCTGGGTTCAAGCGATTCTCCTGCCTCAGCCTCCCGAGTAGCTGGAACTACAGGCACCTGCCACCATGCCCGACTAATTTTTGTATTTTTAGTAGAGACGGGGTTTCATCATGTTGGCCAGGCTGGTCTCAAACTCCTGACCTCCTGATCCACCCGCTTCGGCCTCCCAAAGTGCTGGGATTCCAGATGTGAGCCCCCGCACACGGCCTAATTTAAATTAGTTTTTAAAATTATTATTACAAAAAGAATTTCATGAACATGATAAAAAAAAATGTGAACACTAAGGAAGGAGCCAAATGAAAAAAAGATTCTCAGCGCTACCCTATCCTCCCACAAGATACATTCCTTGTGAGACCTACATGGAACATTTTAATGGTCTATCCACTGGCAACACAAATGGATTCACAAATCTATTCACTCTCTCCTTAAGGGTTAGGGGACTCAGTCCTCAGGGCAGTGGTTACTTTTCCTACCTGGAGGTGCAGGCCAGGTTTCCTTACATACCCATGCACATGTGTGCCTGCAAGCGCGCACACACACACACACACACACACGCATGTTTTTTAAATAACTGATTACATGTATATATACATACATATCTTATATTCCTATAATAAGAGTGACATTCATACTGCTCCATACCTTGACTTTTTTTACTTAGAGTACATCTGCCCCATAACCATCCCAACCCACACACACATTACCCTCATCCCCTCCTTTAAGGTTTTAGTTCAACACTGTTTCCTACCTGCAAATGCTTCAACAGCTCTCTCCTCCCAGGTGATTCTACGAAGCCATCAAGACCTACCTCGTATTCTGTATTCTCCAAGCATTTAGTGCTTCTATATGCCAATTTACCAGATAACGATACAGGAACCATCACAGCTCAGTGGAAAGGAAGGCGAACTCTTGATTAAGTCAGCCAGGAATCTCCTTCTCAGCTCAACCTCTAACTAGTTGTGCAAGGGGCTTATGGAGGTCCGCTTGGACATTTTTCTAAATTCCTCTGGACCTACTTTCTTAAATAAAACTTTTTAAATAAAAAGGAATAATTATCGGCCAGGTGCAGTGGCTCAAGCCTGTAATCCCAGCACTTTGGGAGGCCGAGACGGGTGGATCACGAGGTCAGGAGATTGAGACCATCCTGGCTAACACAGTGAAACCCCATTTCTACTAAAAAATACAAAAAACTAGCCGGGCGAGGTGGCAGGTGCCTGTAGTTCCAGCTACTTAAGAGGCTGAGGCAGGAGAATGGCCTAAACTCGGGAGGCGGAGCTTGCAGTGAGCGGAGATCCAGCCACTGCACTCCAGCCTGGGTGACAGAGTGAGACTCCATCTCAAAAAAAAAAAAAAAAAAGGAATAATTATCTTGAACACGATGTTGTTTTTACACACGTTATACATATGTGTTAAGTATTTGTGTTAGTCATGGTTCTTCAGAGAAACAGAACCAACAGGATGTGTGTGTGTGTGTGTGTGTCTATACACTGTGTATACTGTGTGTGTGTGTGCATGTGTGGGTGTGGGTGTGTGTGGAGAGGGGGTGCGTATACAGTTAGCCCTCTCTGGGTTCCACATCCAACTGCAGATTGAAAATATTTGGGGGAAAAAAAAAGTGGATAATTGCATCTTTATCTAACATATATAGACTTTTTTTCTGGTCATTATTCCCTAAACAATATAGTATAACAACTATTTACATAGCATTTACATTGTCTTAGGTGTCAATCGAGAAAAATGACAAGTCTCAATCATTTTAAGAGGTTTATTTGCCAAAGTTAAGGAAGGGCGTCCATGACACAGCCTCAAGAGGTCCTGAGGGCATGTGCCCAAGGTGGTCGGGGCACAGCGTGGTTTTACACATTTTAGGGAGACATGAGACGTCAATCAATGTATGTAAGAAGTATATTGGTTCTGTCCAGAAAGGCGGGGACAACTCAAAGCAGGGAGGGGGCTTCCGGGTCATAGGTAGCTGAGAGACAAATGGTTGCAGACTTTGAGCTTCTGATAAGCCTTTCCAAAGGAGGCAATCAGGATATGCATCTATTTCAGTGAGCAGAGGGAAGGCTTTGAATAGAATGAGAGGCAGGTTTGTCCTGAGCAGTTCCCAGCTTGACTTTTCCCTTAGCTTAGTAATTTGGAGGCCAAAAGATTTTCCTTTCACATAGGAATTAGAAGTAATCTAGAGATGATTTAGAGTATACAGGAGGGTGTGCATAGGTTACTTGCAAATACTACAACATTTTACACAAGGGACTTAAGCATCCTTGAAGTTTGGTATTTTCAAGGGGTCCTGGAACCAATCCTCCACAGTTACTGAAGGATGACTGTATGTATATGTGTATGCATATGTATATGTATATATATGTAAAGAGAGACAGAGAGAGAGAGAGATTGATTTTAAGAAGTTAACTCACGAGATTGTGGAAGCTCACAAGTCTAACATTCACTGGGTAGACTAGCAGGCTGCAGACCCAGGGAAGAGCTGCAGTTTGAGTCTAAAGACCACCTGCTGGTGGAATTCCTTCTTTTTCTGGAGAAGACAGTCTTTTTCATTATGAAGGCTTTCAACTGACTGGATGAGGCCCACCCACATGACAAAGTAATATAATCTGCTTTACTCAAAGGCTACTGATATAAATGTTAACCTCATCTAGAAAAAAATCCCTTCGCAGAAACATCTAGAATAATGCTTGACTAAATATCTGAGTACCATGGCCTAGCCAAGTTGACACATAAAATCAATCATCATAGAGCTATTTAAATTTAAAAATACCAGACGATACAAAAAAAGAAGTTTCATCCTCTTCCACCCCAAATCCAAATAGCTAGGAGCAAGCAATCTCAACATTTAGTAACATTTAGTCGCTTTTCTCAGAATTTCTGTGTTTAGCCAGCTAGATAAACAGAGAAAGATAAAAGAAGGATATAATAAAAATGCTACTTTTAAGATTAAAGATTATAATTTAATATTTTTAAAAGGGAAAAAGTAAAGTATAACTTCAAATGAATGTTTCTTTACAATAAAGTATGCATTCCTAAGAGATCCTTCTAGGGCTTAGTGAAAACATTATGTAAAACCATTAAGGGCCGGGCGCGGTGGCTCAAGCCTGTAATCCCAGCACTTTGGGAGGCCGAGATGGGCGGATCACGAGGTCAGGAGATCGAGACCATCCTGGCTAACACGGTGAAACCCCGTCTCTACTAAGAAATACAAAAATAGCCGGGCGAGGTGGCGGGCGCCTGTAGTCCCAGCCACTCGGGAGGCTGAGGCCGGAGAATGGCGTGAACCCGGGAGGCGGAGCTTGCAGTGAGCTGAGATCCGGCCACTGCACTCCAGCCTGGGCGACAAAGCGAGACTCCGTCTCAAAAAAAAAAAAAAAAAAAAAACCATTAAGAAGTTGGTCATTTAGGGCTTTCTTTTTCTTTTTTTTCTTACATTTGTTTTAATTCTGGACAGAGTCAATTTACTTCCTATTATGAAATATAAAAAATCAGTACAGCACATGACCTCCTGACTTCCTCCCTCTCTCCACTTTCCAAAATTTGTTATTTGTATTGTTATAAGTTTTACATGGTTAAGGTTTATAAAGCCTATGTGCTGACTATAATTTCTGCCATATTTCCTTTTAATTTTATATGTAAATGTAGTCAGTGCTCATTACCATTTCTTTTGCCAAGACTTCTGCATTTCTGATCTCTTAGTTTTGATTCTTCTCTTGAGTAGCTAGATTTTGTCAACAAATCTTTATTTTTTTCCCCCAAATCATTTTTTTTTTTTTTATGAAAGGTTCAGGAGTGTGGTATATATGGTGACTAACCATGCTTGTTTATCTGGAACTGTCAGGTTTCACACTGAGAGTCCCGTATTCTGAGCAGTCCCTCAGTCTCCGGCAAACTGCACACGGTGGTCTTTGTAACTGTATCCCTTACATTCCTCTTTCACCTGTAAAACAGCCCCTTCTCTGAGAATGCAGGAAACTGCAGAGGCTGGAGAGATGTGGGAACTGTGTGTAGGAGAGGGGGCTGTTCAGATGAAGGGAGATGAAGGGATTTGTGTTGGGGAAGAGGGCACATTCCAGGCAGAAGTAGGGACACATTTACTGCTGAGTTGAGAGAGAACACATTCTTTTTTTTTTTTTTTTTTTGGAGACGGAGTCTCGCTCTGTCGCCCAGGCTGGAGTGCAGTGGCCGGATCTCAGCTCACTGCAAGCTCTGCCTCCCGGGTTTACGCCATTCTCCTGCCTCAGCCTCCCGAGTAGCTGGGACTACAGGCGCCCGCCACCTCGCCCGGCTAGTTTTTTTGTATTTTTAGTAGAGACGGGGTTTCACCGTGTTAGCCAGGATGGTCTCGATCTCCTGACCTCGTGATCCACCCGTCTCGGCCTCCCAAAGTGCTGGGATTACAGGCTTGAGCCACCGCGCCCGGCCTGAGAGAACACATTCTTATGTTCAAGGAGTAATGGCAAATTGAAGTGGCTGGAGCATAAGGTACATGAAACAGCATGTAAGAGATGCCACTAGGCCGGGGGCAGTGGCTCACACTGTAATCCCAGCACTTTGGTATGCCAAAGCAGGTGAATCAGGAGTTTGAGACTAGCCTGGCCAACATGCCAAAACCCCGTCTCTACTGAAAATACAAAAATTAGCCAGGCGTGGTGGCGCACACCTGTAGTCCCAGCTACTCAGGAGTCTGAGGCAAGAGAGTTGTTTGAACCTGGGAGGCAGAGGTTGCAATGAGCCAAGATCTCACCACGGCACTTCAGCCTGGGTGGCAGAATGAGACTCCATCTCAAAAAAAAAAAAAAAAAAGAGAGAGAAATGCCACTGAACAGATAAGTTAGGACTAAGTGGGGAGGACCTTTGCTTTGGCTGGAATGACTGCCACCCTGTCCTTAATTAACACTTTTACCCTAGAAAAGGGATGTTGAAGAGTTTAAAAGTTCTTGGGAGACTCACATATACTCAAATCAAAATGTTCTATATGCTACTGAAGGCCGTATCTTAAAACAAGAAAAGAAAATGCTCATATAGCACCTTATATCTTATGTCAGTTATTTGTTTCTTTCAGAATCATACTTGATATTTCCAGCTGATTGTGAGAATATTCTTCTACTTTGGGTTTTCTGTTTTGAAAAAAATTTATTTATTTTTTTTGTAGAGAGAGTTTTGCTGTTTTGCCCAGGATGGTCTCAAACTACCGAGCTCAAGCGATCCTCTTGCCTCAGCCTCCCAAAGTGCTGGAACTTTTTTGGAGACAGGGTCTCACTCTGTGAGACCAGGCTGGAATGCAGTGGTGAGATTATGGCTCACCGTGGCCTAGAATTCCTGGGCTCAAGTGATCCTACTGCTTCAATCTCCTAGTAGCAGGGACTGCAGGCCACCATGCCTGGCTAATTTTTAAATTTTTTGTAGAGATGGGTTTTTACCATGTTGTCCAGACTGGTCTCAAACTCCTGGGCTCAAATGATCCTCCTGCCTCAGCCTCCCAAAGTGCTGGGATTACAGGAGTGAGCCACCGCACCTGGTCAATTTTCCTTTCTTTTGTTTTTGAGACAGTCTCGCTCTGTCACCCAGGCTGGAGTGCAGTGGCACGATCACGACTCACTGCAGTCTCATACTCCTGGGATCAAGCCATCCTCCTACCTTAACTTCCCAAGTAGCTGGGACTACAGGCCACCATGCCTGGCTAATTTCTAAAGTTTTTGTAGAAGGCCAGGCATGGTGGTTTATGCCTGTAATCCTAACACTTTGGGAACCCAAGGTGAGGGGATTGCCTGAACTCAGGACTTGGAGACAAGGTTTCACCATGTTGCCAATGCTGGTCTTGAACTCCAGGGCTCAAGTGATCCTCCTGCCTCGGTCTCTCAAAGTGCTGGCATTACAGGGTGAGCCACTGCACCCACCCTTGATTTTCTTTTAAAGCCAGAAAAGCGAACAGCCTGGTTGAGAATTGGGGGCCAGTTAATCTTCCTTTCTCCTAAAGAAACCAAACCAGTCCAGCAACCTCTTTCCAGTATGTTAGCAATGTGGACAGAGGAGAGGACAAATATAGAAATCTAATGAAATAGTTCTTTTCTGAAAACATCGTTGTTTTCATTTTGTTTTGCTTTTAATCTGAGAGCAAACTTTCTGGCAGTGCCCTCCCATCGAGGAGTAAATAGTTGAGGGGTTGCTGGAGGGTGGTTGGCAGGAAGGCTGATTATGTTGACTCAGTTGACTGTGGTGTTTTCTGAATAGTAGAGCCCACAGAACTGCTCTCCCTGATTCTAGAACCCATACAAACAACCTGGGTTTGGGATTTAGGAAAAACAACAGGTTTTCAGGGTCCATGTACCCATAGAAAACTGTAGCTTCCTACTTTTAAAAAAAATCGGTGTTGAGTATATAGTTGGTATATTTTTTCTCAAAATAGCAAATCCATTTGAGAAACCAACAATTTAATAATTTAATGTTTTTTTAAAAATTGAAATATCTGGCAAATGATTAAACATGGCCAACTTAGAGGCAACTTTTCAATCTTAGTGAAAGGGCTGATTTGGATAGAAATCAACAAAATTGTCAGGAGGGGCCACAAGTAAGGGAAGAGGGAAGAAGCTACTGGAAAAAAAAACGAAAGGAAAGCAGTTACCAGGGACAACGTCTCCATTAGTCACAGTGGGCAGAGTGCCTGGGGCCGACAATACTTTCAGAGGCCTACAGAAAGTGATTTCATTTTTATTTCTGTTAAAATCAGAAGGAAAAAAATGAATATATTAGAACGAACCCAGCCTGGATTATATTTGTGTTTACACTAATGCAGTTGTGAAACGCAATTTTTATTGTTTCTTCTTAAGGAGGAAGGAGCCCACAGAGGCAACGTGGTTGGGGCCTGAGAAAGTCCTCATGTGGCCCTGGCAGTTACTAAATAGGTTGGCTCAAAAGCCTAAAAAAATATAGCCCTGTGTTTAATGAAATGTCTTCAGTGACGTTAACATTGATAGCATCCACATTTCCCTAGCTGAGTGGGCCCCGTCTACAGACTACAGGATCTCAGCCCACCTTTTAAAGCTTCCCTAGCCATAACTAGAGACCCCTTCCAAGTGCTTGCTACCAAGGCCAATCAGATTTTTCTTTCTTTTTTTTTTTTTTGAGATGAGAGTCTCACTCTGTCACCCAGGCTGGAGTGCAGTAGGGCCCTCTTGGTTCACTGCAAGCTCCGCCTCCTGGGCTCAAGCAATCCTCCTGCCTCAGTCCCCCTAGTAGCTGGGACCACAGGCACGTGCTGCCATGCTCAGCTAATTATTGTTGTTTTTTTTTGGGGGGGGGTTGTTTTTGTTTTTTTTTTTTTTGAGATGGAGTCTTGCTCCGTTGCCAGGCTGGAGTGCAGTGGTGCGATCTGGGCTCACGGCAGCCTCTGCCTCCCAGGTTCAGGTGATTCCCCTGCCTCAGCCTCCTGAGTAACTGGGACTACAGGTGCTGCCACCACACCTGGTTAATTTTTATTTTATTTTATTTTAGTAGAGATGGGGTTTCACCATGTTGTTAGACTGGTCTCAAACTCCTGATCTCAGGTGATCCACCCACACTGGACTCCCAAAGTGCTGGGATTACAGGCGTTAGTTAGCCACCGCGCCCAGCCCCAATCAGATTTTTCTGTGCTGCTCCTTTCCACTGCTGAGAAGCCTTGTTAGGAGATGCCTCCCTCATTAGTATTACTTTAGCTGGTGTCTGTTTCAGCCCTTTTATCTAGGTGCTGTTACCAAACTTTCAGTTCCTCCTGGTGCCCAAACAGCACTGGAGAACCTTCCATCCCAACCCAGTGTTAAAATCTGTGCTGCAGGCACCCAGGAAGGGGGAGGTTTCTCCGTCTATAAATCAGGGTGGTATGTTTCACTGAAGTCCAGAAACATCTGTGCTTATACCTGGAGCCTCCCAAAGTCCTTCATGTAAATAGTAACTCCAGTGAATTACTGGTCTCTGAGCCTGAGCTGAGGAACAGACAACATCCTATCTTCCACTCTCCCATTCATTCCTGTCTCTTGTCCCAAGGCATCCAAAGACTTTTTCCTCCAGTATTCCATTCTTCCAGGAAAATGCACACATACCACTTTGGTGCTGTCCCACACAATGCAGAGATTTGTTTTTTATTATATACACATGTATAAAGCCAAGTATTTCAAAAACAAATATCCATTTTCAATTTTTTTTTTTTTTTTAATATAGAGACAAGGTCTCTCTCTGTTGCCCGGATTGGTCTCAAACTCCTGCGCTCAAGTGATACTCCTGTCTTGGCTTCCCAAAGTATTGGGATTACGGATGTGAGCCATCCCACCTGGCCCATTTTCAAATATTTCAAAAGCAGTTAAGAGCATAGATATATAGTTTATCTGAAACAAAGCATCATCAACATTGTCAATGCAGTATATAATTAATATGGCCTCTTTTACCATTTATTTTAAGTTCTGGTAAACAATTTCGATCCATCATATCTAACAGAAAATGTGCAGATGATAGTTCTAGAACTATAGTGAGGAGATAAAGAAAGGATGTTGTGTTGGAGGGTAAAGTTCAAGTGGTTTTGCCCCAGGCACCTTCGGAGAAATAGTCAAGAAAAACAGGGTAAAGATAAACTGGAAATGGAAATTTCTGGATATGCTTTTACTTATGAAGAATATAATAGGGGGCCCAGCACAGTGGCTCGTGCTTGTAATCCCAGCACTTAGGGAGGCCAAGGTGGGAGAATCACTTGAGCCGAGGAGTTAGAGACTAGCCTGGGCAACATAGCGAGACCTCATCTCTACAAAAATAAAAATTAAAAACTTAGCCACATGTGGTGGTCCCAGCTACTTGGGAGGCTGAAGTAGGAGGATCACTTGAGCCTGGGAGGTCGAAGCTGTAGTGAGCTATGATTCCCATCACTACACTTCAGCCTGGGTGACAGATCGAGATCCTCTGTCTCAAAAAAAAAAGAATATAACAGCTATCATCACAGCCTGGGAAGTCAGTCACTTTGCCCTGAGGCACGTTCTGTGTTCGAGGCAGGGATAGGAGGCTGAACCCTCAACCACCTGCTTTCCTATTCAGCCACTGAGGCCTTCTGTGGCCTCCCCAGAGACCTGTGAAACACTTGGGAGACCATTATTACAGCAGTTCTCAACCAGGCCAAGTTTTTCCCTTTGGAGGCATTTCAAAATATTTAATGATCTTTTAAAAATTGTATGTAAACTGTTTTCTTTTAGTGGGCAAGGTCAAAGAATGCTAAAAGTCTTGCAAGGTAGGGATAGTTGGGCAAAAGAAAGATTTTTCTCTTACCCAAAAATACCAATAACACCCCTATTGAGATGCATTTGTAAACAACTGGGGAATTTGATTGAAGGATTTTTTTTTTTTGAAACGGAGTCTTGCTCTGTCACCCAGGTTGGAGTGCACTGGTACGATCTTAGCTCACTGCAACCTCTGCCTCCCAGGTTTAGGTGATTCTCTTGCCTCAGCCTCCCAAGTAACTGGGATTACATGCACCTGCCACTGCACCTGGCTAATTTTTGTATTTCTAGTAGAGACGGGGTTTTGCTATGTTGGCCAGGCTGGTCTGAAACTCCTGACTTCAAGTGATCCACCTGCCTCAGATCCCAAAGTGCTGGGATTATAGGCAGGAGCCCCCACACCTGGCCTGATTGAAGGAATTTCTTTCTTGCTATTGTGTTTAACTCCTGTACAGGTGTTCCACATATGGAAGGATGAGATGTGATATTAGCTGATATGATTTCCTACATTCACTTTTTTGCCCCATGAAAAGTACAGAGATGCCCTCCCTCCAGGTTCCTCATGGCTCAGAAGTAGCATGAGAGAAGATTATATTGGTCTGGAATGGTGCATGAAAGAATCAGAAGACCTCACCGGGGATCCTAAACAAGGATAAAGGGATGTGCATCAAAGGAATGAACAGTGTCTGTCCTTACAGGGAATTGGGTAAGAACACAGTGAATTGATTCAAGTCAGTTTGGTCATGCTCAACCCTTAGATTGTTTCTGTTAGCAGATAGGAGACACTAAAGAAATTTTAGGGAGTGAGATTTAGCTGTTTTATAATCTCCCTATCAGGTTATAGGAAAGAAATCTTAGGTCGAAGTCTGTCATCCACATAGGTGTTTACTATGTGAACATTCATTAGTCACCACCAAGGAGTTGATACTGTCCTGTTGGTGTAATGAAATTCTAGCTCTGTACCCTTTTAGGTGATCCAGTCACACACTGCATGAAATGCTTACAAGTAGCACACAAGAGCACTTCAGAAGCAGGAGTCCCTTCCAACTGGCATCATTCAGAAATCCTCCTATACCAACAGCTGCTTGTAGGACAACTCAGGGATCAAGACAAATTTTAGGTCTCCCTTAATTCTTACACCCCTGCCTGTACAAGAGTTAGGAGTCTCTTTAAGGTATTTTTAGCCAGTCCTCATATTTGGAATACCTGTAGCATCACAAATGAGAGCTCGTTTCTAAGAATCAAGCTAAATAACCGCTTCCTAACAAAAGTTACTAGTTTCTCCAATGAAATCCCTTTTCTGACATTCAGTATGTTTAATAGCAAAGTGTTAGTTTGATGAAGCCATCTCTAGGATGGAAACTTTTCTGATTTAATGCGAACTGATCATGCCTTAATTATGCATTATAAATTACCTGAAGGCTTGGGCTTCATCTAAATAACAGATATCGGCCAGGCGTGGTGGCTCACACCTGTAATCCCAGCACTTTGGGAGGCCGAGGTAGGTGGATCACCCGAGGTCAGGGGTTCGAGACCAGCATGGCCAACATAATGAAACCCCATACAGATACAAGATATCACGATGAATATGCCGAGATCTTTTTAAATAAGCGACAGTCACTGTAACACAGTGGAATCTGCATGGGTCCCAGTGCTATGGGGGCCAAGTGAGACCTGCACCTGCAGTTCAGTCACCGCTTAAAATTCCCGGGTACCATGCAGATGCTAAGGAAACATCTGGAGCCGAAGGCCAGCAGAGGACTGAGAGACCCGAAGGTCAGCAGAGGACTGAGAGACCCGGAAGCAACGTGACTGCCTCTTCCCACTCAGTTACTGGCAGGAATTAAGAGCCATGTGAGGGGGAAAGGAGACTGGAAAGAGAAACCTTGGAAGAAGGGCTACTGCGAATGGAGTAGCCACTTAACACTGAAGAATGTTTTTTAATCAATTTTTTTGGACTTGAACTATTAACAAAATTAAAAAAAAAAGATTTACAGAATTAACCAAATTAAATGTTTCTTTCAGATAGAAAGGTGTGATGGTTAATACTGAGTGTCAACTTGATTGGATTGAAGGTGCAAAGTATTGTCCTGGGTGTGTCTGTGAGGGTGTTGGCAAAGGACACTCACATGTGAGTCAGTGGACGGGGAGAGGCAGACCCACACTCCAGCTGGGTGGGTACCAGCTGATCAGCTGCCAGCATGGCTAGAATAGAGCAGGCAGGAGAAGATGGAAGGCGAGACTTGCTGAGTCTTCTGGCCTCCGTCTTTCTCCTGTGCCGGATGCTTCCTGCCCTTGAACATCAGACTCCAAGTTCTTCAGCTTTTGGACTTTTGGACTTATGCCATTAGTTTGCCAGGGCCTTTTGGGCTTTTGGCCACAGACTGAAGGCTGAACTGTCACAGGCTTCCTTACTTTTGAGGTTTTGGAACTCGGACTGGCTTCCTTGCTCCTCAGCTTGCAGACAGTCTGTTGTAGGACTTCACCTTGTGATCGTGTGTCAATTCTCCTAATAAGCTCCCCTTCATATATACATCTATCCTATTAGTTCTGTCCCTCTAGAGAACCCTGACTAATACAAAAGGGAAGTCATGGTCTTCTACATTAAGTCTGAGTTATTTCAAAATAAAGTTATATTTTCATACCCCTGAATTTTGTGGACTGATGTGACTATGAAATTATTTCTGTTACAAAGTGATTGAATATTTAAGCATATAGAATCTGTTCAGGCTCAAATGCCCTGAAAGTCAGAGTCATGCACGAGGAATGAGTTCATCTATCATGTCTGAGACCAGAGTCCCACCAGCAACTTAGGAGGAGACACTGCCTTTGAATGTGAAACTGAGACTGTAGCTTCAAAGAGAAATCTGGCTAAGGAGCTATTTATGGAGTGACCTGGCCCTAAAAGCATGAACATAGGAGCATCTCAAGGCAAATATTACATGAAAAGAGAAACAGGTAGCGGTGCTTGAATCGGAAACCCCCTTCAGAAATTGGTTTCTTATACTTTCTGTACTTATTTAGTTTCCATCGTCTCTTGTGATGTTTGGCACAGTGTTTGTAAAAATTCCAGCTGTGCTAAGGGACATCAAGAAAAGCAAGTGTGTTTCTGCCTGCTTGAGAGACCCAGACGGAAATTTTGCTCTGTAGGTACCGGTTTGTGGATGGCTGTGAGCACGAGGAAAGCGATTCCACAGGCAGGGAGTAGAACTCGGGGACACAGATGGGTCCTTATCTGTCAAATTCTTCCTCATGGAGTTGGTTTTGCTCCCGTTTAAAATTGCGTAAGAAATTGTTATTCATGGCAGAAACATTTGAAACTCAAACAAAACGTTAAAAAAAAGGAAAGAATCCCTTGTAACCTCCTTACCCAGTGGTAACAATTGTTACCATTTTAAAGTACACCTTTACAGATCTGTTTTTATACATTTGCATATGTGTAAATATTTCAAAACCAGAATCACACTGTATATATTCCTTTGCAATGTGTTCTTATTTAACTCATTGTATTGTGAACTTTTCATGTCAATAAACATTTGTCTATTCCAGTGGTTCTCAAACTTGAGGATGCATCAGAATCACTTAAAAAGCTTGATAAAGGCCCAGCGCAGTGGCTCACGCCTGTAATCCCAGCACTTTGGGAGACTGAAGTGGGTAAATCGCTTGAGGCCAGGAGTTGGAGACCCGCCTGGCCAACATAGCAAAACTCCATCTTTACTAAAAATTCAAAAATTAGCTGGGTGTGGTGGCGTGCACCTGTAATCCCAGCTACTCGGGAGGCTGAGGCTTGAGAATCCTTTGAACCCTGGAGGTGGAGGTTGCAGTGAGCTGAGATTGTACCACTGCACTCCAGCCTGGACCACAGAGTGAGACTCTGTTTCAAAAAAAGAAAGAAAGAAAAAAAAACCGCTTGATAAAGCACAGGTTGCTGGTCTCCACCCACCAAGTCTCTACTTTAGTAGTTCTAAGTTAGGGTCTGAAAATTGCATTTCAGACAAGGTTATTTATTTTTTTTCTTTTTTGTTGTTGTTTCTTGAAACAGGGTCTTGTTCTGTCACCCAGGCTGGAGTGCAGTGGTGTGATCATGACTCACTGCAGACTTGACCTCCTGGGCTCAAGTTACCCTCTCATTTCAGCCTTCTGAGTAGCTGGGGCTGCAGGTGTGTGCCACCATGCCTGGCTAATTTTGTTTATTTTTTGTAGAGACAAGGTCTCATTATGTTGCTTAGGCTTGTCTCGAACTCTTGGACTCAAGCCATCTTCCCCTCTTGGCCTACCAAAGTGCTAGGATTACAGGTGTGAGTGAGCCATCACCCCCAGCCAAACAAGGTAATGTTGTTGCTACTGGTCGGGGCACACACTTGGAGAAGCTAGGGTCATCTGTTAATAGATCATTAGGTAATATAATTTGTGGGTTTTCTATTGGTTTTTTGGAGACAGTAAATGGAGATTTTGTAACAAGGGCTTGATACACAGTGATAGAGTAATAATAAAATTGCAATTTATCATTTCTTTCATGGTAACAATTTGAGGACTGAATAAAAGCTTTTGGGACTAAAATTAGATGTTCAAAAAAAAATAAGTAAATAGGCCCCAGGCATAGCACTGAAAGCGCTGTCTAGTGTTCGTAAGTGCAGGAAGGCTGTGACGTGCCTTACAGGGAGAAAATGTGTGTTAGATGAGCTTTGTTCAGGCATGACTTACAGTTCAATGTGAATGAGTCAACAATCGTGTACACCTAAAAAGGAAGGGGCCATTTCCCAGTTGGCTGTGACGCTGCTCCAGAAAGCGCTAAAGTAACATCTACAGTTGCATGTTAGATCTACAAATAAGATGGAAGAGTGGCTAAATGGGTGTATTCATGAGATGATGACAGATTAAAAAGAAAAAAAAAAAAAAAAAAGCACAGTGGACAGCATTGCTGTGAGGCTGAAAGCCAAAGAAATTTATGGAAAAATGTTAAACCCTTTGTGGCTAGTGCTGGCTGGCCCACACATTTCGAAAGGCGACGAAGCATGGAAAAATGTTAAACCTGTGGGAGGGGTAGGTTCTGCAGGTCACAATGCTGCGGAACAGATTTTTAAATGTTTGCTCAGTGTTCTACGGGAAAAGGTTATGTGGAAGAGACGATTTTCAACCCTGGTGAGACTGGCTTGTTTTACAAGGAAGTTGGAAAATGAACCTATAGAATGCAAATGGCATTTCAATTGACAAAAATGTAGTGACCAGAGGTTCTCAGGAGCCTCACCTTATATTTCCCCTTGTGGCAATAGTCCAATATTCACTAATTTAGTGTTTGCTATGAGTTTATAGAACATAACTACCATGAATAATAAGAAGTGATCATACCTGGTTGGCTGCGTGGTGGCTCATGCCTGTAATCTCAGCACTTTGGGAGGCCGAGGTGGGAGGATTGCTTGAGCCCAGGAGTTCAAGGCCAGTCTGGACAACATAGTGAGAACCCGTCTCAATTAAATATATGTGTACATATATGTATCTTTTTATAAAAAGAATGAATCATACCTGCTTCACCCTCAAAGATTTTAAAACATAAGGTAGAGCCCAGACATCTATGTTTTTATCAACCCTTTTATTTGATTTTGAAGCAGTCTAGTATTTGAAAATTATTTTTAATATACTGTATCTTGTTTCCTTATATTTCCAAAAGCCTGTCATATTGTCACAGGTATCACTGACCATCTTTTTTTTTTTTTTTTTTTTTTTTTTGAGATGGAGTCTCACTCTGTCACCCAGGCTAGAGTGCAGTGGCATGATTTCGGCTCACTGCAACCTCCGCCTCCCAGGTTCAAGTGATTTTCCTGCCTCAGCTTCCTGAGTGGCTGGGATTACAGGTGCGCACCATCACACCAGGCTAATTTTTGTATTTTTAGTAGAGATGGGGTTTCACCACATTGGTCAGGCTGGTATCGAACTTCTGACCTCATGATACACCTGCCTCAGCCTCCCAAAGTGCTGGGATTACAGGTGTGAGCCACCGCGCCTGGCCAATATTACTGCTTTTTTTTTTCCTGGGTTAATGGAATCTAATGGGGGACTCCTTGGCCTGCCTCACACAAGGATCGTTTTTAACCTCCTGTGATTGACTAGAAAGGAAGTAGGCTGGGTGACTTTTTTTTTTTTTTAACACTGGTTGATTCCTAAGAGAAATCACATCTGCTTTTTGAGCCATCCTGCATTCACCCATCCATCTTTTCACTCATCAGATTTAAGGCCCATATGAGCAGTAATCATGAATATTTGGTTCACCTAGGTAAAGCTGTACCTAGTCCGTAATTTTCACATAGTAAACACTCTGCCCAGTATAAGACAGGCACTGTGATGGAAATGAAATTATTCCTATAAATCAGGAGTTCTCAAGCAGGGATGATTTTACCCCCCGAGAGACATTTCACAATGTCTGCAGGCATCTTTATCACAATGATGGTGCCTTGGGGTGGGGCTGGGGTTGCCACCGGCATCTAACGGGTAGAGACCAGGGATGCTGTCAAACATTCATAATGCACAGGACAGCCTCCACTCCCACAACAAAGAATTATCTAGCCCAATATGTCAATAGTGCCCAGGTGGAGGGAAACGTTCTTAAATGGCTGTAACAATTATAGTAGGCAACTTTTCATCCTCTGCCATTGCACTCCAGGCAGATTCAACTGTTAAGTGACACAGCAGTACTGAATCACGTCTCTCCCCACAGCCCACCTACCATGCAAAGTTATGAGGAAAGATTCCTGGGGAAGGCTTTCCTCTCTCCTGTGCCACTGGTTCGTTGTTGTTCTCCTAAGTAAAAAATGCGTACATTATTTTTTCAAGTATTTGAACTCATACTCTTCCCTATTTTCATTCTCTATCCCTATTTCCTTGTTTGCAGTTCATGCAAAGTGGAGTCCGGCTTCCTAGGAAACAGGTGTACCCTGACCTCCCTCATGCCGATTCTAGAAATGGCTTGGGAAAGAATGCAGCTGGAGACCCACAAAAGTGCACTGTCTCTGGCTCGTCGTTCTTCCTTCTCTTCTCCTGGTGAACAGAAGTAACTTCGACCTACCTTCCTGAGCCCCCAGCTCTGTAACCACACATGAGGGATCAGTTCCTCCCAGTTCCACCCAGTTATTTCAGTCACATGCTTAGGCAGTGAGGAAAGGACATCAGATTCCTAAAGATCAAATTTCCTGAACAGAAATATTTGTGGACAGGAAAAAAACCTGACAGGACGCTTTAATTCAGGTGCAGCATTTAGTTTTCAGTAAGGTTTTATTTCACAGGGAGAATAAAGACAAGCTGAATTCAGCCAAATTATAAAAGGTTATCAGTAAGTCTGTATTTTTCCCCCTCGACTGTTATGATTTCTATTTGAGGAAAAAAAAATCTGAAATTATTTTTTCCCTTAAGAGTGGCTAATCGAAATTAAGCAAATTAATTGACTTTATCGATTTATTAGGTTGGTGCAAAAGTAATTGTGGGTTTTGCCATTAAAAGTTGCAACAACAGCCAGGCGCGGTGGCTCACGCCTGTAATCCCAGCACTTTGAGAGGCTGAGGTGGGCAGATCACCTGAGGTAAGAAGTTAAAGACCAGTCTGGGCAACACGGTGAAACCCCATCTCTACTAAAGACACAAAAATTACCCAGGCATTGCCTGTAGTCCCAGCTACTAGGGAGGCTGAGGTAGGAAAACCACTTGAACCGAGGAGACAGCGGTTGCAGTGAACTGAGACGGCGCCACTGCACTCCAGCCTGGGTGGCAGAGCAAGACTCCATCTCAATAAATAAATAAAAGTGGGGAGGTAATACTGGGGACAGGAAGGGTAGAGGATATATGGGAATATGAAAATTCTCTGTACTTTTCACTTAATTTTGCTGTGAACTTAAAACTGTTCTAAAGAATAAAGTTGATTTTTTTTTTTTTTTAAATCACACATATGTACACAAGTAAGTTCAATGGCCTATTTTAGATGATGGTGATTAATTCTGTCTAGGATACTATGGAAGCCAAAGAAAAGAGTGGACATTTATGCAAGGCCGTGGGGGACAGAGATGGTCCGAAAAGATCTCCTAGGCCAGGCACAGTGGCTCACACCTGTAATCCCAGCACTGTGGGAGGCTGAGGCGGGCAGATCACTGGAGGTCAGGAGTTCGAGACCAGCCTGGCCAACATGGTGAAACCCCCGTCTCTACTGAAAATACAAAAACTAGCCAGGTGCGATGGTGGGTGCCTGTAGTCCCAGCTACTCAGGAGGCTGAGGCAGGAGACTCTCTTGAACTGAGGAGGCAGAGGTTGCAGTGAGCCAAGATTGCACCACTGCATTCCAGCCTGGGCGACAGAGAGAGACTGTCTCAAAAACACACACACACACACACAAACAAAAATCCTCATGGAGGTGGTGATATCTGAGCTGAATGTTGAAAGGTGAGGGTGTTCTAGTCTGAAAGCCTGAAGAAATATGTTCTAGCAGACTGCAGTGTGAATTAAGACCTTTTCTGATGGAAGTGCTTAAAAAAACCACTCTCTCTTAAACAATAAAATGTATTGGATTCTATCAATGAAAAGGCTTGGGCTCAGCTTGCTCCAGGGCTTGCAGGACGGCCCCATGACATAGTTTGTATCTTCCCATTTCTCCTCAGTGTTGGTTAATTCTCCTGTTTCCTGTAAGATGAGTGCAACCATCCCAGCACCTTCTTAGTCTCAGTTCACATGAAGTGGGGATAATGCAAACAGGCTGAAAGTGAGGGAAGACACTGTTTCCCCAGGCTACTGTTTTTATTAGATGGATGATGAGTAGATACCAGGAGTAAAAACCCCAAATGAGCGCTATTCATGAAGACTTGAAACAGCATGTGTGGTGCAGGCATGGGTAGAGCATCCTATACAATGAAGAAGCCTGGAGGGGTGGGACTGAGGCCAGACCATGGAGGGTTCTGTGTACTATTTGAAGAAATCAAGATTTTTATGTTTTAGGCAACAGGAAATCTTTGAAAAAGTTTATGCAAGAGTGTTCAATTATCACATTTTCATTTCTGATAGAACTCTGACTGTGGAAGGTGCTGTGTGACTTGGCCAAATAATTTGACCTCTCTAAGCTGCTTCAGTGTCTACATTTGTATAATGTGGACAATAATAGTGCCAATACCATAGGATTATGGCGAACTTTAATGTGATAGTATTTGTAAAATGCTGAGGACAGTGCTTGGCATCTAATGAGAACTAAATATTTGCTGCTACTAATATTGTAACTATTGTTATTATTGTTGCTGTTGCTATCAGAGTGGAAGAGTTTGAGATAGGAGGCATGGAGGTGACAGGCAAAACCATCTACACTCACACAGTTTGCTATCTTCATCAGCAGAACTTTCCTATTCCAGAAACTCTCACCCTGGAAGGTAAAACTTGCAAATAACTTCCTTTTTTTCACTCCAGGAACATCTTCAGAGTTACATCAATAAAAAGCAATTTATATTCCAAGACTGTTTGAACTCTTTTCCTCAAAATCCTCACTTTGCTGCGTCTTCTAATCTTAAACTATTTAATCATGATTATTTGCCAAGACCCCACATTGTCAGACTCACCTTCATCAGCATCCGAAACCTCCTAAACAATGCGATCGGGTCATCCTCTCACCGAAATGTTACCAAGACTCTAAAGACGGAGCTCTCTGTTACTTCAGTGAGCAATAGACTCCGCTTTGTTTTATGATCAGATTGTTTTGGTGATATTTTCAGGAAGCCGGCATTCAAGAGCAGGCAGCTCAGAAACTGGCAACGGTCCAGGTGAAAGATGGTAAGAGATGAACAGGGCTCGATGACAAGACAGGAGCATGTGAATGGAGTCACTGTGAAGGAGAGAGGTCTTAGTAACTGGGTGTGAGGAGGAGACAGGAACATTCAAGGACACTGCTCAGTTTGGCACCTTCGGTACCTGGATAGACTGTAGAAGGAATTTCCAAAGTAGAAGCTGCAAAGTTTGTTAGGTATAATTCAGGATATGTATTCACATGTGATAACGGGAACCAGCTTTATTAAACTTATGCTGATTTCTAACCATCCACCGTCAAGACCGCTTCAGAGGTAGGTGACCTGGCGGCAAATAGTTTGGGTTAGGCTTCTCAGGTTCCATAAGAGGATGTCTTCCAATGCCCTGCTCAGTTATAATTCTCTTCTTAATCCGGAACTTCACCTATTGGTGCCCAACACTCTAAGTGTGAGTGTATCACCTGTATGTGGCTAAGCCTGTTTGTGACTCCCCTGTTCTTTCTGTTTGCCTGTGTAGGCACATTTCTGAATTGCTAATGCCCATAAAACACAAATTCCATTTTAAAGCACTGATGTAGATTATACTGGATATTTAGGGGGAAGATAAAGATGAGATGACCAACTTATTCTGGTTTTAGCATCCGAAATCCAGCATCCCAGAAACCTCCACAGTCCAGGGCAAATTGAGGTGATTGATCACCTAAGATAAAGAAGAAGGTTAAAACCACCCTTCAAATCTCCTTTCATTGGGAAGTTTATAGGAATAAATATTGACCGAGCAGCAAATATCGAGGCCAAGCATGGTGGCTTATGCCTGTAATCCCAGCACTTTGAGAGGCTGAGATGGGAGGATTGCTTGAGCCCAGGAGTTTGAGACAAACCTGGGCAACATAGGGAGACCTCATCTCTACAAAAGCTAAGAAATAAGGTGGGCATGGTGGCATGTGCCTGTGGTCCCAGTTACCTGGGAGGCTAGGGTGGAAGGACTGCTTGAGCTCAGGAGGTCGACGCTGCAGTGAGCCATGATCACACCTTGCCCTTCTGCCTGGGCAACACAGCAAGACCCTGTCTTTCTTTTCCCTGCCCTCCCCTCTCCTCCCCTTTTCTTTTCTTTTCTTGTCCTCCCTCCCCCCTCCCTCCCTCCCTCCCTTCCTTCCTTCCTTCTTTCCTTCCTTCCTTCCTTCTTTCCTTCCTTTCCTTCCTTCCTCCCTCCCTCCCTCCCTTCCTTCCTTCTTTCCTTCCTTTTTTTCCTTCCTTCCTTCCTCCCTCCCTCCCTCCCTTCCTTCCTTCCTCTTTCTTTTCTTATTCTTTCTTTCTCTCTTTCTTTCTTTCCCTGTCTTTTCTCTCTCTCTCTTTCTTATTTTTCTTTCTCTTTTATTGATGGAGTCTCGCTCTGTCACCCAGGCTGGAGGGCAGTGGCGCAATCTCAAAGAGCTGGGATTACAGGCGTGAGCCACTGCGCCCCACCTGCATTTCTTGTTTAAAAAAAGATGTGCTGGCTGGGCACGGTGGGTCATGCCTGTAATCCCAGCATTTTGGGAGGCCGAGGCAGGTGGATTGCTTGAGCTCGTAAGTTCGAGACCAGCCTGGGCAGCACGGCGAAACCTCATTTCTATTAAAAAAACAAAAACAAAAATTAGCCAAGCACGGTGACACATACCTGTGGTTTGAGCTACTCTGGAGGCTGAGGTGGGAGGATTGCTGAGCCCAGAAAGTCAAGGCTGCAGTGAGCCGTGATCATGCCTCTGTACTCCAGCCTGGGCAATGGAGTGAGACCCTGTCTCAAAAATAAAGAGAAGATGTGCTGCACTCACAGCAGGCCAGGGTCTGGGGAAGAAGGTGGATGGTTAAAATGGTAAGAGATGAATGGATCAGAGAAAAACAGTTTTTCAAGCCGTTTATTATGGATTCGTGCCTTTCTTTGCTCTTTTGTAAATTGGGCCAATTTTTTGTAAGTAGTGCCCATCCCCAGGGTTGTTATGGAGTGAAAGGAAGTAATACATGCAAAGTGCTTAGAACATGCAGTAAGTAAATGCTCAACAAATGCCAGCTGTTGTCACGATGAGCTCAGTGGGCTTTGAGGAACATACTTAAAGGAGCATTCTCCTCTGAGTGAAGGGGCACGAAAAGCTGTCATGAAGAGAAAACACATCTTCTTTGCATCAAATCAAATAAGGGAATTCTAACCGGACCAGGAAGCGTTTACTAATGAGTCTAATGGCAAAGGAAGTAAATTATAAATACCCAATAATGTTTAAGCCAGTGATAGTAGTATCCATGTTTTGCAGAAATTAAAACAAAACAAACAATACCGGCTTCTGTATCTTCATCTTAAAGGTCAATAAACCTTCATATGAAATGCACAAAATTTACTAGTTAAACAAGATCCTCCTCCTGCAACCCATACTGCTCATGCAAGTTACTCCCACAGTCAGATGTTCGGATGGAGGCTCCCGGAGAGTATGAATCTTCTCGAGTCCTCCTGCTGGAAGGGAACATATGTTTCCCACTGGCATGCAGCTCAAGGAACCAGGCCATTCTCACCTAACAAGTGATTAAATCAACATATATTGGGTATCAGAAAATGAAATTCCATAGATACATTCCAAGGAGCTAGAAGCAAAACTGCTGCCAATCTAATCATCCTCAGCTCTTGTAGTCAGATGGACAGTGACAGCGGCCTATAGGAGTGGTTATTCCGGCTACTGCTGCAAAAGGTTCTCTTCACTGTATACAATGGGGCTATCTTACCAGGTTAAGTAAGCAGAGTATAGGGCCTTGACATGGCTAAGCACTAACTGTGACATCTAAAACACTCCTGTCAGTAGGTGAGTGGAGAGAAAGCATGGCTCCTTCCTCCCCTAAATAAAGGCTGGGGCTGGGGAGCATGACTCCCTAAGGCAAACCATATGTGGAAAAAGCTCCAAATACATATTTGGCAACAATTTTATGGAGTTGGAAGGAGTCATTCTCAAAATATGAAGATGTGACTTCAGGAAATTCTGAATGCTCCTTTCTGTTCAATACTTTCATAATTGAGATCACATTATATGTAGTCTTATTTCTCAATATAGTCTCTCAAGTATCAAGGATATTTTTAAAAAACCAAACACCAAAACCGCTAATTTGATACAGAAAAATTTTCTCTTAATTTGAACCATCTTTATTGAATTACAGTTTTTCATATTAGCCATTTCTATTTCTTATTGCACTTCTATGAATTGTTACATCCTTTGCTCATTTTTCTCTTGGAGTCTTCATGTTTAAAAAAATATGTTAGTATGAGGTAGTGGTGGGGAGTGCCTATAAAGGGTACAGGGTTTCTTTTTGGGGTGATGAAGAGGTTCTAAAATTGATTATGGGCCAGGCATGGTGGCTTATGCTTGTAATCCCAGCACTTTGGGAGGCTGAGGTGGGAGAATCGCTTGAGCTGAGGAGTTTGAGACCAGCCTGGGCTTCATAGTGAGAACTGTCTCCATATTTAAAATAAAAATAAAATGGGTTGTGGTAATGGTTATAATAAAAACCACTCAGATATACACTTTAAATGGGTAAACTGTATAATATGTGAATTATCTCAATAAAACCGGTTTTAAATATGAGTATAAATCATTTCTATATTAAGGTATTAAGCCTCCTTCTTCCAAAGTCTATAGGTAAATGTTCTAATCTCATTTGCCTTTTACTTTCTCATATTCAGAAGATATATATTTTTAGTTAAATGTATAATCTGCTCCTTAATGAATCCTCCTATTGCCTTTATTTGGAAAATTCAGTCACATCCAAAGACAGTCACTAATACGTTCTTCTGACTTATTTTCATTTTTCACCTGGATTTTGGTGTACATTATAAAGCCATAATCTAGTATTCTCCAAAAGTTTACCTTCCTTATGTTCTTAGGATTTTTGGAATATTTTATTTATACTCACATCTATTTCGGGGCTACTACTGCATTGGTCTAAGAGGTCAAATGTAACTATTAGTACATTTTCAATATTTTTTAGCTGTGAAATATGGTTTTATATCTATTATCTCAAGACTTCATTACTTTCCTTTCAAAATATTCCTATTCTTGCACATCCTTCAGATGAAATTTAGAATACTCTCAAGCCATTGAGAACATTAATAGACTTGCATTCAATTAATTCACAAATAGAAGAAATGCTTAAAATATTTCATTTTAGGGCCGGGCATGGTGGCTCATACCTGCAATCCCAGCACTTTGGGAGGCCAAGGTGGGCAGATCACCCGAGGTCGGGAGGTTGAGACCAACCTGACCAACATGGAGAAACCCCGTTTCTACTAAAAATACAAAATTAGCCAGGCGTGGTGGCACATGTCTGTAATCCCAGCTACTCGGGAGGCTGAGGCAGGAGAATCGCTTGAACCCAGGAGGCGGAAGTTGTGGTGAGCTGAGATCGTGCCATTGCACTCCAGCCTGGGCAACAAGAGTGAAACTCCGTCTCAAAAAAAAAAAAAAAAAAATCCATTCAGCTAGGAGCACTGTACTTTTCCATCTATACAGGTCTTCTGTTATCTTTGTATAGTTCCTGCACACATGCTCAGTTTGTCTATAAATGTGACAAAGCTTGTTGCCACAATGAATGGTGATATACTACAATTAAATCTTAAAGCGATCTTTGTCTATTGACTTTTGGATATCTGGAGGTTTTTGCTAATTTTATATTAATTCTAAGATGAGATTCCCAGGCTTTCTACTTGGACCATTATATCATCTGCAATAATAACACCAGTTTTTTCTTTCCCAATAGTTGTAATTCATTTCTAGTTTGGGTCTTACTGCCTCAAAAAATTGTATCAATATTCTGATGACAAGCCCTGAAAACATTAAAGCACATATTAAAAACAAAATCTTTCACAAGCAGGTTTGTAAGGGATATGTAAAGCTTTCAAGCTATAGAGAAAAATCTGAAATTCATCAATGTTGCCACTTTCTAGAATCTGTCATCTAACTTAGGGCTCTTAAAGAGTACCCGAAGTGTTTAATAGATCCGGTGTGACAATATTTGGAGAAGGCACTCAATACTGGGGGCATGGGGTCCCTTTTCCCTCAGCTGTGCCCATCACATTCAAACCAACAGCAGGTGATAGCTCCTATTAATCTTTGCTACTAACTGGAAAACTGTTCTCTTTCTTCAGTAGACACAGTTGAAGTGTCTAATGTCCTAGAATGCAATACTGGCCATTCTTCTAAAGCCTCCCAGTAATCTTTTTGCATAATCTGTGTTAGTTTTTGACATACTCTCTTCCCCTCTGACATTTGTGCCTTGAGAATGAATCTTACTTTTAATCACTACTTGCACACACTCATTTGTTACAAAGTACATCAACTACCAAATTTAACATTTGAGTGCTGGTTGCTAACAGAAAAAGGAATAAAAAATTTGTGCAGACAAGGCCTTGGTTTCTGAATGGCTGATTTTAATGGTGATATGACTGATTCTAACTGCATTCCATCACGCCCACATTCAAAAGAGTAAAACTTACGGTGACCATGTTTATCATGAAATAGTATTGCATTTATTTTAAACTGATGGTACCCAACTTACTTAAAAATCCTAAGAGGCTTAACAGTTTTTCAACTTTACCACAGTGCACAAGTGATATGCATTCAGTAGAAATCATAGTTTGAGTACCTATACAATCATATTTTTTACTTTCAGGACAGTATTCAGTAAATAACATGAGCTATTCAACACTTTATTATAAAATAGGCTTTGTGTTAAATGGTTTTGCCCAACTGCAGGCTAAATATTCTGAGAACATTTAAGGTAGTCTAGGCTAAGTTATGATTTCAGGTTAGAGATATTAAATTCATTTTCAATATGATATTTTCGAATTATAACAGGTTTACCGGGACCTACCCACATTGTAAGTTGAGGAGTATCTCTATCTAATATAGTGAGAAATTATTTTTATTTTTCTGAACAACTGAAAAAGTCCAATTCAATCGACCCTACAGAGGAAATGAACTGAAACATGGCCTCTTCTTACCCAAATCACTACAAGAGAAAATCTACTTGTTATTTAAGTGAACTGTACTGAATAAATGACATAAACATATGTTTAGAAACAACAACACTGCATTTTCAAGGCTGAGTGGCTGTTTACTGAGTTCTGGGAAGAGCTTCAGTAACTGCCTGTAAAATAAAGAACAATTTTTATTAACTCTTGTCCTTAGTAAGAAAGATATAAATCTTGATGCAATACTCATTAACTAGAATCCTTCCATTACAAAATTTTTGTTCATTTATGTTTAAGGACTTTTTGTTAGTTTGTTTGTTTTGGAGATAAGAGTTTCACTGTCACCCAGGCTGGAGTGGTGGTGGGATCTCAGCTCACTGCAACCTCCACCTCCTGGGTTCAAGAGATTCTCTTGCCTCAGCCTCCCGGGATTACAGGTGCAAGCCTGGTTTGCTTTTTTTTTTTTTTTTTCCCTATTTTCAGTAGAGATGGGGTTTCATCATGTTGACCAGGCTGGTCTTGAAGTCCTGAAGATTACAGGTGTGAGTCACTGTGCCTGGCCATGTGGACCTTGGAGATACAGACTCTAAAATCCTACTTTTACATTTGTGATGAAGAAAAATATCCCTCAAAACCTGTCAATTTAAATATAAATCAGATGTAGTCACACATAATAAACGTGCTAAGATAAATAACTTTGCATATTTGTAATTTTCAGAAATTTTAATTTCCAATTTTGCTAAGTTCAAAAATACATACGACATAAAGCAAACAGGGCACAATGTTAACACCAGGTGAGGGTTATATGGTGTTTACTACTCTTTTACTTTTGCTGTAGATTTGCAATTTTTCAAAATAAAAAATGAAAAAATGTTTATAAGACAAAGTGTATGTCACTGAGTATCACTAGTTTTAGAGTTAAAAAGTGCCCTGTCTTACAGGTAAAAACTTTTCTGCTAAGAGAAGCATGGGAGAAATATTTGACATGCATTAAAGGAAAAAAGTGGTTTAGAAGCCAATAAAGAGAGAACACACTGCAGGTACCGCCCTCATCACTAGTATCTCTTGAGTTTTCAAAACATGTTCCTCTTGCTCCAACAGACTCCCATGCTAATCATGCAAAAACAAAGCAATCCACCAACTTCACGTTTACAAATGATAATAAAAGTTTAAAAACATCCCTCTCAATAAGATGAAAATGTTTTCTGACTTTCAGGAATACAACAGGTTTTCTCAGTTGAATGCCTTAAAACTAATACTCTGAATTTCTCACGTACTATTTAATTTGGCTATGTTTTAAAAATACAGCACATGATTTTAATTCTTGTTTAAAGTCTAACGCTCAATGACAAAGCCTCACAGTTCCTGGTAGCTTGTTTGCTGAACAGTATCAACACGGCAAAATTATAAGAACTTCTTTTTAAGATTTGAATGTACTTTGAGATGTGAGACGGCATTACAGCAACCCCAAATTGTCTGTCTTATGGTGAAAATGGAGAGAGTAAAAATTGTATGCTGTGAATGATACCAAAAACTAAAAAAAAGTCTGTCCCAAACCTAAAGTTCCCTTCCCAGGCCTTCCAATAGGCCATGTGGAATGACCGTTCACTTCTTTCCTCCTCATGAAAGGTTGAGAAAGGAGGAAACTTACAACCCAGCGGCAGGTAATGGGAAGACCCAAGGATAGGGCCAAGTCCTTTCAAATGAAGATACAGGTGACACTGGGATAAAACAATCCTGGGAGGTTGGACACAAGTAGACTCAATGAGTGACAGCCTTAATTTTGGGGATGGTGTCAATGTTGGTTTTTACACTCATCATGGGCATCAGAAATGGTTTAAATACATTCTTTTTCTCCTCCCTCCCACTCCCCAGCCCCTCAAACCTATATCATCCTTTCTGTCTTAGTTTTCTGTACTAATTACTGGCAGTCAGATTGTAGAGACAATAATTTAGGGTCCAGTGAAAGTAAATTTTTACACAGCTTGATAGCAGTCTGGGGAGACTGAGGAAAGGAAGATAGAGGCAAATCTCTAGAAAAATGGAGTGTTTCTCTTTGTAGAAGCTATAATTTTTTTTAAAAAAAAAGATGTCTTAACTTTGCTAATAACCTAAGATGATTTGTAGAAATTAACTAAAGTAGAAATTGTCATTTTTTTGTTTTTGAAAATGTATGCATTTTGCAAGCAAAAATAACACAAAAACAATGTTAAATCAAGCCCATTTTAAGCTCCCTGAGATGACATACAAACTACACAGTACAGTATTAGAGCAGAAAATAAATTATTTACAAAAATCACTTAGAGTAAAATCAAATTTCCGTTTCAACAAATATAATATCAGATTAACTGTATCCTTGATTATTTGTTGCTATAAGTTTATTCATACCAGAAAAATGGTCACATTTAAAATTCTCAAAATAGTTTTGGCACAAGTCACATCTTCTCATGTTGCTAAGTCCCTGAGCACTTTCACAGGCTGACTTTATGCATCGGCCTCTTCCCCATCCACCCTGGTCCCCCCTTTCCAGAATGCCTTGCTACCTGCTCTGGCCTCAAGGCTACCTTTACCCCTCTCATCATTAACTCTAGATGAACATTTAATGTTATCACCTTTCTAGCTAATGATGCTCTGCAAAAACCATGCAGCTTCTCTGACAAGAAGATCTAGAGTCCCCGCCCCAAAGAGGAGCTCATACCATCTTCCTCATGCTCACTGACAAGGAAGGGGAAACAGATAAGGGGTACGTTTTGTGTATCCTTCTTATTATTCATAAAGTTGCCTGTAATGGTCAGTGTTTTAATGTCTCCAAAGCTTTATGCCTCAAATGCTCATCCAAACACTGGATGGCAAAGAGGTCAACATCCACGTCAAACTTATTGGCAAACAAGTGGTGTTTGCGCAGCATCCAGTTCAAGTCACCAGCTCCAAAAATGCACACCGAGCGCACGTGGACTCCATCGCAGGGAGGGTAGGGGGCACCCTTGGAAACATCACCCTCAAAGTATTGCCACTTGACAAACCTGGCAACTGCTTGCATGTCAGACAAATCGTACTTATGGCTGGCAGAAAGTGAGCCCGGGACTTCAGGAATCCTCTGGATGGTGGCCCAGAGATACTCATCAGGGCTGTATGTGTCTTGCGCCCACTCCATAAACTTCTGGATGTTTTCATTCTGTAGTACATACCCCACATACTCCCTACTGACCACAAAGTAGGCACTGCCAGAAAAAAGAGGTGTTTCGAGCGGAGGAAGCATTTTGACAGTCCCTGTGTTTGTCAGCTTTCCATTAACGACCTCATACCGCTTTTTCCACCTTTCTTCTTTATGGGATGGCATCCTCTCCGTTTCCAGGCTGTTTTCTCCCATTAACAACTTGAGCTTCCTGACAATTTCTAGGTTGGTTTTAATAGGAAAATCCATACCACAAAGATTTATCAAGTACTTCCAGTTTGCACTCATTGCATAGAGGTCCTTCATGCAGTTGAGGTCAGCCTGAACCCGACTCCATGATGCATAAACCACACTCTCCAATCGGCTGGCCACAAAGACATTACTGAAACAGGAAGCGATGCCCATCACTGCAGCTAAATAGGAATCCTCGGATTTTGTGTCCACATGAATGCAATAGAAATTCTGAGGCATATAGATGGCCCTCAGCAGCCTGTCAAGCATTTCAATCTTGTGATGAACCACTATAGAATATGCTATTGGAAACTCTGCCTCTTCTTTACTAAGGGGTTCTACAATATATTTGCGTCTCTTGATGAAAGAAGTACAGTCACTGGTCATGTTTATATAGTCGTCAGGTGTCCACCGAGGGCGCTTTTTAAATTTCACTGTTAGGATCTCAAGCTTTACCTTTTGGATTTCATTTACATCACCCTGTAAAACTTTGGTGCAATTAATATCACTACTAGGATTCTCCCCAGCAAGCTCCAAGTGTCTGACACTTACAAATTCGGGCTTTTGATGAATCCTTAAAACGGAGAAGGTGATTAGGGAAAAAACAAGAACCACAAAGTAGTATTTAGTGGGATAAGAAAAAAGTCTCCTTCGCAGCAAGTTCCTCAGCATTTCAAACAATAATCAGGGATTTTCGTTGTGAAGGGCAGTCTTCTATGCTTCAAGCACCAGTGATTTTTTCCTCCGTTGTGACCTTGAAGGTTGTCAGTTTGCATTTATCAGAGCTGCAACGGCATCTTGAAATGAAGAACAGCACTGAAATAAAAGAAGCAATTATAACTCTCTCTCTATATATATATGTATGTATGTATGTAGAAAGAGAGACAGAGAGTTTCACAATAAATCTTCTCAGGCTCAAAAACTGTCCTCTTTGCTATGAGGTCAGGTTTAAAACAAAAACAAAGTGGCTGAACCAGAGGAAAAGTGGTAGTAGTACAGGAAGCTCACAGTCTCTAGTATTTATACCACAGATTGAAAAAGAAAACAAAAGAAAAACAAACTCCAAATCCCAGCACCTGGATGCACTACAATATCTAACAACAAGTATTTTACCTCTCTGGTATGTTGAGGTGCAAAACCATAGTTGGAGACCTAGGCAATAATGATTGAACAGTCTATAGTTAGTCAGTTTCTGACACTGCGCCAGAATTAGCACCCCTTGTCTTGAAATTGTTAGTAATTTAAGTTCCTCCTGACATCTTTTAATGTCCATTAGCTGGTGTCAGCAGCCCTAAAAGAGATCAGATCCATTCTGCTTTTTGTTGATTTAGGATTTGGGGCACACTTAGGAAGAAGTTTGGAAATGGTTGTGACTTTTTTTCTTTTTTTTTTTTTTTTGAGACGGAGTCTTGCCCTGTTGCCCAGGCTGCAGTGCAGTGGCGATCTCGGCTCACTGCAAGCTCCGCCTCCCGGGCTTACGCCATTCTCCTGCCTCAGCCTACCGAGTAGCTGGGACTACAGGCACCCACCACAACGCCCGGCTAACTTTTTTTTTTTTTTTTGTATTTTTAGTAGAGACGGGTTTTCACCGTGTTAGCCAGGATGGTCCCGATCTCCTGACCTCGTGATCCGCCCACCTTGGCCTCCCAAAGTGCTGGGATTACAGGCGTGAGCCACTGTGCCTGGCCGGAAATGGTTGTGACGTCTAAGAATCTTCGGAGGAAGGGCAAGTCAACGGAATTTTCAAACTGGATTGAAAAGGCTCAGATGAAACCAGGCCCAATTTTGGACTGTGTTGGGTTGGTCTCACAATGAGTTTAGCTCCATGCCAGACACTACAAGAACAAAATATTCATAATCCAAAAGAGAGATACAGCTTGCGTTTTCTGCAGTAGTTAAAACGGACTGTAATAACTAAGTCTTGCAGAAAACAATAGTGTATACAAATTGTAATTTATGACAGACCTTCATCTATATTCAAATTTTAGGAACACAACCCACTTTTACTATGTAAAATGCTTACAAACATTCAATAGCTTTGTTTCCAAAAATCAATTTTATAACTTGGCAACTGGTTCTACAGCTGATAAGCGCTGCTGTTCTAAAAAAAGAAAGCCAAATACTACCAATTTGACCATTATAAATCTGTTCATAACAAGATTTCTAGAGATTTGACACTAGTTTTTAACGCCAGAAACTTAACTATTTCATTAGGAAATGAGCTGTGAATAGTAATAATACAAATAAAAATGAATAAATGACCATCATTAATATAAAATAATGTTAAGAAAAGCATTTAGACTTTTTACCATTTAAAAGTAAGGACAGTCTGAATCACTTAGTGCTGATTCCAGGTGACATCCTGTCCCATTCTGAGCACTTCGCCTGCTGTCAGGTGCGTTAAGTGTCCGGGCATCCAGCAATAATGATGTGTTCCATGAGGCTTTAAAGAAATCTGTGAAATTAAAAAAAAATGTGTGAAGGGATACATATGAACATATAGTATTCACACACAGAAAATATGTTGGCGAACTAATCCTACATGTTTACTTTTTTTTCCTCAAAATTATAGGTGGTTAACTTTCCTCTTTTAAAATTTCCTTCTCTCTAGTCTTACTTATTTTTCTAATTCTATGTTTGTGGATTGCTAAAGATTTGAAAACATCCTGAAATTTAGGTTAAGTTCTTTGAAAGAAAACTCTAGCGGCATTTCCCTTAATGCATACCAAGGAACAGTTTAGTGGTGCAGTATGATTAGAAAATCCAACATATCCTTTCCCCCACTGTGAAGATTCCCAATGCTCACTGGCAAATTAATGACAATCCTGCAGCTGAATTTGTTGCTCATCTCATTTTCTGCTAACAATCTTGATCACCATCCCACTCCACACCTCTATTAGAAAGCTACCATGGGGAGCTTCTGTGACAATACATAAGAATTTCAACCACTAAAATGTCAAAACACTACACAATGTATGCCTTTAAGTAATTCCTGCCCCTTACAGGTTCAAGGCATGTAAGGAAATCTCTATGGAATCATTAGCAGACCACGAACTAACTGAGAGAGACTTGAGTGGGTCTCACATAACAAAGAATATAAACTTCAGACAACTGGTCGAGGAAAGTCACTAAACAAACAAATAACAAAAACAACAAACCCTGGTCAGGGTAGGCAGGGGTAGAGGTCTGATTTCCATGGTGGACACACTATAAATTATCCTGTTTCAACAAAAAAAAAAATTACAAGGCATGCAAAGAAACACAAAAGTCTGGTCCACTTACAGGGGGTGGAACAAACAAAGCAGTCAATAAAAATGTCCCCCAAGGAAGCTCAGGCATTGGATTTAATAAATAACTTGAAATCAGCTCTTATAAGTATGTTCATAGAACTAAATAACTGAAAGGAAGCATGAGAATGGTATCTAACCAAATGGAGAAATTCAATAGAATGTACAACACAAAGAGTGAACCCTTAATAATAATAATGTATATAACAAGTTTGGGGAGGTAGAAAAATAGTTGAAAAAATAATGTATCAATAATTAATAATAATGCATAAATACTGGCTTAATTGTAAAAAAAGTACCACACTAATTTAAAATATTAATAACAGAAGAAACAGTGAGGGGGCAAATGGAAACTCTCTGTACTTTCTGTGTAATTTTTCTGTAAACATAAAACTGCTCTAAAAATAGTCTATTAATATTGAAACAAAAATTAATTTGCACATCCAAGAAGTTCAATGAGCTGCTAACAGGATAAACTCAGATACCCTCACCTAGACACTTCAAAATCAAACTGTTGAAAGGACAAAAGATTTTGAAAATGGTAAAGAAAAGTGATTATACAACAAATCCCGAAAATGATTAACAACTTCAAATAAAAAACAATGGAGACCAGACGACAGTGAGTGACATATTCAACGTGCAGAAAGAAAGACTGTTAGCTAGGTGTGGTGGCTCATGCCTGTGATCCCAACACTTTGGGAGGCTGAGGCGGGTGGATCACTTGAGGTCAGGAGTTTGAGACCAGCCTGGCCAACATGGTGAAACCCTGTCTCTTACTAAAAATACAAAAATTAGCCAGGCATAGTGGTGGCATGCCTGTAATCCCAGCTACTCGAGAGGCAGAGACAGGAGAATTGCTTGAACCTGGGTGGTGGAAGTTGCAGTGAGCCAGGGTCAGGCCACTGCACTTCAGCCTGGGCCACAGAGCAAAACTCCATCTCTAAAAAAAAGGACTGCTAACCAAAAATTCCATAATGAGCAAAATCATTCAAAACAATGAGAAATTAGGATACCCCCAGATAAATAAAACAAATATAATTTATCACTACCAGCCTTACCCTTCAAGAAATACTAAATGAAGATATTCAGGTAGAAATGAAAAGATTCTAGACAGCAACTCAAATTCACATGAAAAAATAGAAAGCAGTAGTAAAAGTATATATATACACACCTTTATATATATATAAAGTAAATATATATAAAGTATATAAAGTAAATATATATAAAGTATGTATTTATATATAGGCAAATTTATAGTATGAATGTAATGTTCTTCGTAATTCTCATCTGATTTACAGCTACATTAATTTATGACAAAACTGTGTTGACAGGCTTATAATGTGTACATTTTATATATATATATATATATATATATATATATATTTTTTTTTTTTTTTTTTTTTTTTTGAGATGGATTTTGCTCTTGTTGCCCATGCTGGAGTGCAGTGGTGCAATCTTGGCTCAATGCAACCTCCAGCTCCCAGGTTCAAGCAATTCTGCTTCAGCCTCCTGAGTGGCTGAGATTTCAGGCACCCGCCATCACAGCTGGCTAATTTTTGTATTTTTAGTAGAGACGGGGTTTCATCATGTTGGCCAGGCTGGTCTGGAACTCCTGACCTCAGGTGATCTGCCTGCCTTGGCCTCCTAAAGTGCTGGGATTACAGGGGTGAGCCACTGTGCCCGGCCCTGATGTATTTTTTTATCTCACTGAATGGACAAATTGGAACCATCATAAATTGCTGGTAGAAATGTAAATGCTTGGTGAAGCTGCTTTAGAATGTTTGGTCGATCCACAGAAAATTAAAACTAGAGTTACCATATGACCTAGCTGTTCCACTATTAGGTATATACCCAAGAGAAATGAAAACATATTTTCATGCAAAAACTTGTATACAAATGTTCATAATGGCATTATTACTAACTAAAATAGTGGAAGCAAGCCAAATGACCGTGAACTGAAGAACTGATAAACAAAATGTGGCATATCCATAAAATGGGATATTATATGGGTATAATAAGAAATGAAGGTCTCACACATGTTCCATACAATGTAGATGAAGAACCTAGAAAACATTAGGCTAAGTAACACTCATTTACTATATAATTCTGTTTATATTAAGTGTCCAGAAAAAGCAAATCCATATAGACAGAAAGTAGATGAGTGTCTGCCAGGGGCTGGGGACATGGGGGGATGGCAATGACTGCTGGTAGGTACAAAGGTTTCCTTTGAAAGTTCTCTAAGTAGATAGTGGATATTGATGTAGAACTTTGTGAACATACTGCATACTTTAAAAGGGTAAACATTATGGTATGTGACTATCTCAATAAAGCTATTATTAGAATAATAACAATAAAGTTCCCCATAGTAAACACATTTTAAGTTACAAATTGTGACACCACTGAGTTTCAGGTTTTTTTTTTTAAACAGGAGAACTAGAATCATCTTAAACAGGATTTTACAGAATGTGGGCACATGAAAGGGTCACCCCAAAATCCATATGGAAAATACAAAGTTCAGAACCAAACACTTGGATCTCACCTCAGAAATGCATAGGTCTTTACCACTGTCGTCTACATCCTAAACAGCCAACATGCTTTGAAAAATACTTTTTACAACATAAAATCACTAGTTTTGGGTTTTAATAAGATGGATAAGTGTCTATAAAGGAGGTAAATATGTGAGAAAACAGTGTCTATAAAGAAGGTAAATATGTGAGAAAGCATTATTTTATTAATAATGCTTTTGATTTTGTCTATTTATCATCAGGGTGAACAGAAAAGTCAAATCATTAAGAGGAATTGTAATTAACCAACCTAAGTTCAAGACATAGAACGTTTTCTTAAGTAAAACTCGGTTAAGAATCAGAAGGGTGAAAGGAAAATGAGATTTCATAGCCAAAGAGATTTCCAAGAAGAAGAGAAGTTTAAAGGGAAGTAAAAATATGCACATGCTATACTATTTTAATGCAATTTTAATCACCAAAAATTACTTAGTTTAAGCACACCCACACAAGGAATGAATAACAAAATAATTAAATAACAAAAATGTGGCCATGGGTAGTTAATACTGCTCAGCCCAATGTTCCTTCACCTTTATATTTCACTCAGGAAGTATACTCACTGAAGAATATCTGGTGGGATATGCCAGTGAGGGCAACTACAGTAGAGTAAGAAACATTCTAAATGACAAAAGCTCACAAATTCTGGGAAAGTACGAAAAACGCAAGTCCCAAACCACACTAAGCCTCACTTGCTCAAGGCCTACACAACCCAACAACTGTCCTGGGGCATGTCCTGAAGAAGGTCCCTCATTGCACACTGGTCCTTTCCTGGAAGAGGAGATTTCCTTATGGACACCACCCTATATAATTTTAAGTGGAACACATAACCTAAGAAGAAATGCAAAATGAAATAATTCCACTGTGAGTAGGAACAGAGGAAAGCCAGTACCTGAAAGCAATGGTTCTTGGTATGTGACTTTTAAGACCAAGAAGTACAAGAATACTAAATTCTAAGAATATTGAAAATAAATACTGACCTGTTATACAGTCAATAAGAAGGAAAGCTAGTCAAGGAAGCGAACAAGAAGATAGGCATTGTGTGCCCCTAAGGTGATGATATGGTCACCAGAAGTGTTCCAACACAAAGAGAGTAAGCACCGCCATATAGAAAGGGTGCCACTGAGTGCTTAATGGAGTGGGAAGACAGACAAAATGACCTCAGGGAGAGGGAGACAGGAGGCAGGAATCAAACTGGAAAAGCAGATGGATGAGAGGAAACCGAAAAAGCAGATGCACAAATCCCAGGCTGACAGGTGGGAAAGAACAGACCAGCTCTATTTACACTGCAGGATCTTCAAAGGGTGCAGGAACTGGTGCTGATTGCACAGATCCCTCTGAAGCGGAGCTGCGGAGAGTGATGGAGGAGTAGTGTTGCTTTGTTTTTTGTTTTTTTGTTTTGTTTAAAGTATCCACTAGTAGCTGTTTACAAAGCAGTTGGGTTTCTACCTCAAACTTGGCAAAGACCCACCCAAGATGTAGTCTCTGCAGAGGCTCTCCCTTCCAGGGCACACCAGGCCTAATGGAAAGCAGTTCCCATCCAGAAAACAGTGGGACCCAGGCACAGTGAATATCCTTCTCCATTTCCAGCTTGCTTATCCCTAGTAGTTCCCAGAACTTTGATTGTCAGCCCAGGGCAAGATTTTTTTTTTTTTTTTTTTTTACTGGGGACTCCAACCATGCCAAGAGAAAGAAGGCTTAAATATCTTGCTTAAATTGGGAGTTCCCCAAATGGTCAAAGGAAACATACTGTTCAGAGAGAAGAAAACGACCACTAACATCCTCAGGATATAGAAAACTACCACTAACATCCTCAGGATATAAAGTTAAAAATATGTTAAAAAAAATTAACGAGGTACAACATATTTTCTGAAGACAGCCAGGCCAACATTTTCACCCAGCATTTTCTTCTGCTATATGACCTTGCCACTCCCCAACCAAGAAGTAGTCAAATTCCCTCCCTCTTGAATTTAAGAGGCCTTATTGAGAGGTGAAGTCAGTGGGACTTCCTGGGTCGAGGATTATAAACGCACCAATCAGTGCTCTGTGTCTAGCTAGAAGATTGTAAATGCACCAATCAGCCGTCTATAAAAATGGACCAATCAGCACTGTGTAAAATGGACCAATCAGCATTCTGTAAAATGGACCAATCAGCAGGACATAGGCGGGGCCAAATAAGGGAATAAAAGCTGGCCACCCAAGCCAGCAGCCGCAACCCGTTCTGGTCCCCTTCCACGTTGTGGAAGCTTTGTTCTTTCACTCTTCACAATAAATACTGTTGTTGCTCACTCTGGGGCCGCACCACCTTTAAGAGCTGTAACACTCACCGCAAAGGTCCACGGCTTCACTTATGAAGTCAGTGAGACCATGAACCCACTGGAAAGAAGAAACTCTGGACACAGCTGAAGGAACAAACTCCGGACACACCATCTTTAAGAGCTGTAACACTCACCAGGAAGGTCCATGGCTTTATTCTTGAAGTCAGCAAGACTAAGAACCCACCAGAAGGAACCAACCCTGGACACATCTTGGTGACCACGAAGGGACCATCACCAAGTGGTGAATACCATTGGACCCCTTTCGCTTGCTATTCTGTCCTATTTTTCCTTAGAATTCGGGGGCTAAATACCAGGCACCTGTTGGCCAGTTGAAAGTGACTAGCGTGGCCGCCAGACTAAAGATACGGGTGTCAGGTTTTCTGGGAAAGGGCTCTCTAACAACCTTCGACTCTTCAGAGTTGGGAGCATTGGTTTGCCTGGAACCAGCTTCCACTTTTCCTATACTTCCAGGTGGAGCCAAGGGTCGACAGAGAGGAAAGCCATACAGCTGCGGGGTCCTGACAGAAAGTTGGTTGACCCTGCAGCCATGAGCGGAACTGTCCAAGTCACGTTACCCAAGTAAGACTCGCCCATCTATCCTATCTCTCCTGACCCTTGCCTCCTAAGTCCTAACGCCTGTCAGACAAACTTCTTCTCACCTCTCTTCTCCGAGACTAGTCCCTCTTCTAAAAACCATTCCCTGTCTCTGGTGCTTTTCTAGTTTCTCCTATAAGAATGGAGCTGGGCGACATGACTTCTCCCCTTTCTAGGTCCCATGACAGCCATCTTGCTATTACTCACCTTCGGGCCCTGTATTTTTAACCTCCTTGTCAAATTTGTTTCCTCTAGGATTGAGGCCATCAAGTTACAGATGGTCTTACAAAAGGAACCCCAAATGAGCTCAACTAACAACTTCTACCGAGGACCCCTGGACCAAGCTGCTGGCCCTTCAACTGGCCTAAAGAGCTCCCCTCTGGAGGACACTACAACTGCAGGGCCCCTTCTTCACCCCTATCCAGCAGGGAGTAGATAGAGTGATCATCACCCAATTCCCAACAGCAGTTAGGGTGTCCTGTTTCGAGGGGGAATTGAGAGGTGAAGCCAGCTAGACTTCCTACATCAAGTGGGCAGTTGGAGAACTTTTCTGTCTAGCTAGAGGATTGTAAACACACTAATCAGTGCTATGTGTCTAGCTAGAGGATTGTAAATGCACCAATCAGCATTCTGTAAAAATGGACCAATCAGCACTGTGTAAAATGTACCAATCAGCACTCTGTTAAATGGACCAATCAGCAGGACATGGGCAGAGCCCAATAAGGGAATAAAAGCTAGACACCTGAGCCAGCAGCGGCAACCCGCTCGGGTCCCCTTCCATGCTGTGGAAGCTTTGTTCTTTCCCTCTGCACAATAAATCTTGCTGCTGCTCACTCTTTGGGTCTGCACTACCTTTAAGAGCTGTAACACTCATTGCGAAGGTCTGCGGCTTCATTCTTGAAGTTATAGCGAGACCAAGAACCCACCAGAAGGAACCAACTCCGGACACATTATGATTATGCTTTGACCAATAGAGTTTGGCAGAAGAAATGCTATGTGACCATCAAGGTAAGGTCATGTAAAACCATGCAGTTTCCAACCAGTTGTCTTGAAAAATGTGCTCGCTAGACAGAAGCTCCCTTTTAGAACCAGCTTCCATGCTGTAAGAAGCCACATGGAGAGACTAGATATAGGCACCAAAGTCAACTGTTCCAGCTAAGCCCTGTCTTCAAGTCATCCCAGCCCAGATGTCAGACATGTGAGTGAAGAAGCCATCAGATGACTACAGCCCCTAGTCACTCCAGTCTTCACTGAATTCTTGACCAACAGAATGTGTGAGCAAAAAAATAAAATGATATTGTTGTATCTTACTACATTTGAAGTGGTTTGCCTCACAGCAATAGATGACTAGAACAAACAGGAAACCACATAAATAGAACAAATAGCAAATAAAAAGAGCCCTTGAAAATTATTAACATGATAGCAAACATGAAAAACTTGGCCAGGTGTGGTGGCTTGGGCTGGGCACAGTGGCTCACACCTGTAATCCCAGCACTTTGGGAGGACAAGGTCGACAGATCACCCAAAGTCAGGAGTTTGGGACCTGCCTGGCCAACATGATGAAACCCTGTTTCTACTAACAAAATTAGCTGGGCGTGATGGTGTGTGCCTGTAATCCCAGCTACTTGGGAGGCTGAGACAGTACAATCGCTTGAACCCAGGAGGAGGAGGTTGTAGTGAGCCAAGAGTGTGCCATTGCACTCCCGCCTGAGCAACAGAGCAAGACTCCGGCTAAAAAGAAAAAGAGAAACTAAACAGAAGGGTTGGAAGATAAAGTGAGAAACACTCTCAGGGAGTAGAGCAAATAGACAAACTGAGGGATGAGAAAATAAGAGAAAACATACAGTCATTTAGAGAACCAGATCGGAGACCTACCATATGAATAAGAGCTCCAGAAAAAGAAAACAGAAGAAAAAGAAAAATGGAAGGAAGTCGTCAACTAAATAGACTATTTCCCAAAATGAAAGAATGGTTTCTAGATTGGAAAATCTCCTAGGGTATCAGCACAGTGGATGACAAGAGACCCACACCAACATGTATTCATTAATCATGAAATATCAGGACAATGGGAGGAAGAATACTGCATATACTTTCAGGGGAGGAGGGAAACTAACCCGCATAAAATGGATTCAGAAGCAGAACAAAAACCAGCCACAGAAACCAGGAGACAATGGAGTAATGCCTTAAAAGTGCTAAAGAAAACAATCCCAGCTAAGAACTCTTATAATCAGATGAACTAATCAAAATAAGGGTAAAGCTGGATGTGGTGGCTAATGCCTGTAATCCCAGCATTTTGGGAGGCAGACGCAGGTGGATTACTTGAGGTGAGGAGTTCGAGACCAGCCTAGCCAAGATGGTGAAACCCCATTTCTACTAAAAATACAAAAAGAATTAGCCAGGCATGGTGGCACACACTTGTAATCCCAGATACTTTGGAAGCTGAGGCAGGAGAATCACTTGAACCTGGGAGGCAGAGGTTTGCAGTGAGGCAGGATTGTGCCACTGCACTCCAGCCTAAGGGACACAGTGAGACTCCATCTCAAAAAAAAAAAAAAAAAAAGTAAGGGTAAATAAACACGTATTAAGACAGGCAAGGTATCAAAATATATACTTTTAAGTACCTTTCCTCAGAAAGCTACTGGAGAATGAGTTATATTCAATAATTATTAGCCAGGTGCCATGGCTCATGCCTCTGATCCTAGCACTTTGGGAGGTGGAGGCGGGTGGATCGCCTGAGCCCAGGAGTTCAAGACCAGCCTGGGGAACATGGAGAGACCCTGTCTCTACAAAAAATATGAAATTATCTGCATGTGGTGGTGTGCACCTGTGGTCCCAGCTACTCAGGGGGCTGAGGTGGCCTCCCACCCAGGAGATCAAGGCTGCAGTAAGCCATGATCGTGCCACTGCACTCCAACCTGGGCAACAGGAGTGAGACCCTGTCTCAAATATATATATGTATTATTAACCAAGAAAGGAGAGGACATTAGTAAGAATCAGAAAGGAGATCTAACCGAAGAAGAAAGAAAAGGGAATCCCCAGGTCAAGGAACATCTTGGCCATATAATAAGCCAACAGACAACCACAGCAGACTGGAACCAGTCAGAAGGCCCTGGCGGAGACATCTTCAAGAGGACAAAACTGGCCGGGCATGGTGGCTCCTGCCTACATACGCACGTAAGCATATGCACACATCTATGCATAAGCAGACCACTGATGGATAAACCTGGGTCACCAACTTACTGCCCTTCAGCAGCAGGAAGCATGGTCTAAGTTCATTTGGCTTCTAGTCCCAGTGAATACTTTTCAATTTCACTGACTCCCCAAGGACTATTGTTCTGTTTCCCAGAGGCTGCTGTGACTGGAGCAAAATACCAACTACTGTGTTTGATGTCAAAGCCATGCCAGTTATCTCGAAGGACGGTGACCCAAGTGAGGGAGCCCAAATGCCACCCAAGGCAGGTCAAGGGAAGGAGCAGGAAGCAGATAAGATTACAAGGCAAAGGCCTCGCCATTCAGGGTGGAGTTCTTTCCGGCCAATTGCACTTTTATAGCCTCATCTCATCTCAGGGCATTTGGTCTCTGTCCCCACCACACTCTTGCCCTGCTTGGAGGGTAGTCACTGACACCTGACTGCTGTCTGTGACTCCCTGCAGTGAGCTGCTTAGTTCCTCTGTGGTCTCACACTGAACAAACAGCTGAGACCCTAACTGTGGCTGGCCATGAGGAACCAGCCTAGTTCTTCTGCTAAAAATTTAGATCTACTGTCTTTTTTTTTTTTTTTTTAGTTTTTGTTTTTAGTAGAGATGAGGGTCTCACCATTGTGGCCAGGCTGGTCTCGAACCCCTGACCTCAAGTGATCCACCCACCTCTGCCTTACAAAGCACTGGGATTATAGGCATGAGCCACCGCACCCAGCCCTATTCTTTCTTCTGACTGCCAGAGAAGAGTTCTGTTTCTATTTCCCCACACTTGCAGGGACTGAAGATATCTAAAAGCATACTCTGTTTAAGATAAAATGATAATAAGCAATTTTTCAAAAAAGCCTAAGTCCCTCAAACACAAAGAATACAACTGAAGTAGCAGCATCAAAAATGTGAAAGTTAGAGGTAGTGAATGATAACTGCCCACTGCACTCCAGCCTGGGCAACAGAGTGAGATCTCAGAAAGCTGAATCCTAAAGCAGACTATGGGGAAAGCTGACACCGTGCAATTTACAGCCCACCTTCTGCTGAAGGGTAGACTAAAATAGAGCAATGCTTTCCAAATTCTGAAAGAAAACTATTTTCAATTTGGAATTCTAAGTAACCAGCCAAGCTATTGGTAGAATGTGGTGTAACAGAAAGGCATTTTTATACCAGCGAAGTCACATGCACTTTTCTCAGCAGGTTACTATGAGAAAGAAGCATGCCACTAAAAGATGAAATTCACCAGCAACTTTAAGAGCATTAACATCACTAACCTGGAGTGCTTAATACGCTCTGGAACTCTTCTAAATGACTTACCTGTATTAACACATAGAATCTTCAGGAGAATGCTACATAGAAAGTATTATTTTCCAGATGAGGAAACTGAGGCACAAAGAGGTTAAATAGCTCTTCCAGCATCACATGGCTAGTAAGCAGAAGAGCTAGGCTTCAAATCCACATAATCTGGCCCCCAAGTTTGTGCTCTACTGTTCATGAAGAAAAAGACACGATCCAGCCAGGCACAGGGGCTCACGCCTATAATCCCAGCACTTTGGGAGGTTGAGGCAGGCAGATCATTTGAGGTCTGGAGTTCGAGGCTAGCCTGGCCAACATGGCGAAACCTCATCTCTACTGAAAATACAAATATTACCCAGATGCGGCGCGCGTCTGTAATCCCAGCTACTTGGGAGGCTGAGGCAGGAGAATCGCTTGAACCTGGGAGGCGGAGGTTGCAGTGAGCGAGATTGAGCCGCTGCACTTCAGCCTGGGTGACAGCAGAGTGAGACTTTGTCTCAAACAAAAAAACAAAAAAAAAAAAAAGGAAGAGACAGGATCCAGTAATCAAGGGACCCAATATAAATGAGGCAACAGAAATCCTAAGATTACAAAGGGAAAGCCCAAGATGACGGTTGCGTGGGAGTACTAGGAAGAAACCAGTCCTTAATTAAAGCAAGTGAACAGCTCCAGAAAATATCTGAGATGAAACACAGAACCCCTGCTGTAAATTAATGGATTTAGAGGAGACTTGTTAACTAAGGTAGAGTTCAGAATTAAATAAGTAAAATGCAGGCCAGGTGCGGTAGCTCACACCTGTAATCCCAGCACTTTGGGAGGCCGAGGCGAGCTGATCACTTGAGGTCAGGAGTTCAAGGCCAGGCTGGCCAACACGGCAAAACCCTGTCTCTACTAAAAACACAAAAACTTAGCTGAGTGTGGTGGCATGCACCTATAATCCCAGGTGCTTGGGAGGCTGACGCAGGACAATCGCTTGAACCTGGGAGGTGGAGGTTGCAGTTAGCTGAGATACACCACTGCACTCCAGCCTGGGTGACGGAGTGAGACTCCATCTCCAAAAAACGTAGAAGTGCATATAATAAACAAACAATATGAAAAAATGCCATTGAGTACAAGTGAGTAAAATATGCCAACAAGTACGTACAATAAAAGAAATCATGGTCGGGCGTGGTGGCTCATGCCAGTAATCCCAGCACTTTGGGAGACTGAGTTGGGCGGATCATGAGGTCAGGAGTTCGAGACCAGCCTGGCCAACACGGTGAAACCCCATCTTTACTAAAAACACAAAAATTAGCCAGGTGTAGTGGCGCGCGTCTGTAGTCCCAGCTACTCGGGAGGCTGAGGCAGGAAATCACTTGAATCTGGGAGGCAGAGGTTGCAGTGAGCCAAAATGGTGCCACCGCACTCCAGCCTGGGCAGCAGAGAGAGACTCTTATCTCAAAAAAAAAAAAAAAAGCAATCATGGTATGCTAGGCTCAGTTTATACATGGTTATAATAATACAAACATTGAGTTGTGGTCAAACAAAAAGCATGACAATATACAGAGCGTCTCAAAACTATTTTCATAATAATACTAGGCCATTCTGCACCCTTTTCACTCCCTCTGTTATATACAGTGCAGTTTTCCAGGGGCTACATGATGTGTTTGTTCTCAACAGAGTAAGTGCAGAAGTATCATAATTCAGGTATTTTCTATTAAGCCAAACAGTAAAAGAGATTTGCAAAAATACAAAAACACTGTTATTCTTCTAACTTTTCTAAAAAGATTTTCACAAGAAATTACTTATGTTAAAATAAAGGGCTTATTGTTATTTTCACAGAAGTAATACTTAAGATTTTTGTTTCTTCTTTTTTTTTTAAGACAGGGTCTCACTCTGTCACCCAGTCTGTAGTACAATGTCATGATCTTGGCTCACTGCAGCCTCACACTCCTGGGTTCAGGTGATCCTTCCACCTTAGCCTCTCAAGTAGTTGCAACCACAAGTGCACCCGACTGGTGTCTCTTTTTTTTTTTTTTTTTTTGTAGAGATAGGGTCTCACTATGATGCCCAAGCTGGTCTCAAACTTGGTCTTGAATTCCTGGCCTCAAGCAATCCTCCTGCGTTGGCCTCCCAAAGTGCTAGGATTACAGGAATGAGCCACTATGTCCGGCCTCAGTTTTACTTTCTAATAGAATACATACCAATAGATATAACCCACATAAACAAAAGCTCTTTGTGATCCTCAGTGATTTTTTAGAGTATAAACAGTGCTGAAATAAAACAGTTTTCAGGCCAGGCATGGTGGCACACACTTACGATCCCAGCTACTTACAAGGTTAAGGTGGGAAGATCACTTTAGCCCAGGAGTTCCAGATCAGCCTGAACAACCTGAATCAACATAGCAAGACCCCATGTCATATTTCAAAATACATACACACGACAAAAAGTTTTTCAGAATCGTTGACTTTGGGGATGACAGACAGCCAGGAAATGAATCCAAGTGTGGTGGAGGGTTTTGGTTGAAAGAGGATTAAACCCTCCTTAATGGTCAGGTGGGGTGGCTCGTGTCTGTTATCCCAGCACTTTGGGAGACTGAGGTTGGAGGATCATTTGAGCCCAAGAGTTTGAGACTAGCCTAAGCAAAATGGTGAGGTACCATCTCTACAAAAACAAGAAAAATTCAAAAATTAGCTGGGTGTGGTGGTGCATGCCTGTAGACCCAGCTACTCAGAAGGCTGAGATGGGAGGATCACATGAGCACAGGAGTTCGAGGCTACGGTGAGCTACAATTGCACCACTGCACTCTAGACTGGGTGACAGAGAAAGACCCTGTCTCTATTAAAACAAACAACAACAACAACAACAAAACCTCTTTAATAGTAGAAAGAACTTAAAGCTGAATAATTTAGAAACCGTATAAGCATTATTATTTAGAGATATGAAAATACCCAACTAAAGAAATCTGTAAAAAGTTGAAAATGGTTATCTTCAGGGCTATGCAGCAGAGAATGTTAGCCAGTAGTCACATGCAACTATTGAGCACTTGAAATGAGGCTAGTCTCAACAAATAATTTTTATTTTAATTAATTACATTTTAAAACTTGAAGCAGTATAAAATCTTTCCCTTAAACACATTACTGTTTTGGTAGGACTATATTTCACTTTAACCACCACATCATGTAAGATACTATTATTACATCGTAATGGAAATATTAGACACATGTATCATTTCAATATTTCACTAATAATTTTATATTGTTTACATATTAACATTATAAAATTCTGTTATACCAAAGATAATATACTGTTAATTTGGCCAGGTGCAATGGCTCACACCTGTAATCCCAGCACCTTGGGAAGCTGAGGCAGGAGGACCACTTGAGTCCAGGAGTTCGAGACCAGCCTGGTCAACACAGTGAGGCCCCCATCTCTACAAAAAAAAAAAAAAAAAAAAATTAGCCCAGTGTGGTGGCACACGCCTATAGTCTCAGCTACCCCGGAGGCTGAGGTGGGAGGATCATCTGAACCCAGGAAATCGAGGCTGCAATGAGCCAAGATCATACCACTGCACTCCAGCCTGGGTAAAAGAGCAAGACCCTGTTTCAAAAGGAAAAAAAAAAAAATTTTGTACCTGTTTTTTTTTTTTTTTTTTTTTTTGAGACAAAGTCTCACTCTGTTGCCCCAGGCTGGAATGCACTGTCCTCAGCGCACTGCAAGCTCCACCTCCCAGGTTCACGCCATTCTCCTGCCTCAGCCTCCCGAGTAGCTGGGACTACAGGCGCCCGCCACCACGTCCAGCTAATTTTTTTTTGTATTTTTAGTAGAGATGGGGTTTCACTGTGTTAGCCAGGATGCTCTCGATCTCCTGACCTTGTGATCCGCCCGCCTCGGCCTCCCAAATTGCTGGGATTAAAGGCATGAGCCACCGCGCCCAGCCCTGATTCTTTTTATTTAATGCTGCTACTAGAAAATTTTATTTCTCACATTGTATTTCTATTGGACAACGGAGTTCTAGGGAGTAGGAAATTTGGGGGGCCATTGGGAGAAGCATGCTGTTTTTCATAAGTACAACTCTTTGTTTGGAGGCAATTCTCCGTGAGTGCCTTGCATTTCTGTACATCTTGCAAGTGAGGTACTGTCTTTTTGTTCCAGATAATTTTTTCAAGGCTATTTTTATAGCAAACAGCCTAGAGAGAAATGGTATTTCCCTCCCTAGCAAAGGGCAAACCTTCTTACTGACAACATAATAAAGACGATGTCACCTGGGGCAAAGCACAGCATGCTTACTGCCCACTATAAAAGATTTGGTTTCTCTAAGCTCAGGATTTCTTTCCCATAATGCAACCCACTGTTTGTAGTTATCACTTGGCCCTCTTCATACTGCCCTGTGGGAAGTAAGGCTCTAGCAACCTGTAGGAAAAATGCTGATCCTCTGCGACTGCTTAATACAGGTCATAAACGGCACTTCACCTCTGGCCCAGAAGTCTGTGTCTTTTGCCAGGATCCATGAAAATTGTAACAGGCTTGTAAGCTTTCAAGTAGGGTAAAATCTCAGACCCTTCATAGCTCTTGACACGCTTGTGGAAATATCTTTTTTAAATCACGTGCATTCATAACTCTGATTAAAATAAGAACTACATTTTAAAAAAGCCTTACAGGTAGTGATAAAATTAAGACCTATAAAGATGGTAATCGGTTTTTAGATATAACTGATACAAATCAATATTCTAAAGCAGGGGTGTCCAATCTTTTAGATTCCCTGGGCCTTATTCCCTGGAAAAAGAATTGTTTTTGGCCACACATAAAATTCACCAACGCTAACAATAGCTGATGAGTTACAAAAAAAAAAAAAAAAAAATCACAAAAAAAATCTCATAATGTTTTAAGAAAGTTTACACATGTATGTAGGACAGAACTCAAAGCCATCCTGGGCTGTGGGATGACAAGCTTGTCCTAAAGTCTTGATTAAGCAGAATGGGTACAGGAATTTCCTTTCCTTCATTCTGGTTTCTTTTTACAATTCCAGCCACTATTTAATCATACATATATATATTTTATTTTGAGACGGAGTCTTGCTCTGTCGCCCAGGCTGGAGTGCAGTCGTGCAATCTCCCAGGAGATTACAGGCACACGCCACCAATCTGGCTAATTTTTGTATTTTTAGTAGAGACAGGGTTTCACCATGTTGGCCAGGCTGGTCTCGAACTCCTGGCCTCAAGCAATCCTCCCACCTTGGCCTCCCAAAGTTCTGGGATTACAGGTGTGAGACACCACGCCCAGCCTTTTTTTTTCTTTTTTCTGAGTAATCCTATATTAAAACATATTTTGTAATTATATAAAAATGTTAAAATACATAATGAAATTTGATGCCTTCTAAGTTAGATAAAATTAAATAAAATTAGGTTTCATCTGTGTAGTTTACATACAGAAGAAAAAATACCAGTTCTCCATACCTGAATTAATGACATGAAAAGTTCTATAGAATTTTTTTCATGTAATCATTATACTACTTTGAGACAAAATGTCATTTAAATAACCCTTGCATTTCAATCAGTAATGAAAATAGTTTTTATTAGCACGTTAACAGAAGAAAAAGCATCCTCTCTTTCCCCATGCTCTCTCTCCCAAAGGCATACCAGGGACACACCAGCTGACAGCCTGGGGGAAGAACCCACTCGCACCCTTTCTGCCTATTGACTTTGCAGGAAAGATGAAATATACCTCAGTCTATGCCACAAAGTGGAAAACCGTAAATTCGTCAGGAGGAAAAGAAAGGATCCAAGAAGGCTTCCTCAATTACAATTGACCTGAATCTTGAAAATGGGTAAGATTTAGATATTAGAAAATAGGAGAGAAATGCATTTCCGACTTCTTGGCTTGCTCAGTTAGGGGAAACCTGAAGCAAAGGAAGCCTGCGAGGAAGAGGAGATTGTGATAGCAATGAAAAGCAGTTTTAAAAATAAGAGGAAGGTGAGTAAGAGATAACAGCTGTTTGCCACTTAGGTTCCGAAACCCTAAGGACGTCCTTCTCCACTCTATTATGACACGAAATCTGTTTCTCAATATGGTGAGCCACGATGAGTAAATTTGTAAGCACGTCTGTGCAAACAAGGGCAAGTTTCAGTAATGAAAACAGTAATGATAAATGGGGTCACTGTCACTCATACACGCAAACAGAATGATTTAAATGATCTCACAGAAACAAGCCCACCTGAGAAGTAGGATGCAGAAAGTTCTCCAAAGGAGGAGCCACAGCAGTGGCTCCAGGGCCAGCTCTGCCCTCCCCTGGGATGATCCCTCTTGTGTATAATGAGGTTTGCCTGGTAATTGTGCAAAGGCTAAAACTGTCCCCCAAAAATAAGGAAATGGAGAAGAGCCAAGACATTCTGGAAACTTTTTTTTTTTTTTTGTGAAAAGTATATATACACACACACACACACAAGAATAAAGGCCAAAGCTGTTCTCATCTGATCTCTCTTTAAACACAAAATGCGCTGGGCATAATGGCTCACGCTTGTAATCCTAACGTTTTGGTAGGCCGAGGTGCTGCGGATTACTTCAGCTCAGGAGTCTGAGATCAGCCTGGGCAACATGGTGAAACCCTGTCTCTACCAAAGATACAAAAATGAGCCAGGCGTGGTGCATACCTGTGGTCCCAGCTACTTGGGAGTCTGAGGTGGGAAGACCATTGGAACCTGGGAAGTCGAGGCTGCAGTGAGCTATGATTGCCCCACTGCACTCCAGGATGGGTGACAGAGCGAAGGGCTGTCTCAAAAAAATAAAAATAAACATGAAATGGTATCTTGAAAGGATGAAAGAACACCCAATACCTGGCCTGGGCGAATCCTTTTCCCAAGAACCTGGAGACGATACATTAATGGAACCAAAAAAGAAAAGGAGAAGGATGAAATGAGGGCAACCAGCAGGGCAGACCTGATACACAAGAATGATCCTGCTAAGGGCTCCCCGTTCTCAGGCCCATCTCTTTTCTCCATCATGTTTGGCCACCATAGCGGGGCCCATGGCAAATCAGCAGGGCTTGCATATTCTAGCTGCAGTTCAGTACCAAAGCAAGAATGAAAATGAGAAAATGTAGGGATTCAAAAAGGATTCTACAATCATATGCTCTCAAGACATTAGTATTTGTGTTTTCAACAGCAAAAAAGTCACCCCAAAACCTCTGCTGTTAGTTGCAGTGCTTTCTCAATACCAATATCCAACCTCTTTAAATTTAAAATGTATTGCTAGAAATACATATGTGGCTTTACCCATACAAATTTCATTAATTCTCTTGAAAGCCAAAGGAATGTCCATGATTGTATCGTATCCAAATGAAGACCATCCTAATGGTTAAGAAAAGCAACTAATAAACAAGATGTAGTATATCCATACAACAGATCAGTATTTGGTTTTAAGAAGGAATGAAATTCTGGCTCAGGGTACAACATGAATGAATCCGGGAGGCATTATGCTAACTCAAATGTGAGACGCAACAGAACAGATATGCTATTGCGTCTGGAATTTATTCCTCCCGGGGGGTTCTGGATCTCACTGACCAAGAATGAAGCCGCCGACCCTCCCGGTGAGAGTTAAAGATGGTGTGTCCGGAATTTGTTCCTCCACACGTTCAAATGTGTCCCGAGTTTCTTCCTTCCAGTAGGTTCGTGGTCTCCCTGACCTGTCAGGAGTGAAGCCGCAGACCTTCGCAGTGAGTGTTAACAGCTCTCAAAGGTGGCCTGTCCGGAGTTATCTGTTCCTCCGGTGGGTTCGTGGTCTCGCTGACTTCAGGAATGAAGCCGCAGACCCTCGTCAATGAGTATTACAGCTCATAAAGGTATGGAGGACCCAAAGAGTGAGCACCAACAAGACGTTCTGTGAAAACCCAAAAGAACCACGCTTCCACAACTTCGAAGGGCACTAAACCCGGTTGGTGCTGCTGGCTGGACTGGCCAGCTTGTATTCCTTTGTCCCTGCTCACATCCTGCTGATTGGTCCATTTTACAGAGCGCTGATTGGTCCACTTTACAGAGCGCTGATTGGTCCACTTTACAGAGCGCTGATTGGTCCATTTTACAGAACGTTGATTGGTCCATTTTACAGAGTGCTGATTGGTGCATTTACAATCCTTTAACTAGACACAAAAATTCTTCAAGTCCCCACCGGACTCAGAAGCCCAGCTGGCTTCACCTGTCACTATGATTCTACTTACAGAGGTACCTAGAGTAGTAAAATGTGCAGAGGCAGAAAGTAGCGTGGTGGTTTCCAGGGCTGGGGGAGGGAAGAATGGGGAGCTAATGTTTCCATGAGAACAGAGCTTCTGTTTGGGATAATGAAAAGTTCTAGGAATGGATAGTGTGAGATGGCTGCACAACAGTGCGCATATGCTTAATGCACTGAATTTCCTCAGATTTAACCTTGGGAGTTTTCAACCTCTTTGTTATGATTTTAAGAGATGCAGCTGGCTTAGTATGTGACTAGATGCACCTTCAGAGCAGGCAAGTGAATGAGATGAAGAATGTTACATGGAAGAGGCTTTTTTTTTTTTTTTTTTTTTTTGGAGACAGAGTCTCACTCTGTCGCCCAGGCTAGAGTGCAATGGCATGATCTAGGCCCACTGCAACCTCTGCCTCCCAGGTTCAAGCAATTCTCCTGCCTCAGCCTCCTGAGTAGCTGGGATCACAAGCACGCACCACCAGGCCCAGGTAATTTTTGTATTTTTAATAGAGATGGGGGTTTCACCATGTTGACCAGGCTGGTCTCAAACTCCTGACCTCGTGATCCCCCCACCTCGGCCTCCCAAAGTGCTGGGATTACAGGTGTGAGCCACCGCTCCCGCCCCAGAAGAGGCTTTTTAAAATTAACTTAAGAGGCTGGGCACAGTGGCTCATGCCTGTAATCCCAGCACTTTGGAAGGCCAAGGTGGGCAGATCACGTGAGGCAAGGATTTCGAGACCAGCCCGGCCAACATGGTGAAACCCTGTCTCTACTAAAAATACAAAAATTAGCCAGGTGTAGTGGTGCACACCTGCAGTCTCAGCTACTCGGGACGCTGAGGCATGAGACTCGCTTGAACCTGGGAGGCAGAAGTTTCAGTGAGCTAAGATTGCACCACTACACTCCAGCCTGGTGACAGAGTAAGACTCTGTCTCAGTAAATAATAAAAAAAAAAATTAACTTAAGAGAAGACAGTGAAGAAAAATATATTAGCATATAGGTAGGTATGACCTCAGGTTGTCTGAAAAAAAAAAATAACCTTTTTGAGTTTAGTGTCATGAAAGTTTAGAGACAAAAGAACAAAGGTTGTCCAACTTTCTCCAAAAGGTCAGTGTGTTTCCGACTGCCTATGCACCTTTACTGTTACCCAATTTGCTTAAAGTCTAAGTAACAGCGAAACTCACTTTTACATGATAAAAACCTGTCCTCTCAGGCAGGAGACTTCATTTGCAGAGGCTGACTTTGATGGGCTTGTGCAGAAATATCTATACATATATACATACAAAAAACAGTTTTTTTTTTAATAGCAATCTTCAACCTCATTATCACTGCAGACCAAAAATGAGAATAAAAGATCTCATTGTCTACTTTGAAATTCCACACTAAAGAGTAATGGACTTTTTTCTTTTTCTCAAATCTAAAAGTAGGTAGTTTATAATACCAAATAGAACACCACAGTTTTATGGAAACAAAATTTTAGACTGGAAAATTAAAGTTCATGTTGTCCCCTCTTAAAGATGAGGTGGCCCTGGGTTTTTGGCCCTGAGGTCACCCATCCTGTGTGTCACATGGGCCACACGTCTTGGGTTTTCTAAACAGTCCCAATTTCAAGTACGTGAGGCTCCTAAATGGCTTGGTCTCAGAAATGCTAGTTCCCAAATTCTAGATTCCTTGTTTTTAGAGGTAGCTCTCAAATCTGGATTTTCAGTTTGCTAAATGTGACTGTCAGAGTAAGTATCCTTATTCCAGATGACAAAATAGAAGGCTAACCATTAGCAAAAATGAAAAGCACTCTCTGCCCAATTTCCTCTACATGTTCAAAATCCAGCTCAACCCCTTCCCATGGTCCTTTCCCAAACCACAATGATTGCCCCTCTTTGAAATCCAACATCATTCACTGTTGGAGGCCACAGAGCAAAACAGAAGTGTGAAGTCAAACAGAAGTGAAGACATAGCCCATGCTACTTCCTAAATGCATGGTTTCCGCAAGTTGCTTAACCTCTCTGAGCCTTAGTTTCCTTATCTGAAAAATGAAGATATCGTAATGACCCATCTCATTTGGTCAGTGATGCTTAAGTAACCTGCAAAGTGCCAAGCACAGTGACCGGTACACACAGCAGATGCTCAATAAACAGGAATTATCGTCGTCTCTCCCTTCAGCACTGAATCCCACATCACTCTGTCTCTGTGAACCTATCCATGTGGGTGCTTTGGAGTGGCCTCTGTCGAGTCTTAGGCTTGTCTCACACCCCTTTACCCACACTATTCCTTGGGTCTATTCAATTAGCATGAACTCAAAAAGTAAAAAAAAAAAAAAACAACAAATGTCCAAATATTACAAAATCCACTTCCTTTCTCCCAAAAAATGTAGGGCAGCATCTTGGATGCTTTGTGTTAAGTATGCCTTAATAGCTCATAGTCTTTTCCAGAGAAGGAAATGAAAGTTCAGTACTTACAGGTTCTAAATTATTGTCTGGGAGCCTAACATGATTTTAGATACTCTAAAATGTGTATCTAAAGATAAACCCAGGCCTGACGCAGTGGCTCAGGCCTGTAATCCCAGCACTTTGTGAGGCTGAGGTGGGAGTGTCACCTGAGGTCAGGAGTTCAAGACTAGCCTGGCCAACATGGCGAAACCTCGTCTCTACTAAAAGGACAAAAATAAGCCAGGCATGGTGGTTTGCACCTGTAGTCCTAGCTACATGGGAGGCTGAGGCAGGAGAATCGCTTGAACCTCAGAGGCAGAGGTTGCGGTGAGCAGAGATCACGCCATTGCACTCCAGCCTGGGAGGCAGAGCAAGACTCTGTCTCAAAACAAACAAACAAACAAAACCATAAAAAGAAACCCAGAAAACTACCTGCTTCAAACTGTACTGGGTGGTACTTTCATCCTGTCTTTGGGATTGATCTTCACCTTTCTGGACTTTGGTCTCCTGACCTGCACAAAGAAGCAGCTGGACTCATATAGGAGGTCCCCAATTCCTAAGTGATAAAGCACTTTGCTGTTCCTTAGCAGATGCGTGATGGGGGCGGGGGGCAACTATAAGGCAAAATACTACTATGTACTGTATTTCCCCGAGTCTGAGAACATTTTTTCCCTTACACTGATATTTTTCAAAATTGATACCCACTGACACAAAGTATGCTCATTACTGTGGTGGTGGTGGTTTTTTTTTTTTTTTTTTTTTTTTTTACTTCCTTTAGAGATGATTAGAGATGATTATCAAATGGATGGTGCTTTTACAAAGTTATCTCAGAATTTAGGAAACTGTTAATAATAAGCAAATACTTTGCCAAGCATTTTACATACCTTTTCTTATTTAATTCTCACAACCACCCTGTCAGTAGCTATTTTTATTCTCACTTACCAGGTAAAGAAACTCAGGCTTTCACTGCTCTGAATATGGTCATTTACTCCAGTTTACTGGGATTAAGAGGTGAGGCGAGGGCTCAGCCCAGGGCTGACTCCCCGGGGAACAAAGAGAACAGAGCATAGTCTCTCTTTCTGGCCAAGAACAACACTGGATCCGGTTATTAACAGCTTCTAATTATACCTTGCCCTGCCTCCTAACCTTTCAAGGAGCTCGGAAATCTCCCAAATCTTCCTGCGGATATGAATGTTACAAACTCTCTTTTTGAAGGCTTCAGTGCTAAGACACATCAGAGCAACCTCTTCAACAGAGTCGCCTCAGGGACTTATTTGTGATCTAAGCTGTGACTGTGTCTTTAAACAGCTTCATAAACCTGAGCGGCAATCTTTATTCTCCATTTCACATCATCTAAATGATATTGTGGTACAGTTATTGAATTTGAAATTAGCACTAAAGCCAAGAACGAAGTAATGCTCATTGTAATGACATGAAAAGAGGTATGTGAGATGATGTGGTATTCAGAGATGAGCTGCACCTCAGCACGTTCAGAGAAGGCCGGGCGTGGTGGCACGCACCTGTAATCCCAGCTACTCAAGAGGCTGAGGCAGGAGAACCTCTTGAACCGAGATCGCGCCACTGCACTCCAGCCTGGGCGACAGAGTGAGACTCCGTCTGAAAACGAACAAACAAGCAAACAAAAAAAACAGCCTCCAGATAAATATATTATAAACACGCACTGGAAGAACTGTGAGAAGCACACACCCAAAGCTATTCAGTGAGGATCTTCCTTTTTCAGAGAGAGGATGTTTATTCAAACACTGCTGAAATGTTTGCATTTGTTATGTTCACTTCAGTAATTTTCTTTAAAAATTGCCAACTGGGATAAAGTGGTGACAGTTCTCCAAAATAAGCTCCAATTAAATATATTTGCAAAGCATATAATTTCCCAAAAACAAAAATCCATTGACAATCTCACTTCACTGACACATCCTCTGTGTTCACGTTCCCCGTTCTCTTCTGGTACTTACCTTTGCACAATACACTCATATTTTTGCTCAGATGTAATAGCAGCAGGGATTTCAGTTTCTATTCTTTTTCGATTACTGGCTATCAAAGTATCTTCATTTGTTTTTGTCACAATTAGTTCGTCTTCTGGTTGGATATTAAGGGTATTTCCAAATTACACTGTTATAAACATGAACTATGAATAGCTTTGTATATTCATAGCTTTGTTTTCTCTTTGCTTTTAAAGGATTTCCTTGGAATTCCTAGGAGTAAGGATTTTAGGTCACTACTTGTAAGTTTCTATGCCTCTTGTCTGCCTTCCAAATAAACCATACTTATACTGTCCCTGGTAACATCTGGATACCATTTGCTCTAAATTTACTATACATTTTAATTACATATAATGTTAAATGACTGCATATATACTGTATAATTATTTTTGCCGATATTGCAACTATAAAATGGTACATCATCAAGGTTTCATTTTGTGATTTGATTACCAGTGGCTGAATCTTTTCTTTTCTTTCCTTTCTTTTTCTGAGACAGGGTATCACTCTGTTACCCAGGCTAGAGTGCAGTGGCATAACCAAAGCTTACTATTATTATAGTCTTGATTTCCCAGGTTCAAAGCGATCCTTCTACCTCAGCCTCCTGAATAGCTGGGAGTACAGGCACAGGCCACCATGCCTGGCTAATTTTTGTACTTTTTGTAGAGGCAAGGTCTTGCACTGTTGCCCAGGCTGGTCTTGAACTCCTGGGCTCGAGTGATCCACCTTGGCCTCCCAAAGTGCTGGGATGATAGGTGTGAGCCACTGTGCCCAGTCCTGAATATTTTCTTTTGGGTTTGTTTACATCTGAGATGCAGACAAGTACAGTGGCAATGATTTCAGCTCTCCAGCCTGCCCACCCCAGCAGGAGACCTGGGAGTTACCATTTCCCAACCCAAACTTCAGCAAATACTTAGCCTCTCCTAGCTTCAGTGTTTTCATTGTTTTTTAAAAAAAATTAACTTTAAACAATTTCATTGGGGAAATGATCATATATACCTTAGAGTTTTTATAAAAAGTAAGTGAGCTAACTTGTAACATGTTTATACTGTATTTGACAAATAATGAGCCCTTAATATTGGCAATGTATTATTATTCATTATTTTCCCTTTTCTGACTTTTGTTCAAATCTGAGCTCATGTCTAAGGGTAACTTTTTCAGACTTCAGAAATGAAAATCCGTATTTCAGGTTTACTAACAAATACTTCAATACACTCAACTCAATTCCATACTGAGAATATATTACACAAAACAGATTCCTAGGCTCTGGGGAGAAAAATACTCCCCATAAATAACACGTACTCCCTGCTCTCCAGGAATTCACATAGTGGTTATTTGCTGAGATTTCTGGGGGAAATTATAGGCTTGGTCAATATAGTTACAAACTATTTTTAGAACAATGCATCCATTGTAGAGCTGAAAGAAACTTTAGGAAGCATCTAGTGTTGCTGGAAACAGCAGCTCTGGGAGCAATTACTAGGTCTTCAGGATAGGGGTGGAGTCTGTGGTCCCATAAATTACAAGAAACAAAGGCATAAAGACAGACAAGTGTGGCAGGGCACGGTGGCTCACACCTGTAATCCCAGCACTTTAGGAGGCCAAGGTGGGCAAATCATCTGAGGTCAGGAGTTCTAGACCACCCTGGCCAACATGGTGAAACCCCGTCTCTACTAAAAACACAAAAATTAGCCAGCCACGGTGGTGGGCGCCTGTAATCCCAGCTACTCTGAAGGATGAGGCAGGGGAATTGCTTGAATCCGGGAGGCGGAAGTTGCAGTGAGCTGAGATCATGCCATTGCACTCCAGCCTGGGCGACAGAGCGAGACTCCATCTCAAAGAGAGAAAAAGAAAAGACAAGACAAGATTCTCTGCTGCTGGTTTGGCTCCTTATTTCTTAGCCCTTAAGACAGTCATGTCTGCTGTAAATATTTAAAGACAGACATGGTATTCAGCATTTCTCAAACTTACATGACAAAGAAAACTTAAGAGCATATTGTAAGTCCATAACAAAAAAGTCCATCTAGCCCCAAGTTGCATCCTCCTCTGTAACTCAGGAAAAAGCTGAGGCCCTGGGGCATAAGTGGCTTTTCTAAGGGTCAAGATCTAGTGGAAAGCTGCCTTTAACCAGAGCCTGCAGCTTCACCCTTGTGGGTATGTTTCCTTCACGCTCTGCTGCAGTCCCTTCACTCAATTCTACTTTTTTGGGAGGGAGGGGCACCCACAGAACCCCAAAAGAGACATCTGACATTTCTCTGTGGTGTCAGTCACACATTCTCTTTTCTCATTTCCTTTTTTTCTTTGAGACAAAGTCTCGCTCTGTTGCCCAGGCTGGAATACAGAGGCGCGATCTTGACTCACTGCATCCTCCGCCTCCCAGGTTCGGGTTCAAGTGATTCTCCCACCTCAGCCTCCTGAGTAGCTGGAATTACAGGCAAATGCCACCACACCCAGCTATTTTTGTTTTATTTTTAGCAGGGACAAGGTTTCATCATGTTGGCCAGGCTGGTCTTGAACTCCTGACCTCAAGTGAGCTGCCAGCCTCAGTCTGCCAAAGTGCTGGCATTACAGGCGTGAGCCACCATGCCCAGCCCCTGGTCCATTTTTAGAAAATATTTACGGGAGGCTGATGTGGGAGTCAGCTGAGCTGACTCGGGGGAGGCTGCAGTGAGCCGTGATCGTGCCACTGCACTCCAGCCTGGGCAACAAAGTGAGACCGGTCTCAAAAAAAAAAAAAGGGAAAAAAAAAAATTTACATCTTATTTTGACCCAAAATAATATTACCGAGCATGACCAATCTACCTCATAGTGCTAACTTCTGATATGCTGCAAAATCATATCTACCATCAAAAACTGGTCTCTTTCCTAATAGGAGAATACAGCACAGAGGACATGCCTCAAAATGGTCAGAAATGTCTTTGGAAAACACTTATGTTAAAGGTACTAATTTCCACTTATACATTTTTTTTTTTTACATCCTGTATTTTTATAGCCATGCCTCTTATTTTCAGGGAACTCATAAGTTTTCTGACACAAGTAATCAACAACAAAATTGGTGGGTTGTCTATTACTGACTTGAAAAACACTTCTGCGTAGCAGTGAGACATACATGCATGGGTTTTTATCTATACCCTGGGGTTTGTGGAAGTTAAGCGCCCTAGGCAGGGGCACATTCCTGGGATGGCCATACTCCAGCAGCAGATATAGCGTGTGCTTCAGGCTTTTTAATTGCAAACCAGAGGTTTTGTTAATTAGCATAAGTAGTGTGAGAACCAGATCCTCCTAGGTGAATACAAGGACTGGGTTAGTTAGCATAACAGATGTGAGAAATGTGTAGACAACGGATGAGATCAGGAGGCTCCACCTATATGAAAGGATTAGGGATATTTCAGAGGCAAGTTCTACATTTACATGAAGAGGACAAACAAGCCTGGCCAGCCCCAAAGTCTGGGATAGTGTCCTAAGCGCATTCCTGGGTCCAGCTGCTGATTTCAGGAAATTCTTGATTACTTGACCCCTGCTGAATCCTGCACCAACCAGAAGACTACTGCAAATTCTACATTAAGTGGCTTCTTTAAAAAAAAATTAATTTTTAATTGACAAATAATAATTGTGTATATTTATGGGGGATAATGTGATATTTTGATATATGTATACATTATGGAATGATAAAATATACACATTTCAAGAGAAACAAGACATGTATACAACATATTTATCACTCTTCAGTTTGAGCACTTTTTTTTTTGAGACAGGGTCTCGCTCTGTCACCCAGGCTTGAATGTAGTGGCCCAATCACGGTTCACCACAGCCTCGACTCCTGGGCTCAAGCAGTCCTCCCACCTCAGCCTCCTGAGTAGCTGGGACTACAGACACACACCACCACACCCAGCTAATTTCTGTATTTTTATGTAGAGATGGAGTTTTACCATGTTGCCCAGGCTGGTCTCGAACTCCTGGGCTCAAGCGATCTGCCTGCCTTGGCCTCCCAGAGTGCTGAAATTACGGGCATGAGCTACCACACCCAGCCTGAGCAATTACTTTTAATCCAGCAGTAATTTTCTTTTCCACTGGATAAACTGGAGTGGTATATCATGAGAAAGAGGCTGTTTTAAAGTTCACTAGCCAGCGAGTTCTCAGACTACTATATAAATATATGTATATATTTCATTTACATTATATACATGGCATATCTATATAGTTACATTTACACTTGACTTAGAGTCAAAGTCATATACACATACCCAGGACTTTGATTCAAAGTTTTTCATGACAAGCATGTAAAATTTCTTAGTATAGACCCTAAGAGTATCCTTAATATGTTTATTTAAAAATTATATGTGTATACTACTGTTCCTGGGGGGTCCTTCCTCCCAGAGCTCCCAAGATGGTGGGGGGTGCTTCCAAAATGGCGGCAAGTCTTGTGTTCTCTGACCTGGGGTTCTTGGCCTCACGGATTCCAAGGAATGGAATCTTGGGCCATGTGGTGAGTGTTATAGCTCTATTAGAAGCTGTGGGTCATGGAAGAGAACTGTGGAACCCAGTGACTAGTGTTCAGCTCGATTAGGACGAACCCAGGCACTTAGCCGTGCAGGAACAATGGCAAGCTTTAGGCCAATTAGGAGTGGCAATGGGTGCCTCCCTGGATCAGGAGCACAGCGGACACCCTGTCGGATCTGGAAGGATGGAAGTCAGCGGCGCATCTACGATGGCAGCAAACAGCAGTGGTGGATGGCGAGTGAAAGTTCAGCTCAAGCCGTAACACGGACCAGAAGAGAGTGCAATTGCAAGATAATAGAGTGAAAACAGAGCTCCCACACAAAGGGAGGGGGCCCAAAGAGGGTAGCCGGCTCAAATGCCTGGGTTTATATCCCAATCATTGTCCCTCCTGCTATGCTCTCAGGAGATAGATGACTGGCTACTTCTTTACCTCCTGTTTTTGCCTAATTAGCATTTTAGCAAGTTTTCTTTCCTACCTGATTGGTCGGGTGTGAGCTAAGTCACAAGCCCCGTGTTTAAAGATGGATGCGGTCACCTTCCCAGCTAGGCTTAGGGATTCTTAGTGGGCCTAGGAAATCCAGCTAGACCTGTCTCTCACTACTGTACTAATAAATTACATGTATCATAATACAAAAACTTGGAAGATGCAATAAAACCTATTACTTCAATTACAGTAGTGCATTCCTGGTTCTGCTACCTAAATCTTGACACTTAGTTTCCTCCGTCCACCAATCACATAGGTTTTTGGTGAAATTCACCCAGTGGGTTTCAATCAATTGTAAAGACTAATAAAAATAGTCTGCAGGTACCCTATAAAATTAACAAATGGATTAAAAACTCATTGATACTTTTCACTTAAAGTAGTTACACAATTCTATTTCCCAGTTTTTAATTTTTTTTTCCTTTGAGAGCTTTGGTAACTCACAAATGTACAATATTTTTTGGCAATATGTTCACATTACAATGAAAACATCTCCACATAGCCACTTCCCAAATGCCTCTCGGTAGCAGAAATTTATTTTGAAAAGTAATTCACTGTAAGACCCTCACGTTTACCTTGGATTTTTCCCTTCTCCCCAAAATATCTGACTACTGATAGGTATAGCAAAGTTGGAAAGAGGCAACACATTTGAAACCCCATCTTTCTGCTAAAGAGAGATGCAGACACCTGTAAGCTCAACCACTCTTACACATCTGGCAACAAGAGAACTAGGAATGCTCTGATGGGTGCAAAGGATGGCCCTGCTCCCTCCCCAGGGCATGGCAAAGGATGACAAAGCTTCTACAGACTAAAGCAATGATTCTTTCTCATGCCATGACATATATACCAAAAGGCAACCACTGAACTTCAGTTTCAGCTGTCTTGGCTGAAGGGAGAGGGCTGAGAGAAATGCAGTATCTCAGTATACCTATCACCGGCTCAGGGACAAGTCTAGGTTGAGAGATGCTCTAATTTAAAGGCTTTGTGTTTCTAAAGTTAAACAACTCGATGACACCCTATAGCTCCTAACTTGCAACATCTCGCAGTATGCTTGATAGCCAGGTGAGCAGGGCTCCAGCTAGGCAAGGAATCCCTGTCTCCTATCCACCTTAGATTAAGGAATCACATTCACCATACAGGACACAGGACTGAAGGAGGATCCGCACGCGGTGGCTCACACCTATAATCCCAGCACTTCGGGAGGCCCAGGCAGGTGGATCACCTGAGGTGAGGAGTTCGAGACCAGCCTGGTCAACATGGTGAAACCCTGTCTCTACTAAAAACACAAAAATTAGCCAGGCACAGTGGCACGCGCCTGTAATCCCAGCTACTCAGGAGGCTGAGACAGGACAATCGCTTGAACCTGAGAAGCGGAGGTTGCAATGAGCTGAGATTGTGCCACTGCACTCCAGCCTGGGCAACAGAGCAAGACTGTCTCAAAAAAAAAAAAAACAAACAAAAAAAACAACTGAAGGAGGGCCCACTGGCACTCCTGACCTTAAATGCTTATAAAATTGTAAATAGAAGTTCTTACACTTCCTTTCAACACCCCCAAAGGACTGTCATTCGCTTCCTGCTCTGGATACCAATATGATCTCAACCTTGTTTTCTGTCCTGCACAATTGGTCTTAGCCTTATTTTCTGTCCCACACAACTGACAAATGCTGTAAACTCCAGGCAGCAGGGACTGGAGCTCAACACAGCAGAGTGGCTTTAACTGGACTCAGGGCCACTCAACAGGCAAGTAGCTCTCAATCTGGTTTGTACACTGGAACCGCAAGGGAGCTTTCAAAAAGGACCAATAACTGAGTCCCCCTACCAGATATTTGATGGAATTGGTATAGAGTTTGACCTGGGTGTCAGATTGTTTTAAAAGCTCCACAGGTGTTCCTAGTGTATAGCCAACACTGAGAACCATGACGTGGGACATGAACCTGCATGGTGTGGAAGGGGGTTGAAAAGGTCCCTCCCCTCCAGGACCGTCACCCCTAGTGGCTTTGATGCCCATCAGAAGATCAGCTGAGGCGGTGGCTCACGCCTGTAATCCCAGCACTTTGGGAGGCCAAGGCGGGCGGATAATGAGGTCAGGAGATCGAGACCATCCTGGCTAACACGGTGAAACCCTGTCTCTACTAAAAATACAAAAAATTAGCCGGGCGTGGTGGCGGGCGCCTATAGTCCCAGCTACTCAGGAGGCTGAGGCAGGAGAATGACGTGAACCTGGGAGGCAGAGCTTGCAGTGAGCAGAGATCACACCAGTGCACTCCGGCCTGGGTGACAGAGCAAGACTCCATCTCAAAAAAAAAAAAAAAAAAAAAAAAGATCAACTGAGCATTTACTGCCTTTAGTTATCAAGCGTGTAAGGTCAAAGGTAGGAAGCAATTTGCAGAAAAAGCGGTGCAAGGCTATTTCAGGTGAACAGACAGGGCCAAGCTTCAAGGCAATCGTCATTCATAATACTTTCCAGGGAGCCAAACACAAAGCTTGGCACTAGAGAATGCTTACTAAATGCTGGTTGAAGAAATATCTGACTGCACACACAGACACACCCCAAACTCAGCCAATAGTTTTGCCACTTCCTTCAGAAAAAAGTCCTCACGATCCTGGTCCCAAAATCTAAAGCATCTTTATCCATCCTCTCCCTCCCTCCTTCCATCAGAGAACAATTTCTGCACTGTGTTCTCACCTTCTCTGAAAACTGGTCCTATCATTTATTTCACCCTCCTGCATCTTTAGGCTCTTCCTCTCTACCAGAAAATTCCCAGTAGTGGCCAGACACAGTGGATCATGCCTATAATCCCACACTTCGGGAAGCCAAGGTGGGCAGATTGCTTTAGCTCAGGAATTTGAGACCAGCCTGGACAACACAGACGGTGAGACCCATCTCTAGAAAAAAAATACAAAAATTAGCCAGCCATAGTGCTGTGCACCCTTGGTGCTACTTGAAGGCTGAGATGGGAGGATAGCATGAGCCCCAGGGGGTGGAGGTTGCAGTGAGCTAAGATTGTGCCACTGCACTCCAGCCTGGGCAACAGAAAGAGATCCTGCCAAAAACAAAACAAACAAACAAAATCCCAGTAGCATTAGAGCATGTTTAAATTTCTCCCATCTCAATCTGAAACAAAACAAAACAAAAACATCACAGACCCTTCATTTCCTCCCTGCCCCGCATGAATATCACACTTCTCAGTACCCTTAACAACAGGCCTCTCTTCTTCTACCAAATACAGTGATCAAACTCTATGGGCTCTATGGGTCCAGCCCTTTTCTCTTCTCATTCTACACCCTCTTTGGATGAGTGCTTTTTATGCAGTAATTACTTATATGCAACAGCTCCCAAACACGTATCTCCACCCCAGATCTCTTTCAGGAGTAGCAACTGTCTACTCCTTGTCTTTACTTGGATGTCTCACAAACAAAGCACACATCCAAAAAGGCATTATCTTCCCTCCCACACCTCGTGCCAACCCGCTCCTCCTCCCGTGTTCTCAATCATCATAATGGTTCCACCATCCCATCCTACTCAGTTGTTTATGCCAGAAACTTCTGAATCAACCTTGTTACCTCCCTCTCCATCAACCATCTCCAAATAATCACCGCCTTCTTGCTGATTTTCACTACAAACCCAATCTCACTCCATCTCAATCCCTCCCTGTCATTAAGCTTTATCCAGTGCTGCTACACCATCCCTGGGTGACTGCAAAAGCACTGTTTGTTCACATCCACCCTCCTCTTCCCCAGGGTGGCCACATGATCACACAGGCTGTGCCTGCACAAGTCTGGCTCAGGGGGCTAAAGCCTTTTGACCTGGCCCAGCTGGGACACAGTGCTGCATTTTTTCTAACTGGTCCACACAGAATAGAAGCCTTTCTTGCGTTTGCACAAAGACACCATACGTGCCAGCAGGACCTACCTCTCTAAACTATTCTCTACATAGCAAACAGCAATCATTTTACAAACTCAAATTAGGCCCGGCACGGTGGCTCACACCTGTAATCCCAGGACTTTGGGAGGCTGAGGCGATAGGATCTCTTGAGGTCAGGAGTTCAAGACCAGCCTGGCCAATATGCTGAAACCCCGTCTCTACTAAAAATACAAAAATTATCTGGGTGTGGTGACGCGCATCTTTAATTCCAGCTACTTGGGGCAGAGGTTGCCGTGAGCCGAGATTGCGCCACTGCACTCCAGTCTGGGTGACAGTGCAAGACTCCGTCTTAAAAAAAAACCAAAAAAAAACACCTCAAATCAGAGTCAGGCACAGCAGTGCTTGCCTGTAGTTGCAGCTACGAGGGAGGCTTAGGCAGGAGGATCACTTGAGCCCAGGAGTTTGACAGCAGTGTGCTATGATAGCCACCGCACTCCAGTCCAAGCAACATAGCAAGACTGTCTCAAAAACAACAACAAAAAATCTCATTGGAAATTGGAGAAAATGAACTGGAGGAATGTGGGCAACCCTACTGCCTGCTCTAACATGGAAATTTGAGAGGATATTTCATCATATCAGGGATCTGCCTAAGAACATTTCTAGGAAGAATGTAGAAGTGCTACCTGGCCTAGTACCTGCCTTTGAGAAAATGTGAGAGAGATGAACTAAAGAAGTATATTCAATATTTTTAGTAGAATCTAGAGAAAACATAAAGGAATCGGGGCTTGCCGGGTCTAAAATAAAACTACTTCTAGTCAGATATGGTAGCCCATGCCTGTAGTCTCAACTACTTGAGAGGCTGAAGTGGGAGGATCACTTGAGCCTAGGAGTTCAACTGAAGCGTGCTATGATCACAGCTGTGAATAGCCACTGCACTCCAACCTGGACAACAAAGTGAGACACTGTCTTCAACAGAAAAGAACAACCTCAAATCAAAAACCCTTTAGTGGCCAGTAGTCAGTAGTGTGCCTGTAGTCTCAGCTACTCAGGAGGCTGAGGTGGGAGGATCACCTAAGCCTGGGAGGCAGAGGCTGCAGTGAGCCAAGATCGTGCCACGGCATTCCAACCTGGGCAACAGAGTGAGACCCTGTCTGAAACAAACAAACAAAAAGTGGGTTTCCACTATGCTGACATTAAAGTCCAAAATCCTAAGAATGACCCAAGAGGCCTCATCCCCAGACATATTTTCCTCTTGATCTCAACTCTTTCAGCCTGTAAGTTTATCCCCTAATGTACTTCACTAACTCCTACTAATCTTTCAGCTTTTTAAAAAAAAATTTTATTTTTCACAAAAAAAAAAAAAAAAAAAGAGATGGGAGTCTCGCTATGTTGACCTGGCTGGTCTCGAACTCCTGGCCTCACGCGATTCTCCCATCTCAGCTTCCCAAAGTGCTGGGATCACAGGTATGAGCCACCATGCCTGCTCCCAGGCCTTATTTTAAATATCATTTTTTAAGCAGGCCTTCCCTGAACAGTCTCTCTCCCTTAAACCAGGTTAGGTCTCAGGGTCACATGCTCCCCTAACGCCCTGTGCTTTCCTAAGTACCCCTTAGGATTGTGATAGCCTGAGCCGGTGTGACTATGTGTTTGTCTCATAAGCTCATAAGCTCATAAAGGCAGGGACCCTCCATCTCGTTCACAGCTGTGGCCCAGGAGCGAGCAATGCCGGGCATCTAACAGATGCTCAGTAAATAGTTGTTCAATGAATGCCTGAATAAATAGGTTGCTCCAGTACCCATGACTCTAATGAACAAAAATTTGGCTACCTCTTTAGCAAAGGAAAAATCAATCACAGGAGGATTTCTTAGTAACATTATTGCATTGATGACCAAATACACGCAGACTTCTCATTGGAAACAGAAGAACAATCAAGGAAGCAGAAACTCCAGGTGCCTAGTGGCAGCAGTAACATTTCACGGTTTAGATTTGCATTTGTGATCACAACCCTACTGTAAGCTATAAATAAAGAGTTTCACCAGGGCTAGCTCACCGGGGGGGCGGGGGGGGGGAAACCAATGCAGTCACACTGGACCCTGTGCTTGGTTTAATGCTCTGTGGTCACCATGTTCAAATTCTTAATTTTTTTAACAAGGGGCCCCCAACTTATGTAGCCAGTCCTGAGTTTTACAAATTAGTTTGATTTCTGGAAGGGACCAGTGGATAGCTAATCCCCAGCTAAGGAGGCATCCTCTATAATCAAGGCTGTTTTTAACCTCCCTGAACACATGTAAGTCCTAATAAAGAGGGTTACATTTCTAGGACATGTTTTCTTCTGATATAAATTATACCATACATTATGTAGCGCTCCCTTTGAGAAAGTTGAGATTTTTTACATTACAGAGATACACAGCAGTCTTCGTTTTATTGCTGTTAGCTAAACAGAGGTTAATTTTTCTGAAAACTAAATTCTACGTAAAACTACCGTAGAATTCCTTGTTCATTTCCAACTTTTAAAACTTTATTAAATTTAACAAATGCACTGAACACTTGAAATTTCTTTGGAGATGGAAACTGGCAAGGCATGCTTCTCAGAGTAGGAAAAAGAAAAAAAAAAAAAGAAAAGAAACCGGCAGGACACATTGGCCATTCACAAAGAACACTGATTTAGTTATCTTTATGATAAAGACGTTTCAAAAACGTCAGACGTTTAAATCTACAAATAGCTTCTCTAGTCATGAAGAGTCTGAAGTTAATTGTTAAGCTTATAAATGTTTAGACCATCTCAGAAACGTTTAGACCATCTTAAATACAGGTTCATTTTGTTCCTCAACCAAAAATGACTTTGTTCTCCAGGGAACATTTGCCTATGTCTGGAGACATTTGGGGTCGTTTAACTGCAGGGAGGGTGCACTGGCATTTATTTGATAGGTAGAGGCCAGAGACACTGCTAAACATCTGCGATGCACAGGACAGCCCCCACAACAAAACTTATCTGGCCAAAAATGTCAAAAGTGTCACAACTGAGAAAGGCTGGTTTAAACTAATACATGGCATTTGCCTCAGATAGGAAACGTGACAGCACTAAGCCACAAATCCAGTGACAAAGCCAAGAATACAGACAGTCTCCACAAGAAACACATCTGGTTATATGAACAGTCATTTGGGAACTCCCTTTTTAAGACAGGGAGTTAGACATTTGACATACTGACCTGGAACCATGAATACATTTCTCATTAGAATAAATAAAAATAGTGACAAGAGTCCTTGGTTGGCTCTATTAAAAAAAATATATATATATATATATATATATATATATACAGTATAGCTGAAATACCACACACTTCATAGAAAACAGAATTTGACCATCGACATTTCCAGTAGTAATTTCTGTTTTCTATCACTTTCATTTCATGAAAAATATATAATATCTACATCATAGTTCAGAATTTTCCATTCCTCAGTGAATATAATCACCGTGTACATTAGCAGTTTTTAAGGCAGAACTTTGCAAACAGATGATGCATGAAACAAGTTTGATTTTATTCTTCGTGAGTTTTTTGTTTTAAGATGGAGTTTCACTCTGTCGTCCAGGCTTGAGTGTAGTGGCACAATCCCTGCTCATCCCAACCTCCACCTCCCGGGTTCAAGCGATTATCCTGCCTCAGCCTCCTGAGTAGCTGGGATTACAGGTGCCCACCATCACACCTGGCTGATTTTTGTTTTTGTAGAGATGGGGTTTTGCCATGTTGGTCAGGCTGGTCTCGAACTCCTGACCTCAAGTGATCCACCTGCCTTGACTTCCCAAAATGCTGGGATTACAGGTATGAGCCACCATGCCCAGCCTCTTTGTGTGTGGTCTGTTGTTTTTTTTGTTGTTTTTTTTGTTTGTTTTCCTTTTGAGACAGAGTCTCACTCTGTCACCCAGGCTGGAGTGCAGTGGCGCAATCTTGGTTCACTGCAACCTCCACCTCCCAGGTTCAAACAATTCTCTGTTTCAGCCTCCTGAGTAGCTGGGATTACAGGCGCCCAGCCACCATACCCAGCTAATTTTGGAATTTTTAGTAGAGACACGGTTTCACCATCTTGGCCAGGCTGGTCTTGAACTCCTGACCTCGTGATCCACCCTCCTCAGCCTCCCAAAGTGCTGGGGTTACAGGTGTGAGCCACTGCGCCTGGCCCTCTCTGTGTTTTAAAAAGGAAAAAATACGAGCCAATATTTAAAATCAGGCTTTACATTTTTTATTTTTAAGTAAAAGTTCTCAGCTATTCATGGAAAAAAAAAAAAAAAAAAGGAAGAGCTGCCTACACTGCATGGCTTCATGGGAATTCCTGCATGGATACTAGGTGGAAATGGTCACTATCCACCCAGATTTAGCAGGTTCCTCTGCAGTCACCTGGGCCCACTCAAGCACTCTCGTGCATTGCCTGTTTAGTCCACATGGATAAAGTGGATTTTGTGATCCCAGTTTTAGGGAAAAACGTTTTTCTTACGGTTAAGCAATTCGATCACAAATGGAAAAGGAGTAACTCCTTAAAAAGTGAGTGGAAGCATTGCTATCATTAATCAAGAATGAACTATAATTAATGAAGGACAGAATCTAGTACAAACTTGGGGCCAAGGCTAAGGAGGTCCTTTACAGGGCCAAGCTGAAGGACGGACAGAGGAGGTGGCAGTGACCGTCAAACCCTCGTCATGAAATGGAAAAAATATCAACCTCTCGGCCAATAAAACACTTTTTTAAAGTAAATTCACAGTTTGGTATATTGTATTCAAAACTAAAGGAGTTTGTCATTTCTAAGAAATCAGTTTCCCGATAGTACCATTTTAAAGGCCTGAAAAAAATTCCTTTAAGAAAAAGCAGGTATCTACACAGTCTGAGTTTTCCTCCCTGCCAGAACTGAAATCTGTTACCAAAGCCTCCAGCAGGGGGGCCTGCCTGGAATTGCCTAAGCTCCTAGCAGGTAATTTACACTGATCTTTAAAAACTATTAACCCCTCCTCCTCCCCTCTATAAAACAAACCGGCCTTTCAGAACAGCTCTGGAAGGGGGGCAGAATGCCAGACGAAGAGACAACTTCCAGACCACGTCTCTCACCTCCCACCCATCAAATTCAGCCCACAAAAAGCTGTGGCCGCATTCTCATCTCAAGGCACCATGGCTTTCTTTGAACACCATATATCCTCCCAATTGGCCTCTTGCCCCATTATGTGTAAAAAAACGACTCTCTTTTCTGCAGAAAGAAATAACAAGGCAAAGGGTGTACAGGGCAACGTTTATATGCATCTACAGCATGCCAGGTGCCTACAGAACCTACCTCGGCCTAGGCGGCCAGTGCCCCAGCCGGGATCTGCAAGCGCCCTCATCCACGCTGGGAGACGGGAAGAGGAGAGGGAGGCGTGACAGGCGAGGGTGCCTGTGCTGCGCAGAAAGCGCTGCCAGGAGAAAAGAAGCAGTGAGCAAGGGCTTCTTGCATTTCAAAAACCTAATAACCAAAACTTGTAGGAATCTGCCTGAGATACTTTAAAAGAAGAGGAAAGAGAAACCTAGGAGGGGGTAAAATGCGTTTAAGACCAATCACTTGTTTTCGTAATAGACACTGCGCGCGAGTTTCCTAGACTGCCGCGAGAAGAAAGAAAGCGAGGGAGCAGGAAAGGAGAGAGGCTTCGGAGCCCCTAAACTAACGTCTCTTTTTCTATTAGTAACAGTTTGCTCTAGGGCGTGTCATTTATTATCCTAGCGTTGGCCTCTTTATCAGTAAAGTAGGGGTGAAAGTGCCTCTAAGCCGGGCTGGGGTTAGGATTCAATGAAGTTAAATGAAGTTAAGCCCCTGGCACCCAAGGGATGGCAGCGAGTCTTTTCGTCCCCTGCCTATCCACGCCCGCAGCCAATCCCTCCGACGTCTAAGCCACACTGACCAGGGTCAAGAGGCTAGAAAGTGACTTTCGGGGGACACGGGGCATCGGCGTCCCAGCCCCACTGAGCGGACGGAAAATGAGGGTGGAAGGAGGACGCGCCGCTCCATCCCGGTACCGGGCGCACCCGGGTTCTGCTTCTTCCTGAGCGGCACAGCCCAGCCCGCCCGGGGCCAAGGGGTACTGGCTGAGAGCCGGCTCCCTCCCACCCATCCTTCTCTGCCCTCCCCCACCGCTGGACGGCCGAGCAGGGGAACACGATGGGGAGTCGGTTACCTGGAGTGGGCGCCTGGCCCCGGAGTCGCAGGAGGATGCGCTGCCGCTCCTGGTCCAGCAAGATCCTGCCCCGCGCCGCGCTTTAGACGCTCCGGAGCTGCGCCTGCAGCCCTCGCACCGGCGGGGCCCGCCCCGGGGCCGCCCCCAAAGGCCCCGCCTTTCTAGGCCCCGCCCATCACGTCCCCGCCTCGCCCACCTGCGCGGGCGCGGGGCTGGAGACTTGCTGTGGACTCGCGGTGCCCGCCTCGAGGCGAGGGCGCCCTCTGGGCACTGACGTGGTCTTGGAGGAGCGCTGCGGTCCCAGTGCTTCCTCGCTCCTCTTCCTCACTGTGCTCTGATTCGTAGAGCTATGTGTGTGAGCGGCGTCTTTTTAAATATTTTATGCCTCCCTTCCTCGAAAGCAGGAAACTCGAGAAATGCTGCCTTTTCTGATTTTAAATATGAAAATATGTTCTAGGAAAACAATATAATTAAATCCCAAGCTTCTTGATATGTAAAGTTTAGAGATAACCATGTAGGTGTTTCTTTTCTTTCCCCTAATGAACCTGGCTTCCTAAATTTAGCGTTTAAGAACTCATTACATTCATGTGTATTTCCACATAAAAATTAAGATCAAATTAAACTGGAACAATCCACCGTGCTGTGGAAAGTAGGATAAAACCTTCCCCGCCCTTATAGCACAGAGCTTTGAGTCAGTTATGAAAGTTGCCACAGTTCTCTTTGCAACAAGAGGAATACTGTATCTGTGTCTTCTTTCGTTGGATTTTTAGCTCCTAGAAAGCAGAACGAGGTCTTATTTGTTTCCATGTTGTTATAAAACAAAATTCTGGCCGGGCGCGGTGGCTCACGCCTGTAATCTCAGCACTTTGGGAGGCCGAGGCGGGCGGATCACGAGGTCAGGAGATGGAGACCATCCTGGCTAACACGGTGAAACCCCGTCTCTACTAAAAATACAAAAAATTAGCCGGGCGTGGCGGCGGGCGCCTGTAGTCCCAGCTACTCAGGAGGCTGAGGCAGGAGAATGGCGTGAACCCGGGAGGCGGAGCTTGCAGTGAGCCGAGATTGTGCCACTGCACTCCAGCCAAGGCGACAGAGCAAAACTCCGTCTCAAAAAAAAAAAAAAAGAAAAAATTCTAACTTGGAGGCCATTACACTGTGATATGTTTGACACCTGCCTAATTTGTCAACAAAAATTAACATAAGATGATGATGTAGGGGAAGAAAGACTTCCCCTCTACTCTCTGAGGGTTGGATAACTAAGTCTATGAAATAAATTGACAGCAGGTAGATTAACAAGAGAAAAAGTATGCAGATTTCTTGTAGGGGGTAGCACAGGAAAGAAAAATTAATATTCACTCTGCCTCCCCCAACAAAAACTGAAATTTTAGGAGCTTGTGTACCCTCTTCATTGGGGAGGGACAATTTAGGGGAGAGGAAATGATTTTGGGGAAAACTCCTGAACTCCTTCAATGGCTAGCTTTGTTTAATGTCTCATGAAATTTTTCACGAGCAATTCAAGCATAATTGTTAAGAGCAACTGAATTAGGTAAATGTAAATGGAATAAAAGTTTATAAATAAACTTAAAAAAATGATGTTTTATAAAATTTGTCTACTTAAAAACAATTTTAAAAATCTTTTTTGGTAACTTGAAATCTCGAACATATTAAATTAAGTAATAGATATTCATTAAATGTCTGAGTCGTTTGTAAGTTAAAATACTGACATATTAATTGCTAAACATAAGTTTAAAGTATAGCTGGGGCCAGGTGCAGTGGCTCATGCCTGTAATTCCAGCACTTTAGGAGGCCAAGGTGGGCAGATCACCTGAGGTCAGGAGTTCGAGACCCGCCAGGCCAACATACCAAAACCCCGTCTCTACTAAAAATACAAAAATTAGCCAGCCGTGGTGGCATGTGCCTGTAATCCCAGCGACTCGGAAGGCTGAGGCATGAGAATTGCTTGAACCCGGGAGGTGGAGGTTGCAGTGAGCCAAGATCGTGCCACTACAGTCTGGCCTGGGCAACAAAGCAAGGCTCCATCTCAAAAATAAATAAATTAATTAATTAAAGTATAGCCGGCTGTTTGCAATGGCTCACGCTTGTAATTCCAACATTTTAGGAAGCCAAGGTGTGAGTATCCCTTGAGCCTTGAGCCTGGGAGTTTGAGATCAGCCTGGGCAGCATAGCCAGACCTCACCTCTACAAAATAAAAATAGATAAATTAGCCAGGGGGGGTGGCCAAGCAATAGATTTATGAATTAACTTTTAGAATATATCTTGTTTGTCAGTTGGATACTGCCTGTATACCATAAGTATAATCCATTTTGTGTGTGTGTGTGCATGACAGGGTCTCACTCTGTTACTCAGGCTGGAGCACAGTGGTGCAATCACAGCTCAGTGCAGCCTCAACTTACCTCTGCTCAGGTAATTCTCCCACCTCAGCCTCCCAAGTAGCTGGGACTACAGATGTGTGCCACCACGCCCAGCTAATTTTTTGGTATTTTTTGTAGAGATGGGGTTTCGCCATGTTGCCCAGGCTGGTTTTGAACTCCCAGGCTCAAGCAATCCACCCACCTCAGTCTCCCAAAGTGCTGGGATTACAGGTGTGAGCCACCTTGCCCAGTCCACTTATTTTTAATTCCTGCAATAACATACACCCATAAATCTATACAAGTAGTTTAGAAGGTATTTCTGGAATGCTTAGGGGTGTATCAGTCAGGGCCCAGTCAGAAAATAGAAATCACAGCAATTATTTTTACAGAGAATTTAAGGTCATGAAGACTGGCAAGGCAAAAACATTGCAGTAACAGAGAGAGAGAGTAACTGCAGGAAGCAGCTGCCATGCACAGAGCTGGGTAGAGGGGAAGTGTTGGGGTTGTTGGAACCTAAAAGCCGGGAGAGGACCCCTGGTTGGCTGGGAGTCAGACCTCAAAGGAGGGGGTAGTACCTAGCTGGTGCTCTTATCTCTGAAGGTAAACATTGAGGCTGGATGGGACCGGGTGGATTAAAACAAACAAACAAACAAATCTAAGAAACTGGAACCAGCTGCTGCTGCAGCCAGGGGGAAGAGCCATTGTTTGGTAACACGGACAGGAACAGTAAGCAGCTATAAAGTAGCAAGTCCCTCTCCTCAAGCACCCCTTATAAGCAAAACCTTATAGGAAATGTGATTTGCTGAGTCTCAGCCCTGGCTCACAGGGCAGAGGATAGAAGCTTGAGTTTCCGCTCTAAGTCATACTTCAATAACCGGCACAAGGAGCAAACTCATGATCACAAATATCCAACTCTCCTAATATTATAGATGTGGGAAAGTGTCTGATAAACACAGCTGTCATAGTAATGATGAATACAATAGCAATATATTCTCAAAATGTCATAATAAAACTATAGTTACAAGTCCAATCAAATAATGGGACAGAGGCCGGGCATGGTGGCTCATGCCTGTAATCCCAGCGGTTTGGGAGGCCAAGGCAGGCAGATCTCTTGAGATAAGGAGTTCCAGACCAGCCTGGCCAACATGGGGAAACCCCATCTACTAAAAATATAAAAATTAGCTGAGTGCGGTGGCGCACACCTGTAATCCTAGCTACTGGGGAGGTTGAGGGACGAGAATCAGTTGAATCTGGGAGGTGGAGGTTGCAGTGAGCCAAGATCATGCCACTGCACTCCAGCTTGGGCAACAGAGCAAGGCTCCATCTCAAAAATAAATAAATAAATAAGAATACATTAAAAAAAAAATAAGGGGATGGTGTTGCTTGACCTATACTTTGTGTTACTGGAGAACAGTGAAGATCTTCTCCCCCTTTTATTTTCTGAGAAACCACTAACTACATAGAACCACCTTTCCCCAGATGACTTAGGTAAGCATCGCATCGTGGATAACATCCTTTCACACCTACGACAAGGCCATAGACATGCCCTCCAAATTTCCATTCTCATCTTATAAATGGTTAGCTGAACCATTTGCCCCTACTGATCAATCTGGTCAAATACCTTACTTGATCAAACTTCAGTCAGGCTTTTCTCCTTCCACCAGGTCTTTGCCCTTTAATCTAGTCTTAGCCTAAACCAGCATTGGAATTGGGAATAAGCCCCTTAACATCCTGTATTAGTCTGCTTTCACACTGCTATAAAGACATTTCTGAGACTGGGTAATTTATAAAGAAAAGAGGTTTAAAGGCTGGGTGCGGTGGCTCACACCTGTAATCTCAGCACTTTGGTAGGCTGAGGCGGGCAGATCACGAGGTTAGGAGTTCGAGACCAGCATGACCAACATGGTGAAACGCTGTCTCTACTAAAAATACAAAAATTAGCAGGGCGTGATGGTGCATGCCTGTAATCTCAGCTACTCAGGAGGCTGAGGTAGGAGAGTCGCTTGAACCCAGGAGAAGGAGGTTGCAGTGAGCTGAAATCATGCCACTGCACTCCAGCCTGGTGACAGAGTGAGACTCTGTCTAACAAAGAAAAGAAAAAAAAAAAGAAAAAAGGTTTAATTGACTCACAGTTTTGCATGGCTGGGGGGTCTCAGGAAACTTATAATCATGACAGAAGGGGAAGAGGCACCTCTTACATGGTGGCAGGTAAGAGAGAGCAAGCAAGAGCAGGGAAAACAGCCTTATAAGACCATCAGATCTCCTGAGAACTCACTATCACAAAAAAAACATGAGGGAAACTGCCCCCACGATCCAATCACCTCCACCAAGCCCCTCCCTCGCCACTTGGGGATTATGGGGATTACAGTTCAAGATGAGATTTGGGTGGGGTTTGGGTGGGAGCACAGCCAAACCATATCACATCCCCTCCCAAGAAGCCCTTTCCCAGCTGACCACAAAGAAACTATGTCCTGATCAATTGCCTGATCAGGCCACCTGCTCATCCCACTCCCTGATACTGGTTCTTCTTCCTTTTTTTTTTTTTTTTCTTTTTTGAGACGGAGCTTTGCTCTTGTTGCCCAGGCTGGAGTGCAATGGCACAATCTCGGCTCACTGCAACCTCTGCCTCCCAGGTTCAAGCGATTCTTCTGCCTCAGCCTCCCAAGTAGCTGGGATTACAGGCATGCGCCACCATGCCCAGCTAATTTTGTACTTTTAGTAGAGACGAGTTTTCACCATGTTGGTCAGGCTGGTCTCGATTTCCTTACCTCAGGTGATCTGCCCACCTCAACCTCTCAGAGTACTGGGATTACAGGCATAAGCCACCGCACCCAGCCAATACTGGTTCTTTTTAACATTGTTTACTAGTCCCAGTAAAAGAAAAGCCCTTTTCCGCCTTACCTTTCAAAAACTTGCAGATCTTATGGTTGAAGCATTCTATTAGAATGCTGTCCCTCCCCTATTGCAACATTCTCTTCTTAGGTTGCAATACTCCTTTTAAACAAAGTCTCTCCTTACCTAGGTCTGGATTGGGTTTTTATTTGACAGTCCTCGTTGCTGTGATCCAGCTCAAGACTGGAACTCACCTAGGGACCTCCACAAGCCCCACCCAGGTAAAGGTGCCATGTTCAGGACTTGAGGACTCTTGGGTGCGTTCAAGTCTTGAACTAGCGCTCTGGCCATCTTGTCTGTTGAAGAACAGTAAAAGGTTACTTTGATTGTTTTAGGCAAAGAGATGCTTTGGCCCTCCTGTGAGACTTCTGTGCTTTTTCAGCTCCTCGACCTGGGGATTGTTCGAGGGAATTAATCAAGTGAGACTTTTTCTTGGCTCCTTTAAAGATTTTTTTCTTTGGGCTAACTATCCACTAATGCCAGGGTAACTCTCACTCTATCAGATGCCCTCCTCTTCCCCCACTGAGTATATGCCATTATGGCACTAAGTCAGTTTAATAGCCTCAAAAATGGCAAAATTTACTAAAGGTAACCTAGAACCTCAAAGGCCTCTTTGGGAAACATGAGATCTCCCTAAACCAGCTCATCTAAGACTGCTCCCTTCCCATCATCCCCATCCCTCCGTTTTTACCACTTTAAACCTTCTCTTTTGTTGCCTTGAATTCTTTAATCTGTCTACCTCCTTCACCCCTCTACCCATTCCTACAGACCTTTTCCTACCCACTCCAGCTCCTCAACTCATGGTCACTCAAGATTTAGGCTTCCCTTCTGTTCTGACCACCTTCTCTTCACACCATTGGTGAAGGAGGGATCTTCTGCACTAAATAGTATGAGATGGCTGAACAGATGGTACTCAATACTGGACAGATGAGATTGGCTACAGTTTTTTCAGTTACGTACAGCCTAAGGGATGAGGAGGTTGTTGCATGCCAGGCAGAGCTACAGGGGAATTGCATTTGAAAGTAGACTGAAGCAGCAGGGGCTGTGTGAGGCAGGCTTTGTAGTAATAGCACAAGAGTGAGGTAACCTTTTGTTCCATGGGAGGATGTAATTGGCTTGTTCAAATAGTTCTGTGGGCTGGCAGGGAGGTAAAGCTCCTTAGATTGAGGATTAAGTAGGGTATAGCTGGTCTGGCTGAAGGGGAAACTAGCTGGGTAGGGAGACTTTCCCACTTCAGGGGTGATATGGTTTCGATCGGTGTCCCTACTCAACTCTCATATCAAATTGTAGTCCCTAGTGTTGGAGGCGGGGCCTGATGGAGTGTAATTGAATCATGGAGGTGGTTTCTAATGTTTTAGCACCATCCCCCTGGTGCTGTCTTGTGATAGAGTTCTCACGAGATCTGGTTGTTCAAAAGTATGTGGCACCTCCTCCCTGCCTCTCCTCCCCCTGCTCCAGCCATATAAGACGTACCTGCTTCCCCTTCAACTTGTGCCATGATTGTGAGTTTCCTGAGGCCTCCCCAAGCCATGCTTTCTGTGCAGCGTACAGAACTGTGAACCAATTAAACCTCTTTTCTTTGTAAATTACCCAGTCTCAGGTAGTTCTTTATAGCAATGCAAGAATGGTCTAATATAAGTACCTAGATCATTTCTAAGTAAGATAGAATAGTGGAGCATAATTTAAAGCTTACATAAATTTTTTTAGTACAGGGAGGCTAAATATATTTTGGTCTGCTAATGATGTGTTCATTCTTGCCACATTGAAAAGTTGTACTGGCCAGGCATGGTGGCTCACGCCTGTAATCCCAGCACTTTGGGAGGCCAAGGTGGGTGGATCACTTGAGGTCAGGAGTTTGAGACCAGCCTGACCAACATGGTGAAACCCCATCTCTACTAAAAATACAAAAATTAGCTGGGTGTGGTGGCAGGGGCCTGTAATCCCAGTTACTCAGGAGGCTGAGGCAGGAGAATCACTTGAACCCAGGAGGCAGAGGTTGCAGTGAGCCAAGATCACATCATTGCATTCCAGCCTGGGTGACAGAGTGAGACGCCATCTCAAAACAACAACAACAACAAAAAAAATAAAAATAAAAAAAGAAAGAAAAGAAAATAAAAGTTGTACTATAAGGAGTATATGGCTATTAAAAAGTCACAAGATATATAACCTTAAGCTTGACTAGTCTGCTACAATATGCTGGTGTATGACAGATAGCTAATAGTTTTCTCGGTAGGTATATTAACTTTGCTAGTATGTCATAAGAAAGTACCATGGACTGGTACTTCAAACAACAGAATTTTGTTTTCTCACAATTCTGGAGGCTGAAAGTCCAAAACTGAGTGTCAGCAGGGTTGGGTTTCTTCTGAGGCCTCTCTCCTTGGCTTGTAGATGCCAAGATTAGTATTTCTTGGGCCTTTAATATTAAACCTTTTCATTAATATTTCTAATATCTAATAAATAATAATATTTCTAATATTAATATTTCATAATGGTAGGCATTCCTCATTTTAAGATACCTGACCCTTAAACAATTGATCTTTGCCACCACCTCTCAACAGATGCTTCAGCTGGTTTTGTCAGAACGACACCAACCAGAGTCCCCAGGAGATTGTTTCTTAGTCCCTGACTCACCCCATGCAGGAGGCTTAGGATTGCATCTGAATTGCTCAGTGGTGAATAATATTCATTTATCATCAACAAAAGGAAGGTCAACAGTGCTGATCTTTGCCAGAGACTTGTTTTCCTGAAAAATAGCACTGGCTAAAGAGCTCTCCTCATCCTTTTGTGATAGCCACCCATCCTCTTCTTTCAATAATCCTTTTGAATAGTCTCCCCTTGCCTAAATCCAGATTTGTTTATTTTGACAAATGCTACAAAATTAGTTTTGAATTGTTTTAGAAATTTAATCAAATTACATTGAAAGGAACATGAGGAAGACATAAAAGAGTAAGGTACGACTTCCAAAGCATGAAGATGAAGAAAGCAAATTCAATCATAAATATACCGTCCAGGAAAAAATAAAGTGTGGCTCCTGAGTATGCAAATTCCAGGTAGAGTAAAGCCTGAAATATGTTTCTAAAACCCATACATGTAAGTTCTTCAATGTTTTTTAAAAAGAGACAGGTTGATGTCTTTTAAGAGCAGGCAGCATTTCTCAGAATGGCAACAAAGCTAAAATCACACAAAATAGTTTGATATAGTTAACTTAATACATTAAAGTGTTAAATGTATGTATAACAAAATATATCATAAGCAAAGTTAAAAGTAAAACAAACTAGAAAACATATGCAATAGCATGTAAGCAAAAATTAACTTTTCAAATAAAGGGTTTTTACATAAAAATATGCACCAGGTGAAAAACAGGCAAAGGGCATGGTAAGATACTTCACTAAAGAAGAAATCCACATGAAAAGATCCTCAATTTCAATAGGAATTGAAGAAATGCAAATTAAAACTACAAACCACTTTTTACGTGTCAGATTGGCAAAGCTGAAAAAGATTGATAAACACAATATAGATGAAGGTGTAGGAATACAGATTGCTATGCTGCCCTCTGTCGTAGAGATCTCTACAAACTTTCTAGAAGGCATTTGGACAACATGAATACTTATTAACAACTATTCATCTAGGAATTTATCCTATGTAGGAAATTTTACAAACACACAAAGATTTCAGAATCGAAACACTGGAAACAATGTGAGGGTTGTTAAAAAATACTTTTCAGAAAAAGATAAGGTCGTGACTCATACCAATATAAAAGTGCACATCTGTTAAGGAATTTACGCATATGATAGGAGGGAATCAGGCATATGTTATAACCATTTCAAAGGAAAAGTCAAAAAGCACAGATTTATCTGGAGTAAAGGAATGTCAAGATGAATTGCAAATGGAAACAAAACTGGTATTTTCATAGGGTGGGGATGGTGGGAACCAGTTAAATTATTGCCAGACAGGACAGAATTTACACACTATCAGTTACATATAATTTATAAAAAGTGGCGAATAGGGCTGGGCGTGGTGGCTCACACCTGTAATCCCAGCACTTTGGGAGGCTGAGGTGGGTGGATCACCTGAGGTCAGGAGTTTGAGACCAGCCTGACCAACATGGAGAAACTCTGTCTGTACTAAAAATACAAAAAATTAGCCGGGTGTGGTGGCACATGGCTGTAATCCTAGCTACTCAGGAGGCTGAGGCAGGAGAAACGCTTGAACCCAGGAGGCAGAGGTTGTGGTGAGCCGAAATCGCGCCATTGAACTCCAGTCTGGGCAACAAGAGCAAAACTCTTGTCTCAAAAAAAAAAAAAAAAAAAAAGTGGTGAATATCTCAAAGACAATTGGACAAGGTTAGAGTTTATAACCTGGAAAGTTTGCTATAGACAATGCTAATTTTCATTAAAAAATTTTTAAAACAGCGTTCATTGATAGAGAAATTATTATGTTTTGCGACTGTCAAGAAGCTGTAAAAAATGATGAGGGATATTACACTATATTGTCATAGAATTTGTTAAAAAAAAAAAGCAAGCAAAATCAATACATGTATTATCTCCAATGGTGAAAGATATGAATAAATAATGGATATGCAGTCCTTACCAGGAATGTTTGCATTCTACTTCTTAAATGTTTAAATAAAGAAAAATAGGCCAGGTACAGTGGCTCACCCCTGTAATCTCAACACTTTGGGAGGCCAAGGTGGGCGGATCCCTTGAGGTCAGGAGTTGGAGACCAGCCTGGCCAATGTGGTGAAACCCCATCTCTACTAAAAATACAAAAATTAGCCTGGTGTGGTGTCCTGAGTCTGTAAGCCCAGCTACTCGGGAGGCTGAGGCAGGAGAATCGCTTCAACACGGGAAGTGGAGGTTGCAGTAAGCCAAGATTACGCCACTGCATTCCAGCCTGGGTGACAGAGCAAAACTGTCTCAAAAAAAAAAAAAAAAAAAAAAAAAAGGAAAGAAAGAAAGAAAAGAAAAATGTACATATATACATGCTTTTACAACTATCATTTGTCAGAGAGGAAAAAAGCATCTTTCCTCTAGCATGTTAGGTTCAGTAGCCAGGGCCTGTGAATTAAACTGACAAAAGGCAGATTAACAGCAGAAAAGGTTTCTTTTGGCTGGGTGTGGTGGCTTACGCCTGTAATCCCAGCACTTTGGGAGGCTGAGGCCGGCGGATCACTTGAGGTCAGGAGTTTGAGACCAGCCTGGCCAAAATGGAGATAACTTGTCTCTACAAAAAATACAAAAATTTAGCTGGGCATGGTGGTGTGCGCCTGTAATTCCAGCTACTTGGGAGGCTGAGGCACAAGAATCACTTGAGCCCAGGAGGCAGAGGTTGCAGTGAGCCGAGATCGTACCATTGCGCTCCAGCCTGGGCGACAGAGACTCTATCTCAAAAACAAAACAAAACAAACAAAAAAGGAAAGGTTTATTTTGTTTGCATATGTAAGCTTCACAGAAAAAAAGTGAAAACCCCAAAGAGGTGCTTAGACCCAGGAGCTTATACACCATTTTAACACAGGGCGATAAAGTGTGGGAAGCTACTAGACAAGGAAATGGGGAGAGGCTGGCCTTCTCTGGTGGGGATAAATTGTGGGAAGGTAACTGGGAAAGGTATGGTAATTAAGGCTTGTTTAGTGAGGTGTGTTATGCAGATGAATTGTTCACCTTATCCTCGTATGGGAGAGGGCATCACCTTTGCAAAGGGAAATTAGGCTCTGTCTGTAGGTAGAAAGAGAGAGAGCAAAGAGTTTTGCTTGTGTCTGCTGTTTCTCATTTGCCTTTAGCTCAAAATAATCCTTATGCCAATATGTCATGTTTTGAGGTGGCATATTCTTTTTTACTTTTACTTTTATCATTTTATTTGCTTTTTGTTGTTGTTGTTTTCTAGAGAGACAGGGGTCTTGTTTGTTGTTGCCCAGGCTGGAGTGTAGTAGTGTGATCACACCTTACTGTGGTCTTGAACCAAGTAGCTAGGATGACAGGTACACACTACCCTGCCCCGCTAATTTATTTTATTTTGTTTTTGGTAGAGACAGGGTCTTGCTTTATTGCCCAGGCTGGTCTCAAATGCCTGGCCTCAAGGGATCTTCCCACTTCAGTCTCCCAAAGTGCTGGGATTACAGGCCCTGCCACCATGCCCGGCCTGGGGTAGCATATTCTGATCCTTTTCCCATTGTTTCAGAAAGATGTTTCCATTTTGGAAAAACATCAAATAAATGAACAAATAATAGTAAATTTAGCATTTCTGTCCAAAAGAAAATAACATGTACAGTGAGCAGATGCCCATCAGGGTGTTTACCAGCAAAAACAAGTTAAAAGAAGTACCTGTCTGAACGGATCAACAAATTGCAGCATATCATATTCATACAATGGAATAACATTTCGGAAAACAAAATTCATTCACACTTCAACATGGATGAATCTCCAGAGCTTATGTGGAGATAAACATGCCAAACACGAAAGAGTACAGACCATTTGATTCATGTTTATATATTTGAAATTCTGGAAGAGGCAAATCTAATCTATAGTGACAGAAAGGAGAGCAGTTGTTGCTGGGGCTGAGTGTGGGGAGAGGAGGGTGCTTACTTTTTGGGGTCATAGAAATATTCTTTATCTTGATTGTGGTATTGCCTGGGTGAATAGGTTGGTCAGAACTCATTGAACTATACACCTAAACAGCTATCTTTTATTAAACCATGCCTCAATAAGATTGTTTTTGCTGCTGTTGTTTTGAGATGGGGTCGTACTCTGCAACCCAGGCTGGAGTGCAGCGGCATGATCACAGCTCTCTGTAGCCTCAGTTTTCTGGGCTCAAGCCATCCTCTCACCTCAGCCTCCCGAGTACCTGGGACTACAGGCACGTGCCACCACACCTGGCTAATTTTTGTACTTTTGGTAGAGATAGGGTTTCACCATGTTGCCCAGGCTGGTCTCAAACTCCTGGTCTTAAGTAATCCGCCTGCCTTGGATTCCCAGAGTGCTCAGATTACATGCACGAGCCACCATGCCTGGCTGTTTGTGTGTGTGTGTATATATATATGTGTGTGTGTGTATATATATATGTGTATATATATATATTTTTTAAAGTATCTGTTAGTAAAGACTAGAGGGGTAAACAGAAAGCAGACAGCATGTGTTGCGCAGGATCTGGACTCTCTGAGTTTGCAGTGATGATAAGCTTCCAAAGAGCAGAGGCTCTCCAGGCTTCTGAAAGTATTCCTGGACTCAGTGATTCCTATCTGGAAGCCATCTGGACAAAGACGGCTGGCGCAGACATGCCACTAAATGCACTCTTTTGAGGGTGAGAGTGCATAGAAGTTGTGAGGCATTTTCACAGTTTCAGGAATCCAGCACAGCAAAGGAAGATGACAGGGTCAGGGCGTACTGGACACAGGGATTGTGGACTGACATGCTAAAGAAGACGGAAGAGCCAGGGGGCTCACAGAGTTGTTTGTTGTTTGTTTGTTTGTTTGTTGAGACAGAGTCTCTCTCTGTCGCCCAGGCTGGAGTGCAGTGGTGTGATCTCGGCTCACTGCAAGCTCTGCCTCCCGGGTTCACGCCATTCTCCTGCCTCAGCCTCCCGAGTAGCTGGGACCACAGGGGCCCGCCACTATGCCCAGCTAATTTTTAAAAATATTTTTAGTAGAGACGGGGTTTCATCATTTTAGCCTGGATGGTCTCGATCTCCTGACCTCGTGATCCACCCACCTCGGCCTCCCAAAGGGCTCACGGAGTTTTTTTAAGCTGAGCACCAAAATGCCTATGCTAAATGAACAAGAATGTTCTAGTTATAAAAATTGTTTAATAAACATCCCCCATACTGACGTGTAAATATTGCATGAAGTGTGGCAGAGGCCCCCTCTGGTGGTAATGTGCAAAATCACATGTATAACTATAAAATAGTTAAGAAATGGGGTGAAAAATCAGCCCTAGTGTTTACATACATTAGATGTTAGAGGTATATACTAAAGAGGCAATTTAGGCCGGGCACAGTGGCTCATGCCTGTAATCCCAGCACTTTGGGAGGCCAAGGCAGGCCGATCAAGCCCAGGAGTTTGAGACCAGCCTGGGCAACATGGTGAAACCTATCTCTACAAAAATAAAAAGAAAAAAAAATTAGCTGGGGCGTAGTGGCACACACCTATGGTCCCAGCTATTTGGGAGGCTGCAGTAGAAGGATCTCCTGAGCCAGGGAGGTTGAGGCTGCAGTGAGCAGTGATCACGCCACTGCATTCCAGCCTGGTTGACAGAGTGAGACCTGTCTCCAAAAATGAAAAAGAAGAAAAAGAAAAAAGAAAAGGAAGAAGCAACTCAGCAACACCCACCTACCATCCATATCCGTTCTTTTTTTTTTGGACACAGGGTTTCACTATGCCCAGGCTGGAGTGTAGTGGCGCGCTCACAGCTCACTGCAGCCTCAATCTCCTGGGCTCGGACAGTCCTCCTACCTCAGCTTCCCAAGTAGCTGGGATTACAGGTGGACGCTACCACGCCCAGTTAATTTTGTATTTTTTGTAGAGATGAGGTATCACCATGTTGACCACGTTGGCCTCAAACTGCTGGACTCAAGTGATCTGTCCTTCTTGGCCTCCCAAAGTGCTAGGATTACAGGCGTGAGCCACTGTGCCCAGCCTAAACTGCCGCTTTAGTATATACCTCTAATATCTAATGTTTGGAAACACCAAGCCACCATGCTTGGCCCATATATGTTCTTTACTTTGCTTCTTCTCACTTAACACATTTGGAAAATCATTCCATATCAATTTATATAAAGCCTCTTTGTTCTTTTCAGTGTCTACCCAGCACAGGGGCTATGCCATGATGTTCAAATAATTCCCTAATGGGCATGCCAGTTATTTCCAGCTTTTTGCTACTAAAAACAATGCTACAGTGAATGTCTTCACACATATGTAAAACATATGCATAGTATTAATTGCCATAAGTGGTATTGGTTGGTCAAAATGTATTTAAAAAGTCGATAGGTCTTACCCTCTGTGTGGGGGAAGATGATTGGCAATAGATGCCATCAGACACAGGCAAAAGAAACAAGTTCCTTAGACCTTGATAAACGATAGGAGAATTTAAACTCTAAGAAGAGTGCGTGGAGCTGGAGTTTCGGCAGCCATCTTTTCCACAGGGGCAAACTTCCCTGGGTGCTGTGTGCTGGCTCCCATCAGCTTCTGCAAAAACTCTCCTTCTCTTACACCTTCTATATGTTCTGGAGACCCCGGCTATGTTCCTGACCAGAGAAGGGCACTGGAGTCACTCCAGTTCATTTCTGCATAATCTCTGCAAGGGGGACTTGAAGGTCAGTTTCCCAGGGTAAATTTTCTAGATAGATGATCCCCTAGGAACTCCCAGGCCTTAAGCTTCCTGATGACTCTTCATGTCTTCCACAGAGAAATTGTACCAATTTACATTCTCACCAACAATGTGTGACTTCCTGTTTCCCCCCCACACTCATCAGCAGAGCAAATTGTCACAGGTTTTAAAATAGTATTTATTGATTTACTTATGAAATGGGGTCTTGCTCTGTTGCCCAGGCTGGAGACCAGTGGTGTAATTGACCATAGCTCACTGCAGCCTCAAACTTCTGGGCTCGAGAGATCCTCCCTCCTCAACCTTCTGTGTAGCTGGAACAATAGGCACACACCACCATGTCTGACTAATTTTTGTATTTTCTATTTTTTATAGGGATGGGGGTCTCACCATGTTGTCCAGGCTGGTCCTGAACTCCTGACCTCAAGCATTCCTTCCACTTTGGCCTTAGAAAATGCTGGGATTACAGGTGTGAGCCACCCCACCTAGCCACAGTTTTTATCTTTGCCAATTCTAATAAGTAAAAACTGAGGGAGGCCAAGGCAGGCAGATCGCTTGAGCTCAGGACTTTGAGACCGGCCTGGCCAACATGTTGAAACCCCATCTCTACCAAAAAAGAAATACAAAAATTAGCTGGGCTTGGTGGTACATGACTGTAATCCCAGCTACTCGGGAGGCTGAGGGACAAGAATTGCTTGAGCCCGACAGGTGGAGGTTGCAGTGAGCCAAGACTGAGCCACCGCACTCCAGCCTGGGTGACAGAGTGAGACTGTCAAAAAAAAAAAAAAAAAAAAAAAAAAAAAGAAAGGAAAAGAAAAAGAGAAGAAAAGAAAAGGAAAACCTGAAACAAAGAGTTTAAGCTTTACATTTCTCTCATGTGTAAGGTACCACATCTTTTCATACAGTGATAATGAAAGACATATGTGTCTATATTCCTAGCAAAGCCAGCCCTTCCACTGGTGCACCTGATCCTCATTCCAGGTATAACATCCTCTGATGTTATACTTGAGAACATCATCTCAGCAATTCTTTCTTCTACAACTTCAACTTTTTTCTCTCCACGGAATCGTTCCTATCAGCATACAAAAATGGTATTTCTCCCTTTGACAATCCTTTCTTGAACCCCTTCCACCTTAGCTACTGCCCTAATTCTCTATTTATAGCAGAGCTTTCCTTTTCTGGAAAGGGCCAGATAGTAAATATTTTAAGTATGGTGTGCTATTCAGTCTCTCACAACCTCTTACCTGTGTCCCTCTAGTGTGACAGCAGCCACAGACAACACGTAAATGAACAGGCATGATCGTAGTTTGCTGCAGTTTACTGTCTCCTGCTTCATAGAAAACTGACCTTCATTCCCCCTTGCTGTGGTCAGGGAAGAAGGTGCTGCAGTTGTCTCCTGTTCCTTGCCCTCCGCAGGTTGGCAGCTGAGGCCTCCAGAACAACACAGAGGGCCCAAGAGGGCATCAGCCTCCTTGTGAAAACAGCAAAGGGAGTTTCTGGACGAACCTGATTGTTCTGTGTCAAAAGAATTCCCTGTATCTGGTGTCTCCAAATTCCATTAAACTCTCTCTAATCAGGAGCTTAGTCCGATGCCTCTAGGGAAGCTGGCCCTGTCCATTTTAGCTCCCTGGTTCTCAATCCAGCAGGCATTTATCTAAACTTGTTTTACCTGTACTCTCAGCAGCATTTCAGACACGTCATCACTCTTTGACCTTGAAACCCTTTTCCTCACCTGGACTCTTAATCCTCATGGTTTTGTTCTTGTCACTCTTTGTCAGCCTTCAGTTTCCTCCTCACACCGCAGGCCTCTTAACCCTGCAGAGCTTCACGACTCAGGCCTCAGATCTCTTCTTTTTTCTCTCTACAGCCCTTCTGTATGGCCTCATCCAGCCTCATGCTGTTAAGTACATCTAGATTTAACCTTGACATCGCCCTGATTTCTATCTCTAGTCTGGACCTGTCCTCAGAACTCCAGACTCATATTTCCAACTGCTTAGTTAACATCTCCCCTTAGAGGCAAAATTGGCGTTTCAAACAAACATGTCCAATACACAGCTCCTTATCTTCTTCTCCCGGAGCCTCCTTCTCCCACCGTCCTCCTGGACTCACTCATTGACAACTCCATCTAGTTGCTCAGGCCAAAAACTCCTGCAGTCACCTGTCTTGCCTCTCTTTCTCACACAGCACACACCCAATTCAACAAATGCTTTTGGCTCTATTTTCTTTCCTTTTTTTTTTCTTTCTTTCTTTCTTTTTTTTTTTTTTTTAGACAGAGTCTTGCTCTGTTGCCCAGGTTGGAGTGCAGTGACTCACTGAAACCTCCACCTCCCAGGTTCAAGTGATTCTCCTGCTTCAGCCTCCCAAGTAGCTGGGACTATAGGCATGTACCACCACACCTGGCTAATTTTTGTATCTTTATAGTAGAGACAGGGTTTCACCATGTCGGCCAGGCTGGTCTTGAACTCCTAAGCTCAAGCGATCTGCCTGCCTTGGCCTCCCAAAGTGCTGGGGTTACAGGTGTGAGCCATCAAACCCGGCCTCTATTTCAAAATATATCCAGATTAGGATCTCTTTTACCTACCTCCATTGCTACCACCCAGGGCCATGCCACTGCTGTATCTCACCTGACATCTGCTTCCTCTCATGCCCCCCATATAGCCTGGGATTACAGGCGTGAGCCACTGAGCCTGGCCAGTGCTTGTTTTGTTTTAAATCTGTTTTGGCTTTAGTATATTCTCAACATCTATAAAAGTGCTTGGCTCAAAGTAGGAGGAGCCCAATAATATTTGATGAATAAATGAGGGAATAAATGAATGAATACTTTATCTTCATATGTACTTTGTAACTTAAGAACCATTTTCACATTTCTCTTACTACTTCTGATACTCAGATAGTCAGATAAAACCACTGCGTTAGTTTCTTTCCTTCTTTTTTTTTTTTTTTTTTTGAGATGGAGTCTCACTCTGTTGCCCAGGCTGGAGTACAGTGGCCCGATCTCGGCTCACTGCAAACTCTACCTCCCGGGTTCAAGTGGTTCTTCTGCCTCAGCCTCCCGAGTAGCTGGGATTACAGGCGCCCACAACCAAGCCCAGATAATTTTTGTATTTTTAGTAGAGACAGGGTTTTGCCATGTTGGCCAGGCTGGTCTCGAACTTCTGACCTCAAGTGATCCACCCACCTCAGCCTCCCAAAGTGCTGGGATTACAGGCATGAGCCATGGCACCTGGTCACAACTGTATTAGTTTCTTATTGCTGCTATAACAAACTACCACACACAAAGTGGTTATAAGCAACACAAATTTATTTTCTTACCATTCTGTAGGTCAGAAGTCTGAAGCAGGTCTCCCTGGCCTCAAATCGAGGTGTCAGCAGAACCGTGTTTCTTTCTGGGAGTTTTAGAGGAGAATCTATTTTCTTGCCATTTCTAGCTTCTTGAAGCCACCCTCATTCATTGACTGTGGACCTTCCTCCATCTTCAAAACCAGCAATGGTCAGTTAAGTCCTTCTCATATGAAGTCACTGTGACCTCTGCTCCCACCTTCACATCCCCTGAGCCAGATCTGGTGAAGAGAGGTGTCGCCGAGTCACACTGTGCAAATTGCCATGGAACAGAGTTAAGCTGTTTTCACACTGATGCGTATCACAACTGAGTGTTTTCCCCAGCTCTGAGTCAGTCTTTCTTTTTAAATCCAAAACCATATTATTAAGTTTTTTAAAAACTCATGATTGCTTTACTTCTTTAGGTTTCAGGTTTCTCAGACTTAAAACCTTAAAACAGAAATGAATACCTGATGATTGCATTCCAGTTGTCTGCATTACCCATTAAGAGTCTCTGACCTTGGCCGGGCACAGTGCCTCACGCCTGTAATCCCAGCACTTTTGGTGGTTGAGGCAGGTGTATCACAAGGTCAGGAGATCGAGATCATCCTGGCTAACACAGTGAAACCTCATCTCTACTAAAATTACAAAAAATTAGCTGGGCACAGTGGTGGGCGCCTGTAGTCCCAGCTACTTGGGAGGCTGAGGCAGGAGAATCACTGGAACCAGGGAGTCGTAGGTTGCAGTGAGTGGAGATCACGCCACTGCACTCCAGCCTGTCAACAGAGTGAGGCTCCGTCTCAAAAAAAAAAAAAAAAAAAAAAAAGGAGTCTCTGACCTTCTTCTGGTCCTAGGAAACCTCAAAGAATAATATTGCGTCTTCCATTTCATAGGCTTTAATGGGAGCAGGACTGTGGACGGTGACACTGGGCTTTTCCCTCCTTAACAGTTCACCTGTGGTCTGTCTGGTATGACTCACATTTTCTTTGTGTCTCAAATTTCCCACATGCGAAACAGATAGTATGATGAAAATATAGCCCACTTAATTGTGTGAAGTGTTTTGAACAAAATTGTTACAACATCTTAGCATAATGTGGACTTTGTGTACATCATCTAGTCTAATGGTTCTCACCATTGCCGCCCACTGGAATTACTTATGGAACCTTAACAAATCCTGATGCTGGCTGAGCGCGGTGGCTCACGCCTGTAATCCCAGCACTTTGAGAGGCTGAGACAGGCAGATCACCTGAAGTCAGGAGTTTGAGACCAGCCTGGCCAACATCGTGAAACCCTGTCTCTACTAAAGATAAAAAAATTAGCCAGGCATGGTGGTGAGCACCGGTAGTCTCACCTACTCGGGAGTCTGAGGCAGGAGAATTGCTTGAGCCCGGGAGGCAGAGGTTGCAGTGAGCCGAGATTGTGCCACTGCTCTCCAGCCTGGGTGACAGAGCAAGACTCCGTCTCAAACAACAACAAAAATCCTGATGCCTAGGTCCTGCACCAAGGATTCTGATGTGATTGCTATGGAATGTGGCCTAGGCATAGGCATTTTTTCTTTTTTTTGAGATGGAGTCTCTCTCTGTTGCCCAGGCTGGAGTGCAGTGGCATGATCTTGGCTCACTGCAACCTCCGCCTCCCGGGTTCAAGCAATTCTTCCTGCCTCAGCCTCCTCAGTAGCGAGGATTACAGGCACGCACCACCATGTCCAGCTAATTTTTGTATTTTTAGTAGAGATGGTGTTTCACCATGTTGGTCAGGCTGGTCTTGATCTCCTGACCTTGTGATACACCCACCTCAACCACCCAAAGTGCTGGGCTTGCAGGCATGAGTCACCACACCCGGCTGGCATAGGCATTTTTAAAAGCTCCCCAGCTGATTCTAATGTGCAACCAAGTCTGGGACCAGGGAAGACTCCTCCTAGGTAGCTCTAAACAACTTCTTGTGGATATGCCACTTTCTGGACCCAGTCCCCAAGTCATCCCCCGTGAGTGCAGCTCATTCTCCCCTCTGGGTTTTGATCCTAGCAACCATCAGGAAGGAGGCAGGACAGGTGGGTGCAGGACCTGAGCCCCACACAGGGCACGGGGACACGCAGGTTGCAACATCATAGTGAAAAGGACCAGAATCTGATGTGTACACACTGGAAACCTGATACCACTGTAACCCAGGTTTCCTCCTCGCCCGTGGAACAAACATAAATCAGGGAAATGTAAATCGATGTCACCTTCATTCAGCATAGCTTTAGTGAAAGCTGAGAACTGGGGAATTTTTTGTTCACAAGGCAAACAAAGTCTTCAATTTAATTCCTTTAATGTCCTTGAAGATTATATTAACTAGTAGCTGAGGTTAAGACTTTTGAAAGTCGTGTGGGTATTGAACTGAACTGCTCTTAGAAGAAAATTCAGAGAGAAGGTGATGCGGATCAGGAGCAGGAAGAGAGGCTAAGCCAAGAAGAGAGATTTGGGAGATGAGATACCTCAAAAGGTTTGTTAGTTTATTTATTTATTTATTTATTTATTATTTATGAGATGGAGTTTCGCTCTTGTTGCCCAGGCTGGAGTGCAATGGTGGGATCTCAGCTCACTGCAACCTCCGCCTCCCAGGTTCAAGTGATTCTTCTGCCTCAGCCTCCCAACTAGCTGGGATTACAGGTGCCTGCCACCATGCCCGGCTAATTTTTTGCATTTTTAATAGAGACAGGGCTTCACTATGTTGGCCAGGATGGTCTCGAACTCCTGACGTCAGGTGATCTGCCCACCTCAGCCTCCCAAAGTGCTGGGATTACAAGCATGAGCCAATGTGCCAGGCCTTGTTTATTTTTAAGTGCAATCTTGATATCATGCTGTACAACTTCTCTCTTCTAGCTTCCTTCTAAAATCTTGAATACATTTTATATTCATCACTAATGCATTCATATTAGTGTAAGGAGAGTACTGTTTTCAAATAATTCAAAGAGGAGAAAGCCATAAGAATATGAGTCACAATATGAAGAAAGAGGCACACAGCTTTTACCAACAACCGATTTACCCCCATCTCTAATAAGGAAATGCAGACAAATTTTTTTTTTTTCCTTTTTAAAAAGAGAAGTGAGGCCAGGCACAGTGGCTCATGCCTGTAATCCCAGCACTTTGGGAGGCCAAGGTGGGCGGATCACCTGAGGTCAGGAGTTTGAGACCAGCCTGGCCAACATGGCGAAGCCCCATCTCTACTAAAAATACCAAAATTAGCCTGGTGTGGTGCCACACACCGGTAATCCCAGCTAAAGGGAGGCTGAGGTGGGGGGATCCCTTGAACCTGGGAGGCGGAGGTTGCAGTGAGCTGGGATCATACCATTGGACTCGAACCTGGGAGACAAAGTCTAGTCTCAGAAAAAAAAAAAGAAAGAAAGAAAGAAAACACAGATTGCTGACTGCACATCAGAGTTTCTGATTTAGTAGGTGAGGGATTCTAACAAGTTCCCAGGTGATACTGAAGCTACTGGTGTGGGAACCACCCTTTCAGAACCACTGGCTTACAACACTCTCATAGAAATTATCTCCCACTTTCATGTTTATCATGATCTGTTCTTTGAAATGTTAATAAATCTGATGAGAAAAGAAAAGAGTGTTGTGGTCAAATGTGTAAGGGAAGTCAAGATTCTTTAGAGAAAACAAAACTTACTGCCCACATTTACACGGCTTACTATCTATCAAGCTTGTCCAACCCAAGGCCCACAGTCTGCATGCAGCCCAGGAGGGCTTTCAATGAGGCCCAACACAAATTCATAAACTTTCTTAAAACACTATGAGATTTTTTTTTGCTCATTGGCTATCATTAATGTTAGTGTATTTTATGTGTGGCCCAAGACAATTCTTCTTCCAATGTGGCCCAGGGAAGCCAAAAGATTGGAAACCCCTGGTACATTTACCTGACTTTCTTATTTCAGGAAATTTTTACCCAGAAGGATGAAATGGCTGTAAACAAAAACTTAAATTCTAAGCTCCCCTAATCATCTGAATGCACCTCTCCTCTCAGTCAGGGGCATTCCAGAGTTAACCTGAAAAACTAATTCAAGTCATGATGGAAGAGAGGCTCAGATATGCCTCATTATACCCCTTCAGCATCAACATCATCACAGACCTTAAGTCTGGTAAGAAACATTTGCCATCTACTCTCTCCAAAACCTGCTACTGAGAGGCTTCAACTGCCTGATAAGGTCTTAGTCTCCACAACACCTTATCATAACCCAGACATTCGTGTCTCCTTTCTACTGATAACTCTTTCAATCAGTTACCAGTCAGAAAAAATTTAAATCTAGCTATGATCTGGAAGCCACCCCCCACACCTCCCTTTGAGTTGTCCTGCCTTTCCAGATCAAACCCACGTAAATATTACATGTATTGATTGACGTATTATGCCTCGCTAAAATGTATAAAAGCAAGATGGACCCCAACCACCTTGGGCACATGTCATCAGGACCTCCTGAGGCTGTGTGACAGGCATGTCCTTAACCCTGGCAAAATAAACTCTCTAAATTGCTTGAGACCTGTCTCAGAAACTTTTGAGTTCAAATGGACAAAAATTTTATTTGTTCTAGGATCTTTCTGAAAATCCATTAGCCCAAACACTAGACTACTTGATTTATGCTCATTAAAGTAAGTACCACTTTCCAAGGAAAATAGATACAATCAAAAGATCATTTACTCTTTAAGACATGCTTGGGAACTCTCACCTTGCTGTGTCCACCAATCCTAAATCATTGTGTCACATACTTTCCAATCCTAATCAAGCTCTATATCAAAATAGCCACCTTACTCCAGATTCCAAAAACCTAATAAATATTCTGCTTTGCTCTCACCCTTCCAAGAAGCCAGTAAGACTCTTGTTATGAAAATGATCATAGAAAGGGGTCCTGATCCACACTCCAAGAGAGGGTTCTTGGATGTCACGCAGGAAAGAATTCAGAGCGAGTCCACAGAGTAAAGTGAAAGCAAGAATATTAGAAAAGTAAGGGACTAAAGAATGGCTACTCTATAGACAGAGCATCTCCAAGGGTTGCTGGTTGCCCATTTTTGTAGTTATTCCTTGATGATATGCTAAACAATGGGTGGATTATTCATGCCTCCCCTTTTTAGATCATATAAGGTAACTTCCTGACATTGCCATGGCATTTGTAAACTGTCAGGCACTGGTGGGAGCGTAGCAGTGAGGATGATCAGAGGTCACTCTCATCGCCATCTTGATTTTGGTTGGATTTGGCTGGCTTCTTTACTGCACACCGTTTTATCAGCAAGGTCTTCATGACTTGTATCTAGTGCCGACCTCCTAACTCATCCTGTGACTTATAATGACGAACCATCTGGGAATGCAGCCCAGTAGGTTTCAGCCTTATTTTACCCAGCTCCTATTAAAGATGGCGTTGCTCTGGTTCACACGTCTCTGACAATCTCTCTTACCTCAACAAGCACTGAACCAAGCCTGGCGCTATCCATCCATTTTGAGGGAGTCAGCATTCAACTCTCCATTGCCTTTACTTCCTATACTAGGTTAGGTTACTCCTACTAATTCCCGTCGTACTCACAGCTTGTGCCTGGAAAATAGTAGGCATTCAATAAATCAATAAATGTTATTTGAGTAAATGGACGAAATTTTCAGTTTTTAATATGCTACTGTGCATTGTGACTTTCTTCTTTTTTTCTTTTTTCTTTTCTTTTTGAGACGGAGGCTCACTCTGTCACACAGGTTGGAGTGCAGTGGTGTGATCTCAGCTCACCGCAATCTTCACCTTCCAGGGTCAAGTGATTCTTTTGCCTCAGCCTCCGGAGTACCTGGGATTACAGGCAGGCACATGCCACCACGCCCAGCTAATTTTTGTATTTTTAGCAGAGATGGGCTTTCACCATGCTGGCCAGTCTGATCTCGAACCCTTGACCTTAAGTGATTTGCCCACCTCTGCCTCCCAAGGCATCATGACTTTCTAAGCAGGGAAACGGTATAATTTTCCCCTAATTCCCATCACTTGTGGAAGGTATGTTCCTCAAACACCCTTTGGAGAACCCTATTGTAATGTGTTACACAGATGTTTCCTTAAAAGATGGAGGCTGAGGTAGGTGGATCACCTGAGGTCAGGAGTTCAAGACCATCCTGGGCAACATGGTGAAACCCCATATCTACTAAAAACACAAAAATTAGCCAGGCATGGTGGCACATGCCTGTAATTCCAGCTACTGGGGAGGTTGAGGTGGGAGAATCGAACCCAGGAGGCAGAGGGTGCAGTAAGCCGAGATCATGCCACTGCACTCCAGCCTGGGTGACAGAGAGAGATTCTGTCTGAAAAAAAAAAAAAAAAGATATGGGAACTACTGCTTAGCACTCTGTCATTCTTACTAAAGGAAGTGCTCCAGGATTGAATGTACCAATAAATTTAAGACCCTTCACTGTGTGAAAATCCTAATCTTAGGACTCTTTTCCATTCAAGATTATGGTCTTTGTTATGGACAAAATTGTGTCCCTCCCCAAATTCATATGTTGAAGTCCTGACCTCTGATGTGACTATATTTGGACATAGGGCTTTAAGAATGTAATTAACATTAAATGAGGTCATCAGGCTGGGACCCTAATACAATAGGACCAGTGTCCTTGTAAGAAGACTAAAAGACACCTAAGAACTCTTTCTCTCTCTTTGTGGGTGCACACAAGAGGACAGACACAGTGAGAAGACGGCCATAGACAAACCAGAAAGAGAAGCCTCGCCAGAAACCAACCTTGCTGGCACCTTACTCTTGGATTGCTAGACTCCAGAACTGTGAAGAAATAAATTCTGTTGTTTTAGCCACACAGTCTGTGGTATCTTGTTACGGGAGTGGGAACTAACTAATTCAGTCTTCTTGGGGCTAAATTTGGGACCAGTGAGTTATCAGGGGAACCTGCCCCCAATATTTCAACATAGGTTCTTTCTATTTTCCATAAGTGTCAGCCAGTCTGAGAAATAAAGAGAAAGATTACAAGAGAGGAATTTTACAGCTGGGCTGCCAGGGTGACATCACATATTGGTAGGTCCATGATGCCCAACCGAGCCGCAAAACCAGCAAGTTTTCATTAGGGATTTTAAAAGGGGAGGGGTGTATGAACAGGGAGTAGGTCACAAAGATCACATACTTCAAAGGGCAAAAGGGAGATCACATGCTTATTAGGGAACAAGGCAAGGACAAAAGCAAAGATCACAAGGCAAAGGGCAAAATTACAATTACTGATGAGGGTCTATGTTCAGCTGTGCACGTATTATCTTGATAAACATCTTAAACAACAGAAAACACAGTTCGAGAGCAGAGAACCAGTCTGACCTCAAATTTACCAGGGCAGGATTTTTTCCCCACCCTAATAAGCCTGAGGATACTGCAGGAGACCAGGACGTATTTCAGTCCTTATCTCAACTGCATAAGACAGACACTCCCAGAGTGGCTGTTTATAGACCTCCCCCCAGGAATGCAATTCTTTTCTTAGGGTCTTAATATTATATTCCTTGCTAGGAAAAGAATTTAGTGATGGCTCTCCTATTTGCACGTCCATTTATAGGCTCTCTTCAAGAAGAAAAATATGGCTCTTTTTGCCTGACCCTGCAGGTTGTCTTCCCTTGTTCCCTAAAATCGCCATTATTCTGTTCGTTTTCAAGGTGCACTGATTTCATGTTGTTCAAACACACGTTTTACAATCAGATTTTATATTGTTCAAACACACATGTTTTACAATCACTTTGTACAGTTAACGCAATCATCACAGGGTCCTGAGGTGGTGTACATCCTCAGCTGATGAAGATAACAGGATTAAGAGATTAAAGTAAAACAGGCGTAAGAAATTATAAAAGTATTATTAGGGAAGTGATAAATGTCCAAGAAATCTTCACGATTTATGTTCCTCAGCCAAGGCTCCAGCAGTCCCTCTGTTCAGGGTCCCTGACTTCCCACAACAGTGATTCATGAACATGACCTATGACTCAGAGAGCTCTCTCTAGCCTAGCTATCCTGGTGTCATAGCTGCTGTTGATGATGATAATCATACTACATTAGTCCCCCCTTATCCACAGGGGGTACGTTCCAAGACCCCCAGTGGATAGTTACTGAACCTGTAAGTGGATAGTACTGAACCCTGTAAGTGCTATGCTTTTTCCTATGCATAATGTGAAAATAAAATGTAAAAGTTGTTGAAACCCCCCGAAACACTATAAGCCTTGAGAGAGATGTGACTCTGATCTGAGTCATGTAGCATGTAGTTGTAACTTCTGCTTCTTAGATTACAGATTAACTCTCTTCTTAATTCTATTGAGGATAACTAAAATTGTAAAAAGTGAACCCAAGAATAAGGAGGAACTGCTGTATTATTTGTATATAACTTTGCATTTTACAAAGCTCTTTCACAGGCCTGAGCTCAGTGGCGCTTCGCAACAACTGAGGGATACGAGGAGTTTCACTGAAGGACACAGTGAACTGAGGGCTTAAGTCGCAGCCACTAGAAAATGGAAGGGTCAGAATCCCGTATTGTCTTAAATCCATCACACAGCATACTGTCTGGTACGGATGCAGGATTTTTCTCAGCCACCTTGCCAGCAGGAAACCTCCAGCTGGTGACAGCCCTGCCCAGGCCTCACTCAGCCCAGGGCTCCCCACAGGAGACACCCTGCCCACTCAGCCTGCCGACCCGTGCCTGGCTTATACTCCAGCATAGATCCTGTGGCCACTGTGACTGCAGCGCTCAGCCCCCAGTGGGAGGGGGTTTGTGGGCAAGTGAGTCCAGGGTCCAGCTGGCCTCTCCAAGGGCCGGCACAGGAGCAGTCTACATGCGGGGCTAGTGGCTCGCCCAGGCGTGTGGCAAGTGACTCCCATGGTGGACTCCAGCATACAGATGAGGGGTACGCCGTGGCATACAAACAGCAAAACCTGCGACTCCAAAGCCCCAGAGGGGGTGTTACAGTGTGCTAATAGCTGTTTTAGTCCCACTACAGCCTGATGATCATGGGGGCATGTTAACAGTTCTGTCAGTCCCATTGCCCTGCTCCAGCCCACGGGTTTGGGGCTGACCTGGCCCTGCTGCTTTTCATCACATGTGGCAACTGCTGAGCTTGGAAGAGGGGGCAGGGCAGAGGGCTACAGTGTTACTGTTGTCTTTGTACCTGCATTCGGAGGGGTCCCGAGTTCTTGGTCCCCAACCAAGAAGAATGAGATTATGCTGACTATTGAGGGGTAAGGAGGGCAGAGAAGAGTTTTACTGAGTGATGAAACAGCTGATGAAACAGCTCTCAATGGAGAGGGGACACAATGGAGAGGGGACACAAGGGTGGTCTTGTCTTGTGTCCCCTCTCCATTGAGAGCTGTTTCATCAGCTGTTTCATCACTCAGTAACTAACACCAAGACCCGCTTGGTCGGGTGGTCTGTCTCTCAGTGTGGTTGGGTCTGGGGCTTTTGTGGGCTCAGAAGGGTGGGAGTGAGTGCTAATTGGTTTGTGAGTATCCAAAAAAGGCTAAAACAAAGGCACCATTCAAAGGTGAGCATGAATGTAAAAAAACAATTAGGAAAGAGTAGGTATATGTAAAATAGGAGAAGGGTGAGGATCCATCAGAAGAAAGCATGCCAAATGGAAAGAGATTCTCAATCCAGTTCCTATGTTTATCCAAGACTTTTAGCTTGGCTTTCAGGCTTTAAACTGCCTTTGGCTTGAAGGTGGGGTTTCACAGGGGACCTACCCCTGTTCTCCTAGTCATCTGACTGCCTCCTGCCGCTATCAGTACATGAAAGACAATATTAAACTAAGGCTGGGCACGCCTGTAATCCTAGCACTTTGGGAAGCCCAGGCAGGTAGATCACCTGGGCTCAGGAGTTCCCAGTCTGGGCAACATGGCGAAACCCTGTCTCTATAAAAAATACAAAAATTTGCCAGACATGGTGGTGAGTACCTGTAGTCCCTGCTACTCTAGAGGCTGCGGTGGGACCACTTGAGCCGTGAAGTTTGAGACTGCAGTGAGCTGTGATTACACCACTGCACTCGAGCCTGGGCTACAGAGTGAAAAAGCCTGTCTTGAAAAAACAAAAAACAAACAAATATATTAAACTAGATATTAGACATTTTAAAATTCAATTGCCCATATTTTCACTAGACAATTTTAATTTGAATTGCCTATATTTTTTTGGACTAGTAATACACTAAATGTAATATATTTACGTGGTCTTTGTCTCATGTTTTTGGCAAAGAGCTTCTAAACCCTTGGAATTACTTTCCTTTTTTTTTTTTTCTTGAGACAGAATTTTGCTCTGTCGCCCAGGCTGGAGTGCAGTGGTGCAAACTCAGCTTGCTGCAACTTCTGCTCCTGGGTTTAAGGGATTCTTCTGCCTCAGGCTTTCAAGAAGATGGGATTACAGGTGCCCACCACCACACCCAGCTAATTTTTGCATTTTTAGTAGAGATGGGGTTTCACCATGCTGGCCAGGCTGGTCTCGAACTCCTGACCTCAAGTGATCCACCCACCTCAGCCTCCCAAAGTGCCGGAATTACAGGCAGGAGCCACCGTGCCCGGCCTGGAATTTCTGAAAGAATAGGAGTCTTTGCTGTGCTAATGAGGTGATAATGGCAAGCTCTTGGATGGCTATAGGAAGGGGACTGGTCAGTGGAAAGACAACCACTTAATTTGAGGGTTGGTGCTTTAATATCCGTCCGACCCCCTGACTTCCAAAGAGGTGACTGGGGCTGGAGACTGACTTCAGTTGAGCAGACAGTGATTAAATCAATCATGCCTAGATAATGAAACCCCAATAAAAGTCTCTGGTCGCGGAGGCTCAGTAGGGCTTCCTGGTTGGTGAATACATTGATGTGCTAGGAGGGTGATGTTTCTTGATTTCAAGAGGAGAGAGGAAGAAAGCTCTGCGTTCCCTCCCAGACCTTACCCTATGTGTAACTTTTATAATAAAATTATAATCATAAGTATAGCCCTTTCCTGAGTTGTCCTAGCTAGTTACTGAAACTGAGTGGATCATGGGACCCTGAAATCTGCTGTGAGTAGGCCAGAGTATGGATGACCTGGGGTCCCTACTGAGGGCTTGCATCTGACGTGAGGGCAGTCTTGTGGAGGACCGAGCCTTAATTTGTTGAGTCTGATGCTAACTCTGGGTGGTTAGTGTCAGAATTAAATTTCAGTGCACCTAGTTATTGTTAGCCCAGTTGGGAATTTTTCCAAGACATTTTAACATATTCATTTAGTTTCCTCCCTCTGTAATAGATGCTCATTTTAGAAAATTTAGATACGAGAACATAAAAATTATCTGTAACTCCACTACCCAAATTGAACTACCCCAATATATGTTCTTTCATTCTTTCTCCTGTGTATGTATGTGCATGTTACTTTAAGAGATGAGGCCAGGTGCAGTGGCTCATGCCCATAATCCCAGCACTTTGGGAGGCCAAGGCGGGTGGATTGATTGAGGTCAGGCGTTCGAGACCAGCCTGGCCAACATGGTGAAACCTATCTCTACTAAAACTACAAAAATTAGCTGGGTATGGTGGCCTACACCTGTATCCCAGCTGTCAGGTCTCTGAGCCTAACCCTGCACGTATACATCGAGACGGCCTGAAGCAAGTGAAGAATTACAAAAGAAGTGAAAATGGCTGATTCCTGCCTTAACTGATGACATTACCTAGTGAAATTGCTTCTCCTGGCTCAGAAGCTACCCCACTGAGCACCTTGTGACCCCAGTCCCTGACCGCCAGAGAACAACCCCCTTTGACTGTAATTTTCCACTACCTACCCAATTCCTACAAAACAGTCCCACCCCATCTCGCTTCGCTGACTGTCTTTTCGGACTCAGCCTGCCTGCACCCAGGTGAAATAAACAGTCTTGTTGCTCACACAAAGCCTGTTTAGTGGTCTCTTCACACGGACGTGCGTGACACCAGCTACTCAGGGGGCTGAGGCACAAGAATCGCTTGAGCCTGGGAGGCGTAGGTTGCAGTGAGCTGAGATTGTGCCACTGCACTTCAGCCTGGGCCATAGAGTGAGACTTGGTGAAAAAAAAAGAGGGCTGGTCAGGTGCAGTGGTTTATTCTTGTAATCCCAGCACTTTGGGAGACCAATGAAGGAGGATGGCTCGAGCTCAGGAGTTCGTGACCAGCCTAGGCAACATAGTGAGACCTTGTTTCTACCAAAATAAAAACATCAGTCGAACATGATGGCAAGCACCCTTAGTCCCAGTTACTGAGGAGGCTGACGTGGAAGGATCACTTGAACCCCCAAGGTCAAGGCTGCAGGGAGCCATGATCACACTACTGCACTTCAGCCTGGGCAACAGAGTGAAACCCTATTTAAAAAAGAAAAAAAAAAAAATGAGTGCTCTGCCAATAATTATGCAAAAAGATATACAATCTTCCTAATGACCAGAAAAATGCAAATTAAAATAGAAACAATAGTAAGATTTTTAAAACTCCTTCTCAGATTGGCAAAAACTTTAAAAGTCACTTAATACTAAGTATTGTCAAGAATGTAGGGAAACAGAACTTTCACCCACTGCCAGTATATAGTAGGTTGCAAAAAAAAATAAAGCCACATATTTCTCCCATGACTGTATATATAACGCTTTATAAGGTAATTTTGTCTCTTCTGCCACCAAAGGCTAGAGTATGTTTCTCTGCCCCTTGAATCTGAGCTTGGTCATATGACTTGCTTTGGCTAATGGGACGTTTGCAAACATGATGAAAATAGAGACTTGAAAAGCTTCTGTTCATTAGGACTTTGTACTTTCTTGCTGGCAAGAATCTTTCTGCTTGTATGTGAGCGAGCTGGACCTAGCCTCCTAAATGATGAGAGGCCATGTGGAGAGAGACTCCAGCTATTCCTCTTGCCCAGCTATCACATATGAATAAGCTATCTTAGAAAACCCAGCACCAGCCAAGATCACAAGCCCAAGAGAACAGGCTGCCAATCCAAAAAATCATGAAAAATAATAAATGTTGGTTTTTAAGCCACTGTGTTAAGGAATGATTTGTTACACAGCAAAAACTACCTGATACACATGGGAGTGTAAATTGATACAACCATTTTGCAAAGCATTGAGGCAGTATCTAGTGTAGTTAAAGATGCATATACTTAATGCCTCAGCAATTCAAATCTTAAATACACACCTTGGAGAAAATCTCACACATGTGCCCAAGGAAATAGCTACGAGAATACTCATGGCAACCTTGTGCATGGTATAGGAATAAAATCAGAAAAAATAAACAAACAAACAAACAAAAACCAAGTTATTCACCAAAAGAAGAGAAAGGTATATTATAGTGTACTCATATAATGGAACATTATGTCACAATTAGAAGAAATATTGGGCAATATATTACCTGAGGGATTAAATAATCTGTACACCAAACGCCTGTGACATGCAGTTTATCTAAATATTAAGAACAAACCTGCGCATGTATCCCTGAGCCTACAATAAAAGTTATAATAATAAAAAAAAGAGACCTGGCGTGGTAGCTCATACCTGTAATCCCAGCACTTTGGGAGGTCAAGGCAGACAGATCACCTGAGGTCAGGAGTTTGGGATCAGGCTGACCAACATGGAGAAACCCCGTCCCTACTAAAAATACAAAATTAGCCAGGTGTGATAGTGCACACCTGTAATCCCAGCTACTCAGGAAGCTGAGTCAGGAGGATTACTTGAACCCGGGAGGCGGAGGTTGCAGCGAGCTGAGATCATGCCATTGCACTCCAGCCTGGGCAACAAGAGCAAAACTCCATCTCAAAAAAAAAAAAAAAAAAAAAAAAAGAATAGGCTACAGCTACATGATTCAAAGTAATGTATTTTGAAAATACAATGTTGAGTGAAGGGAATTTTTGACAATGGCTACCTTTCAGAGGATGAGGATGGTGGTGGGAGGAAAATACCATTGGGGAGGGGCACCAAGATTATTTAACTGGATCTGTAATGTTCTATTTCTTTCTAAAAAGAAGCAAAAAAAAAAAAAAAGCAAATTGTCAAAATATTAACATTTTCAAAATCAGTGATAGGTATTCATATTATTCTCATTTACTTTGTATTTAAAAGAGCTCATAAATTAAATAAATAACTTTATGTATATCTAATTGACCTGCCAAAAGAGCAATTGTAATGACTACTTGGTATTTTAGCTTAAGGAGCCAACATTTCTCCATTTCTCTCTCTCTCTCTCTCTTTTTTTAACGTTTTTAATGTGTGTTTTAATGTTTTTAATGTGTGGTTTTTGTTTGTTTGTTTGTTTTGTTTTGTTTTTGAGATAGAGTCTTGCTCTGTTGCCCAGTCTGGATTACAGTGGCATGATCTTGGCTCACTGCAACTTCCATCTCCTGGGTCCAAGCAATTCTCATGCTGCAGCCTCCCAACTATCTGGGACTGCAGGCATGCACCACCACGCCCAGCTAATTTTTGTGTTTTTAGTAGGGAAGGGGTTTCACCATGTTGGCCAGGGTGGTCTCGAACTCCTAGCCTCAAGTGATCTGCCCACCTTGGCCTCCTAAAGTGCTGGGATTACATGCCAAGAGCTAACATTTCTTAAACTAATCCTTTTAATTCTTATATCTAGGAAATTTATAATTTTTCACATGTATAACCTATGCTGTAATAAACATCTTTGACAACATTGATATTTCCATATCATTCATTCTCAAAAGTATAACTGATATGTCAAAGTGTATTCACTTTCTAAGGTTAATATTTCTTGTCAAATTTTTCTTCAGAAGGTAATACCAATTTATACCCCTGTCAGAAGTATATTACCCCGGCCAAGCATGGTGGCTCACGCCTGTAATACTAGCGCTTTAGGAGGCCGAGGCGGGTGGATCACTTGAGCCCAGGAGTTTGAGACCAGCCTGGGCAACTTGATGAAACCCTGTCTCTACAAAAAATACAATAATTAACTGAGCATGGGTGTGTACCTGCAGTGACTGAGGTAGGAGGATTGCTTGAGCCCAGAAGGTCAAGACTGCAGTGAGCCAAGATTGTGCCACTACACTCCAGCCTGGGCAACACAGTGAGACCCTATCTCAAAAAAAAAAAAAAAAAAAAAGGTGTTGGTAGAATTAGTGTCTCCTGAGGACTCTCTCCTTATCTTGCAGATGGCTGTCTTCTCCTTGTGTCCTCAGATGGTATTTTCTCTGTGTATGCTGGTGTTTAAATTTCTTTGTCATATAAGGATACCAGTCATTTTGGATTGGAGTCCACCCTAATGATCTCACTTTAACTAACACAGTCAGTTCTGAGGAACTAGGGTTTAGGACTTTAACTTATGAATTTGGGGATGACACAACTCAGCCCATAACAACGAATATTTATTCTTGTTTTGTTTTGTTTTTTTTAGATGGAGTCTCACTCTTGTTGCCCACGCTGAAGTGCAATGACGTGATCTCAGCTCACTGTAACCTCCGCCTCCCGGGTTCCAGCGATTCTCTTGCCTCAGCCCTACCCTCTGCCACCCCTGAGTAGTTGGGATTGCAGGTGCCCACCACCATGCCTGGCTGATTTTTTGTAATTTTAATAGAGACAGGGTTTCGCTATATTGGCCAGGCTGGTCTCAAACTCCTGACCTCAGGTGATCCACCTGCCTTGGCCTCCCAAAGTGCTGGGATTACAGGCGTGAGCCACCACTCCCAGCCTGTTCTTAAATTTATTATCTAATTTAAGTTTTCTTTTCTTTTTTTTTTGAGACACGGTCTCTCTTGTCACCCAGTCTGGAGTGTAGTGGCATGATCACAGTTCCCTGCAGCCTTGACCTCTTGGCCTCAAGTGATACTCCCACCTCAGCCTCCTGAGTAGCTGGGACTACAGGCATGCATCACCATGCCTGTCTAATTTTTGTAATTTTTGCAAAGACAGGGCTTCACCATGTTGCCCAGGCTGGTCTTGAACTCCTGGGCTCAAGTGATCCTCCCACATTAGCCTCCCAAAGGGCTAGAATTGAAACCACCATTGCAATATTATAACTGAGAAAATTATTACAGTGAAAGAGATCTGACCTAACCAACTCCATCTTCCTTTTAACCTCCAGGCTGTCCTTGTTCATTCCTGAGCGTAGGACGAACTAACTTTGGGGGGAACTTATAGTTTAATTTTGAAACAAAGGTGGTAACAGCCCTTTCCCAAAACAAACCTCCTTCCTGCCTCAGGACTAGACTGCATTTGTAGGACTAACAAATTAGCCACAAGATTAGAAATTATGGTTTAGGAGTCACGCAGCTAGAGGCCACGAGATTCTGACCCTTCCCAAATTGCTCCTGGGGAAGCAATATCACTACTGTAAAACCTAAGATATTTTGAGAGATTTTGCAGACCCTGCACTTGACGGATCAGCTGGCACCACCCAGATCAATCAACGGGTTCATCTGATCTTGTGGCCCCCCACTCAAAAACTGACTCAGCGCAAGAGAACAGCTTCGACTCTCGATGATTTCATCTCTGACCCAACCAATCGGCACTCCTGACTCACTGGCCCTGACACACCAAATTGTCCTTAAAAACCCCCATCTCTGACTTTTCAGGGAGACTGATTTGAGTAATAATAAAACTCAGGTCTCCTATACAGCCAGCTCTGCATGAATTAAACTCTTTCTGTGTTGCAATTCCCCTGTCTTGATAAATTGGCTCTGTCTAGGTAGCAGGCAACATGAACCCACTGGGCTGTTACATAAGCTTGGTCGTCCACTTTTTGAGTAAATAATAAGTATTTTAAAAATTAAATCAAGGCCGGGTGCAGTGGCTCATGCCTGTAATCCCAGCACTTTGGGAGGCCGAGGTGGGCGGATCACCTGAGGTCAGGAGTTCAAGACCAGCCTGGCCAACTTGGTGAAATCCTGTCTCCACTAAAAGTACAAAAATTAGATGGGCGTGATGGTGGGTGCCTTTAATCCCAGTTACTCAGGAGGCTGAGGCAAGAGAATTGCTTGAACCTGGGAGGAGGAGGTTGCAGTGAGCCAAGATCGTGCCATTGCACTCCAGCCTGGGCAAAAAGAGCAAAACTCCGTCTGAAAAAAAAAAAATTAAATTAAATTAAAATACTATTCCTTACTAGCCTTTGGGTGATGTTTTTCATGTGAACTTTTGTGATGGTTCTATGTCTTTTTTATTTTTTATATTTTTGACACGGAGTCTCATTCTGTTGCCCAGGCTGGAGTGCAGTAGCATGATCTCAGCTCACTGCAACCTCTGCCTCCTGGGTTCAGGCGATTCTCCTGCCTTAGCCTCCCAAGTAGCTGGGACTACAGGTGCGTGCCACCATGCCTGGCTAATTTTTTGTATTTTTAGTAGAAACTGGGTTTCACTGTGTTAGCCAGGATGGTCTCAATCTCCTGACCTCGTGCTCCACCTGCCTTGGCCTCCCAAAGAGCTGGGATTACAGGCGTGAGCCACCACGCCCAGCCTCGATGTCCTTTTTTATGGAAAGTTCTAGACCAAATACATTTGTGTTGATTTCAGTTACAAGATGGCTCGTTTCATTTTTACTCTTTTCTGAGATGGGGTGAATGAATCACCTTTGTCTTAATGCCAATATGCAACTTTTGAACTTTCCATTTTAAATAGGGCACAAAAAGAGATTTAGTTATCTATCATCCAGTTTTATATTACTAAGAGTGCTCTGTGAAACAGAAAGACTTTAAGGCCCAGGTCCTGTCTATCTATTTTTTTTTCTTTTTTTGAGACGAAAAGAGAGTTTGTTTATTATAAACTTTTTGGGCTACCCCAAGATCCAGCCTTACCTGAAGTCCACCAGTCCACATTAATTGCTGTGCTATTATCCATTTATTGCCTCTCAGTTCCAAATTCATTCATTACTTCCTCTGTGAAAATGGACCTACGTCTTTTAAATATTGTTTCTTTGCCTGTTGGCATAATGTTAAGCTATGTCAGTAGTGGAACTGGAGAGGCACTACAGGTAGAAGCAACTTTTTCCCCCCTAGTTCCAATGTGCACCTGAGGCAGGCTCCTGCTGCACAGACTGCTTCCCCAGGACCCTGGCCTTGGTTCCAGGTTCTGCTTAGCTTTTGAAAAATGCAAGGACTTTTAAAGTATTGAAATACTAGATACTTTTTATAAGATTTAACAAAATATTACAGTCTGATTTTTGCCTGTCTATGAGGATGGATATTCATTTCACTAGGAAGGCAAAGCAGCCTCTTCAATTCTTCCCCCACTGCTGCTGGCTTCTTAGCAACCATCGCAGTTCAGAAAATGTTTACACAGTCAATCGTTACACCTTTGATTCAAAGGCAAATCATTCTTTGTAATCTCTAGCATCTAGTTCTGAATGCAAGATAGAAAGTATCATGTCAACAAATAGTTCTGATGTGGTAAATTTTACTGTGAATCAACCCTGTTCAGGGGGGAAAAGCAAGCCTTTGATCTAACAAATTATTTCAGATTGTATTTAGAAACACCAACAACAAAAATGACACTATCTCAATAAATTCCTTGCCATTCCACAGTGGAAATTTTAATGATGGCATCAAATCAATTCACCTCTGTGGATTTTATCAAACTATGTCATAGCTTATATTATTCCTAGAAGAGTTGTTGAATCCCCATCTCACAGAAGCATGAGGAAAAAAGTGTAACATCATCTGTTCCTTTCTCATTGCAGATCTGCAGAAAACATGCCATTTTGAAGTATAAATTAAGTGATTCTTTTATTCATTAAAATCTTGCCAAAACTGGTAACTGTGATGACTGACCTCTGTTTTACTTTGTTTTGTGCTGTCATAACACAATTCATGAGACTGGATAATTTAGAATAAACAGAAATTTATTGGCTTACAGTTTTGAGGACTAGGAAGTTCAAGGTCATGGGGCCAGCATCTTGCAAGGGCCTTCTTGCTGCATCATCCCATGGGGGAAAGTCAAAGGGAGGGTGCAAGAGAGCAGGAGAATGAGCTCACAGTGTCAGCCTTTTTATAATTGGTATTAATTCATTCATGAGGTTGGAACCCTCATGACCAAAACACCTCCAATTAGGCCCCACTTCCCAACAGTGTTGCATCATTAGGGATTACGTTTCCAACACATGAACTTTGGGGACACGTTTGCTGTGGTAGCAACTGCCAAGGAAGAAAACATGATGACTAATGGCCAGGGTGATGGCAATGGTGGTGGTGACCGTGGACAACTCAATTAGAAAAGTGTAGATGTTCCTCAGTTTACAATGGGGTTATGTCCTGCTAAACCCATCATAAATTGAAAATACCTTAAGTCAAAAATACATTTAATATGCCTAACCTGCTGATGATCATAGTTTAGCCTAGCCTAACTTAAATGTCCTCAGAATATTTATTATATTAGTCTACAATTAGGCAAAATCATTGAACACAACGGTTATTTTATAATAGTGTTGAATATCTCATGTAATTTATTGAATATTGTACTGAAAGTGAAAAACAGAATGGTTGGGCCAGGCATGGTGACTCATGCCTGTGATTCCAGCAATCTGGGAGGCTGAGGCAGGCAGATTGCTTGAGACCAGGAGTTTGAGATCAGCCTGGGCAACATGGAGAAACCTCATCTCTATAAAAAATACAAAAATTACCTGGGCATAGTGGCATGTACCTGTAGTTCCAGCTACTTTGGAGGCTGAGGTGGGAGGATCACTTGAGCCCAGGAGGTCAAGGCTGCAGTGACTGCAGTGAGCCATAATCACACCACTGCACTCAAGCTTGGGTGATATAGCAAAACCATGTCTCAAAAAAACAAAACAAAACAAAACAAAAAAAACCCAAAATGAAAACAAAAAACACCAGAATGGTTGTATGGGTACTCAAAGTATGGTTTCTACTGAATGCATGTCATTGTTTCACCATAATAAAGCCAAAATATTGTAAATAAAATTGACATAAATCAAGAACTATCTATCTGCATAGTGAATGGATGAAATCTACTGTAGATTAAGATGCTACTGCTGTGTGCCGTAGTTCACGCCTGTAATCCTGGCACTTTAGGGGGCTGAGGCAGGTGGATCTACTGAGCTCAGGAGTGCGAGACCAGCTTGGGCAACATGGCTGATATGGTTTGGTTGTGTTCCCACTCAAATTTCATCTTGAATTTTAATTCCCATAATCTCCACATGTTGTGGGAGGGACCCAGTGGGAGGCATTAATAATTGAATCATGGGGGCGGTTCCTCCCATGCTGTTCTCGTGATAGTGAGAGCGTTCTCATGAAATCTGATGGTTTTTTAAATGTGTGGCATTTCCTCTTCTGCTCTCATTCTCTCTCCTGTTGCCTTGTGAAGAGGTGTCTTCTGCCATTATTGTAAGTTTCCTGAGGCTTCTCCCACCATACAGAACTTGAGTCAATTAAACCCCTTTTCTTTATAAATTACCCAGTCCTGGGTATCTCTTCATAGCAGCCTAAGAATGAACTAACATAATGGCAAAACTCTGGCTCTACGAAAAACACAAAAATTTGTTGGGTGTGGTGGTGTGCATGTGTAGTCCCAGCTACTTGGGAGGCTGAGGCAGGAGGATTGTTTGAGCCCAGGAGGTGGAGGTTGCAGATTGCTGTGACTGAGCCATTGCACTCCACCCTGGATGACAGAGCGAGACCCTGTTAAAAAAAAAAAAAACTACAAACACAATTGAGTTGCCATCAATAAGACATTAAATTGTGTGGGTTGTTTTTTGTTGTTGTTGTGGGGTTTTTTTTTTTTTTTTGGAGACAATGTCTTGCTCTGTCATCCAGGCTGGAGTGCAATGGCTCCATCTCGGCTCATTCAGCCTCCCTCCTGGGTTCAAGCAATTCTGGTGCCTCAGCCTCCCTAGTAGCTGGGACTACAGGCACACGCCACCATGGTCAGCTAATTTTTGTATTTTTTTTAGTAGAGACGGTGTTTTACAATGTTGGCCAGGCTGATCTTAAACTCCTGACCTCGTGCGATCTGCCCGACTTGGCCTCCAAAAATGCTAGGATTACAGGCGTGAGCCACTGTGCCCAGCCAACATTTACTTGTTTGTAAAAATCCAAATGCTGGCATTGTCCAGGAAAATCTAACAAGTTTATTTATAATTGTTATAAAGGTGAATTGCTGACACTTGTTTAATAAAACATTTTGATTTGCCTCAGTGCTTTATATTTCCACATTCATATTAACAATTCGCATGTAAGTAAAAATGGTAAAACTGTCAATATCTGATTTCTATCCCCTATTTTTCCACTTGCAATTATATACTTAGGTACTTTTTGACCCCACGAGGAAAAATATTGAACATTCAAAACTACCACTAACGGGAAGATGAGAGGTTTTTTTGTTTGTTTGTTTTGAGAATGAAATGTTTCCTTTCATAGTGGATTCCTTTTTTTTTTTTTTTTTTTTCCTTTTGAGATAGGGGCTTGCTCTGTCACCCAGGCTAGAATGCAGTGGTGTGATTTTAGCTCACTGCAATCTTGACCTTCTGGCCTCAAGCCATCCTCCTGCTTCAGCCTCCTAAGTACCTGGGACTACAAGTGCATGCCTCCAAGCCTGGCTATTTTTTTTTTTTTTAAATTTTTTTTTTTAACTTTTAGTAGAGAAGAGGTCTCACTATGTTGCTTGGGCTGGTCTTAAACTCCTGAGCTCAATTTATCCTCCCGGCTCAGCCTCCCAAAGTGCTGGGATTACAGGTGTGAGCCACCACACCCAGGCATAGTGGATTCTTTTTTTTTTTTTTTTTTTTTTTTTTTTTTTTTTTTTTTGAGACGGAGTCTCGCTCTGTCGCCCAGGCTGGAGTGCAGTGGCCGGATCTCAGCTCACTGCAAGCTCCGCCTCCTGGGTTCACGCCATTCTCCTGCCTCAGCCTCCCAAGTAGCTGGGACTACAGGCGCCCACCACCTCGCCCGGCTAATTTTTTGTATTTTTTAGTAGAGACGGGGTTTCACCGTGTTAACCAGGATGGTCTCGATCTACTGACCTCGTGATCCGCCCATCTCGGCCTCCCAAAGTGCTGGGATTACAGGCTTGAGCCACCACGCCCGGCTAGTGGATTCTTAAACACATTCTCAATCTATCTAGCATGGCAGCTGGATGTCTTTAGTCATACTTGGGCTGGGTGTGGTGGCTTGTGCCTGCAATCCCAGCTAAATGGGAGGCTGAGCCTGGAGAATTGCTTGAGCCCAGGAGTTCAAGACCAGACTGGGCAACATAGCAAGACCCCTCTCTCTAAAAAATTTTTTAATTATCCAGGTCTGGTATTGTGTGTCTGTAATCCTGGCTTCTCGGGAGGCTGAGGGAGGAGGATTACTTGGCCCAGGAGTTCAAGGCTGCAGTGAGCTATGATCATGCCACTGCACTCCAGCTTGGGTGACAGAGCAAAATCTTGTCTCTAAAAATATAAATAAAAATGAAATATAAAAAGAAAAAAAAGACACTGTTACACATTTGATACAGATGGCACCCAGGGTGGAAGTCCCACATGAGAGACCACACTTGCTTTCTACAATAGACCTCACTTGCTTCCAATAGCTGTGCTCTGACAACACAAATCTGTTTTGAAGTCCTAAGCAATTTCTAATATCAGGTACTGGAATGAAAGTTTGCAAATCAGAAATTTGGTGGACTTTTGATAACATCTAATTTCATGGAGTGTCACAGGATCAAGCCTGTAATGCTGAGGTTTCTTCACTTCTCCAGTAGAGGGCGCACTCTTGGGAAAGGCATTTGTAGCCAGATGTTTTCTGGGACCAGTTTTGTGGGAGCCATGGTTAGTAGCAGACACCTCCTTACTTACCTTCCTTCTTTGCTGGAGCTCAGCAAGATAGAGGTGCTGGTGTTAGAGAGTAGCAACTGTGTGGTGGCTGCTCAACTCATTTAGTAAATGTTGTTTTTAGACAGTACATTTTATGTCAGGATTCAATTTGTAAGTCACAATGTAGCAGTATGATCTGTACCACTGCTCCAGAGGGAAACATTGCTTTATATTTTTTCTTTCCCTTTTTCTTTCTTTTTAATTTTTTTGAGAGAGGGTCTCAATTTGTCCCCCAGGCTGGAGTGTAGTGGCATGATATTGGCTCACTGCAGCCTAGACATCTTGGGCTCAAGGAATCCTCTCATCTCAACCTCCTGAGTAGCTGGGACTACAGCCACACCCCATGCCTGGCTAATTTTTGTAGAGACAGGGGTCTCGCCATGGGGCTCAGGTGGTTTTGAACCCCTGGGGTCAAGCGATCCTCCCACCTTGGCCTCCCAAAGTGCTGGAATTACAAACAAACTATGCCCAGCTTACACTTTAAATTATTTATTTTCCATTTATTTTATCAACCAATATGTATTTAGTAACAACCCTGCGCCAGACATAGTGTTAGCTCTGGTGATACAGTAATGAAGATGGACAAAGTCTATTGTCATGGAGTGTATATTCTGGAGCGGATATTGTGACAGCCAATAATCATGTAAATAAGATGGTGATGATTGGGATGGGGGCTATAAGGGATTAAGCACTGAGAATCAAAAGAGAGAATGACTATAGATGTTATACAGACCATGCAGCAGTATAGAAGGCAATGTTGGGGCTCAGAAAAATGATACCCCAAAATATGGTGTTCTGGTATGCTGAACTAAAAGCAGCAGCCTCAAGGTCTCTCTGACCCCACCCTCCAGCCTCCACCAACACTTTGTCTCTCCCAAGGCACAGGATGAGGCTCTTCTCTGATATTCCCTTATCACCTTTAAGACTGGACCCACAAAGAAAACACAATTGTCTTCCATCCCCTCTCTGAAATCTCATTACCTATCACAGAAAAGGAGATGAATTTTTTCACAAAACAATGTCTGCCTTTCAGACTCATTCAAATTCTAAAGAGAATAATTTAGAAATTAATTCCTGTCTCCCAGGTTCATTCATTTCCCCTAAAAATCATTTACTACCCCTCAAAATTGTTACACCCTCATCCCCTCTTCCCCTGTGAACAAGAGTATGTAAGCAACTGGACCTCATTTGGGTTATTGGGTAATCCTCCTCCTGCAATTCCCTCATGTTTGTGCATGTTAAATAAATTTTGTATGCCTTTTTCTGCTTTTTAATCTGCCTTTTGTAAACCACAAATAAAATTGTAAGGCCCCGCAACCAACCATCTGAATAGACCCCCTCCTCTCAGCCAGGCCACTCCAACATTAACCTGAAAGCCTGGTTCAAGCCACGACAGGAAGAGAGGGTGGCACATGCCTCATTATACCCTCCTCCCTTTTAGAATTCTGAAAAAACTGACCAGCATGTACCATCAACACAGATTTTAAGCTAATAAGAAACACTTACAATCGATTCTCTCCAAAGTCTGCTACCTGGAGTTTTTCTTGGCATGATAAAACTTTGGTTTCCACCACCTCTTATTGCAACCCAAATATTCCTTTCTATTGATAGTAGTTATTTCAACCAATTGCCAATCTAAAATATTTTAAATCTACCTATAACCTGGAACCCCCTCCTCCCCTCTCTGCCCACTTGGAGTTGTCCCACCTTTCTGGACTGAACCAATGTATACCTCACATGTATTTGATGTCTCCCTAAAATATATAAAACTAGGCTGTATGCCAACCACTTTGGGCACATGTTCTCAGGGTCTCCTGAGGGCTGTGTCATGGGCTGTGATCACTTATATTTGGCTCAAAATAAACCTCTTCAAATATTTTTAAAAGTTTCACTCTTTTCATCAACAATTTTCAATAAACCCTTAACAGGATGATGGAAGCTTTCCCTTGGCCCCTCTACAATCATATAGGTGAGTGATGTGTGAGATTTGCAATGATCTTACTGGGGTTCTATGAGTTGCTGAGAAATTACTGAAGAAATTAATAGCCTACAAAAGTGACGTGAAAATTATTTTAAACTGAAAATGCCTGTACAACCAGCAGCTACAGAAATAAACATTATCCAAACTTAAGCAGGGCCTCCTGAAACTACAGATGCCATTGACTCCCCCATCCACCAAAGGAGTTTCCTGTTTGAATTCACTGAAGTGTGAATTCAGCCATCTATTAACATCAGAAAAGCCCACAGTATCTTTCATTCTTCCCCTTTGAAGTTTTAACCCCTCCCAGTTTTGTTCAGTTGACATAAAAACATTTACCTCTAGCTATTTATGTGGTTACTCCTTACTGAGTAATGAGTACATGTATAAATAATTCTTGTTCTTTTTTCTATTCATCTGTCTATTGTCAGTTAATCTTCAGGCCTCCAAGCAATTGAAACTTAGTGGGTAGAGGAAAAATTTTCCTTCCAACATTACACTGTGATACATACTCAGGTGGGTAAAAAAAAGACTAGGGCACATTTTGTTGAATATTTGTCATACTTCATCTACTGCAGAGATGGCATTTTTATATCCATATACCTCATTTGCTAACTCCCTGCATTATAACCTCTGAATTGTAATTTGAAGAAGTTGCTAAGGTAGGATTACATTTATTTCACCCATAGTTATTAAAGCAAATAATTTCATGAGCTTCATAAATAACTTTATAAATTATTTCAAAGAAAACAATTTCTTACCTCATTGTTTAGATTTAAGGCAGATAAAGGACACATTTTTTTTATCATATCTTCTTCTTTTTTTTTTTTTGAGACAGAGTCTGGCTCTGTTGCCTAGGCTGGAGTGTGGCACAATCTTGGCTCACTGCAACCTCCATCTCCCAGGTTCAAGTGATTCTCGTGCCTCAGCCTCCTGAGTAGCTGAAATTACAGGTGCCCACCACTACACCCAGCTAATTTTTTGTGTTTTTAGTAGAGACAGGGTTTCACCATGGTGTCCAGGCTGGTCTTGAACTCCTGACTTCAAGTGATCCACCTGCCTCAGCCTCTCAAAGTGCTGGGATTACAGGTGCAAGCCACTGCACCCAGCCAGATCATATCTTCTTAATTCCTAAGTATCACAAAAAAGCTTTTTCATCTTATTCAAAACTTAAAATTAAAAGAAGAATTTATGCCATAGTGTTAGTTAAATACATAGTGAGACTGGAGAGTTCCATGGATCCCTTCATGAGACTCACAACAGGGGTGTGGCTTGCTTACTCGGCCCCCTATTCAAACCCCTTGCAGTAGGGGGAGCATGCAGGCAAGCAGGTGCCAAGGCTGGGGCAAGTGCTTTTGGGCTCTGGCCCTACAGCAGCATCTAGGGGTGTGTTAAAATTAATGCTCTTTTAGCAGTTGCCATTCATGGATGGCTAAGTGTTAACTGACTCAGAGAGTCAGCATGACAGCCTTTTACTCCCTGCCCTCTTGGTACCCAGGTCCTTGTCCGGCATCCAGGAAGAATCAGGTCACACGGACTTGAAGGATGGTGAATGCAGCAGAGGTTTTATTGAGCAAAGGAGGTGGCTCTTAGTGGGATGGGGAGCTGGAAAGGGGATGGAGTGGGAAGATAATCTTCCCCTGCAGTTTGGCCGTCCCCGGTCAAACTCATCTCTACATTCAGATGCTTCTTCTCTTCTCTCCTTCTCTGCCATGCCACTCTGCTTGTCTGTAAGTGGAATTTGAGGTTTTTATGGGTATGGGATGGAAGGTATGATGAGCCAGAGCAGTTTTGGAAAAAGCAACATTGGAGTGGGAAAACAGGAATGTGAAGTTCTTATTTAGTGCTGTGGGCCCAGGCTTGTGGGTGGGGCCTTTGCCAGGGAACTGCCCTCTTCTATTCAGTATTTCCCTGCCTCCTGTCCATATCAATAATACTTGGCTACTGCTTCAGCCCCTGTGATTACCAGGAAGCATCAGAGCAATCTTGGCAGCAGAATAAAAAAACACTGAATAATGATTTGTGGGCACACCATACAAAATCACAATGGAAAGACAAACAGGAAGTCTCAGGGTTTTAGGTTTTTCTTGTGTTTCTGGGGATAGAGGGGGCCCAAGCATTATGTAATTCATTGTCAATAACTTCCTTTGTGAATTCTACATGTGGAAGATCTGTTTCACATGTGCTTTGGCATTGAATAGTTATTTTATTGATGCTTTGTTAAAACAAAGAATCCCATTTTATATCTGGTTATGTAAAGAGAAAACTGTACACACTGCCCTACTCTTGCTTTTCATGGGAAGGGAAATGGCTTTCCTCTACCCTTCTAGGTTCTTTGGTTAGGCCATGAATTAAATTGACAGATGATAAATTAACAGAGAAAAACCATCTTAATTACATATGTATGCATAGGACTCTGACAAATATGTGAGACTTAATTCCAGCTCCCACTAGGCATCCTGTCCCACCTAAGGTGGGGGAAAAATCCAAGAGGCAGAGACAATTTGTGAAGTTCACCCTCAAGGTCAGGTGTGGTGGCTCACACCTATAATCCCAATACTTAGCAAGGCTGAGATAGGTGGATTGCTTGAGCCCAGGAATTCAAGACCAGCCTGAGCAACATGGTGAAACTCTGTCTCCACAAGAAATACAAAAATTAACCAGGTATGGTGGTGTGTGCCTGTCTACACAGGAGGCTGAGGTGGAAGTATCACCTGAGCCTAGCAAATCAAGGCTGCAGTAAGCCATGATCACGCCACTGCACTCCAGCCTGGGCAACAGAATGAGACCCTGTCTCAAGGAAAAAAAAAAAAAGTTCACAGTTAAAGGGCACATAGAGGCTAACTAAAGGACTAAGACCTAATTATAATGCCAGAGGCATTTAAAGGAGAGCAACTCCACCTTGAATAGGGGCTAGGTGAAATGAAGCTCAGACCTGCTTGGCTGCCATCCCAGGAGGTTAGGCATTCTTAGTCACAGGGTAAGACTGGAGGTCAACAGGACTGGTATCACAAGTCAGAGGTTGTAAAGACCCTACTGATGAAACAGGATGTGGTAAAGAAGCCAGCCAAAACCCACTGAAACAAAGATGGAGATGAAAGTGACCTCTGGTTGTCCTCACTTCTCACTATACGCTAGTTATAATGAATTAGCATGCTAAAAGACACGCCTACTAGCACCATGACAAATGCCATGGCAACTTCTGGAAATCACCCTGCATGTTCTAAAAAGGGGAGAGACCCTCAGTTTCTGGAACTCCCCACCCTTTTTCTGGAAAACTCATGAATAATCTACTCTTTGTTTATCATATAATCAAGAAATAACCATAAAAATAGTCAACCAGCAGCCCTCTGGGTGCAGTGGCTGACACCTGTAATCCCAGCACTTTGCGAGGCCGAGGCAGGTGGATCACGAGGTCAGGAGATCGAGACCATCCTGGTTAACACGGTGAAACCCCGTCTCTACTAAAAATACAAAAAATTAGCCGGGTGTGGTGGTGGGCGTCTGTAGTCCCAGCTACTCGGGAGGCTGAGGCGGGAGAATGGTATGAACCCAGGAGGCGGGGCTTGCAGTGAGCCAAGATTGCCACTGCACTCCAGCCTGGGTGACAGAGCGAGACTCCATCTCAAAAAAAAAAAAAAAAAAAAAAAAAGAAATATCTTGAAAGAAGCCACAGGAAAAAACACTTTACCTATAGAGGAGAAACATAAAATTTACATCCAACTTCTCCTCAGAAACCACACAAGCAAGAAGAGTGTTCTATTTTTCTGTAATTTTATCTTAACGTCTCATTCTGGAGAATGGCAGTAAATTCCTGTCCTCTCTCACATGGCTTCAGGAGATTTGGTTGTGAATGTTTACAATGTGTCTTTCATAAGATACTTCTTTAGCCTGACAAACAGCCAGATGTCTAAGTGTCTGACCTGTGTCCAGGTTTCCCACTCACAGGAAACTTGTTTATAGTGGCAGATGTCCTTATGGCTCTTGTCTGACCTGTGTCCAGCTTATTTCTACCAAGATAGCCATTCTTTAGGAGAGCCCTGGCCAGGAAAGAAGTTAGGTTTAGATGTGTCATTCAGGTGAGACACAAAGGAAGTAATTCAAACAAAACATGAAATAACACAAGCAGTATATTACTTTCAGATCCCAGAAAGAAGACAGCAGCATGCCCCATGGGGCCAACAGGAAGTAGGGAGCTATTTGGGACATGTACAGTCAATCAGCAGGCAAGAAGCAAGAGAGAGAATGAGGAACCCATGGGCTGAAGCCTTTACTGGGGTCTAGGGCGTTACCCAGGCAGGTTTCCCTCGGGAAGTTCTAATTAGTGGGTTTAGAGGAAGTAGATACAAGTTCATGAAATCATGCTGTGACTGAAAAGTGGTCACTGTGGCATATCTGCACAGTAGGGGGTTCAGCAAGGTGAGTCAAGTAGGTTGTATCTAGCTGTCTGATAGGGAGGTGGTCACCAGGAGGCAGTTGTATAAAGCAGATATCTGGATCAACCACATTGAGGAACTGGAATGAAGTAGAGAACCGGAACCTGTGTCAAGGGTGACTAAGCCCTGCTTCCAATATGAGAAAATTAAACCTATGTTCAAAATGGATGCTGAGGTGACATAAAATTGTAAGAAACTACTACAAAGAGAGTCAAGTGAAATATTTAAAGTGGTGAGAGAAAGAAACTACCAACTAGAATTGTGTATCCTGTGAAATTATTCTTCAAAAGTGAAGTAGAAATAAAGACTTTCTGAGACCAACAAACACTAAGGAAATTTGTTGCTAGTAGACCTGCCTTGTAAGAAATACTAAGGAAATTCTTCACATAGAAGAAAAATAATATAGTTCAGGAATGTGGATCTACATATAGAAAGATAGAGTATTAGAGAAGAATAAGTAAAGGTAAATAAAAACTTTAAAAATGTTTAATTGGTCTAACATAACATTTTGTTTCAAACAATAATGGCAAAATGTATTTGATTGGATGTATATACATACACTTATGCTTATGGATGCTTTTCACTAAGAAAATATAAGCATTTATTAAGTGAAATGAACTACACAATAATACCAGGGACAGGAGGGAAGGCTTAAAAATATTTTGTTATCATAAAGTACTTGCACTACCTGTAAAGTAGTATAGTGTTAATTGAAAGTGGACTTCAGTTAGTTGTAAACATATATCGCAAACTGTATAGCAACCAAAAAATTATTTTTTAAAAGAAGCATAATTGGCCAGGAATGGTGGCTCATGCCTGTAATCCCAGCACTTTGGGAGGTCAAAGTGGGCAGATCACTGGAGGCCAGGAGTTTGAGAACAGCCTGGCCAACATGGTGAAACCTTGTCTCTACTAAAAATACAAAAATTAGCTGGGTGTGGAGCCATATGCCTGTAATCCCAGCTACTCAGGAAGCTGAGGTAGGAGAATCGCTTGAACCCGAGAGGTGGATGTTGCAGTGAGCCAAGATTATGCCACTGCACTCCAGCCTGGCCACAGAGCAAGACTCTGTTTTTAAAAAAAAAAAAAAAAAAGTATAATTGATGTGTTAAGAAAGGAGAGAAAATGAAATCATATAAAATACTCAATTAAAATCACAAATGGGCTGAGTGCATTGGCTCACACTTACAATCCCAGCACTTTGGGAGGCTGAGGCAGGCAGATGGCTTGAGCCCAGGATTTCAAGACCAGCCTGGGCAACATAGCAAGATACCATCTCTACAAAACATACAAAAATTAGCCACACATGGTGGCATACGTGTGTAGTTTCAGCTATGTGGAAGGCTGAGGCAAGAGGATCACTTGAGCTCAGGACGTTAAGGCTGCAGTGAGCCATGATTATGCCACTGCACTCCAGCCTGGGCAACAGAGTGTGACCCTGACTCAAAATATAATAATAAAAAATTTTAAAAACAAACAAATAAAAAAAACCAAAATGGCAGGGAAAAAGTGGAAGTCAAAAACAGGAACAAGGAATAAAGACAATGAATACAAAAGAGTAACAAATATTATAAATATTCATCCATTTATATCAATAATCACTTTAATATCAATGGTCTAAATACACCAATTAAAATACAGAGATTGTCAGAGTGGATTAGAAAACAAGACTCAACTATATGTTGTTTATGTAGAAACCCAGATTAAATGTAAAGACATATATAGATTAAAAGTAAAGGGATGGAGAAAGATATTCCATGCTAACACTAATCAAAAGGGAGTGGGAGCAGTTATATTAATTTCAAACAGAGCAGACATCAGAGTAAGGAAAATTATCAGGGATAAAGCATGGCATTACATAATGGATAAAGGGCTCAATTTTCAAGAAGATGTAACAATCCACAGTGTATCTATGCCTAACAACAAAGTTTTAAAATATGTGAGGCAAAAACGGATAGGAATACAATGAGAAACACATGAATCCACTGTTATACTTGGAGACAGTATCTCTCTAACAGAACTCAACAGCACCATCAATGGGGTATAATTGACATTTCTAGACTGTTTTACCCAACAACAGCAGAATACACATTCTTCTCAGACTCAAATGGAACATATACCAAGATAGATAACATTCTGGGTCCTAAAACACACCTTAAAAAATGTTATTAGTTGTTTATTTTTTAAAACTTTTTTTATTATTTAAAAATAGAGACGAGGTCTTGCTATGTTGCCCAGGCTGGTCTTGAACTCCTGGGCTCAAATAATCTGCCTGCCTTGGCCTCCCACAGTGCTGGGATGACAGGCATGAGCCACCACACCCACTCTTAATAAATTTTAATTAATTAATTAATTAATTAATTAATGCTTTTGAAGGGAGTTTCGCTCATCACCCAGGCTGGAATGTAATGGCGTGATCTCAGCTCACTGCAACCTCTGCCTCCTGGGTTCAAGCGATTCTCCTGCCTCAGCCTCCTGAGTACCTGGGATTACAGGTGCTTGCCACCGTGACCAGCTAATTTTTGTATTTTTAGTAGAGACAGGGTTTCACCATGTTGGCCAGGCTGGTCTCCAACTCTTGACCTCAGGTGACCCACCTACCTCCGCCTTCCAAAGTGCTGAGATTACAGGCATGAGCCATCATGCCCAGCCCAAATTTTAAAGATTATAAATCATCCAATATATTATTTCAGGTCACAATGGAATTAAACTAGAAACTAGTAACAGAAAGATAGCTAGAAAATCCCAAAATACTTGGAAATTAAACCACACTCTAACACATTGGTCAAAGAAGAAATCTCAAGAAAAATTTTAAAATATTTTGAAGTAAATTAAAATAAAACCACAACTTATTAAAATGTGTGGGTACAGTGAAAATAGTACTTAGAGGGGAATTTAAGGCATTAAATGCATATATTGGATAGGAAAAAATATCTAAAATCAGTCATCTAAGCTTCCACTTTAGGAAACTAGAAAAAAAAGGGGGGACCAAATTAAATCCCAAGCAAGCAGAAGAAAAGATATAATAAAAATTAGACCAGAAATCAATAAAAATCAGCCGAGTGTGGTGGCCCATGCCTGCAATCCCAGCACTTTGGGAGGCCGAGGCAGGTGGATCACCTGAGGTCAGGAGTTCGAGACCAGCCAGGCAATGGGGTAAAACACCATCTCTACTAAAAAACCAAAAATTAGCAGGGCATGGTGGCATGTGCCTGTAATCCCAGCTACTCCGGAGGCTAAGGCATGAGAATCACTTGAACCTGGGAGGCGGAGGTTACAGTGAGCCGAGACTGTGCCACTGCACTCCGGCCTGGGCGATAGAGCAAGACTCTGATCACCTCCCCTGATTCCCAAAAAAGAAATCAATAAAAATTAAAACAATAAAGAAAATAAATGAAACTAGATGCCGTTTCTTTGATAAAATCAATAAGCCTCTAGCCAGGCTAGCCAAGAAAAAGAGAGACATACAAGTTACTAATATCAGAAATGAGAGAGAGGACATCACTACAAATCCTGTGAACACTACAAGGATCATAAAGAAATAAGAAACTCTATATGTCCACAAATCTGATAATTTAAGTAAAATAGGCTAATTCCTTAAAGACACATTTGCCAAAACTCACACAGAAGAAATATACATTCTGAATAAGTCTGTATTTATTAAATAAATTGAATCAATTATAACCTTCGAAAACAAAAAACATCAGGCCCAGATAAATTCACCAGTGAATTCTTCTAAATATTTAAGAAATAAATTGTATTCACTTTCTACAATCTCTTTCAGAAAATAGAAGTAGAGAGGCCAGGCGTGGTGGCCCACACCTGTAATCCCAGTACTTTTGAGACTGAGGTGGGTGGATCACCTCAGGTCAGGAGTTTAAGAGCAGCCTGGCCAACATGGTGAAACCACATCTCTGCTAAAAATTACAAAAATTAGCCGGGTGTCGTGGCATATGCCTCTAATCCCAGCTACTTGGGAGGCTGAGGCAGGAGAATCAACCTGGGAGGCAGAGACTGTAGTGAGCCGAGAGAGCACCACTCAACACTCTAGCCTGGGTGACACAGCGAGACTCCGTCGTAAAAAAAAAAAAAAAAGAAAGAAAGAAAGAAAGAAGAAAAGAAAATAGGAGCAGACGAAATGGTTTCCAACTCATTCTATGAGGCCAGCATTATCCTAATACCAAAATCAAAGATATTTCAAGAAAACTACAGACCAGTATCTCTCATGAACATAGATGCAAAAATTCTCAATATTAGCCAGTTAAATCCAACAATGTGTAAAAAGATTCTTTGAACTGAAGCTGCAAGAAAAAAAATTATATACATGACCAAGGAAATTTATTCCCAGTATGTAAGCCTGGTTCAACATTTGAAAATTAATTATTATTATTATTTTTTTTTTGAGACGGAGTCTCGCTCTGTCGCCCAGGCTGGAGTGCAGTGGCGCGATCTCGGCTCACTGCAAGCTCCGCCTCCCGGGTTCACGCCATTCTCCTGCCTCAGCCTCCCGCGCCCACAACCGCGCCCGGCTAATTTTTTGTATTTTTAGTAGAGACGGGGTTTCACCGTGGTCTCGATCTCCTGACCTTGTGATCCGCCCGCCTCGGCCTCCCAAAGTGCTGGGATTACAGGCGTGAGCCACCGCGCCCGGCCGAAAATTAATGATTTAATAATTCATCATTTCAACAGACTAAAAAAGAAAAAACGTGATCATATTAATAGATGCAGAACAATTATTTGACAAAAACGATACCCATTCATGACAAAAACTCAGGAAATAAGGAATAAAGGGGAACTTTTTCAATAGAATAAAGAACGTTTACAAAAATACCCCACAGCTAATGATGAAAAATTAGAAGCTTTCCCAGAGCAGGAGCAAGTCAAAGATTTCCCCTCTTACTACTCCCTATCAAAATCATACTTGGAAGTTCTAACTAATGCAGTAAGAAAAGAAATAGAAATAAAAGGTATGCAGATTGAGAAGGAAGAAATAAAGCTGTCTTTGTTTGCAGATGACATGAACGTTTATGTGGAAAATCCGTAAGAATCAACCACTACAACAAAAAATTCCTGGAACTAATAAGTAAGTATAGCAAGGTTGCAGGATACAAGATTAATATACAAAATTTGATTCCTTTCTGGTATATCAGCAATTAACCAGTGGAATTAGAAATTTAAAACATAATATGAATACCATTTATATTAACACCCCAAAATATGGAATACTTAAGTATCAATCTAACAAAATACGTGCAAGATCTATATGAGAAAAACTACAAAACTCTGATGAAATAAAGAAGAGCTAAAGAAATGAAGAGGTATTCCATGTTCAAGGATTGGAAGATTCAATATTGTTAAGATGTCCATTCTTCTCAATGCAATCTATAGATTCAACACAATACCAACCAAATTCCCAGCAAGTTATTTTGTGATACTGACAAACTGATTCTTAAGTTTATATGGAGACACAAAAGACCCAGAATAGCCAACATAATCATGCATGAGTGTTAGTCAGAGGACTGACACTACCTGACTTCAGGATTTACCATAAAGCTACAGGATTTACTATGAAGTAATCAAGACTTAGTAGTGTTGATGAAAGAGTGGACAAACAGATCAATGGAACAGAACAGAGCAGCAGATATAGACTCAAATAAATATAGTGAATTGATCTTTCACAAAGGAGCAAAGGAGAAAATGGACAAGAGTCTGTTCAAGAAATGCTGCGGGAACAACTGTACATCTACATGCAGGAGAAAAAAAAAAGAATGTAGACATAGACCTTGTACTCATCCCCAAAATTAGTTCAAAATGAGAAAAATAACTATTATAATATACAAACGCTATTTTAGAAATTTGAAGTGTAAATACAGTGCAGTACAGTGTGGCAATAGAGAATACTGACCCAGAAACTAAAAAAAAAAAAAAAAAGGAACTCAAAATGGATCATTTTGTAAAATGCAAAACTATACAATTCCTAGAAGATAACACAGGAGAAAATCTAGATGACCTTGTGTATGGGAATGACTTTTTATTTTATTTTTTTGAGATGGCGTCTCGCTCTGCTGCCCAGGCTGAAGTGCAGAGGCACAATCTCAGCTCACTGCAACCTCTGCCTTTGGGGTTCAAATGATTCTGGCACCTCAGCCTCCTGAGTAGCTGGAATTACAGGTGTGTGCCACCATGCCCAGCTAATTATTGTATTTTTAATAGAAACTGGATTTTGCCATGTTGGTCAGGCTGGTCTTGAACTCCTGGTCTCAAGTGATTCACCCAGCTCAGCCACCCAGAGTGCTGGGGTTACAGGCATGAGTCACTGTGCCTGGCCAGAACTCTTAAAACTCAACAAGAAGAAAGTGAACAACGTGATGATTTTTTCTTTTTTTCAGATGGAGTCTTGCTCTGTTGCCCAGGCTGGAGCAAAGTGGTACAATCTTGGCTCACCGCAACCTCTGCCTCCTGAGTTCAAGCAATTCTCCTGCCTCAGCCTCCTGAGTAGCTGAGACTACAGGTGCACACCACCACGCCTGGCTAATTTTTGTATTTTTAGTAGAGAAAGAGTTTCACCATATTGAACAGGCTGGTCTTGAACTGCTGACCTTGTGACTCTCCCGCCTTGGCCTCCCAAAATGCTGGGATTACAGCCTTGAGCCACCGCGCCTGGCCGATTTGTTCTTTTTTCTTTTTCATTTTTTCTTTTCTTTTCTTTCTTTCTTTTTATTTATTTATTTTTTTGAGACAGGGTCTTGCTCTGTTGCTTAGGCTGGAGTGCAGTGGCACAATCATAGCTCACTGTAGCCTTGATCTCCCAGGCTCAAGTGATCTTTCTACCTCAGCTTCCCAAGTAGCTGGAACTACAGGCATGCATCACCCATGCCCAGCTAATTTTTAAAATTTTTTTTGTAGATATAAGGTCTCACTGTGTTGCCCAGGCTGTCTTGAACTCCTGGGCTCAAGCAGTCCTCTCACCTTGGCCTCCCAAAGTGCTGGGATGAGCCACTGCAACTGGTCTGATGTTTTTAAATGAGCAAAAGACCTGAACAGACACTTCACCAAAGATGATATACAGATGGCAAATAAGCATATGAAAAGATGCTCCACATGATATGTCATCAGAGAAATGCAAATTACTACTATAGGCCTATTGGAAGGTCCCAAATCCAGAACACTAACGACACCAAATGCTGGCAAGGATGTGCAGCAACAGGAGCTCTCCTTCATTGCTGGTGGAAATGCAAAATGGTATAGTCATTTTGTTATACAGTTTGGCAGTTTCCTATAAAACTAAAGATACTCTTACCATATGATCCAGCAATTGTATTCTTTGGTATTTACCCAAATTAGTTGAAAACTTATATTCACACAAGCACCTGCAGATTGATGTTTAGAGCAGCTATATTCAGAATTGCCAAAACTTGGAAGCAATCAAGACGTCCTTGAATAGGAAAATAGACTGTGATACATACAGACAATGGAATATTATTCTATACTAAAAGTAAATGAGCCATCAAGCCATGAAGATGTGGAGGAACCTTGACTGCATATTTTTAAGTGAAAGAAGGCAGTCTGAAAATGGTACATCCTTTATAATTCCAATTATATGTGACTGTGGAAAGAGCAAAACTATGAAGACAGTAAAAAGATCAGTGGTTGTCAAGGATTAGGGGTGAGGGAGGGATGAATAAGCAAAGCACAGAGGATTTTTAAGGCAGTGAAAATACTTTGTATGATATGATAATGTTGGATACAGGTTAGTATTCCTTTGTCCAAACCCATAGAATGTGTAACTCCAAGAGTGAACTCTCATGTAAATTACAGACTTGGGGTGATAATGCGTCAATGTAGGTATATCAGTTGTAACATATACATTCTAGTGCCTAGTGCAGGATGTCTATAGTGAGGGAGGCTGTGTGTGTGTGTGTGTTGAAGGTCAGGAAGTATACGGGAACTTTCTGTACTTCTCAATTTTTCTGTGAACCTAAAGCTGCTTTTTAAAAAAAGTCTATTTAAAGGAAAAAAGTATTGGCAAAACAGAGCTCACTAGCTGGTTTGACTATTTTTGTAGAACAAACCACCTCAAAATTTGATGACTTGGGTTGGGTCTGGTGGCTCATGCCTGTAATCTCAGCACTTTGGGAGACTGAGGGGGGTGGATAATCTGAGGCCAGGAGTTCGAGACCAGCCTGGTCAACATGGTAAAATCCCATCTCTAGAAAAATATACAAAAATTAGCCAGGTGTGGTGGTGTGCGCCTGTGATCCCAGCTACTCTGGAGGCTGAGGCAAGAGAATCTTGAACCTGGAAGGTGGAGATTGCAGAGAGCTGAGGTCGCGCCACTGCTCTCCAGCCTGGGCCACAGAGCAAGACCCTGTTTAAAAAAAAAGAAAAAAAAAACCCCCAAACAATAACAACAACAAAAAAAACTGATGACTTAAAATAATCTGTTATTTCAAATTATTTTCTGGTTTGCCTGGGGCTCACCTGCGTGGTATTTCTTCCGGGAGCTCATTTGAGACTGAAATGTCCAGGATACTTCAGGCCTCTCTTCATATCTCTTTCTCTAGAAGGGTAGCTGGACTTATATCATGCCCAGCTTCTAACAGAGAGCGTTCAAAGCCTATCACAGAGTTGCTGCAGATCTCTGTAAGTACACCTCTGAAGTTACACGACATCACTTCTATCAAATTTTATTGGTCAAATTTCACAATCAGGTCAGTTTTAATGGGGAGAGGAAATGGGCTTCCCCCCTCAATAAAAGGAGTGAAAAAGTATTTGCGAGCATTTTTAATTTACCCTACTATTTTTTATTCAACTGGTAATAATTTTCCAATCTATACCACCCCCCCCATGATACACTTTTGTTTTTCATCTTCTAAATATATAGTCCATGCTGACGGCCCGGCAGATTAGACCAATTTTCTATGTAACTGTATTATTTTACATATTGGACAGAAAAAATTTCTAAAATTAAAAAAAGTTCCTAAAATGTTATATCGCCATTGTGAGAAAAAAGGAGGAAAACACCAGTAATTTTGAAGACAAACTGAAATAATTAAATATGTAATTACTGTTGGTAACACCTATATTTTTGCCATGGCGGTCACATGCCAAAGGTATCATGAATTTGAGAGAACACAAGTCAGACACCTGTCATGGACACTAAAGAATGGTTAATTTCACAATCAGTAAATCGTGCCTTAAAAGGAGTATTATTCTGAACAGAGGTGAAAGTTCATCTCCAGAATCTCAGACGTATTTACTCATTATTATGAAAACAGTCCAGTGTTAGAAAGTTTTTCTTCTCTCTCGTCCCAGAAATTTTTAGCATCTTTATCTCCTATACCATCATTGCACCATATGTATAATAAAAAACATTTTTTTAAATGGGAAAGAAGTCTGAATTCTTCTATCTATAATTCTAGGTGCTCTTCTCCTCCTTTTTCTCTTTCTCCATTTTATTCTTCTATAGTGAAATATATATATATTCAGAGGAAGCACCAAAAAACATTAACTTTCCAAATTAAGACAGTCTTTTTATCTTTTGTGATTGAGGAAGAAGGTAGAATACAACAGCCATGCTTCACCAAAGAACCAAATCCAAGCACATGAAGCAATGAGCAAGCCAAACATTTCTGAGTACAGAATCCTCCCGTGTCTAGCACAGGGCCTGATGAACCTCATTCCCTAACTTTCATTTTCCATTTGCAGTTCTTACTTCACGTGTCACCGCAGTTCTAGGTTCATGTCAGTAAAAAGCAAAATTGTAATATGCCACCTTGTGGATGCATGAGGAATGAAATTCTCGTAGTGCTTTTGATTTTGGTGGTGAGAACTTAACATTGTATTTGCATAGTTTTTCCCCCGTAATACAAGCAATTTTTGCTCATTGCAAAAACAAAAAACAAAAATAAAAAATCCATACGGGAAATACACAAGGAACAGTAGGTACTCAAATATTTATGGAGTATAGATTTTTAAAAATTAGTAATCATCACACCCTTGATTTGGACTGGACCCTATTAAAGCAGCCAGTGAATGAATAGATGAAGGAAGGAATACCTTTCTCTAAAACATTTGATATTTTAGGTAAGCTCTTGGTTTTCAGGCTTGACCTGACATTAGAATCTAATTTTCCAGAGATATTTTTAATGTCTCATGTGGGTAGAAGTTGACAAAATTTGGTTTACATTCCATACAAGAATAAGAATTATTTATTAGTACTATTGACAACTTTCCATTTCCATATGTGTGGTATATTTATTAAACAATCTGGGCTGGGCATGGTGGCTCACGCCTGTAATCCCAGCACTTTGGGAGGCCCAGACTGGCAGATCACGAGGTCAGGAGTTCAAGACCAGCCTGGCCAACATGGTGAAACCCTGTCTCTACTAAAAATACCAAAATCAGCCTGGCGTGGTGGCACATGCCTGTAATAATGCCAGCTACTCAGGATGCTGAGGCAGGAGAATCGCTTGAACCCAGGAGGTAGAGGTTGTAGTGAGCTGAGATCATGCCATTGCACTCTAGCCTGGGCAACAGAGTGAGACTCTGTCTCAAAAAAAAAAAAAAAAAAAAAAAATCAGCCAAATAAACATTTCATTATGGGTTATTATGAATAGCTGCATATAGCAGACAGACCTGATCACTTAACTCTTCCAGAAAAGGTGATCTTAGGTCCATTGTCAAAGGGATGGATGGTTTCTCAGCATTTTGTAGACTGTCTGTCTTCTTTTGGGTTTAGCAGGTCGTACGTTCAGTCTGCTTTTTTGGTGCAAAATAACAATGTTAGACCAGATGAGTAATTTACAATCTGTGTTGCTACAAAAGGTTCTAAATATTCAAACCACATTTTATTTAAAAATGTCTTTTATGAATTTAGTTTTCAAAACGTTTTTTTAAAATACATTTTCTGAATTTAATATGATAAAATAGTACAAACAGTGATAAGAACCAAATTTGGATGTCGTTGAGAGTGTTGAAGGAAAACCAGATGTGTTAACCAAAAAACATGCCTCTTTGACATAAAATGTTTTAAGCTAAGAGCAAGGGGGAGGAAGCAGATATATGAAAGCTCTCTGCCCTTCCTCTTTTTACCTAGTGGCAGGACACAGATTTACTAAGACAAAGGTGCCCTTCTTCCCCCTCTACCTGGAAGGACAAAAGTTAACCACTGAAGATAACTTTAGCCCTCATCTGGCTGGAGATGGCACAAGAGGAATCTACATTAATAAGCGTTGCTAAGTGGACTTCATCTACCATTATTTTGCCTTCCCACAATTTGCCACCTCTAGAGATTCAAAGTTCTTTTCCTCTGTCTTGTACTAAATTTAGAAATTTAGTGTGTTTTTTGATTGTTTGTTTGTTTGAGACAGGCTCTTACTCTGTCACCTAGGCTGGAGTGCAGTGGCATGATCATGGCTCACTGCAGCCTCGACCTCCTGGGCTCAAGGGATCCTCTGGCCTCAGCCTCCCACAGTGCTGGGATTATAGCAGTGAGTCACTGTGCTGGGCCTTAATGTTCTTTATTGAAGTTTATATAAGCTAGAGGTCTGAGTCACCTCTTTGAGAATTATTCATTCCCTGGGCATCTCCTGTATACGTATAAAATATACATGATAATAAATATTTGTTTTTGCTCTTACTTTGTTATTCTGTTTTTTGTTACGGGGGTCCCTTCTAAGAATGCATTAGGGGTGAGGAAAAAATATTAGTTTTCTTTCTTTACACTGTAAACTTCATTAATGTGTTCTTATTGAGTAAATATATACTATATGTAGTAAATTTTGTGAGTTTAAACCACAAATACATTTGTGGTTATAACACTTGTTTGTATGGCATGGCATTGTACACCTGTAGTTCCAGTTATGCAGGAAGCTGAGGCAGGCAGATGGCTTAATTCTAGGATTTCAAGGCTGTAGCGTGCGATGAGTTTGCCTGTGAATAGCCACTGCACTCTAGACTGGGCAACATAGCAAGATCCCATCTCTAAAATAAATATGTAAATACATAAATAAATAAAACATTATTTATTTTCTATATTGGGCTTTTATGTGGAATTTTACATGTCTGTTTTCCAAGGTAGAATTCTGAAGACACTTATACTCAGCCAAGCTTATTTGGACTGTAGTCTGGTTACAATGAATTTTCTATAACAGATCATCAGGTAATCATCATCATAATAGCCAATACAGAAGGCTTACTACACGTTACACACTGATTTAGTTGCTTCACATGCATTAAGTCTTAAATCTTTCAAATGCTTTATGAGGTGCTATGGTGATTATTCCTTTCTCACAGACAGGAAACTGGTGTAAGAGCCAGAGTCCCTCTTACCTACTACTAAGCTCTATCACCTCTCAGTAGAGTTCAGTAGTTCTGGCTTGTTTATTGCACATCCCTTTCTTGGAAATATGATCACAGGAACTCTCCCTAGCCAGACACTTTTCTTTCCTCTTCTCTGTTTAGTGGATTCACACATGCCCCAAGGCTCCAGCTTAAGTCCCACCTCTCTGGAAGGCATTGTCAAGCATACCTAACTCACAGGGTTCTCTTGCTCTCTGGTCTACTGGTAGCATTGTCTCATGCTAGGAAGTCTGTTTATACGAAGTCCAAAGAGTGAGTTAGAGGAACTGGAAAAGTTCCCTAGGGCTTCTGGGTAGAGATTTTAGAGGCAGGAGCTGTGGGGTGTGATAGGGAGAATCTGTGAACAATGGTTTAGTTTAGACTGATCCTAAGACAAGGGGAAGCACAACATGACTTTTAGTGTGATGTTATCAGATTGGCATTTGAAAGGTTATTGCAGCATGAAAAAGCGGTTGAGAGAGACTGGTGTCAAATCTAAGGCTGGGAGAATGGAGAGTTGGCTACACCTGTGCAGGTAAGAGGTCATGACTTGCATTCAGTGGGAGGAGGGGTAAAAATGGATTGGGAGAGACTTGGTAACTATTTAGGTGTGGAAGGTGTGAACCTTGATGTCAGACTCCAAGTTAGCAATTTTTAGATTAATTATTCAAAAACTAATAGACTCTACTATTTAGAGCAGTTTTAGGTTGGCAACTGCTGTTGCTGTATAGTTCTATGGGTTTCGATACATGCATAATGTCATATATTCATGAGGACAGTATCATGCAGAATAGTTTCACCGCCCTAAAAATCCCCTGTGCTTCACATTCATCCCTTCCTCCTACCTCCAACTTCCCCAAACCCTGGTAACCACTGATCTGTTTACTGTCTCCATAGTTTTGCCTTATCCAGAATGTAATATAATTGGAATCATGCAGTATGTAGCCTTTTCGGACCAGCTTCTTTCACTTAGTAATATGCAGTTACGTTTCCTCTATGTCTTTTTGTGGCTTGATAGCTCATTTCTTTTTAGTACAGAATAGTATGGCATTATATGAATACACAACAGTTTGTTTATCCATTCACCTATTGAAGGACGTCTCACCTGCTTCCACGTTTTGGCAATTCTGAATAAAGCTGCTATAAACATCCATGCGAAACAAAATAAAAATAAAATAAAATAGAAACAAAACATCCATTCATCTGTTCCATTTGCATTCAGTGGGAGTAGGAATAAAAATAGATTGGGGTAAAAACAAATAGGTTTTTGTGTGGACAAAAGTTTTCACCTCATTTGATTAAATATAAGTGAGCACAATTTCTGGATAATACAGTAAAAGTATGTTTAGTTTTATAAGAAACTGCCATACTGTCTTCCAAGGGGCGGTACCATTTTTGTATTCCCACCAACAATGAATGAAAGTTCCTGTTGCTCTGCATCGTTGCCAGCATTTGGTGTTGTCAGTGTTCTGAATGTTGGCCATTCTGATTGGTATATAGTAGTATCTCACTGTTGTTTTAATGTGTATTTCCCTCATGATATATGATGTTGAACATCTTTTCATATGCTTACTCAGATCTTCTGCTCATTTTTAAATTGAGTTGCTTATTTTCTTATTGCTGAATTTTAAGAATTCTTCAGATTCATTTTTTATTGCTTACTTAGAGTGGGTCATTTTTTATTGCTTACTTAGAGTGGGCCTTCTTTTCCTTCACAAGTTGCCAGTTCTACTTTCTCTTTAGTCTCATTTGTGATCCTTCTTTCTACAGAGACAACTTAAACCAGAGATGTGGAGTCTTTCCTTACAGGCAGATGAAAGGATGTGTAAGTGCAGTTCAGAGGGGGAAATAAAAAGCATATTTTAGAATACTTCCTTGGTTAAAAGCAGTTAAGTTTGGCAAAGATACATACATTTTTAACTCTAGATTTATGCTAGGTAGCATACTTTGGGAGTCAAATGAATAAGAAAAATAATAAAAATTATTTGAAGCATATTCTTTGGCCTCTGAAGCAAGGTGGAGGGGTCTGCTTTGATCAACAGATTAAATACTTGATGGGAGTTCTTAGAAGTACAATTCGGCCGGGCGCGGTGGCTCACGCCTGTAATCCCAGCACTTTGGGAGGCCGAGATGGGCGGATCACGAGGTCAGGAGATCGAGACTATCCTGGCTAACATGGTGAAACCCTATCTCTACTAAAAATACAAAAAAAAAAAAAAAAAAAAAAAAAAAAAAAATTAGCCGAGCGCGGTGGCGGGCGCCTGTAGTCCCAGCTACTCCGGAGGCTGAGGCAGGAGAATGGCACGAACCCGGGAGGCGGAGCGTGCAGTGAGTCGAGATCACGCCACTGCACTCCAGCCTGGGCGACAGAGCGAGACTCCGTCTCGAAAAAAAAAAAAAAAAAAAAAAAGAGAAGTACAATTCTTGGAGGGTTTATTCTTCAGAGGGGAGGAGCCATTGAATGCTATTGAGCAGTGGTAGAAAATGATCAGAATTCTTCCTTCTTGGGAGGCCGAGGAAGGCGAATCACTTGAGGCCAGGAGTTGCAGAACAGCCTGGCCAACATGATGAAAACCTGTCTCTATTAAAAATGCAAAAATTAGCCGGGCATGGTGGTGTACACCTGTAGTCTCAGCTACTCGGGAGGCTGCAGCAGGAGAATCGCTTGAGCCTGGGAGGTGGAGGTTGCGGTGAGCCGAGATCGCACCACTGCACTCCAGCCTGGGTGACAGAGTGAGACTCTGGCAAAAAACAAATAAATAAATAAATAATTTAAAAAATAATAATAATAATTCTTTCTTCTATATCCTATGTTGATTACACAATAATTACCCATATGACTTGACATGTAAATGGTAGTTTTAAAGATTGGAGCCTGACTGTTCCATCTTAAACATTCTACAAGTCTCTCCTTATTTATTTATTTATTTATTTTTGTTGAGAAGGAGTCTTGTTCTGTCACTCAGGCTGGAGTACAATGGAACAATCTTAGCTCACTGCAACCTCCGCCTCCTGGGTTCAAGAGATTCTTCCGCCCCAGCGTCTCGAGTAGCTGGGATTACAGGCGTTCACTGCCATGCCTGGCTAATTTTTGTATTTTTAGTAGAGACGGGGGTTTTGCCACGTGGGCCAGGCTGGTATTGAACTCCTGGCCTCAGGTGATCCCCCTGCCTCGGTCTCCCAAAGTGTTGGGATTACAGGCGAGATCCACTGCGCCCGGCCTATTTATTTATTTTTTAGTGATTGTGTCTCGCTTTGTCATTAGGCTGGAGTGCAATGGTTCAATCACAGCTCACTGCTGCCTCAGATTCCGGGGCTCAGGCGATCCTCACTCCTCAGTTTCCCAAGTAGCTGGGGCTATAGGCACGAGCCACCACCACCTGGCTGAGACAGTCTCGCTGTGTCGCCCAGGCTGGAGTGCAATGGCGTGATCTCCAGCTCACTGCAACTGCCGCCAGGTTCAAGCGACTCTCGTGCCTCAGCCTCTGGTAAATCTAGGACCACAGGCGAGTGCCACCATTCCTGGCTAATTTTTGTATTTTTTGTAGAGACTGGGTTTCACCATGTTGCCCAGGCTGGTCTCTAACTCCTGAGCTCAAGTGATCCACTGGCCTCAGCCTCCCAAAGTGCTGGGATTACAGGCATGAGCCACTGTGCCAGGCCCTGGCTGATTTTTAAAATTTTCTTTCTTACTTTCTCCTCTTCTTTTCTTTCTTCTTTCTTTTCTTTTTATTGTTTCTTTTCTTTTCTTTTTTCTCTTTTTCTTTCTTTCTTATTTTTATTTAAAAATTTTCTGTATAGACGGAAGTCTCCCTATTTTGTCCAGGCTGGTCTTGAACTCCTCGGCTCAAGGAATCTGCTTGCCTTGGATCTCCCAAAGTGCTGGGATTACAGGTGTGAGCCACCACTCCCCGTCCTTTTTATACGTTTAGGTTAATGCTTTCCAACAAAGCTGATGAGAGGATTACACGAGACAGTGAGAAAAATCCTTAGCATTTTCTCTATTCTTAAAACCACCACTCCTCATTTACCTCCTATGACTCATTTAATTATTTTATCTCATTTAATTCTCATACCTTCTTGCAACCCAGGGCTTAGTGGAGTAAGACCCAGGGATGATTTATCAAGTTCTCACCTCCAGGCTTTTCTTATTTGGTATATCACTGCTGATGAAGTTAAAAATATGCCATTCTTGCATATTGACTACTTTGCATTAAAAGCACTTGAAAAACAGTAGATACAAAAAAATCATTCTGACCTCTTTTCTATTTCTTAGAAGCAGATGAAATTACCATGTGAAAGACATCCTCCCTATATTAGAAGGAATGCAACATTCTTATTAAGGACGGGAGTCAAGAGTGAGAGAATCCTGTACAGACCTTGCTAAAATAACTCTTAAGCGTCTCCAGATAATTTAATTGCTTTTCACAACTTGCTATTACTACTGTTACTACCGGTATTACTATTATCGTTATTCTCATTATTCTTTGTTTAGTTCCGTATAGATAAGTAACCAACCATAACTGCTTCTTTGGGTCCTTCTCCCCTTTCCTTCCCTTTCCTTTTCTTCCCTTTCACTTTCCCTTCCCCTTTCCTTTCCCTTCCCTCCCTTCCTTCCTCTTCTCTAGTTCTTTGACTGTGTCACCCAGGCTGGAGTGCAGTGGCGTGATCATAGCTCACCGCAGCCTCGATCTCCTGGGCTCAGTCAATCCTCCCCCATCGGCCTCTCAAACTACCGGGAATACAGGCGTGAGCCACCGCGCCTGGCCTAGAACATAAATTTAATATCAGGTAAATATTAACAGAGATACATACATGTAAGGTAGAAAGAGACTACATGGTCTGGACAGAATTGTATACAAACGTATAGACCAAAAAAGAAAAAAACCAACTTCTCTGGATTCCATTGATTAAAAATTTTAAAAATAAATTTAAAAACTTCTTTGTCTTTGAGAGGTAAGAGGATGCACCTTCTTAATAACCTTGCACCCTGCTTTTCCTGTGAGTGAGCCCAGAGCTACTTCCCCAGGAGCGTGCGTGTTTACAGCTCCGAGGGTCTGAAGGCCTCTATTTGCATTGCAGTAGCGGGACGGCCTGTTATCCGGCTTGTGAAGTTGTCAAGGAGACAGCCTGGAGGGGACAGTCACCGCCCATCTCGGTAACTGGGGTTATCAGCGTCACAGACAGGGACTGCTGCCCTGGAGCTTACATTCGAATATATTAGTAACTCCAGAACGTGGTCAATGGTCCCGGAGGAGGACGACCACTTCCGGTAGGGCGGCCAGGAAAAGCCTCTGTGAAGAGGCGATCTTTGAGCTGAATTTTGGAGCTTTAATAAATACTTAAAGGGCGAAAGGAACGAGTGATGCCTGACGTTCAATCCAGCGGTTGCCAAGAAACTAAAGAGCGTCTCGCTTTGGCTTCCGGATTGTTATGAAGAGGAGGAAGGAGAAAAAAACAAAACAAAACAGAATTGTTCGAGAATGGTGCTTTCGCAGCTCGCAGGTTGAAAACCGGGTTTCCACATTAGTTCCCATTGCCTGAGGGTGAAACGAAGCCCGGGATATTGACCTTGGGCGCCGCGGGGCGCGGCAGCGGCGGGCGGGCGGGGCTCTTGGTGGGGGCGGGGCTACGGAAGCCGAGCGGGCTCGAGGAGTTGGGCTGAGGAAGCGAGCGCACGCCGGCAGCGCGGAGGCCGGCTTTGGGCGTCGGGCCGCCCCCTCCCCACACCCCGCCCACACCCGGCACTTACTTCGGCTGTCTCAGCTGCCAGCCAGCGGAGACGCAGCTTTTGAGTTGCCGGGCGGCATTTGTTGGGTCGACGGCATCAGGGATCCGCCGCCGCGTGTGGTCGGCGTAGTGCGGCCCCTGCTGCGCCCCCGCGGCAGGCAGAGCTCACGCTTCTGCCCCCCGACTGGTCCGGGGTCTGGGCACCGCGTCGACGGCGGCTCCGCAGGACGCGCAGACCGGGCCGCAGCCCATGCCCCGAGCAGACTGCATTATGAGGCATCTGCCTTACTTCTGCCGGGGCCAAGTGGTGCGGGGCTTCGGCCGCGGCTCCAAGCAGCTGGGCATCCCCACAGGTGAGAGCAGGGCGGCCAGAGTCCCCCGGGCCGGGTCACGTGGGGAGCGGGGAGAGACTGCAGCCGGGGACTCGGGACTGGGTCGTGGGGCCTCCGGACCGCGGGCAAAGGGGACATCCTTCCTTCCTCCTCCGGGATCCCCTTGTCTGCGGCGGAGGACCGTTGGCCAGGTTGAGGGAGCTGGTCCCTGCTTCTGGCTCCGAGCTCCGCGGGGACGGGGTTGAGGGGTGGTGAGAGCGGGAAGCCGGAGTTGAATCGCGGGATCCGTGGTTCACGCCTCTCTGGCCAGCCAAGGTACAGCTGGTCAAGCATGACGCTTGTCTTGTCCATTAGAGACGAATCGTGGGCCAGATCGGCTGAACTCGCAAACCGGCTCTTAGGTGGTTTTGTTTTTAATTTGTAATCATGTGGTGTCCAAATGATAACATTGGTAGTTGAATGAGAGTCAGCTAATCTTCTTGGTCGGTCTACCTTAATTTCAATAATTGAGACCTGACTGTAATTCATCCTTAGAAATACATGCCAGGGCTGCGTCTTTACTTATTAAGTCAGCCTTGAGCTTGTGTATTTCAAAAATAAGAAACGTTGGCCGGGCTTGGTGGCCAACGCCTATAATCCCAGCACTTTGGGAGGCCGAGGCGGGCGGATCATCTGAGGTCAGGAGTTCGAGATCAGCCTGGCCAACATGGTAAAAACCCGTCTCTACTAAAAATACAAACATTAGCCGGGCATGGTGGCGCGTGCCTGTCATCCCAGCTACTCTGGAACCTGAGGCAGGAGAATCGCTTGAATCCGGGAGAGGGAGGCAGCAGTGAGGTGAGATCGTGCCACCGCCCTCCAGCCCTGGGTGACAGAGTGAGACACCGTCTCAAAAAAAAAAAAAAAAAAAAAAAAACTTTTCAAGTGATTCAGTACCTGGTTAGGAAAGAACAGATCTGAAAAAAATCCATCTACTCTGGTACTTGTTTTTTGCCTACTACTCAGAGTATGGCTTTTTTTGGAGAGCTTTATATACTTACCTGGTACTTTATTCATAACCTATCCACATAAATATGAGAGGGAAATCTGAGCCGGAAAATGTAAGGATGGGATTGATAATTATAGGCAAAGTTGTAGGAGTTTTGTGAATGTAATGATTTACATTAGCCTTGCATGTGATTTTTACAGATGTTTGTTTGTTATTATTATTTTGAGACAGAGTCTGGCTCTGCCACTCAGGCTGGAGTGCAGTGGTGGTGCGATCATAGCTTACCGCAGCCTCCATCTGTGGGGCTCAACTGATCCTCCTGCCTCAGCCTCTCTGGTAGCTTAGACTATAGGTGCAGGCCACCTTGCCCAGCTAATTTTTTAATTTTTTAGTAGAGACAAGATCTCGCTATGTTACCCTGGCTGGTCTCAAACCCCTGAGCTCAACATGAGTCTCCTGCCTTGGCCTCTTAAAGTCCTAGAATTACAGGCATGAGCCATTGCACTCGGCTACAGACATTTAATACAAAATTTGTAAGACTCAAAATATTTTCTTCTGTTGTTTAGCTAATTTTCCTGAGCAAGTAGTAGATAATCTTCCAGCTGATATATCCACTGGCATTTACTATGGTTGGGCCAGTGTTGGAAGTGGAGATGTCCATAAGATGGTGGTGAGCATAGGATGGAACCCATATTACAAGAATACGAAGAAGTCTATGGTAAGCATTATATTTTGCTCTGTAACTGAAAATGGTATGATGACGTAGAGTAATATACTGCAGTATTCGTTGCAGAAATAGCTTATCAATGGTAATCACAGCATAGTTCAAATACTGGAATTTTGGGCAATCTCTGCCTTTTAATTGGAGAGTTTAACTCATTTACATTTAAAGTAATTTCTGATAAGGAGGGACATCTACTGTTTTGCTCTTTGTTTTTTACATGCCTTATAACTTTTATGTCCCTCATTTCCTCTATTACTGCCTTTTGTGGTAGTGTGCTTTTTTGTTTTGTAGTGACATTTTAATTCCTTTCTCATTGCTTTCTGTGTATTTCTATAGATACTATCTTTGTGGTTACCATGGGGTTTATATTTAACATCCTGAAATTCTAAAAGTTTATACCAACTTAATTTCAATAGCACACAGAACTCACAAATTGCATCTTTTTTTTTTTTTTTTTTTTAAGATGGGGGCTCACTGTGTTGCCCAGACTGAAGTGCAGTGGCTGTTCACAGGCCAGGTTGTAGCACACTGTAACTTCAAACTCGTGGGCTCAAGTGATCTTACTCCTTCAGCCTCCAGAGAGCTGGAACTATGGGTGCATGCCACTGCCTGCATCCAGCTCAGATTACATCCTTATACATTGTGGTACCAAATAACAAAGATTAATGATTGTTTTTTTTATGCATTTATTTTTTAACTTATGTAGAAAATGAAGAGTGGAGTTACAAACCAAAATGATAATACTGACTTTGATAATTGCTGTCTATGAAAGACTCACTTTACCAAAGATAAAAATGATTTAAAAGCCTGTTTCATAAAATTGAGCTTGCCACAATTAATGCACTTCATTCACCGTTTACTTCATGCATCAATTACTTGGTCACCCTCTTAAGATAAAACAGGTTACTACGTGAATGGTGGATGGCGCTTATTGATACAGTCCCACAGTGGTGCTTTTCTTTTTCCTTTTTAAACCACCTGAGGGTATACTTTTCTGCCCTACTCTTTTTACAGGACCCCACAACTTCAGTGTTTTATCTGTTAGATTTGGCTGAATCTTTTGTCAGCTCAAATGTGTGGCAAAAACAAATTACAGTTAAGCTACATTTTGTTCTGTGTGGAGTTAATAGAAGTGAAGTGTGTCACTGCTGGAAAACTACAGAGCTAAATGCTGGCATAAGCAATAGTAATGACCCAGAACTACTTAACATTTTCCTGAGTATTTCAGTTATTTTTGAATATTAATGATTTGAAAATTATTTTTTGGAGACAAGGAAAACAATAGAAAGATCACAAAATACCATTCTATTGAATGAGGAAGGAAAAGAAGGGGAGGGGACCAATAGCCCATAACTAATTTGTCTTTAGCTACTCAGATAACAAAAATGTTATTATACAGCCAGTTAAGGAATGAATGCCTTTTGAGTGTTAGGAAAAATTGAATTTGAAACACAGGCGTACCTTACCAGCGGAAAATTGAACTTTTGCTTGCCTTTGCCAGTAACACACATCTATAAAGTGCCTGTGCCAGACCTTTGCCCTTTAAAAAGAAAAAAAAAAATGTGTTATCTTACCTTAAATAAGTTCTTAGTAACATATCTAGGTTCACTTCCTTTGTTGGAACTGTGTATTATATTACAAATTGCTTTCATTGTGTGTTGCTTTTTTTTTTTTTAACTCAATGGTGTGTTGAAGAACAGAGTTTTGTTTTGTTTTGTTTTGTTTTTTCAGATAGGGTCTTGCTCTGCCACCCAGGCTGCAGTGTAATGGTGCAGTCTCAGCTCACTGCAGCCTCAACTTTCTGGGTTGAAGTGATCTTCCCATGACAGCCTCCCGAGTAGCTAGGAAGGACCACAGGCATGTGCCACCATGCCTGGCTATTTTAAATTTTTTTTTATAGAGATGAGGTTTCTGCATGTTACCCAGACTGGTCTCAAACTTTTGGGCTCAAGCGATCCTCCTGCCTCAGCCTCCCAAAGTGCTGGGATTACAGGCGTGACCCGCTGCGCCTGACTGGTCTTACATATCTTAGTTTCTTTTTTATTATTCAAATGTTTACTGAAAAGAAAGAATACACGTCAGATATATTGGTTTATGGCCCCAAAGCCATGGTGTACTTTATGTATCTTCTAACTCAAACCGCCTCCTGCCCATTACACATGAGAAAACTGAGCCCCATGGAAGCTAGTTATACAGTTAACCAAGTGTGGGAACCCAGACTTTTGACTGTAAATCAGTGCTCTTAACCATGGTACTGCCCCGATGATTTAGCTGAACTAGCTTCTGAGGCACTTTCTACTTCATGCAGCATTTTGCTTTAATGTGCCCTGAACCCTTTTGCCACTTCACTCCCTGATCAGGAAGCTACATGGCTTTCCTGCCCCATCATTCCTCAGCTCTGCCACACTCTGAAGTTTCCATACGTGTTGTGTGTCAGAGGTGTGCAAATCCTGACCTTACAACTAGTTGTTTAGTAGTACCGTCTTTTAATACTTTGCTCATTCCCTCTTTGGTGTCCTGGTTTCTCACCTTGATAAGATATTTACCTTCTTGGATACATGTCAGTTTTTTTTTTGTTGTTTGTTTGTTTTTAAGTAATGGCAAATCATGCCAGACACTGCCACCTCACTCAGTTATGTTTATAAGATAGGGGCACAAACAGGAGTGCTGGGAAAATTTAGGAAAAACTGCACTTAGATTTTAAGCTAAATCTTTAAAAGTTTAAGGAGTGTTGATTGTTTCATTTAAATTAACTCACCATAAATATGAAGATATATTTCAGATTTCAGTACACTGTAGTCTGATAGCACTCTTTCTGACATGTCTTGACTATAGGAAACACATATCATGCATACCTTCAAAGAAGACTTCTATGGGGAAATCCTCAATGTCGCCATTGTTGGCTACCTGAGACCAGAAAAGAACTTTGATTCTTTAGGTAAGTTCTTATTTTGATCTTCTTAAATATTACTACTGCTACCACAGGTACCTCTACCACTACTACCAGTAATAATGATGGCAGGACAGATAATATTTGAGCATTTAATATATGCCAGGCACCGTTTTAAGTGCTTTACATGAATTTATCTTCTTTCACCTGTGAGGGATTATTTTGCCTATTTGTCAGATGAGGAAATGGCACAGAGAGATGAGGTAACATTCTCAAAGTCACATAGTAAATAACGGAGCCTGGCTTCGAACCTAGCAGGCTGGCTGCTTCTCTCCAGCAGTATGAAGTTAATGAAGTCTTTCAAAATGCGTGAAGTTTGAGATGTAATAAATCAGAGAACATTTGAAACAAATGTTATCAGGTATGTATTAGTGCAGTGTGATGGTTTTAACTCTGTTATAAAGTTTCTTTTACAAGTGTAAATACCAACCAAAAAGAATAGTGAATGCTTTTTTCCTCCATTTGATATTTGCGGTGTACATTTATGCCTGTGCCTTTCTCTTAAATTGTAAGATTAGGGACATACCTTTTTTTTTTTTTTTGAGACAGAGTTTTGCTCTTTGTTGCCCAGGCTGGAGTGCAGTGGCCCCTCTCACTGCAGCCTCCACCTCCCAGGTGCAAGTGATTCTCCTGTCTCAGACTCCTGAGTAGCTGGGATTACAGGCGCCCACCGCCACACCTCGCTAATTTTTGTATTTTTAGTAGAGACAGGTTTCACCATGTTGGCCAGGCTGGTCTTGAACACCTGACCACCTCAGGTGATCTGCCCGCCTCAGCCTCCCAAAGTACTAGGATTACAGGCGTGAGCCACTGTGTCTGGCCTAGGGACATATCTTTTGTGTACCATTGACTTAGGCCTGGAAGGAGTGATGGAACGAACATTTATTGGGTATCTACCCTGTGCCAGAGATACTGCCAGCCTGTGAGTTTTTAGGAGAGACTAAACACAGGAGTAGTAAAGAGTATGTTAACGGGTTTTCATAATTTTTACCTGGTATATTCTCTCTGCAGAGTCACTTATTTCAGCAATTCAAGGTGATATTGAAGAAGCTAAGAAACAACTAGATTTACCAGAACATTTGAAAGTCAAAGAAGACAATTTCTTCCAGGTTTCTAAAAGCAAAATAATGAATGGCCACTGATGAAAAATCATATTTATTCATTCACTGTTTTCTAGTGTTTCTGTGTTTATTACTGTCCAGCCTCGTCTTGGTTATATACTAAAAATCAAACACTTTGCTACAGTTGTGAATTAGTTTGAACAGTACAACGTAGTTACCATATCATGCTTCAACTGTTAAATTAAGGCCATCATGTCATAGCACGAAAAAGATTCAGTTAAAAATCAAGATTTAAAGAATATATATTGATTAAAATGTACCACTAGAAAGGTATTACATGTGTATAAGTATGGGTAAAAAGGCAAGTCACTAGTTTGAGATGAAAATTAAAATTTTCATGGTAAAATACCAGCATATATGTACTTGTATAATGTGTACTTCTAAACAGAGAAGGCTTATAAAAGTAAATGCATTAAGGCCAAGTGCAGTGGCTCACACCTGTAATCAATCCGAGCACTTTGGGAGGCTGAGGTGGGAGGATTGCTTGAGCTCATGAGTTCAAGACCAGTCTGGGCAACATAGTGAGACTCCATCTCTATAATAAAAAAAAAAGGAAATGCATTAAATAGAAGGTTTATCATAAACCTGTGAGAAAGAAACTCAGACTTTGTATTTTGGTATTTTGGGCATTAATACATTACAAACATGAAGATGTTTATAAAATTTTGTTGTAGTCATTTTCTTTGCAGTCACATTGTACCACCTTCATTATTGTATAGAGCTGCTTCAGTTCTGAGTCCTCTGGACTTCCCCTGCCTATCTGTTTTTTGTTGCCGTTGAAGACAGTAAAATAAGTGTTTTCAAATCGATATGTCTCCTTTTTGCTGGATAATGTTTCTTCTTTTTAACAGTAAATATTCTTGTTTTTCAGCATTTTTCTTTTGTTCTTTTTTCCTTTTTTAGGAAAAACAAAACAACAGACTTCATGCTTAGGTTTTTTCTAGATTTAAGTGAACACATTTACATGTATCAATTTCTTAAAGAACACAAAATGTTTCCCCCACCCCCAGCAAAACTATTTAAGAGCCAAACTATGAAATAGTTATAAAATTATTTTTAATATTTAAGGCTTTGAAATTAATTATATTCCAAGGCAAATCTAAACGGGTGTAGTTGTATATGCACGATGTAATTTAATGCTAGTCTAAAGAGTACTTACAGCTTGAGGGAAGAGCATAAAGTTTTAGTTTAATAGCCTTCATACTGTGGATTTTTCCTCCTACTAACTAATATGTGGGAAATTCAGATTACAGATTGCATCATTGTTCAACAGTACATTGCATCATTGTTCACTGTAGCAACAGATTTGGTGGTGATGGGGGAGGATAGAGGTAGAAGCAGATAGAAGGTAATGTTAAAGTTAATTTATTATGAATCATTTTCCCCTAATCTGCATAAATGAATTAGAACTGATTTTAATAAAAATACTTTATTTTGTATAAAAAGTATTCAGAAAAACATCTAAAGCTGTTGGAGAAGAGGGACTCATATAAATACAGTTGGATTGTGTTTGCTTTTTATTTCTTTATAAAAATATGTCAAAAACAGTTTTTAATTTTAGAAATCTTATACTTGAAAGAAGCCTCAATCGTCAGTGGCTTTATGAAGTAAAGTTAAAAACAAACGTGGGAAATGTGAAAATATTTGTGTTTGTGTTGTCTGACTAGCTTGCTGCTGAATGCTCTCTTTAGGTGTGTGAAAGTTCTTTGATATGTTATTGTCCCTTTATATCTGGTTAAATAGCCATTGCTTTTGAGAATCGGATAGTGTGTTGTTGAGGGGTTGTGTCTATATTTTTCAAAAGCTTTTATATTATGTGTTATAAGAAGTTACAGTAGTACCATTTTGATTAGTCTGAATGTTTTCAGGCCTTGAAATAAATTTTGACTAAGTGATATTTTTTCTTTCCCTGTGTCATCTTGAATCATTTACTTTATGTATTTCGAATTCATTGACTGATTGCTACTCTAAGTGTGTTAAGTTGCCTGAAGAGCAAGATATAGGTGGCAGCTGTAGTTCTACAACAAAGGGCCTTGCCTTCAGGATCCCCTGTGTTTTATGTCTGCAACACAGTGACTGAGGTTTATTTGGAGAGCATTCACAGGGCATCGCTACTAAAGTCCACTTCCTGAGGGTAAGGGTTCTCGTTACATTTTGGAGTTAGAAGAGCCAGAACAGTATAGATAGGTCTGGGTTCCCTTGCATAACTCGTGCCCCAAAACAGAGTTCTGTAACCTTCTTGTCTTTTGCTACCAACCCCATAAGCAGCAACCTGGAACTCAACGTGCCTTTCTCTGTTGCATGCTGGTACTCTTTGAACACCCATCCCCAGAACTCCCATCTTCCTCAACTATGGAGGCTTACAAGCCTGCAGTTTGATTGGGAGATGGAAGTGGAAGTCCGGACTTCAGAGATGGAGCCAAGAAACAAAACTATTCTGCCAAAAAAGATGCCATTATAAACAAACTTAGCAGAAACAAATTGTAGAATAAGCTCTACAGAGATGGCAGATCCAGGGTTATCAGATACAGAATTTGAAATGACTGTTTAATATGTATAATGAAATAAAAGAGTAACAAAAATGGTAAAATGGCAAGGTGTATAAAATTGGGCAGCTGGGTGCTGTGGCATGTGCCTATAATCCTAGCTATTTGAGAGGCTGAAGCAGGAGGATTACTTGAGGCCAGAAATTGAAGGCTGTAGTGTGCTGTTACGGGCACTTGTGTCTAGCCACGGCACTCCAGCCTGGGCAACATAGTAAGATCCTGTCTCTATTAAAATTTAAAGTAAAGTAAAAATTGGGCAGATAATTGAGAATTGTTCAAAATAGAATATATAGTTATAAAGAAAAATTGAAATTAAAAATTTGATGGATAGGTTAAATATATATTAAACAAGAGAATTGGTGAACTATGAGACTTAAGTCTATGACTGTGCTATCAGCTCCAAATTCACCATTGATACTCTGATGTGGCTGTGACTCGACATTTCTTTGACAATTGGCTGCCTTTTAGGTCAGATGATAAATGGAATTTGAACCCCAGCTTGTCATTTCTCAGGCAGCTCAGTAAGTCCCTGGACCTGCCCTGTGCTTATTTTGCTTGTTCCCATGTGTATATTTGAGATAGACATACTTGACTATTGTCAGAATTTCCACTTAGGTTCCCTGACCATTACAAGTGCCAAGTAGAAGCCGGGATAGTAAACCACAACAATGCTACATCTCCAGGAAAATTGGAGAGGTCATCATCAAAAATCCTGAAAGATGAGCTGCGTGTGGTGGTGTGGGCCTATGGTTCCAGCTATTTGGTCAACTGAGGTGGGAGAATAGCTTGAGCTCAGGAGTTCGAGACTGTGGTATAGTCTAATCATGTCCATGAATAGCCACTGCACTCCAGTTCGTACAACATACGGAGACCCTGTCTCCAAAAAAAAAAAAAAAAAAAAAAAAATGCAGAAAGTTTGAGGATAGAGGCCGCTATTATATCTGTTTAGCCTGCACAGAAATTTGCTAAATCTTGGAGAATGACTATTATCAGCTAATCAAGTGATGATTCCAACCGCAGCTATTGTCTACGATATATAAAAGCATCAGCAAATTTCTAAGGACTGCTATAAAGAACATACTGAACAAAATGCAATGGAGAAATCAATTAGGCATAAAAATACAAAAATGTCACAATGTAAAGCTATTTTGTAATAAATGATAATATGTGACACAAACATTTGGAGAATGCGGGTAACACTTAAAAGATTTATAGTTTTAAATGCTATTAGACAAGATGGAAGATGAGTCATGATCTAAGCTTTCATCTCAAAAAGCTAGAAAAAGAACAGTAAAACCAGACACCTCGCAAAAATACGCATGTATATAAATTTCAAGAACAGGCAAAAGTCATCTACAGCTGTCCCCAACCCCAGACCATGGATCTGTACCATGGCCATGGATTAGTACATTAGGAACTGGGCCATATAGCAGGAGGTAAGCTGCTGGCGAGTGAGCATTACCACCTGATCTGGTTAGGCTTTGTGTCCCCACCCAAATCTCATCTTGAATTACAATCCCCTAAACCCACCTGTCAAGGAAGAGACCAGGTGGAGGTGATTGAATCATGGGAAGGGGGGAACCACCAGCCATGTGGAACTGAGTCAATTAAATCTCTTTCCTTTATAAATTTCCCAGTCTCGAGCAGTTCTTTATAGCAGCGTGAGAACGGACTAATACAGCATCTGAGCTCCGCCTCCTGTCAGATCAGCGGGGGCATTAGATTTCCAGGAGCGCAAACCCTATCGTGAACTATGCATGCGAGGGATCTAGGTTGCTCGCTCCTTACAATAATCCAATGCAGTGGAAGAGTTTCATCTGGAAACCATCCCCACGACCTGTCCATGAAAAGATTGTCTTCCAGGAAACCGGTCCCTGGTACCCAAAAGGTTGGGGACCGCTGATCTACAGCAATAAAGATGAGGTTGATTCTCGAGGACAGGGTTGACAGGAGGATCATAAGGGTGTTGGGAGCTTCTGTTTTACTGTCCTATTTCTAGGTTGGGGCAATGGTTGCCTAGTGTGCTCCCTTAGAAAATTCATCAAGCTTTATCCTTGTGTACAGACAAATAATGTTCTGTATAGGCCGGGCGCTGTGGCTCATACCTGTAATCCTAGCACTTTGGGAGGCCGAGGTGGGTGGATCACTTGAGGTCAGGAGTTTAAGACCAGCCTGGCCAACATGGTGAAACTCTCTCTCTACTAAAAATACAAAAATTAGCCAGGCGCGGTGGCTCACGCCTGTAATCCCAGCATTTTGGGAGGCCGAGGCGGGCGGATCACGAGGTCAAGAGATCCAGACCATCCTGGTTAACATGGTGAAACCCCCGTCTCTACTAAAAATACAAAAAAAAAAAAAACAAAAAAACCAAAATTACCTGGGTGCAGTGGCGGGCGCCTGTAGTCCCAACTACTCAGGAGGCTGAGGTGGGAGAATGGCGTGAACCCAGGCGGCGGAGGTTGCAGTGAGCCAAGATCGTGCCACTGCACTCCAGCCTGGGTGACAGAGTGAGACTCCCTCTCAAAATAAATAAATAAATAAGATAAAATAAAATAAAAATTAGCCAAGTGTGGTGGCAGGCATCTGTAATCTCAGCAACTGAAGAGGCTGATGTAGGGGAATTGAACCCAGCGGAGATGGTGCCACTGCACTCCAGCTTGGGTGACAGAGTGAGAGCCCATCTCAAAAAAAAAGTTCTGTATAGCTCAGGTATGACTATCATTTACATGGTCATAGAATTACAGCACTGAATTTTTATGTAACAAAATGTTGTGTGTATTAACTGGAGGAGGAGGAAATGGGAAGTATGCAGGGGTGGCAACAGAAGGGAGGGATCTGGAGACAAACTGCTCATCTTGCGTTAGTGAGAATGAGTAGATAGATGCCTTGCCTGGAAACAAGCAGCAATCTAAGCATCTCACAGAGTTAGGCAGATAGATCTTAAATAGCTGAAAGGTTTGAAGTTGGTTGCTTTTAGGAAATGGGAAGTGGGATGTGATGTTAATGACAGGTTAATGTTTCTTTTTCTTAATATAACTTGTAGAACAATTTGATTCTTCAAACTATATGCAGGTATATCTTGATGAAAAGAAAAATTAGCCTTTAAAAATTTAATTATGGGCCAGGCACAGTGGCTCACACATCTGTAATCCTAGTGCTTTGGGAGGCCGAGGCAGTGGATCACTTGAAGCCAGGAGTTCAGGACCAGCTTGGCCAACATGGCGAAACCACTGCCTCTACTAAAAATACAAAAATTAGCCAGGCATGGTGGTGCATGCTTGTAATCCCAGTTACTCAGGAGGCTGAGGCATGAGAATCGCTTGAATCTGGGAGGTAGAGGTTGCAGTGAGACAAGATCGTGCTACTGCACTCGAGCCTAGGTGACAGAGTATCAAAAAAAAAAAATGTATTTCGAGAGTGTTCAGAAAGTTGGGAAACATGGGATGAACTTTTTTCTTTACATCTTCCATATTGTATATTCTTTTACTTAGTAGCAAAAGATCAAATGCTTTTTTAACCTCATTTATTTGTGGGCAGAACACTTAAAATCTACTCACTTAGCAACCAGGGTGAACTATTTTTTTTTTTTTTTAAGATGGAGTCTCGCTGTGTTGCCCAGGCTGGAATGCAATGGCGTAATCTTGGCTCACTGCAACTTCTGCCTCCCAGGTTCAAGCAATTCTCCTGCCTCAGCTTCCTGAATAGATGGGATTACAGGCACCTGCCACCACGCCTGTCTAATTTTTGTATTTTTAGTAGAGGCGGGGTTTCACCATGTTAGCCAGGCTGGTCTCAAACTCCTGACCTCAGGGGATCTGCCTGCCTTGGCCTCCAAAAGTGTTGGGATTACAGGCGTGAGCCACCATGCTCAGCCAACTTATTTTTAAACAGGATATTGTATTTGCAAATTTCATGCCCAGTATGTTTTCATTCGGTTTTTAGACATCTTTTCAGGTAAAGTACTTCTAAATTTAATGAGCTCAACTATTAATGTGGAAAAACCCCACAAACATACTCTATAGAGCATTTTTTTACTTGCATCAATAAATCCTTATAGAGCGTTTCATCAATAAATACTGTAAATGCCATATGTGTCTAGTGGCCACTGTATTAGACAAAACAACTATGACGGTCTATAAAGTCTGGAAACAGAGGAGATAGTAATTGTATTTTTTTTTCATTTAACAATTGGACTCTTACTTTAATTTTGAGCAGCTTCATCTGAAAATGTATTGAGCATTTTACCTGAAACTAACATGTTTCAGGTAAACTAATGTTTTAACTAACATTCTGACTAAAACTTTTTTTTTTAATCTAAAGAAGAAGAGAAACGCCGTCCATAGTGTTTCTCTATCTTGATTGCAGGAAGCTTAGGACTAAATTAGTTCAGTTACAGTAACTATAATTACTTAGAACTGTGAGTTTCAAAACGTTCTACAAAGAGCCCTGGGGCCTCACGGAAGCGTCTTGGTGATGAGCAAACAAAGGGATCTCTGTCCCTTCCCAACCTTAAGACAGCAACATTTTTCATTTGTTTGTTTTAAATTTTTTTAGAGATGGGATCTCGCTCTGTTGCCCAGGCTGGTGTGCAGTGGCATGATCATAGCTCACTGCAGCCTAGAACTGCTGGGCTCAAGGGATCCGCCTGCCTTAGCCTTCTCAGTAACTGGGACTACACGTACGTGCCACTGTGCTCAGCACTTTTTTTTTTAAACAGTCAGGGTCTTGCTCTGTCACCCAGGCTGGAGTGCAGTAACGTGATCATAGCTCATTGCAGCCTCAAATTTCTGGCATCAAGTGATCCTCCAGCCTCAGTCTCCCAAGGAGCCGAAATCACAGGCCTGGATCATTGCGCCTGGCTTATGCAGCACTCTTAATTGTTTTATTTTTATTCATTGACTTATTCTCGCCCATGGACTCAGGTCATACTAATTGTTTTATATATGGGTTCCTTAGAAGACTTCATTGCGTAAAAAGGCCTCCAATGCTAAGAAATACTAGGTAACTTCTGTTTGGTTTGATTAGTTACACTTCCTTCCTCCTCACTCATGGTTCACATTCTCTATTTTCATGTCAACAACATACACATAATAGGCAGCGCCTCAAGCATTTTCTGGAAGCAGTCCATGTCAAGCCTAGGAGTCACTACCTCTAGGGCACTGAGCAGATTCCCAGGTGTGAGTTCTGCCTGGCTCCACGTAAACATACACCAGCTGCTAACTACACGTCCGTCATGGGAATTTCAGGCTCATTTCAGAGTCCCTTTAGGTCTTTCTGAGCCTTCAAAATATTTTCTAGGGTTGCCCGGGGAGTTGTTTTGATTACTGATTTGAGGATATTTCAAATTTATTAATGACTCCTCACCTAGTACAGAATTTCTGCCAAATGAAGATTTTGTTTTATTTTACATTTTATCTCCTGAAATCAACAAAACCTAATATTAAGATTCTGAGATTCCCAGCATATTTTACAACCAGACTTTTCCCCTGGCCCTTTGTCTGACCAGCTGATTTATTCTGTTCTCTACTATTTTCTGTGGATTTGGTTTGAGTATGTTTTTGAAATTTTAGAAGACGGAAGGCAATGTTACCTTGGATTCTTTGCTCTTTGGAAAGTTTATTTTCTTCCTTTTTAGACAGTCTTGCTTTTTAGACAGTCTTCCTTTTTAGACAGTCTTGCTTTGTTACTGCCACAGCTTAACTACATTGAAGATATCTCGTTCTTCGTAACATTTGAAAAGGTAAACAAAGATAACTAGATGCACATTGAACATTCAAAAGAAAAAAGAAAAAAAAAATTTTAAAAAAGAAAAATGAGGCCAGCATGGTGGTTCATGCCTATAGTCTCAGCATTTTGGGAGGCAGAGGTAGGAGGATCACTTGATCCTGGAGTTCAAGGACAGCCTGGGCAACATGGTGAAACCCTGTCTCTACAAAAGATACAAAAAATAGCTGGGTGTGGAGGTGTGTGCCTGTGGTCCCAGCTACTCAGGAGGCCGAGGTGGGAGGATAGCTTGAGTCTAGGAGATAGAGGCTGCAATGAGCCATAATTGCATCATTGCACTCCAGACTCCAGACTGGGTGACAGAGTGAGATCCTGTCTCGAAAAAGAAAAAAAAAAAAAATTAAGTCCCCACGTTTCACCATAGAGATTCAACATGTGAGTGAGTATATTTTCTCCATTTCATCTACTAAACCAGTAAATTTCAGCAGTTGTAGCAGCAAGAATTTCAATTTGCTTTTCTTTATATCACTTCATTGTTCATCACAATACATCTGAATCATCTAGCTAGATGTCATTGTTACTGCACTTCAGAAGAAACTGAAAGACAAAGATAAACTGAGACCTACTCAAACCATGTAGCCAACATACCTCAGAGCTGAGCGTCAAATCTTAGTTTTCAGCTCACATTCAGAGGGACATCATCTTAGTAGAATCAGGCTTAGCTGCTACGCCCTGGAGTTGTGAACATCTGAGACTTGGGTCCCTGTGAGCTGTGAATGCTGGAGGGTAAGTGAGGACGATCTGCAGGCCCACCAGTTCAGCTTCTGCAGGACATGTCCGTTCATCCTTTGCTTGGCTCTTGCCCCTGCTAGCTGGATTGTTTCAGGCACCAGATTAAAGTTAGCTAAGTTGGAGATCAACCTTTTAGCAGAAGCAGCAAAAAGGCAGAAACTTCATAGACACACAAGCCTTAATCAACCTGATACACTGTGACAGGCACAAAGTCTCTGAGCCTGGAGGAATTGGGATGTAACGAGGATCCAGAGCACAGACTAGACCAGAATGGTCAACTAATGCCAGGAGAGAGTAAATTTAAATCTAAGCCCCTGGCAAGCTTCTTGGCCTACCTGTTGTTGCTTTTCCTTTGACTCATAGCTATCTTTTGTTCCCTGTGGAGTTTTACCACACCTGGACTCTCCATAGCAAGCTCATGTTCCGTAGTAATCCCCAAACTCTGATTGCTTATCCAGATTCCAAGCCTTTGCTCATTTCTTCCCGTTTCCTCCACTTACACCTACCCATCTGTAAGATGATGTGCAAATGGAGCCCTTGATTTCTTCATACTTTTGGAAGAGGCTGCCAAGGGAAAAATCTTTGTAATAGATGCAAATTGGTACACATTCCAAGTCCTAGAAAATCCAGGTCATGCAAAAAGATTGTGAAACCCTTTCTGCCCATAACTAATTTCAATTTATAAAGGAGTCAAGTTGAAGAGGGGAGGGAGGGAGAATTCCTTTGGAGATATCAGTGTGCGCCGCCTCCATCCCCTTCAAGTATCAATCAGAGAGCTTGACTTGTGTCCCCCTAGCTTAGGAGGTGGTACATAAGAATTGTTTGGGAAGTTGTGGCTGGATTGGCCTTAGAGAACAGAGCAGGAAGAGAGAAGGCAGCACCTTCACCCTCAATGTAGGGGGTTGAGGGTGGACAAAGATGCATGCTTCCCACGGACCAGGTCTGCAGATATGACTGGAGTCACATTTGCAGAAGATTCCATTCAAGATGGCAGCGTGCAGAGGTAAAGTGACCCAGAAGAGGGGCAGAGGAAAGATTTCCAGAAGTTCAGGGTCTGAAATGCTTCTTGGAAGCAGTCTGCTGAAGGAGGCATCGGGCACACTACAGACATTGTAACTGAATTGCCCCAGAAGGGAAAGTTCAGAAAGAGAACATGTTTTCATCACAGCAAGCTCGGGGTCAGCCAGTCAGTGTTGGGCTTTTTACCCTGACCTAGAGTTTCTCAAGCTATATATTTGGAAATCAAATTAGTGGATTTTGGTCATCTTTAAAAAATAATAATAATAAATTAGAATGTGTTGGAAAATACATTGGTTGGATATTGTTTCCTGAAACTTTTGCTCCAGTTTTATAAATAGGTGTTGGTGTAAATTTTATTTTTTTACTGTGAATGTGGTCCAAAAAAGTGTGAAAATTCCTGTTTTAATTTGTTCTCCCTGTGCTTGGTTTTGGAGGGATTAGGCAGCTGCAATACGGGAGATCAAGATCAAGGCCTCTGGAGCCAGGCAAGTTATTTTACCTCTCTGTGGTTTAACGTCTTATCCATAAAACCTGGATAACGATAGTGCCTACCTCATAGGGTTGTTAGGACGATTAAAAGGATTAAACTATTTGATCCATGCAAAGTGCTTCTAATGGTACCTAAAATAACAGTATGTGCTTCACAAATGCCAATTGCTTCCGCCTCCTGGAGATTTTTTTCTCCTGGCCAAAGATAACAAGGTGATTTTAAAGATACAGTAAATTCTTCCCTAAATTATGTGCACAATCCAGTTTTGTTCAGCTCAAGACAATGATTTCTGTGAGCAAATACATACTCCTCAAATATTTGTGGAGTAGCTATTACATGCTGGCATTCTGCTATGTGCTAGGGGTACAGAATGAAATAAGATAATATCCCTGACCTTGAAGAACATACAGTCTGCAAAAGAAATTCCAATTTATTTGACTTTATCTCCATCACCCCCACGTGGTGCCTGGCATATTGTAGGTGCCTAGGGAACAGATGTTTGTTTGTTTGTTTAGGAGACAAGGTCTTGCTCTGTCATCCAGGCTGGAGTACAGTGATAGGATCGTAGCTCACTGCAGCCTCAAACTCCTGAACTTAAGTCATCTTCCCACCTCAGCCTCCCAAGTACTGGGACCACAGGGGTTCACCACCATGCTCAGCTAGTTTTTACATTTTTGGGGGGAAGATGGGGTCTCCCTATGTTACTCAGCTTGTTTCGAACTCCTAGACTCAAGCAATCCTCCCACCTCAGTCTCCCAAAGTGGGAGCTGGGATTACAGGTGTGAGCCACCACACTTGGCCTCTGGAAAATATATACTGAGTGCATTTTGCTGGAAAGAATCATCAGCTCTCATTACCTCAGCCAGATGCAGTAAATAAGGGAGCCTCTTATCATGTCATCTTTTCTTTTCTTTTCTTTTTTTTTTTTTTTGAGACGGAGTTTAGCTCTTGTTGTCCAAGCTAGAGTGCAGTGGTGCAATCTCAGCTCACCGCAACTTCTGCCTCCCAGGTTCAAGCGATTCTCCTGCCTCAGCCTCCCAAGTAGCTGGGATTATAGGCACACACCACCACAACTGCCTAATTTTTTGTATTTTTAGTAAAGACGGGGTTTCTCCATGTTGGTTAGGCTGGTCTCGAACTCCCGACCTCAGGTGATCCGCCCACCTTGGCCTCCCAAATCATGTGATCTTTTCTAGTACATTTGAGATGTGGAGGAAAGAACAGCAGCATCGGAGACTTTTTCTGTAAATGCCAAAGGTTTCCAAAAGTCTACATTTGAAGAAAGATTAATTTGGTCTTGTAGACATCCTCTGGTGTCTCCTTTATACTGTTTATTGAAAAAAGTTTCTAGGGAAGGAAAAAGAAAGGAAACAGATGGCTCCAAATGACAGAGCAGAACCTTATGATTTCTTCTCTCTTTGCTGCTTGGAGCAGCTGAGAAGCCAGCGGGAAAGAAAATCAGGGATGTGGTGTGTCCTCCGGAATTGTTCCTCTCCTCCTCCTTCCACTCCAGCATTCCCAGTCCCTCAGCTATGTAAATAGAGCTCTGACGTCACAGCCCAGGGAGGTCAGGCGGGGTGAGCAGGGCCAACACTTCCTCCCACACCCTACTCTTCAAAGCCTCGCAGACTTCCAAGAAGGTTGCGTGGGAAATGAACCAATTGACAGGTTGGTTTATTTTTGTTTTTTGTTTGTTTGTTTGTTTTGTTTTGTTTTTGTTTTAGAACAGAGGAAGTGAGAACCAGAAAAGAAATGGGGGGGAAAAAAAAGACTGATTTGTGATTTGGGACAATAAAGCCCTCCCCGACTTTGCTTTAGAAAGAGTATAGAACTGTAGGCTGTAGAGTGACGACACTGGTGTGGCCGAGGGTCAGGAAGTGTGTGTGTCTCCTAAAAGGGCCAAGAACTACCTTCAGAAAGAGCATCAGTAAGAATTGATACTTAATTGTCATGCGCGTTTACACATTTATAACGCACAAAGCATACCCACGTACATTATGTCAGATGAGTTGGTCAGTGTCACATGGAGCTGAAATGGGAACGAAGATATCCTGGACTTGAAGACCAGCTGGCTTTTAATTAAGCTTTTTATGCCTGAAAAGAAATTCTTCCCCTTCCGTATCAAGCCATCTTCCTCAGCGCTTACATGCTTTGTAGATCTTAAAGAACTGTTCGCCTCCCCTCACAGCTCCCACGTTTGGTACTAAATTCTTTGATCCACTTGTGGGTGGAGGTAGATGCAGTAGCTGATGCATTTTGCATGCTGATCAGTGCTGTGAGTACATTGAATATCAGGGTCAGCCCCGTGGGTGTGCCCTTTGGGCAATCAGCAACACAGGGCCTCATGCTTATTTTTAGTTTTTGAGACAGGGTCTCACTTTGTCACCTAGGCTAGAGTGCAGTGGCACAATCTCGACTCACTGCAGCCTTGACCTCCCGGACTCAAAGGATCCTCCCGCCTTAGCCTCCCAAGTAGCTGGGACTACAGGTGTGCACCATCCCACCCAGTTAATTTTTGTGTTTTTTATAGAGACGGGATTTCGCCAAGTTGCCCAGGCTGGTCTTGAACTCCTGAGCTCAAGGGATCCACCCACCTCAGCCTCCCAAAATGTTGGGACTACAGGTGTGTGCCACCATGTCTGACCAGGGCTTGGTGCTTGTATGGGTCCCATATGCTGCTGCTGCCATCTTGAGATTTGTAATAATTTTTACACTGGGCCCCACAGATTATGTTGCCACTACCAATTGACTTTGTTAGTTTTCTGAGAAGCCAAATCCAGATGGTTGGTCTGAGAATATTGTTTGATTTCTGCCAGTTTCTACAGTATAAGTGGCATGCCTACCCAGGACGGATAACAGGTGAACAAGGCAATAATTACATTGGTGTAGCAACTTATAGTTTAGGACAGACTTTCATGTGCATAACCTCCTTTAACCCTCATGAGCAAATGTCAGGAGGCAAGTCTATTTAAGGCAATCAGAAACCCACCTATAGGAGATTAAATTGATTTGATAGGCAAACATCTCTTTAAGTGAAAATCAGCAGAAAAACAGCACAAAAAATTATCCAGATGTTACACAGCTGCGCTGCAAAAGTTACAAAGTCAATAAAGGACTCAGTGTGGAGTTTAGCCAAAGGGATCACGGGGAATAAAAATTCCAATCACAAGCCAAGGAAGAGAGAGACATTGTTCTTGGAGCAACTTGGAGCATCGGTCACAGAGATCCCTCATGGTTGCTCACAGCCCAGGGATATACATCACAAAGTCCAGCTGAGAACTCCTTTGTCAAGGATTCTGCCTTTGACTCATCACTTCTTGATTAGCAATTTGATTTGGTTTCTGTGTCCCTTTTTTTTTTTAAAGCAACAGATCAATGCTGAAAACAGGGTTTAAGCCACCTTTATAAGCTTGTTGGCCTGAGACCTAGACTCTCAAATCCAGACCAAATACAGCCCTTTGACAACCCGGCAACACCCAGTCTGTGGTTTTTTATTTGCTTCCACCTGGTTGTCCGACCTAATCTCCTGCCTCTCTGCCCGCCCCAATTGCACAACTGTGGTTCCGATCTGAAGTCTAAAGTCCAGGCTGCTGCTGCTATTGGCAAGGCACTGGCTGGCTGAATTTCCCTGCGGGAGCGTAATCTACTGCAACTTTGTCCCTAACTCACAGCCATTTGAGGGCAGAATGAGACAAAGAAAGATGCGTTCATGACTTTTCACCCCCATGCTACAGACATGCTCGCTTTTCCAACTCTTTTCTCAGGGCACTCTTCAAATCCTGCACCCTAAGGGGTTTTCTACATGCGTTCAAAGTAAAATTGACCTACAAGGAAGACTGGGTCATTGTTCTCCTTCCTTTTCCAGTGTCCTCAGCACACTCCTAAGATTGCCTGTGGCATCGTAGCCAAATTCCAACATTCAAGTTTTTCACAACTTGGAGAGAAAGGAGGGGTTTATTGTAGAAGCATGGATTTTCTTGGATGATCAAGGTATAAATAGGATTTCTATCAAGAGACTATCCTGCTGGGATGCAGCTATGGTTGCCTTATGGAGAATAAAAAGCTGTAGGGGAGATAAACACATTTCACTAGAGGTCAAGTACTTGGTCAGTGTATTTATTGATCTTCTGGCGCTTTAACCAAGACTTGATGACTTGAGTCAAGAATGCATTTTATTTTCTCCTGGTTCGGAAGCAACTCATTTTGGGTTTCTGAAAGAGCAGTCTTTTTGTTACTCTATCTGCTGAGAAATCAAGTTGGAAAATCCAGTTAATGATCTAGTTATTTAAAACCACTCATTAAAGTGTAATTGCTTTTTGGAGGAAAAAAGGAAGGTCTTATTAAAAGGAGCTGAGTGGGTGTGTGTTTGGTTCCAGATTGAGTTTATAGAGAAGTCAAATCTACTTTTCGCTCCCTTATGTAATCTTGCTTCACAAATCCTGTCAAAACAGATTCGAGGAAGGAAGACTATTAACAAGCTGCACAGCTACTAAAATGATATGGGAGGGATGAGGGGAAATTAACTATGACTGAACCCCTTCTGCATAACAGGAGTATTGATGGTGGAATCTCATTCCTCACAGCAACTTTGGGAGGTCAGGAATGCAAGTTTTCCACATGTAACAGAGAATCAGAAGTTTAGTAACTTGCCCAAGATTCCACATCAGCAAATGTCAGAACTGAAATTCCATCCCAGGAATCTTTGGCTCCCACCCAAACTCATGATGTTTCTGTTATGCCAAGCCCTCTATATAAAAATAAATACTGTGTAGGAATGATAAGTCTAATCATGGCATCACCTACTGAGGTTTATCTCTTTTTGTTTTTAAGCCAGAGTCTCATTTCTGTGCCCAGGCTGGAATGCAGTGGTTAGGTCTCAGTTCACTGCAACCTCCGGTTTCTGGGTTTAAGTGATTCTTACGCCTCAGCCACCCAAGTAACTGGGATTACAGGCGTGCACCACCATGCCTGGCTACGTTTTGTATTTTTAGTAGACATGGGGTTTCACCATGTTGGCCCGGCTGTCTTGAACTCCTGACATCAAGTGATCCGCCCAACTCAGCCTCCCAAAGTGCTGGGATTACAGGCATGAGCCAGTGTGCTCAGCCTTTTCTTTGATTTTTTTTTTCCTTTTTTCCTTTTTTTAAGATGGAGTCTCACTTCCTCGCCCAGGCTGGAATGCATTGGTTAGGTCTCAGCTCACTGCAGCCTCCGGTTTCTGGGTTCAAGTGATTCTTATACCTCAGCCACCCAAGTAGCTGGGATTACAGGCGTGCACCACCATGCCCAACTAAGTTTTGTATTTTTAGTAGACATGGCGTTTCACCGTGTTAGCCCAGCTGGTCTTGAACTCATGACATCAAGTGATCCACCCACCTCAGCCTCCCAAAGTGTTGGGATTACAGGCGTGAGCCACTGTGCCTGGCCTTTTCTTTGATATTTTAAAAACAAAGCTGAGCTGAAAGACCACTGAGATTTAAAAAAGAGAAGAGCTTTATACTTAGGAATAGTCTATGTTTGAACGGAATGGGATATAATTATTGAAATCGAAGTGTGGGTATAGTTTGTTAAGCTGGCACTGGGCCAATGTCTTTGGACACTGGTGGAACTTTCCCACTTCTTAGGGGTCATTGGTTCCTTGGAAAACTATCACAAGAAAAGGAAAATTAAGGTGACAAGAGAAAATAGGTTCCATTGATGACATTACTTATTACTTTTGCCTTGCCTCTGCCAACTTCAAGGAGCCTGGCTTGGTTCAGGGACTAATGTCCATTATCATGTTGAGTTGAAATTGACCTGTGATTTCAAGTTCACTTGAAAGTGCTTGTCATTTTATAGACGACAGGAAAGTCAAGTTAGAGACTTGACATCTATAGTTACTAAGCTCTGAAGATCCTTTTATTCTCCTAAACACTTTTCTCAACTTTTCTTCTAAAAGAGCCTGTATATGAATAAATTCGCTTTTCCTAATCTTCCCTTTCTTTGTGTTCCAATGTTTTGTTTCCCCCCGCCCTCTGAATTATTGCAATGCTCACATTCTCTCTCATATTGTGGCTATTTGTACACATATATGTTTTTCCACCTAATTATTAAGCTCTTTGAGGGCAGATCATATGTCTTGCTTTGCTTTCTACGGTTTAGCTAGCATAATCAACACAGGGCTTTATTTTTTTTTAATTGCAAAAATACAGTGGAAATGGTCATGTACATAATACACTTTTATATCTTGCTTATTATATGTAACTATTATAGCATATTTTGTATAGTCTTTATAAACTTAGGTTTAAAATGTTATGAAGTAGTTTTATATACAAAAATGAACATTTTGTGTGTGAAAGCTCTGGTTCTGCTTATAATATTTTTAAATGTGGAACTGGTGAATTCAAATAGAACAAACACTTAAAAGACTTGATTTTGCTAAATTGATTTCCAAAGGAGTTTTATTGGCTGTGGTAGGCCCCCAAGCTTCCCCACACTAAAACCTGGGACTGAATATGATGAAGTGTCATGCCTGTGACTGTTACAGCCAAAGGGAAATGAGCCAGGTGGGTCTAATCTAATCACACAGCGTTATCCCCAGCTGGTGGTAGAAGCAAAGTCAGACAGATTCAGAGTATGAAAAGGATTCTAGGCACAGTTGCAGGCTTTGAAGAGGAGGGAGCCAAGCACAAAACCAGGGAGCTCCCTTTAGGAGCAGAAAGTGACCCCTGGCTGACAGCCAGAAAAGAAACCTTGGTCCTCTAGCCGCCAGAAACAGTCTGCCAGCCACCTGAATACCTTGGAAAACAACTCACCTCCACAGCCTTCAATAAGAGGCCAGCCTGGCTGACACCTTGATTTTACCCTGGAGTAGAACTAAGCCGAAAACCCAGGGGAGCCTACCTGGTCTTCTGACTTTGAGATAACAAATGTGTGTTGTTTAGAGTAGCTAAATTGTGGTATTTTTTAAAATGCAGCAATGGAAAATAAGGCGAGGCACAGTGGCTCACGCCTGTAATCCCAGCACTTTGGGAGGCCGAGGCAGGGGGTCACCTGAGGTCAGGAGTTCGAGAGCAGACTGGCCAACATGGAGAAACCCCGTCTCTACTAAAAATGCAACATTAGCTGGGTGTGGTGGCGCATGCCTGTAATCCCAGCTATTCGGGAGGCTGAGGCAGGAGAATCGCTTGAACCGGGGAGGTGGAGGTTGCAGTGAGCCAAGATGGCGCCATTGCACTCCATCCTGGGCAACAAGAGCAAAACTCTGTCTCAAAAAAAAAAAAAAAAAAGAAGAAACAAAAGAAAAGAAAAAAAAAAAAAAGAGAAAATGAAGACATTGGCTTACTCTCTTACCAAGTAACACATGAAATTGCTGATGTTCGTGCAGGTGGTAGTGGACAGAACTCCAGAATTGTATACTACAATTAAAACAGTGTTTGCTGGCCCGGTGTGGTGGCTCACACCTGTAATCCCAGGTCGAGGCAGGTAGATCACCTGAGCTCAGTAGTTCGAGACCGGCCTGGCCAACATGACAAAACCCCATCTCTACTAAAAATACAAAGTTTAGCTGGTGCGGTGGTGTGCGCCTGTAATCTCAGCTGCTGGGGGGCTGAGGCAGGAGAGTTGCTAAGACATTATTAAAAATTTTGTATTGCCCTCTCATAGCACTGGAGTGTGGAAATAAATGAGAAAAAAAGAGGAAATTCTGGATAAGAGATTTGATACTGAGAGAAAAATCACAGAGGAGAAGATTCTACTTAGAAAAGAGTAGTATGTTCTAGACTTCTGGAAAAATTATTATATTTTTAAGAGTAGTGTGTTGAAGCTGGCTTCTCTTACCTTACAAAAGCCAATTGTTAAATTTTCAGGAATCTAGAGAGTCTCTTTCTTTCTTTCTTTCTTTCTTTCTTTCTTTCTTTCTTTCTTTCTTTCTTTCTTTCTTTCTTTCTTTTGACATAGAGTCTCGCTCTGTTGCACAGGCTGGAGTGCAACGGGGCAATCTCGGCTCACTGCAACCTCCACCTCGCAGGTTCAAGCAATCCTTCTGCCTCAGCCCCCCACGTAGCTGGGATTACAGGTGCCCGCCACCAAGCCCGGCTAATTTTTGTATTTTTTATGGAGACGAGGTTCCACCATGTTGGCCAGGCTGGTCTCGAACTCCTGACCTCAAGTGATCCACCTGCCTCAGCCTCCCAAAGTGCGGGGATTACAGGCGTGAACCACTGTGCCCATCCTGAGGGTCACTTGTTAGATACGGCTATCATTAAAAGTTAAGTTAGAAAAACTTTCAACTAAAGAAGTTATATTAAAAACATATAAAAAATGCCCCCCAACTCATCTTTCTGAAGTTTACATTTTATTGTTATCTATGCTCTTAAGATTATTTACATCTAATGCATTTGTATGGCAGAAATACTATATAATGGTTTGCTTATTTCCATTTCTTTCTCACCCTACATTCAGTGGTATGGCAGGTGAGGCTTGAAATTGGCCATGATGAGAGTACTTACACCATAGAACCAGGAAAATGCCTTTTCTAAGCCAATGAGATATCAAGAAAGCTTTTCAGAGACTTGGATCAGAGCTAAGGCCTTTTTCCTTTTGGATGTGGACCAAAGAGAATGCAAAGTCCAGCACTGGCGGCAGCCATCTTGCCAGTGTTTAGGGAGACTCCAGTGAGAGTGGAGCCAACGTATCAAAAGCCAGGAGAGAGAGATGGAGACAAACTGGTACTGGGGACATGGCTTGTTCATTTCCAGCAGTACCTGATCCCACCCCTAACCCTACACTTTTTTTTTTTTTTCTGTAAGAGACAGGGCTTCACTCTGTCCTCCAGGCCGGAGTTAAGTGGTGCAATCATAGTTCATTGAAGCCTCAAACTCTTGGGTTCAAGCAGTCCTCTAGCTTCAGCCTCCCCAGTCGCTGGAACAATAGGCTGTGCCACTATGTTCAGTTGTTGCTGTTTTGAGATAAGGTCTCGCTCTGTCGTCCAGACTGGAATGCAGTGGTGTGATCATGGCTCACTGCAGTCTCAACCCCCTGGGCTCAAGCAATTCCCCCACCTCAGCCTCCCGAGTAGCTGGGATTACAGACGTGTGCCACCATATCTGGCTAATTTTTGTATTTTTTGTAGAGATGGGGTATCGGCCATGTTATCCAGGCTGACCTCAAACTCCTGGGCTCAAGCAGTCCTCCCACCTGGGCCTCCCAAAGTGCTGGGATTACAGGGTGAGCCACCATGCCGGGCCCTCTACACTTTTTAATTGAGCCAATACATTTTTTTTTTTTGTATTTAAGTCAGTTTGGTTTGAATTTTCTATCATTTACATTAAAATCAAATTAAATGACACAGCAATGTCTGTATCAGGTCCAGAATTACACTGCTAGCCCCCAAAGTGGCTTCACTTGGTAACAGTAACTTAGAGGGATGGGAATTCTCCATCCTCAGTCATGTTCTGATCTTGTATTATAATCCTCTCTTTCACAAACAGATGTTTGCTTCATCTAATAAGCCTTATATAATTTCCCTTGCAGGCTGGGATCAGTTTTTCTCAGTAAACACTTTTGTTAGAGTGATATACATTCTTTTTTTTTTTTTTAATTAAAAAAAAATTAAAAAAATAGAAACGGGATCTTGAGGATAGGATAGCTATTCTTAGCTGTTGGTGACCTAACAGCTACCCTGTCCTACCCTCCTCTTCCATGATAATAAAAATTGATTTTTATTCAGAGCTACAAAGCCCCAGAAGATGAGTCATGATTTAATCTCATTACCCTTTATCACATAACTGCTTTCCAGCCTTCCTTACAGCTAAGTTTGGCCATGGAACCCAGTTCCATGGCTTCTACTCTTAGAAGGCACACATATACAAGCATTTTCATGTCTGTAATCACTCAGCAAATATTTGCCTTTGTACCATGTAGTGTGCTGGGCACTAGCACAGAGATGAACAAAACATCTGGTCATTAACTTCCTTTACCTTCATGACTTTTTTTTTTTTGCCTGTGTTTGAGAACAATACAAGGTGGCATTAGTGGCTTTAAAACCCCAAGATATAACCTGAAATTTTAATCTTGTTTATTCATTCTCAGAGTGCCTTGCTAAATTACATCTTGTTAATGTGTGGTGATCACGTTAGATCTGAAGTCTATATAGGCCAAACATGCATTGATAGAAATTCTATTTCTTTTTTGATACAGTCTTATCTGTACTTCTTTTTTTTTGGAGAGTGTTTTGCTCTTTTGCCCAGGCTGGAGTGAAGTGGTACAATCTCGGTTCACTGCAACCTCCGTCCCCTGGGTTCAAGTGATTCTCCTGCCTCAGCCTCCCTAGTAGCTCGGATTATAGGCACCCACCATCACATCTGGCTAATTTTAGTATTTTTAGGAGAGATGGGGTTTGCCATGTTGGCCAGGCTGGTCTTGAACTCCTGACCTCAGGTGATCCACCTACCTTGGCTTCCCAAAGTGCTAGGATTATAAGCATGAGCCGTCGTGGCTGGCCTGTACTTCTTATGTGACAGTGTAAAATGAAGGCCACTATGTATTTCAATTAATGGCATCTAAACTTGGTTCCTCACTTGGGTAGGACACGGAGCAGTTTCTTTTTTTGTGAATTCTAAAGCAAACCTTGTTAACTCTGAACAGATCTTGAGAGATGTGATGTCAGAAGTATGTATTGAGCACCTAAAGTCTTTACCTTCAGTTTTTCTAAATATTTTACCTCCAGTTGATGCCACCTCTGAATCCACATTTGGAAATTCATAATTCTTCAGATATTTTTTCTTTTATGGGGTAGAACCTCTCATGAATACTTTTTAGTGGGTTGAAACATAGTTACACAGCATTAATATTTACAGTCACCTAAACTTATTTCTTTGTTTACCGAGCCTCATCTCCATGCCTCTAGATGAGATTGTGCACCTGAACTGCAGGCTCCCTTTAGGACCTCATTGGCATTGCCTTGTGATGACTCACCATTATAGTAAATTCCACCCAGCTCAAACTAATCCCAAAATAGGGTTCAGGGATTACCGACAAAGGCTGGGCTAATTCTTTGCATAACAGCCGAGTGGTAGAGCAGAAAAAACAGGAATCAGAGAGTCCTAGATTCAAATTCCAGTTTGACCATTTGCAGACACTTTGACTTAGAGCACTTTAAGTATCATCACCGAGCCTCCCTTCCTCATTCGTGAAGAGGGATCATATTACTCACCTTATAGCATTTGTGTTGTAAGGAGTCAATAAGATCATCATACGAGTGAAGTGCCAAAGACCATGCCTGGCCCACAGATGTCATTAAACATGGTAGCTGTTTTCTCCCTAACTATAAAGCAGCATCATTGTCTGAGGTAAATACCTGAAGTTCATCATCTCACGCCAGGGAAATCGGGGATACGGACACATAAGAAGTGAATTTAAGAGCAGAGATTTAGCAGGGGAAAGAAAAAGAGAATAGCTCTCTCCTGCAGAGAGAGAGGGACGGCCTAGTGGGTCTTCCGGTTTCATGGTGAAATGCATGGGATTTTGTAGAGGAGCTTGAGGAGGTGGTGTCTGATTTACACAGGGCCTGAGAGGTTGGTCAGACCAGGCGTTCCATTTGCATAGGGTGCAAAGAAGATGGCTATCCCACCCTAATCTTTGATTATGCAGATGGGGTCTGTACCTGGCTGGTGCCATGTTGTCTGCTTTTTTACTGCACATGTGGTGACAAAGAAAAGGAAAAAGAGAATCTCCGTGCTGAATATACCTGCCTTCCAGGTATCCCTTTTCTATTGGCACAGCTGCTGGCAGTTACCTATGGAGGCTTTTAGCTTGCTTATCTATGCCCGCACCTTGATTTTTTGGGCTGCTTTTTATTAAAAGGAAACCTTATCGAGGACTCTCTCACCCTTACTATCTGCCTAAATAATTTCTTTCTAGCTCCTGTATCAACTAGATTGAAAGTTCCATGAGGCCTCAAATCTGATGGATCCCAGTTGCTGTTTTTCCAGTAACTAGAATAGTGCTGGGCACATGCTAGACACTTAACAAATACTTGGTAATTGATTGTTATAATATTAGCATAAAAGTCAGGTAAACTCCAGTGCCTTCTTCAAAGAATCCTGCCTCCATCCTCTTTTTCAAATTAAGTCCAAGCACAAATCTTTCCATGAAGCCACATCTGTATGCTCTAATTTGTAGCTATTTCATGCTTAACTGGCACACCTCCTCCCCTCCTTACCATTTACTGTCAGGATTAAACAGGAGTGCACTGCATATACAACGTAGGGCCTAGATGATTTCTCCATATCTTTGAGTCTTGTCTTCTTAAAATTCAATTCTACCAGTCATTCTTGATTTTTAAGCAATTGCTGGGCAGTGTGCTGGGTTCTAGAAAAGAAACAGTATCTGCCTCTAGGAGTACCTAGTTTTTCAGTGGATACAGCTTTGTAATCTAACAATTACATCACAAGGTGATATGAAAAACTATATGCACAGAGCATGTAGGTAGCAGAGATGGGAGAAAGTAATTAACTTTCTCAAAAATCAGGTTATAAGGAAATGTGACTTCTCAAGGAAGGTTAGGAATTTTCCAGCTGGTTAAGGTGGGAGAAGAATATTCCAAGGAGAGTAAACAATATGTGCCCAAAGGCATGAGATAGCAGGATATTATCCTGGAGAACATAGAAGCAATTCAGTACTGTTGGAGCATAATGAAGAAGCTGGGAAGTAAGGAGGGGGCCAGGAAATTGAGGGTGATAAGTTCAGAGACAGAGCCAGTGGCCATATGTAGCAAAGTTTTGAATGTCATAAATACTGTAGGTGACGGGGACCCTGGAATGGGATTATCTGAAGAAGTTTAGAAATGACCGTTGATGGCAGGGTAGAAAATACACCAGGAGAAAAAGTAAAAGAGATTAAAGCTGCACAATACTTCAGGAAGAAGTATGAGTGGTCTAGATGAGAAACACTGAGGGCCTGATGTGTAGCAGGACAAGCCGCAGACAAAACTCCTCAGACACAGAGTTAAAGAAGGAAGCAGTTTATTCGGCCGGGGGCATCGGTAAGACTCCTGTCTCAAGAGCCAAGCTCCCGAGTGAGCAATTCCTGTCCCTTCTAAGGGCTCACAACTCTAAGCGTGAGAGGGTCGTGATGGATTGAGCAAGCAGCAGGTATGTGACTGGGGGCTGCATGCACCGGTAATCAGAATGGAACAGAACAGGACAGGGATTTTTACAATGCTCTTCCGTACAATGTCTGGAATCTATAGATAACATAAGTGGTTAGGTCAGGGGTCAATCTTTAACTACCAGGCCCAGGGCGTGGCACCGGGCTGTCTGCCTGTGGATTTCATTTCTGCCTTTTAGTTTTTACGACTTCTTTCTTTGGAGGCAGAAATTGGGCATAAGACAGTATGAGGGGTGGTCTCCTCCCTTAGACTGAGTCAGTGCTGATGAGACAGAAAGACAGATTGAGCTGATTTTTAGGAGACAAAATTCAGAATTGATAAGGCTAGCTTGGACTTCGGGTGTAGGTAGATAAAAAGGAGAAAAAAATAGCACTGTTATTGTTGTGTATCTGTTACTCGGTAAAATGTAATGCTAATCACATAAAAATGCTCAGAAATAGTTCTTTAATAAGTAAGTCTTCATAGAATTATCTGGTCTTGATTTAATTTTATTTCCAATTTTAAAATTACTTTCTATTAACTAGAACCTTCCATGCTTTACCCAGCCTCTTGGTGTGTTTCCAGTCTACAAGGATTCTCTTAATATTTCCAAGTGATTTACAAGCAGAAAACTAAAAGGTGACTTTGTTTTCCAACCACATATTTATCTATTTAGATAGTCATTAGCATAGTATTCAAAAAGCCATCTGAGAATGACGTTGCATGACTAAAAACAAAGAAGGAAAGATGTCAAACCTCAATACACAAGCATGAACCTTCTTTTCATTGCAGGCCACATAGAGGAACACCACAATTTTTCTTAGTATTGAAGTTCATCTCAACCTGAACCAATCTTTAACTGTGTATCATAAACACAGGTTTTTTTTCATAGAAAACAATTTCTAGTTTACAGAAAAAAATGTCAAACTCAGTCTATCAGAGCTTTAGAATTATCATGGAAGATGAACAACAAAGTATAAGCAAAATTGCTTGTTTTTGTAAGCTAACTGCAACTACAGAGATGAGAAAGTCTTCCATTGATATGATGGCTATCGTGCATATATTTTTATATATTTCTAAGGATTGAAAGGAGAACTATCAGGGCTTCAGATACATTTTGAAGAGATAATGTTATGTATTTATTTTGAGACAGGGTCTTAGCTCTGTCACTCAGGCTGAAGTGCAATAGCAAGATCACAGGTCACTGCAGCCTTGACCTCCGGGGTTCAAGTGATCCTTCCACCTCAGCCTCCTGAGTAGCTGAGACTACAGGCACTTACCACCATGCCTGGCTAATTTTTAAAATCTGTAGACATGGGGGTCTCACTATGTTGCCCAAGGCTGATGTCGAACTCCTGGGCTCAAGCAATCCTCCTGCCTCAGTCTCCCAAAGTGCTGGGGTTACAGGCACGAACCACCACTCCTGGCAAGGAGATAATTTTATTTATTTATTTATTTAGCTATTTTTTTTGAGACAGAGTCTTGCTCTGTCACCCAGGCTGGAGTGAACTGGTGCCATCTCAGCTCACTGCAACCTTTGCCTCCCGGGCTCAAGTGATTCGCCTGCCTCAGCCTCCTGAGTAGCTGGGATTACAGGTGTGCACCAACACGCCCCGCTTTTTATTGTATTTTTAGTAGAGATGGGGTTTCACCATGTTGGCCAAGCTAGTCTCGAACTCCTGACCTCAGGTGATCTGCCTGCCTCAGTCTCCAAAAGTTCTGGGATTACGGGTATGAGCCACCATGCCTGGCCAAGGAGATAATTTTAAATGATCAAAAATTTTGAAGGCATATCATACATGTACGTGTATGATCTCTGAAAAGTGTTTTAAAGATAAAGTCAGCAAAGTATAGCCTGTTGGCCAAATCCGACCCACCACCTGTTCTTGTAATGCTGTTAATTAAGAATAGTTTTTGCATTTTAAAATTTTTAAAAGGTTGAAAAAAATCAAAAGAAGAATAAAATTATCTGAAATTCCAATTTCAGTGTCCATAAATAAGGTTTTATTGAAGCACAGTTCACTCATCCATTATGTACCAGCTGCATTCATGCTACAATAGCAAAGCTGAGTGGTTATGACAAGACTTTCTGGCCAAGAAAGCCTAATGTACTTACTAGCTGCCTCTTTCCAGAGACTGTTTGTCAGCCCTGTTTTAAAAGCTTTCCTCTAAAGAAACACAAGCCTTTAGTAAACTGAAGACTTCTTCATAAAGATTTTCTGTGTCAGTCATACATTATGTTAAAAAAAAGAAAATACATGAATTTAGTAAAGATAAAATTGATGTTATAGACTAAAATAATAGGCTTGCCTTTATATTTAGGATACTTATTTTCCCACCTTATGTCAGTAGCATAGTTACAAGAACACATGCTTTAGGGTGGTCATTCTTTTTTCTTGAATCTTGATGAGCTTTGCATGACCTTAGGCTAGTTATCTAACCTCTAGTAAGCCTTAGGTTTCCTACAAGAACAGAATAATAACCATACCAACCTCATGGGAGTATGGTAAGTACCAAAATGGGTAAGTGGGGCATTTTTTGGGGGGAATTACTTAGCTTGTTATCTGGTAGTAGGTGTGCAATAGATTATAATTATCATCATTCTCTGAAAATGTCACTTTTGCTTTCTGGTGCTCCATTCCTAGTACTGCCTGTAAGGTCTGCTTTGACAAGGAAATCTGTAAGACCGTGCCAACATCATTTTGCATAGCCAGAGCCCCTCTCTGTGTTACAATCTGGAGAAAAACTGTCCTCAGGTACATGAATCCAAGAACACACTTGACAGAAGAATGGAAAAAGGGAAGCCTAGGAAGTCTAGAAACAAAAATCATAGTGATGAGCGGTGCTGGAAGGCTGGTCAGCAGCCAGAGTACAGCTTGTGAGCAGCATATTGGGATTTTTTTTTTCCACGTTAGACTCTATTCCAACTCTTTCTATGGAGAGCCCACGGTTTTGTGATGGGTTGTTGATGAAGGAAAGCTCTGAATTTTTTAGAGTAGATGAAGTGTTTGTCATTTTATTCCATTTTATGTTAGGTTCACACTGCCATTTTTCTTTTATTATTTGATGTCTTAGCTGATGACATCCCAGGCGACTCCCAGGAGAAAAGTACTCGGAAAATCATGAGGGTGCAGTTACTGAAGACTCAGTGATTTCTTTTTCGCTGGGCTTGTTCTGCCTTTAGAATCGTTGTGACTGTGGATTCCTGCAGAGGAACTAGGGCCTGGGGACCTCATGGCTCCTCAGCTATGATGCACGTTCTCTTTTCTTCCCTTATCTCAAGTAGGTCCTGAGCAGCCCAGCCCAGGTGGTCTCTTCTGCTCACCAGGGGTGGCCTGGACTCAACTGATAAGAGCCCTCTTTTCTTGGCCCTTACAAAACAAATCTCTGCCTAAAGACAGCTAAAGGGGAAAAAAACACCACCAAGCCAACAACTCCTTTGTACCTCCATTATCCCCAAAATTAGATAAAGAAAAGTTAGAATACCAGGAGGCAGCAGACACCTCCACAATGCAGCTTGGAAGCAGAATTTCTGTAGATCTACTGTCTTTTTTTTTTTTTTTTTCAATCACATAGAAGAGTTTGTACAAATCTCATTTGTTTTCACTTCCTGCATTTTTGTGTCTTGACACATTATTTTGAGGAAAATTCCTCTGAATTTTATGCTTGCTCTTCAATTACGGTTGAACAGGAACTGTTAATTGAGTTTAGCCACTCAAAAGAACAAAGTATTTCATCATTCTCACATATTCTGGTTGGATTCATGGTTAAAGAAGACAAATAGAAACACACATCAGCCTGGTGTGGGGATAAAACCAAAAACAGCAATGCTCACAGGCATGCCTGAGAGTGGAATGGTGATGGTGGGGGGGTGCCTGTTTACTGGTAGTAGGAGTAACTCTCGTCATCGTATTCCAGCTCATCTTCCTCATCGTCATCCAGCAGCCCATACTTAAATTTCCGGTAGACTGTGCCATCCTGGCCCATGTAGACGATGTCATCATCATCATCCTCATCATAGTCCCGATCCCTGTACTCAATCACCTGATCCTCTTCAAAGCTGGTGCTCTCTCCATAGCTGCTCTTATAGGAGGAGTAAGACTTGTTGGGGTCGGCCAGCTTTTCATAGCCGGCCTTTGCTGCTGGCTGGACTCGGCCGCGAGATTTCTTCCACACGACCACAGCTGCCCCGAGCAGAAGCGCTAGCATCACGGAGGAGGTGATGAATAGAGCTGTCTTGAAGTGCTCAGCTGCAGGCCTAACCTTGCTTGTTCGAAGGATGCACTCTTCTGTTGGAGGAAGATCCCAAGGGAAGAGGCAAGAGGGAAAAAGTAGAAGAAATAGAATAGAGAAAATTAGATTCTGAAGTAAAGAATTTCACCTTTATTTTAAAAATTGAAAATGGTAGAATCACTGTCTCTGATTTTCCTCTTTTTTTAATTTTAATTTTAATTTTTTGTAGAGACAGCTTCCCACTATGTTGCCCTGGCTGGTCTCAAACTCTTGGGCTCAAGAGATCCTCCCACCTTGGTCTCCCAAAGTGCTGAGATTACAGACGTGAACCACTGCACCCGGCCTGTCTCTAATTTTCCTAGAAGGCATACCACTGTATAAAATTGGAGTATGTAGCCCGTGAGAATCCTAGCCTATGTCTGATGAAGCCAATAAATCCTTCTAGAAAGAAGGTCAGTTTGCCATCCAAAGGGAGTTCCCTTATCCCCGTACCTCATAGGTCAGTCACCAAGTATCCAACCTTATCAACTGATTCTTCTATTTCCCTCCTAAGAAAATATTTCATCTTGGACCAAGCTTTAGTTATTGCTAAATGCTCTATTTTCTTTCCCAATTCCAACTTCTTTTCTAAGACTGAGTCCTCTCCCAAGGTACCCTTAAGCCTGGGCCAAGATGACTGTCCCACCACTTAAGGGCAAGAGCAGATAATTTATAAAACTACTGACTCTGAGAGCCATGTGGGGCCTTAGAAATTACTTAGGCCAATTTGTTGTTTGACATTTGAGGGAACTAAAGTCCATTGAGAGGAAGTGAATTGTCACATTGTTAGAGACAAGACCTTATTTGTGGAGCAATCAGAATTCAAATCCAGGAATCTTAGCTCCATGGTACGGTCTAAAGACATTAGGACAAAAGGCTCTGACAAGTGTTCTTTGGCTTCTTGGAGTTTTGTGCTCCTAGCCTGGCAGAAAAAGAAGTACCATCTTTAAATCCTATCAACTTGAATGATAGGGAATTTTTTTCTATCATTATTAAGAGTTGTTTTCTTTTTTTTTTTGAGATGGAGTATCTCTCTGTCGCCCAGGCTGGAGTGCCGTAGCACAATAGCTCAGCTTACTGCAGCCTCTGTCTCCCAAGCTCAAGCAATTCTCGTGCCTTAGCCTCCTGTGTTGCTGGGACTACAGGTGCACACCGCCATACTTGGCTAACTTTTGTATTTTTAGTAGAGATGGGGTTTCATCATGTTGGTCAGGCTGGTCTTGAATTCCTGACCTCAGGTGATCCACCCTTGGCCTCCCAAAGTGCTGGGGTATAAGCCACCACACCCAGCCATTATTAAGATTTTTGAAATCCAGAGCTCCGATCCCTGTCATCCATCAGCCTTTGTTTTGATGCCTTGATTGAGAATATGGAGTAACCAAAACAGTTTCATGGAAGGAAAGATTCAACTGTAACTTTAGTGATGAGGATGAGCTCATTTTTCTTACTTATTCATTTATCCAGGTGGTATGATTTGGGTAGTATGTCTATTTTTTTTCTATTCTTTAACCCACCACATGGGAGTATGAAAGAACCAGAGAAAAAAACTATCAGGCCATGTTGGATGTACAGGCTGAGATACACGTAGGTTTTTCATAAATATTTGTTGAACCTCTTGGATCTCTCTTGTTCAGGGGGTAATTTCATGAACAATTCTAGGTACATTCTACACACTAGATAAATAAATATAACACTGCTGCCAAGGTGCAATGATTTTTGCTTATTAAATATTGACCAATTAGATCTGATTCATCATGACTGTGTATTTCTCTTTCTTTTTTGCTAGTGAGAAACAAGTTTTCTACTTTATCATAATTTTCATTCTCATGGGATTTTACCTATCAAGCCAACTTTCTTCTTCTAAAGTAACAGCCCTATCATTATTACATTCATCATTAGCAAGTTCAGCACAGAATTTTTCCCTGGAGAAAACATTAAAGCAATGGAGAGATTGATAAGCAATCTGTGTGTGGTACTGTGAGATAAACACTGCCTGAAGCAGTAGAATCAATATAAAAACCTTTCGATGTTGTTTCAATTACTAGGGTGCCATATGCAGTCATGGCTTGCTTACTATTCTCCATCCCAGATCTGCAGAGTCAGGGTTAGCCTCTGTGATATGGTTTCCTTGAAGGGGCAGAGTGTCTCTGTAAAGAAGGATCAGGTAATCAAGAGCATTTAGACTTTTGCAGATTGCCGCAGGTGGCTCTTCAAGAGCTGCAGGGGGACCAGA